>NW_027445635.1:663334-1326669 GCF_035582795.1 Mycteria americana
TGCCAGCACTGAAAGCTCTAGCTGGTTTTCACTGTCCCTTGGAGCTGCATTCGCTGCCACACAGACATTCGCGCTCTGCTAAAGCATTGCTTCCTAATGGGGCAACACTCTGTATCTCTCTCTGGCAGAGCCCGGCTGCCAAATTGGAAACGTCCAGAGATTGCGCCCACAGGAAAGCTGCCAGCACTGAAAGCTCTAGCTGGTTTTCACTGTCCGTTGGAACTGCATTCGCTGCCACACAGACATTCGCGCTCTGCTAAAGCATTGCTTCCTAATGGGGCAACACTCTGTATCTCTCTGTGGCAGAGCCCGGCTGCCAAATTGGAAACGTCCAGAGATTGCGCCCACAGGAAAGCTGCCAGCACTGAAAACCGTAGCTGGTTATCACTGTCCCTTGGAACTGCATTCGCTGCCACACAGACATTCGCGCTCTGCTAAAGCATTGCTTCGTAATGGGGCAACATTCTGTATCTCTCTCTGGCAGAGCCCGGCTGCCAAATTGGAAACGTCCAGAGATTGCGCCCACAGGAAAGCTGCCAGCACTGAAAGCTCTAGCTGGTTTTCACTGTCCCTTGGAACTGCATTCGCTGCCACACAGACATTCGCGCTCTGCTAAAGCATTGCTTCCTAATGGGGCAACACTCTGTCTCTCTCTCTGGCAGAGCCCGGCTGCCAAATTGGAAACGTCCAGAGATTGCGCCCACAGGAAAGCTGCCAGCACTGAAAGCTCTAGCTGGTTTTCACTGTCCCTTGGAGCTGCATTCGCTGCCACACAGACATTCGCGCTCTGCTAAAGCATTGCTTCGTAATGGGGCAACACTCTGTATGTCTCTCTGGCAGAGCCCGGCTGCCAAATTGGAAACGTCCAGAGATTGCGCCCACAGGAAAGCTGCCAGCACTGAAAGCTCTAGCTGGTTTTCACTGTCCCTTGGAACTGCATTCGCTGCCACACAGACATTCGCGCTCTGCTAAAGCATTGCTTCGTAATGGGGCAACACTCTGTCTCTCTCTCTGGCAGAGCCCGGCTGCCAAATTGGAAACGTCCAGAGATTGCGCCCACAGGAAAGCTGCCAGCACTGAAAACTGTAGCTGGTTTTCACTGTCCCTTGGAACTGCATTCGCTGCCACACAGACATTCGCGCTCTGCTAAAGCATTGCTTCCTAATGGGGCAACACTCTGTATCTCTCTGTGGCAGAGCCCGGCTGCCAAATTGGAAACGTCCAGAGATTGCGCCCACAGGAAAGCTGCCAGCACTGAAAGCTCTAGCTGGTTTTCACTGTCCCTTGGAACTGCATTCGCTGCCACACAGACATTCGCGCTCTGCTAAAGCATTGCTTCGTAATGGGGCAACACTCTGTATCTCTCTCTGGCAGAGCCCGGCTGCCAAATTGGAAACGTCCAGAGATTGCGCCCACAGGAAAGCTGCCAGCACTGAAAGCTCTAGCTGGTTTTCACTGTCCCTTGGAACTGCATTCGCTGCCACACAGACATTCGCGCTCTGCTAAAGCATTGCTTCGTAATGGGGCAACACTCTGTATCTCTCTCTGGCAGAGCCCGGCTGCCAAATTGGAAACGTCCAGAGATTGCGCCCACAGGAAAGCTGCCAGCACTGAAAGCTCTAGCTGGTTTTCACTGTCCCTTGGAGCTGCATTCGCTGCCACACAGACATTCGCGCTCTGCTAAAGCATTGCTTCGTAATGGGGCAACACTCTGTATCTCTCTCTGCCAGAGCCCGGCTGCCAAATTGGAAACGTCCAGAGATTGCGCCCACAGGAAAGCTGCCAGCGCTGAAAGCTCTAGCTGGTTTTCACTGTCCCTTGGAACTGCATTCGCTGCCACACAGACATTCGCGCTCTGCTAAAGCATTGCTTCCTAATGGGGCAACACTCTGTATCTCTCTGTGGCAGAGCCCGGCTGCCAAATTGGAAACGTCCAGAGATTGCGCCCACAGGAAAGCTGCCAGCACTGAAAACTGTAGCTGGTTTTCACTGTCCCTTGGAACTGCATTCGCTGCCACACAGACATTCGCGCTCTGCTAAAGCATTGCTTCGTAATGGGGCAACATTCTGTATCTCTCTCTGGCAGAGCCCGGCTGCCAAATTGGAAACGTCCAGAGATTGCGCCCACAGGAAAGCTGCCAGCACTGAAAGCTCTAGCTGGTTTTCACTGTCCCTTGGAGCTGCATTCGCTGCCACACAGACATTCGCGCTCTGCTAAAGCATTGCTTCCTAATGGGGCAACACTCTGTATCTCTCTCTGGCAGAGCCCGGCTGCCAAATTGGAAACGTCCAGAGATTGCGCCCACAGGAAAGCTGCCAGCACTGAAAACTGTAGCTGGTTTTCACTGTCCCTTGGAACTGCATTCGCTGCCACACAGACGTTCGCGCTCTGCTAAAGCATTGCTTCGTAATGGGGCAACACTCTGTCTCTCTCTCTGGCAGAGCCCGGCTGCCAAATTGGAAACGTCCAGAGATTGCGCCCACAGGAAAGCTGCCAGCACTGAAAACTGTAGCTGGTTTTCACTGTCCCTTGGAACTGCATTCGCTGCCACACAGACATTCGCGCTCTGCTAAAGCATTGCTTCGTAATGGGGCAACACTCTGTATCTCTCTCTGGCAGAGCCCGGCTGCCAAATTGGAAACGTCCAGAGATTGCGCCCACAGGAAAGCTGCCAGCACTGAAAGCTCTAGCTGGTTTTCACTGTCCCTTGGAACTGCATTCGCTGCCACACAGACATTCGCGCTCTGCTAAAGCATTGCTTCCTAATGGGGCAACACTCTGTATCTCTCTGTGGCAGAGCCCGGCTGCCAAATTGGAAACGTCCAGAGATTGCGCCCACAGGAAAGCTGCCAGCACTGAAAGCTCTAGCTGGTTTTCACTGTCCCTTGGAGCTGCATTCGCTGCCACACAGACATTCGCGCTCTGCTAAAGCATTGCTTCCTAATGGGGCAACACTCTGTATCTCTCTCTGGCAGAGCCCGGCTGCCAAATTGGAAACGTCCAGAGATTGCGCCCACAGGAAAGCTGCCAGCACTGAAAGCTCTAGCTGGTTTTCACTGTCCGTTGGAACTGCATTCGCTGCCACACAGACATTCGCGCTCTGCTAAAGCATTGCTTCCTAATGGGGCAACACTCTGTATCTCTCTGTGGCAGAGCCCGGCTGCCAAATTGGAAACGTCCAGAGATTGCGCCCACAGGAAAGCTGCCAGCACTGAAAACCGTAGCTGGTTATCACTGTCCCTTGGAACTGCATTCGCTGCCACACAGACATTCGCGCTCTGCTAAAGCATTGCTTCGTAATGGGGCAACATTCTGTATCTCTCTCTGGCAGAGCCCGGCTGCCAAATTGGAAACGTCCAGAGATTGCGCCCACAGGAAAGCTGCCAGCACTGAAAGCTCTAGCTGGTTTTCACTGTCCCTTGGAACTGCATTCGCTGCCACACAGACATTCGCGCTCTGCTAAAGCATTGCTTCCTAATGGGGCAACACTCTGTCTCTCTCTCTGGCAGAGCCCGGCTGCCAAATTGGAAACGTCCAGAGATTGCGCCCACAGGAAAGCTGCCAGCACTGAAAGCTCTAGCTGGTTTTCACTGTCCCTTGGAGCTGCATTCGCTGCCACACAGACATTCGCGCTCTGCTAAAGCATTGCTTCGTAATGGGGCAACACTCTGTATCTCTCTCTGGCAGAGCCCGGCTGCCAAATTGGAAATGTCCAGAGATTGCGCCCACAGGAAAGCTGCCAGCACTGAAAGCTCTAGCTGGTTTTCACTGTCCCTTGGAACTGCATTCGCTGCCACACAGACATTCGCGCTCTGCTAAAGCATTGCTTCGTAATGGGGCAACACTCTGTATGTCTCTCTGGCAGAGCCCGGCTGCCAAATTGGAAACGTCCAGAGATTGCGCCCACAGGAAAGCTGCCAGCACTGAAAGCTCTAGCTGGTTTTCACTGTCCCTTGGAACTGCATTCGCTGCCACACAGACATTCGCGCTCTGCTAAAGCATTGCTTCGTAATGGGGCAACACTCTGTCTCTCTCTCTGGCAGAGCCCGGCTGCCAAATTGGAAACGTCCAGAGATTGCGCCCACAGGAAAGCTGCCAGCACTGAAAACTGTAGCTGGTTTTCACTGTCCCTTGGAACTGCATTCGCTGCCACACAGACATTCGCGCTCTGCTAAAGCATTGCTTCCTAATGGGGCAACACTCTGTATCTCTCTGTGGCAGAGCCCGGCTGCCAAATTGGAAACGTCCAGAGATTGCGCCCACAGGAAAGCTGCCAGCACTGAAAGCTCTAGCTGGTTTTCACTGTCCCTTGGAACTGCATTCGCTGCCACACAGACATTCGCGCTCTGCTAAAGCATTGCTTCGTAATGGGGCAACACTCTGTATCTCTCTCTGGCAGAGCCCGGCTGCCAAATTGGAAACGTCCAGAGATTGCGCCCACAGGAAAGCTGCCAGCACTGAAAGCTCTAGCTGGTTTTCACTGTCCCTTGGAACTGCATTCGCTGCCACACAGACATTCGCGCTCTGCTAAAGCATTGCTTCGTAATGGGGCAACATTCTGTATCTCTCTCTGGCAGAGCCCGGCTGCCAAATTGGAAACGTCCAGAGATTGCGCCCACAGGAAAGCTGCCAGCACTGAAAGCTCTAGCTGGTTTTCACTGTCCCTTGGAACTGCATTCGCTGCCACACAGACATTCGCGCTCTGCTAAAGCATTGCTTCGTAATGGGGCAACACTCTGTATCTCTCTCTGGCAGAGCCCGGCTGCCAAATTGGAAACGTCCAGAGATTGCGCCCACAGGAAAGCTGCCAGCACTGAAAGCTCTAGCTGGTTTTCACTGTCCCTTGGAGCTGCATTCGCTGCCACACAGACATTCGCGCTCTGCTAAAGCATTGCTTCGTAATGGGGCAACACTCTGTATCTCTCTCTGCCAGAGCCCGGCTGCCAAATTGGAAACGTCCAGAGATTGCGCCCACAGGAAAGCTGCCAGCGCTGAAAGCTCTAGCTGGTTTTCACTGTCCCTTGGAACTGCATTCGCTGCCACACAGACATTCGCGCTCTGCTAAAGCATTGCTTCCTAATGGGGCAACACTCTGTATCTCTCTGTGGCAGAGCCCGGCTGCCAAATTGGAAACGTCCAGAGATTGCGCCCACAGGAAAGCTGCCAGCACTGAAAACTGTAGCTGGTTTTCACTGTCCCTTGGAACTGCATTCGCTGCCACACAGACATTCGCGCTCTGCTAAAGCATTGCTTCGTAATGGGGCAACATTCTGTATCTCTCTCTGGCAGAGCCCGGCTGCCAAATTGGAAACGTCCAGAGATTGCGCCCACAGGAAAGCTGCCAGCACTGAAAGCTCTAGCTGGTTTTCACTGTCCCTTGGAACTGCATTCGCTGCCACACAGACATTCGCGCTCTGCTAAAGCATTGCTTCCTAATGGGGCAACACTCTGTCTCTCTCTCTGGCAGAGCCCGGCTGCCAAATTGGAAACGTCCAGAGATTGCGCCCACAGGAAAGCTGCCAGCACTGAAAGCTCTAGCTGGTTTTCACTGTCCCTTGGAGCTGCATTCGCTGCCACACAGACATTCGCGCTCTGCTAAAGCATTGCTTCGTAATGGGGCAACACTCTGTATCTCTCTCTGGCAGAGCCCGGCTGCCAAATTGGAAATGTCCAGAGATTGCGCCCACAGGAAAGCTGCCAGCACTGAAAGCTCTAGCTGGTTTTCACTGTCCCTTGGAACTGCATTCGCTGCCACACAGACATTCGCGCTCTGCTAAAGCATTGCTTCGTAATGGGGCAACACTCTGTATCTCTCTCTGGCAGAGCCCGGCTGCCAAATTGGAAACGTCCAGAGATTGCGCCCACAGGAAAGCTGCCAGCACTGAAAACTGTAGCTGGTTTTCACTGTCCCTTGGAACTGCATTCGCTGCCACACAGACATTCGCGCTCTGCTAAAGCATTGCTTCGTAATGGGGCAACATTCTGTATCTCTCTCTGGCAGAGCCCGGCTGCCAAATTGGAAACGTCCAGAGATTGCGCCCACAGGAAAGCTGCCAGCACTGAAAGCTCTAGCTGGTTTTCACTGTCCCTTGGAGCTGCATTCGCTGCCACACAGACATTCGCGCTCTGCTAAAGCATTGCTTCGTAATGGGGCAACACTCTGTATCTCTCTCTGCCAGAGCCCGGCTGCCAAATTGGAAACGTCCAGAGATTGCGCCCACAGGAAAGCTGCCAGCGCTGAAAGCTCTAGCTGGTTTTCACTGTCCCTTGGAACTGCATTCGCTGCCACACAGACATTCGCGCTCTGCTAAAGCATTGCTTCCTAATGGGGCAACATTGTGTATCTCTCTCTGGCAGAGCCCGGCTGCCAAATTGGAAACTTCCAGAGATTGCGCCCACAGGAAAGCTGCCAGCACTGAAAGCTCTAGCTGGTTTTCACTGTCCCTTGGAACTGCATTCGCTGCCACACAGACATTCGCGCTCTGCTAAAGCATTGCTTCCTAATGGGGCAACACTCTGTCTCTCTCTCTGGCAGAGCCCGGCTGCCAAATTGGAAACGTCCAGAGATTGCGCCCACAGGAAAGCTGCCAGCACTGAAAACTGTAGCTGGTTTTCACTGTCCCTTGGAGCTGCATTCGCTGCCACACAGACATTCGCGCTCTGCTAAAGCATTGCTTCATAATGGGGCAACACTCTGTATCTCTCTCTGGCAGAGCCCGGCTGCCAAATTGGAAACGTCCAGAGATTGCGCCCACAGGAAAGCTGCCAGCACTGAAAGCTCTAGCTGGTTTTCACTGTCCCTTGGAGCTGCATTCGCTGCCACACAGACATTCGCGCTCTGCTAAAGCATTGCTTCGTAATGGGGCAACACTCTGTATCTCTCTCTGGCAGAGCCCGGCTGCCAAATTGGAAACGTCCAGAGATTGCGCCCACAGGAAAGCTGCCAGCACTGAAAACTGTAGCTGGTTTTCACTGTCCCTTGGAACTGCATTCGCTGCCACACAGACATTCGCGCTCTGCTAAAGCATTGCTTCCTAATGGGGCAACACTCTGTATCTCTCTGTGGCAGAGCCCGGCTGCCAAATTGGAAACGTCCAGAGATTGCGCCCACAGGAAAGCTGCCAGCACTGAAAGCTCTAGCTGGTTTTCACTGTCCGTTGGAACTGCATTCGCTGCCACACAGACATTCGCGCTCTGCTAAAGCATTGCTTCCTAATGGGGCAACACTCTGTATCTCTCTGTGGCAGAGCCCGGCTGCCAAATTGGAAACGTCCAGAGATTGCGCCCACAGGAAAGCTGCCAGCACTGAAAACCGTAGCTGGTTATCACTGTCCCTTGGAACTGCATTCGCTGCCACACAGACATTCGCGCTCTGCTAAAGCATTGCTTCGTAATGGGGCAACATTCTGTATCTCTCTCTGGCAGAGCCCGGCTGCCAAATTGGAAACGTCCAGAGATTGCGCCCACAGGAAAGCTGCCAGCACTGAAAGCTCTAGCTGGTTTTCACTGTCCCTTGGAACTGCATTCGCTGCCACACAGACATTCGCGCTCTGCTAAAGCATTGCTTCCTAATGGGGCAACACTCTGTCTCTCTCTCTGGCAGAGCCCGGCTGCCAAATTGGAAACGTCCAGAGATTGCGCCCACAGGAAAGCTGCCAGCACTGAAAGCTCTAGCTGGTTTTCACTGTCCCTTGGAGCTGCATTCGCTGCCACACAGACATTCGCGCTCTGCTAAAGCATTGCTTCGTAATGGGGCAACACTCTGTATCTCTCTCTGGCAGAGCCCGGCTGCCAAATTGGAAATGTCCAGAGATTGCGCCCACAGGAAAGCTGCCAGCACTGAAAGCTCTAGCTGGTTTTCACTGTCCCTTGGAACTGCATTCGCTGCCACACAGACATTCGCGCTCTGCTAAAGCATTGCTTCGTAATGGGGCAACACTCTGTATGTCTCTCTGGCAGAGCCCGGCTGCCAAATTGGAAACGTCCAGAGATTGCGCCCACAGGAAAGCTGCCAGCACTGAAAGCTCTAGCTGGTTTTCACTGTCCCTTGGAACTGCATTCGCTGCCACACAGACATTCGCGCTCTGCTAAAGCATTGCTTCGTAATGGGGCAACACTCTGTCTCTCTCTCTGGCAGAGCCCGGCTGCCAAATTGGAAACGTCCAGAGATTGCGCCCACAGGAAAGCTGCCAGCACTGAAAACTGTAGCTGGTTTTCACTGTCCCTTGGAACTGCATTCGCTGCCACACAGACATTCGCGCTCTGCTAAAGCATTGCTTCCTAATGGGGCAACACTCTGTATCTCTCTGTGGCAGAGCCCGGCTGCCAAATTGGAAACGTCCAGAGATTGCGCCCACAGGAAAGCTGCCAGCACTGAAAGCTCTAGCTGGTTTTCACTGTCCCTTGGAACTGCATTCGCTGCCACACAGACATTCGCGCTCTGCTAAAGCATTGCTTCGTAATGGGGCAACATTCTGTATCTCTCTCTGGCAGAGCCCGGCTGCCAAATTGGAAACGTCCAGAGATTGCGCCCACAGGAAAGCTGCCAGCACTGAAAGCTCTAGCTGGTTTTCACTGTCCCTTGGAACTGCATTCGCTGCCACACAGACATTCGCGCTCTGCTAAAGCATTGCTTCGTAATGGGGCAACACTCTGTATCTCTCTCTGGCAGAGCCCGGCTGCCAAATTGGAAACGTCCAGAGATTGCGCCCACAGGAAAGCTGCCAGCACTGAAAGCTCTAGCTGGTTTTCACTGTCCCTTGGAACTGCATTCGCTGCCACACAGACATTCGCGCTCTGCTAAAGCATTGCTTCGTAATGGGGCAACATTCTGTATCTCTCTCTGGCAGAGCCCGGCTGCCAAATTGGAAACGTCCAGAGATTGCGCCCACAGGAAAGCTGCCAGCACTGAAAGCTCTAGCTGGTTTTCACTGTCCCTTGGAGCTGCATTCGCTGCCACACAGACATTCGCGCTCTGCTAAAGCATTGCTTCGTAATGGGGCAACACTCTGTATCTCTCTCTGCCAGAGCCCGGCTGCCAAATTGGAAACGTCCAGAGATTGCGCCCACAGGAAAGCTGCCAGCGCTGAAAGCTCTAGCTGGTTTTCACTGTCCCTTGGAACTGCATTCGCTGCCACACAGACATTCGCGCTCTGCTAAAGCATTGCTTCGTAATGGGGCAACATTCTGTATCTCTCTCTGGCAGAGCCCGGCTGCCAAATTGGAAACGTCCAGAGATTGCGCCCACAGGAAAGCTGCCAGCACTGAAAGCTCTAGCTGGTTTTCACTGTCCCTTGGAGCTGCATTCGCTGCCACACAGACATTCGCGCTCTGCTAAAGCATTGCTTCGTAATGGGGCAACACTCTGTATCTCTCTCTGGCAGAGCCCGGCTGCCAAATTGGAAATGTCCAGAGATTGCGCCCACAGGAAAGCTGCCAGCACTGAAAGCTCTAGCTGGTTTTCACTGTCCCTTGGAACTGCATTCGCTGCCACACAGACATTCGCGCTCTGCTAAAGCATTGCTTCGTAATGGGGCAACACTCTGTATCTCTCTCTGCCAGAGCCCGGCTGCCAAATTGGAAACGTCCAGAGATTGCGCCCACAGGAAAGCTGCCAGCGCTGAAAGCTCTAGCTGGTTTTCACTGTCCCTTGGAACTGCATTCGCTGCCACACAGACATTCGCGCTCTGCTAAAGCATTGCTTCCTAATGGGGCAACACTCTGTCTCTCTCTCTGGCAGAGCCCGGCTGCCAAATTGGAAACGTCCAGAGATTGCGCCCACAGGAAAGCTGCCAGCACTGAAAACTGTAGCTGGTTTTCACTGTCCCTTGGAGCTGCATTCGCTGCCACACAGACATTCGCGCTCTGCTAAAGCATTGCTTCGTAATGGGGCAACACTCTGTATCTCTCTCTGGCAGAGCCCGGCTGCCAAATTGGAAACGTCCAGAGATTGCGCCCACAGGAAAGCTGCCAGCACTGAAAGCTCTAGCTGGTTTTCACTGTCCCTTGGAACTGCATTCGCTGCCACACAGACATTCGCGCTCTGCTAAAGCATTGCTTCCTAATGGGGCAACACTCTGTATCTCTCTCTGGCAGAGCCCGGCTGCCAAATTGGAAACGTCCAGAGATTGCGCCCACAGGAAAGCTGCCAGCACTGAAAGCTCTAGCTGGTTTTCACTGTCCCTTGGAACTGCATTCGCTGCCACACAGACATTCGCGCTCTGCTAAAGCATTGCTTCCTAATGGGGCAACACTCTGTATCTCTCTGTGGCAGAGCCCGGCTGCCAAATTGGAAACGTCCAGAGATTGCGCCCACAGGAAAGCTGCCAGCACTGAAAACTGTAGCTGGTTTTCACTGTCCCTTGGAACTGCATTCGCTGCCACACAGACATTCGCGCTCTGCTAAAGCATTGCTTCCTAATGGGGCAACACTCTGTATCTCTCTGTGGCAGAGCCCGGCTGCCAAATTGGAAACGTCCAGAGATTGCGCCCACAGGAAAGCTGCCAGCACTGAAAGCTCTAGCTGGTTTTCACTGTCCGTTGGAACTGCATTCGCTGCCACACAGACATTCGCGCTCTGCTAAAGCATTGCTTCCTAATGGGGCAACACTCTGTATCTCTCTGTGGCAGAGCCCGGCTGCCAAATTGGAAACGTCCAGAGATTGCGCCCACAGGAAAGCTGCCAGCACTGAAAACCGTAGCTGGTTATCACTGTCCCTTGGAACTGCATTCGCTGCCACACAGACATTCGCGCTCTGCTAAAGCATTGCTTCGTAATGGGGCAACACTCTGTATCTCTCTGTGGCAGAGCCCGGCTGCCAAATTGGAAACGTCCAGAGATTGCGCCCACAGGAAAGCTGCCAGCACTGAAAGCTCTAGCTGGTTTTCACTGTCCCTTGGAACTGCATTCGCTGCCACACAGACATTCGCGCTCTGCTAAAGCATTGCTTCGTAATGGGGCAACACTCTGTATCTCTCTCTGGCAGAGCCCGGCTGCCAAATTGGAAACGTCCAGAGATTGCGCCCACAGGAAAGCTGCCAGCACTGAAAGCTCTAGCTGGTTTTCACTGTCCCTTGGAACTGCATTCGCTGCCACACAGACATTCGCGCTCTGCTAAAGCATTGCTTCGTAATGGGGCAACATTCTGTATCTCTCTCTGGCAGAGCCCGGCTGCCAAATTGGAAACGTCCAGAGATTGCGCCCACAGGAAAGCTGCCAGCACTGAAAGCTCTAGCTGGTTTTCACTGTCCCTTGGAGCTGCATTCGCTGCCACACAGACATTCGCGCTCTGCTAAAGCATTGCTTCGTAATGGGGCAACACTCTGTATCTCTCTCTGCCAGAGCCCGGCTGCCAAATTGGAAACGTCCAGAGATTGCGCCCACAGGAAAGCTGCCAGCGCTGAAAGCTCTAGCTGGTTTTCACTGTCCCTTGGAACTGCATTCGCTGCCACACAGACATTCGCGCTCTGCTAAAGCATTGCTTCCTAATGGGGCAACACTCTGTATCTCTCTGTGGCAGAGCCCGGCTGCCAAATTGGAAACGTCCAGAGATTGCGCCCACAGGAAAGCTGCCAGCACTGAAAACTGTAGCTGGTTTTCACTGTCCGTTGGAACTGCATTCGCTGCCACACAGACATTCGCGCTCTGCTAAAGCATTGCTTCGTAATGGGGCAACATTCTGTATCTCTCTCTGGCAGAGCCCGGCTGCCAAATTGGAAACGTCCAGAGATTGCGCCCACAGGAAAGCTGCCAGCACTGAAAGCTCTAGCTGGTTTTCACTGTCCCTTGGAGCTGCATTCGCTGCCACACAGACATTCGCGCTCTGCTAAAGCATTGCTTCGTAATGGGGCAACACTCTGTATCTCTCTCTGGCAGAGCCCGGCTGCCAAATTGGAAATGTCCAGAGATTGCGCCCACAGGAAAGCTGCCAGCACTGAAAGCTCTAGCTGGTTTTCACTGTCCCTTGGAACTGCATTCGCTGCCACACAGACATTCGCGCTCTGCTAAAGCATTGCTTCGTAATGGGGCAACACTCTGTATCTCTCTCTGGCAGAGCCCGGCTGCCAAATTGGAAACGTCCAGAGATTGCGCCCACAGGAAAGCTGCCAGCACTGAAAACTGTAGCTGGTTTTCACTGTCCCTTGGAACTGCATTCGCTGCCACACAGACATTCGCGCTCTGCTAAAGCATTGCTTCGTAATGGGGCAACATTCTGTATCTCTCTCTGGCAGAGCCCGGCTGCCAAATTGGAAACGTCCAGAGATTGCGCCCACAGGAAAGCTGCCAGCACTGAAAGCTCTAGCTGGTTTTCACTGTCCCTTGGAGCTGCATTCGCTGCCACACAGACATTCGTGCTCTGCTAAAGCATTGCTTCGTAATGGGGCAACACTCTGTATCTCTCTCTGCCAGAGCCCGGCTGCCAAATTGGAAACGTCCAGAGATTGCGCCCACAGGAAAGCTGCCAGCGCTGAAAGCTCTAGCTGGTTTTCACTGTCCCTTGGAACTGCATTCGCTGCCACACAGACATTCGCGCTCTGCTAAAGCATTGCTTCCTAATGGGGCAACACTCTGTCTCTCTCTCTGGCAGAGCCCGGCTGCCAAATTGGAAACGTCCAGAGATTGCGCCCACAGGAAAGCTGCCAGCACTGAAAGCTCTAGCTGGTTTTCACTGTCCCTTGGAACTGCATTCGCTGCCACACAGACATTCGCGCTCTGCTAAAGCATTGCTTCGTAATGGGGCAACACTCTGTATCTCTCTCTGGCAGAGCCCGGCTGCCAAATTGGAAATGTCCAGAGATTGCGCCCACAGGAAAGCTGCCAGCACTGAAAGCTCTAGCTGGTTTTCACTGTCCCTTGGAACTGCATTCGCTGCCACACAGACATTCGCGCTCTGCTAAAGCATTGCTTCCTAATGGGGCAACACTCTGTATCTCTCTCTGGCAGAGCCCGGCTGCCAAATTGGAAACGTCCAGAGATTGCGCCCACAGGAAAGCTGCCAGCACTGAAAGCTCTAGCTGGTTTTCACTGTCCCTTGGAACTGCATTCGCTGCCACACAGACATTCGCGCTCTGCTAAAGCATTGCTTCCTAATGGGGCAACACTCTGTATCTCTCTCTGGCAGAGCCCGGCTGCCAAATTGGAAACGTCCAGAGATTGCGCCCACAGGAAAGCTGCCAGCACTGAAAGCTCTAGCTGGTTTTCACTGTCCCTTGGAACTGCATTCGCTGCCACACAGACATTCGCGCTCTGCTAAAGCTTTGCTTCGTAATGGGGCAACATTCTGTATGTCTCTCTGGCAGAGCCCGGCTGCCAAATTGGAAACGTCCAGAGATTGCGCCCACAGGAAAGCTGCCAGCACTGAAAACTTTAGCTGGTTTTCACTGTCCCTTGGAACTGCATTCGCTGCCACACAGACATTCGCGCTCTGCTAAAGCATTGCTTCCTAATGGGGCAACACTCTGTATCTCTCTCTGGCAGAGCCCGGCTGCCAAATTGGAAACGTCCAGAGATTGCGCCCACAGGAAAGCTGCCAGCACTGAAAGCTCTAGCTGGTTTTCACTGTCCCTTGGAACTGCATTCGCTGCCACACAGACATTCGCGCTCTGCTAAAGCTTTGCTTCGTAATGGTGCAACATTCTGTATGTCTCTCTGGCAGAGCCCGGCTGCCAAATTGGAAACGTCCAGAGATTGCGCCCACAGGAAAGCTGCCAGCACTGAAAGCTCTAGCTGGTTTTCACTGTCCCTTGGAACTGCATTCGCTGCCACACAGACATTCGCGCTCTGCTAAAGCATTGCTTCGTAATGGGGCAACATTCTGTATCTCTCTCTGGCAGAGCCCGACTGCCAAATTGGAAACGTCCAGACATTGCGCCCACAGGAAAGCTGCCAGCACTGAAAGCTCTAGCTGGTTTTCACTGTCCCTTGGAACTGCATTCGCTGCCACACAGACATTCGCGCTCTGCTAAAGCATTGCTTCGTAATGGGGCAACACTCTGTATCTCTCTCTGGCAGAGCCCGGCTGCCAAATTGGAAACGTCCAGAGATTGCGCCCACAGGAAAGCTGCCAGCACTGAAAGCTCTAGCTGGTTTTCACTGTCCCTTGGAACTGCATTCGCTGCCACACAGACATTCGCGCTCTGCTAAAGCATTGCTTCGTAATGGGGCAACACTCTGTATCTCTCTCTAGCAGAGCCCGGCTGCCAAATTGGAAACGACCAGAGATTGCGCCCACAGGAAAGCTGCCAGCACTGAAAGCTCTAGCTGGTTTTCACTGTCCCTTGGAACTGCATTCGCTGCCACACAGACATTCGCGCTCTGCTAAAGCATTGCTTCCTAATGGGGCAACACTCTGTATCTCTCTCTGGCAGAGCCCGGCTGCCAAATTGGAAACGTCCAGACATTGCGCCCACAGGAAAGCTGCCAGCACTGAAAACTGTAGCTGGTTTTCACTGTCCCTTGGAACTGCATTCGCTGCCACACAGACATTCGCGCTCTGCTAAAGCATTGCTTCGTAATGGGGCAACACTCTGTATCTCTCTCTGGCAGAGCCCGGCTGCCAAATTGGAAACGTCCAGAGATTGCGCCCACAGGAAAGCTGCCAGCACTGAAAGCTCTAGCTGGTTTTCAGTGTCCCTTGGAACTGCATTCGCTGCCACACAGACATTCGCGCTCTGCTAAAGCATTGCTTCGTAATGGGGCAACACTCTGTATCTCTCTCTGGCAGAGCCCGGCTGCCAAATTGGAAATGTCCAGAGATTGCGCCCACAGGAAAGCTGCCAGCACTGAAAGCTCTAGCTGGTTTTCACTGTCCCTTGGAACTGCATTCGCTGCCACACAGACATTCGCGCTCTGCTAAAGCATTGCTTCCTAATGGGGCAACACTCTGTATCTCTCTCTGGCAGAGCCCGGCTGCCAAATTGGAAACGTCCAGAGATTGCGCCCACAGGAAAGCTGCCAGCACTGAAAGCTCTAGCTGGTTTTCACTGTCCCTTGGAACTGCATTCGCTGCCACACAGACATTCGCGCTCTGCTAAAGCATTGCTTTGTAATGGGGCAACATTCTGTATCTCTCTCTGGCAGAGCCCGGCTGCCAAATTGGAAACGTCCAGAGATTGCGCCCACAGGAAAGCTGCCAGCACTGAAAGCTCTAGCTGGTTTTCACTGTCCCTTGGAACTGCATTCGCTGCCACACAGACATTCGCGCTCTGCTAAAGCATTGCTTCGTAATGGGGCAACATTCTGTATGTCTCTCTGGCAGAGCCCGGCTGCCAAATTGGAAACGTCCAGAGATTGCGCCCACAGGAAAGCTGCCAGCACTGAAAGCTCTAGCTGGTTTTCACTGTCCCTTGGAACTGCATTCGCTGCCACACAGACATTCGCGCTCTGCTAAAGCATTGCTTCGTAATGGGGCAACACTCTGTATCTCTCTCTGGCAGAGCCCGGCTGCCAAATTGGAAACGACCAGAGATTGCGCCCACAGGAAAGCTGCCAGCACTGAAAGCTCTAGCTGGTTTTCACTGTCCCTTGGAACTGCATTCGCTGCCACACAGACATTCGCGCTCTGCTAAAGCATTGCTTCCTAATGGGGCAACACTCTGTATCTCTCTCTGGCAGAGCCCGGCTGCCAAATTGGAAACGTCCAGACATTGCGCCCACAGGAAAGCTGCCAGCACTGAAAACTGTAGCTGGTTTTCACTGTCCCTTGGAACTGCATTCGCTGCCACACAGACATTCGCGCTCTGCTAAAGCATTGCTTCCTAATGGGGCAACACTCTGTATCTCTCTCTGGCAGAGCCCGGCTGCCAAATTGGAAACGTCCAGAGATTGCGCCCACAGGAAAGCTGCCAGCACTGAAAGCTCTAGCTGGTTTTCACTGTCCCTTGGAACTGCATTCGCTGCCACACAGACATTCGCGCTCTGCTAAAGCATTGCTTCGTAATGGGGCAACACTCTGTATCTCTCTCTGGCAGAGCCCGGCTGCCAAATTGGAAATGTCCAGAGATTGCGCCCACAGGAAAGCTGCCAGCACTGAAAGCTCTAGCTGGTTTTCACTGTCCCTTGGAACTGCATTCGCTGCCACACAGACATTCGCGCTCTGCTAAAGCATTGCTTCGTAATGGGGCAACACTCTGTATCTCTCTCTGGCAGAGCCCGGCTGCCAAATTGGAAACGTCCAGAGATTGCGCCCACAGGAAAGCTGCCAGCACTGAAACCTCTAGCTGGTTTTCACTGTCCCTTGGAACTGCATTCGCTGCCACACAGACATTCGCGCTCTGCTAAAGTATTGCTTCCTAATGGGGCAACACTCTGTATCTCTCTCTGGCAGAGCCCGGCTGCCAAATTGGAAACGTCCAGAGATTGCGCCCACAGGAAAGCTGCCAGCACTGAAAGCTCTAGCTGGTTTTCACTGTCCCTTGGAACTGCATTCGCTGCCACACAGACATTCGCGCTCTGCTAAAGTATTGCTTCCTAATGGGGCAACACTCTGTATCTCTCTCTGGCAGAGCCCGGCTGCCAAATTGGAAACGTCCAGAGATTGCGCCCACAGGAAAGCTGCCAGCACTGAAAGCTCTAGCTGGTTTTCACTGTCCCTTGGAACTGCATTCGCTGCCACACAGACATTCGCGCTCTGCTAAAGCATTGCTTCCTAATGGGGCAACATTCTGTATCTCTCTCTGGCAGAGCCCGGCTGCCAAATTGGAAACGTCCAGAGATTGCGCCCACAGGAAAGCTGCCAGCACTGAAAGCTCTAGCTGGTTTTCACTGTCCCTTGGAACTGCATTCGCTGCCACACAGACATTCGCGCTCTGCTAAAGCTTTGCTTCGTAATGGTGCAACATTCTGTATGTCTCTCTGGCAGAGCCCGGCTGCCAAATTGGAAACGTCCAGAGATTGCGCCCACAGGAAAGCTGCCAGCACTGAAAGCTCTAGCTGGTTTTCACTGTCCCTTGGAACTGCATTCGCTGCCACACAGACATTCGCGCTCTGCTAAAGCATTGCTTCGTAATGGGGCAACATTCTGTATCTCTCTCTGGCAGAGCCCGACTGCCAAATTGGAAACGTCCAGACATTGCGCCCACAGGAAAGCTGCCAGCACTGAAAGCTCTAGCTGGTTTTCACTGTCCCTTGGAACTGCATTCGCTGCCACACAGACATTCGCGCTCTGCTAAAGCATTGCTTCGTAATGGGGCAACACTCTGTATCTCTCTCTGGCAGAGCCCGGCTGCCAAATTGGAAACGTCCAGAGATTGCGCCCACAGGAAAGCTGCCAGCACTGAAAGCTCTAGCTGGTTTTCACTGTCCCTTGGAACTGCATTCGCTGCCACACAGACATTCGCGCTCTGCTAAAGCATTGCTTCCTAATGGGGCAACACTCTGTATCTCTCTCTGGCAGAGCCCGGCTGCCAAATTGGAAACGACCAGAGATTGCGCCCACAGGAAAGCTGCCAGCACTGAAAGCTCTAGCTGGTTTTCACTGTCCCTTGGAACTGCATTCGCTGCCACACAGACATTCGCGCTCTGCTAAAGCATTGCTTCCTAATGGGGCAACACTCTGTATCTCTCTCTGGCAGAGCCCGGCTGCCAAATTGGAAACGTCCAGACATTGCGCCCACAGGAAAGCTGCCAGCACTGAAAACTGTAGCTGGTTTTCACTGTCCCTTGGAACTGCATTCGCTGCCACACAGACATTCGCGCTCTGCTAAAGCATTGCTTCGTAATGGGGCAACACTCTGTATCTCTCTCTGGCAGAGCCCGGCTGCCAAATTGGAAACGTCCAGAGATTGCGCCCACAGGAAAGCTGCCAGCACTGAAAACTGTAGCTGGTTTTCACTGTCCCTTGGAACTGCATTCGCTGCCACACAGACATTCGCGCTCTGCTAAAGCATTGCTTCGTAATGGGGCAACACTCTGTATCTCTCTCTGGCAGAGCCCGGCTGCCAAATTGGAAATGTCCAGAGATTGCGCCCACAGGAAAGCTGCCAGCACTGAAATCTCTAGCTGGTTTTCACTGTCCCTTGGAACTGCATTCGCTGCCACACAGACATTCGCGCTCTGCTAAAGCATTGCTTCCTAATGGGGCAACACTCTGTATCTCTCTGTGGCAGAGCCCGGCTGCCAAATTGGAAACGTCCAGAGATTGCGCCCACAGGAAAGCTGCCAGCACTGAATGCTCTAGCTGGTTTTCACTGTCCCTTGGAACTGCATTCGCTGCCACACAGACATTCGCGCTCTGCTAAAGTATTGCTTCCTAATGGGGCAACACTCTGTATCTCTCTCTGGCAGAGCCCGGCTGCCAAATTGGAAACGTCCAGAGATTGCGCCCACAGGAAAGCTGCCAGCACTGAAAGCTCTAGCTGGTTTTCACTGTCCCTTGGAACTGCATTCGCTGCCACACAGACATTCGCGCTCTGCTAAAGCATTGCTTTGTAATGGGGCAACATTCTGTATCTCTCTCTGGCAGAGCCCGGCTGCCAAATTGGAAACGTCCAGAGATTGCGCCCACAGGAAAGCTGCCAGCACTGAAAGCTCTAGCTGGTTTTCACTGTCCCTTGGAACTGCATTCGCTGCCACACAGACATTCGCGCTCTGCTAAAGCTTTGCTTCGTAATGGGGCAACATTCTGTATGTCTCTCTGGCAGAGCCCGGCTGCCAAATTGGAAACGTCCAGAGATTGCGCCCACAGGAAAGCTGCCAGCACTGAAAGCTCTAGCTGGTTTTCACTGTCCCTTGGAACTGCATTCGCTGCCACACAGACATTCGCGCTCTGCTAAAGCATTGCTTCGTAATGGGGCAACACTCTGTATCTCTCTCTGGCAGAGCCCGGCTGCCAAATTGGAAACGACCAGAGATTGCGCCCACAGGAAAGCTGCCAGCACTGAAAGCTCTAGCTGGTTTTCACTGTCCCTTGGAACTGCATTCGCTGCCACACAGACATTCGCGCTCTGCTAAAGCATTGCTTCCTAATGGGGCAACACTCTGTATCTCTCTCTGGCAGAGCCCGGCTGCCAAATTGGAAACGTCCAGACATTGCGCCCACAGGAAAGCTGCCAGCACTGAAAACTGTAGCTGGTTTTCACTGTCCCTTGGAACTGCATTCGCTGCCACACAGACATTCGCGCTCTGCTAAAGCATTGCTTCGTAATGGGGCAACACTCTGTATCTCTCTCTGGCAGAGCCCGGCTGCCAAATTGGAAACGTCCAGAGATTGCGCCCACAGGAAAGCTGCCAGCACTGAAAGCTCTAGCTGGTTTTCAGTGTCCCTTGGAACTGCATTCGCTGCCACACAGACATTCGCGCTCTGCTAAAGCATTGCTTCGTAATGGGGCAACACTCTGTATCTCTCTCTGGCAGAGCCCGGCTGCCAAATTGGAAATGTCCAGAGATTGCGCCCACAGGAAAGCTGCCAGCACTGAAAGCTCTAGCTGGTTTTCACTGTCCCTTGGAACTGCATTCGCTGCCACACAGACATTCGCGCTCTGCTAAAGCATTGCTTCCTAATGGGGCAACACTCTGTATCTCTCTCTGGCAGAGCCCGGCTGCCAAATTGGAAACGTCCAGAGATTGCGCCCACAGGAAAGCTGCCAGCACTGAAAACTCTAGCTGCTTTTCACTGTCCCTTGGAACTGCATTCGCTGCCACACAGACATTCGCGCTCTGCTAAAGCTTTGCTTCCTAATGGGGCAACACTCTGTATGTCTCTCTGGCAGAGCCCGGCTGCCAAATTGGAAACGTCCAGAGATTGCGCCCACAGGAAAGCTGCCAGCACTGAAAGCTCTAGCTGGTTTTCACTGTCCCTTGGAACTGCATTCGCTGCCACACAGACATTCGCGCTCTGCTAAAGCATTGCTTCGTAATGGGG
Source organism: Mycteria americana (assembly GCF_035582795.1). Lineage (NCBI taxonomy): Eukaryota > Metazoa > Chordata > Aves > Ciconiiformes > Ciconiidae > Mycteria > Mycteria americana. Next base: position 683,195 of record NW_027445635.1, read on the forward strand.
CAACACTCTGTATCTCTCTCTGGCAGAGCCCGGCTGCCAAATTGGAAAAGTCCAGAGATTGCGCCCACAGGAAAGCTGCCAGCACTGAAAGCTCTAGCTGGTTTTCACTGTCCCTTGGAACTGCATTCGCTGCCACACAGACATTCGCGCTCTGCTAAAGCATTGCTTCGTAATGGGGCAACACTCTGTATCTCTCTCTGGCAGAGCCCGGCTGCCAAATTGGAAACGTCCAGAGATTGCGCCCACAGGAAAGCTGCCAGCACTGAAAGCTCTAGCTGGTTTTCACTGTCCCTTGGAACTGCATTCGCTGCCACACAGACATTCGCGCTCTGCTAAAGCATTGCTTCCTAATGGGGCAACACTCTGTATCTCTCTCTGGCAGAGCCCGGCTGCCAAATTGGAAATGTCCAGAGATTGCGCCCACAGGAAAGCTGCCAGCACTGAAAGCTCTAGCTGGTTTTCACTGTCCCTTGGAACTGCATTCGCTGCCACACAGACATTCGCGCTCTGCTAAAGCTTTGCTTCGTAATGGGGCAACATTCTGTATCTCTCTCTGGCAGAGCCCGGCTGCCAAATTGGAAACGTCCAGAGATTGCGCCCACAGGAAAGCTGCCAGCACTGAAAGCTCTAGCTGGTTTTCACTGTCCCTTGGAACTGCATTCGCTGCCACACAGACATTCGCGCTCTGCTAAAGCTTTGCTTCGTAATGGCGCAACATTCTGTATGTCTCTCTGGCAGAGCCCGGCTGCCAAATTGGAAACGTCCAGAGATTGCGCCCACAGGAAAGCCGCCAGCACTGAAAGCTCTAGCTGGTTTTCACTGTCCCTTGGAACTGCATTCGCTGCCACACAGACATTCGCGCTCTGCTAAAGCATTGCTTCCTAATGGGGCAACACTCTGTATCTCTCTCTGGCAGAGCCCGGCTGCCAAATTGGAAACGTCCAGAGATTGCGCCCACAGGAAAGCTGCCAGCACTGAAAGCTCTAGCTGGTTTTCACTGTCCCTTGGAACTGCATTCGCTGCCACACAGACATTCGCGCTCTGCTAAAGCATTGCTTCCTAATGGGGCAACACTCTGTATCTCTCTCTGGCAGAGCCCGGCTGCCAAATTGGAAACGTCCAGACATTGCGCCCACAGGAAAGCTGCCAGCACTGAAAACTGTAGCTGGTTTTCACTGTCCCTTGGAACTGCATTCGCTGCCACACAGACATTCGCGCTCTGCTAAAGCATTGCTTCGTAATGGGGCAACACTCTGTATCTCTCTCTGGCAGAGCCCGGCTGCCAAATTGGAAACGTCCAGAGATTGCGCCCACAGGAAAGCTGCCAGCACTGAAAGCTCTAGCTGGTTTTCACTGTCCCTTGGAACTGCATTCGCTGCCACACAGACATTCGCGCTCTGCTAAAGCATTGCTTCGTAATGGGGCAACACTCTGTATCTCTCTCTGGCAGAGCCCGGCTGCCAAATTGGAAATGTCCAGAGATTGCGCCCACAGGAAAGCTGCCAGCACTGAAAGCTCTAGCTGGTTTTCACTGTCCCTTGGAACTGCATTCGCTGCCACACAGACATTCGCGCTCTGCTAAAGCATTGCTTCGTAATGGGGCAACACTCTGTATCTCTCTCTGGCAGAGCCCGGCTGCCAAATTGGAAACGTCCAGAGATTGCGCCCACAGGAAAGCTGCCAGCACTGAAAGCTCTAGCTGGTTTTCAGTGTCCCTTGGAGCTGCATTCGCTGCCACACAGACATTCGCGCTCTGCTAAAGCATTGCTTCGTAATGGGGCAACACTCTGTATCTCTCTCTGGCAGAGCCCGGCTGCCAAATTGGAAACGTCCAGAGATTGCGCCCACAGGAAAGCTGCCAGCACTGAAAGCTCTAGCTGGTTTTCACTGTCCCTTGGAACTGCATTCGCTGCCACACAGACATTCGCGCTCTGCTAAAGCATTGCTTCCTAATGGGGCAACACTCTGTATCTCTCTCTGGCAGAGCCCGGCTGCCAAATTGGAAACGTCCAGAGATTGCGCCCACAGGAAAGCTGCCAGCACTGAAAGCTCTAGCTGGTTTTCAGTGTCCCTTGGAGCTGCATTCGCTGCCACACAGACATTCGCGCTCTGCTAAAGTATTGCTTCCTAATGGGGCAACACTCTGTATCTCTCTCTGGCAGAGCCCGGCTGCCAAATTGGAAACGTCCAGAGATTGCGCCCACAGGAAAGCTGCCAGCACTGAAAGCTCTAGCTGGTTTTCACTGTCCCTTGGAACTGCATTCGCTGCCACACAGACATTCGCGCTCTGCTAAAGTATTGCTTCCTAATGGGGCAACACTCTGTATCTCTCTCTGGCAGAGCCCGGCTGCCAAATTGGAAACGTCCAGAGATTGCGCCCACAGGAAAGCTGCCAGCACTGAAAGCTCTAGCTGGTTTTCACTGTCCCTTGGAACTGCATTCGCTGCCACACAGACATTCGCGCTCTGCTAAAGCATTGCTTCCTAATGGGGCAACACTCTGTATGTCTCTCTGGCAGAGCCCGGCTGCCAAATTGGAAACGTCCAGAGATTGCGCCCACAGGAAAGCTGCCAGCACTGAAAGCTCTAGCTGGTTTTCACTGTCCCTTGGAACTGCATTCGCTGCCACACAGACATTCGCGCTCTGCTAAAGCATTGCTTCGTAATGGGGCAACATTCTGTATCTCTCTCTGGCAGAGCCCGGCTGCCAAATTGGAAACGTCCAGAGATTGCGCCCACAGGAAAGCTGCCAGCACTGAAAGCTCTAGCTGGTTTTCACTGTCCCTTGGAACTGCATTCGCTGCCACACAGACATTCGCGCTCTGCTAAAGCTTTGCTTCCTAATGGGGCAACACTCTGTATGTCTCTCTGGCAGAGCCCGGCTGCCAAATTGGAAACGTCCAGAGATTGCGCCCACAGGAAAGCTGCCAGCACTGAAAGCTCTAGCTGGTTTTCACTGTCCCTTGGAACTGCATTCGCTGCCACACAGACATTCGCGCTCTGCTAAAGCATTGCTTCGTAATGGGGCAACACTCTGTATCTCTCTCTGGCAGAGCCCGGCTGCCAAATTGGAAAAGTCCAGAGATTGCGCCCACAGGAAAGCTGCCAGCACTGAAAGCTCTAGCTGGTTTTCACTGTCCCTTGGAACTGCATTCGCTGCCACACAGACATTCGCGCTCTGCTAAAGCATTGCTTCGTAATGGGGCAACACTCTGTATCTCTCTCTGGCAGAGCCCGGCTGCCAAATTGGAAACGTCCAGAGATTGCGCCCACAGGAAAGCTGCCAGCACTGAAAGCTCTAGCTGGTTTTCACTGTCCCTTGGAACTGCATTCGCTGCCACACAGACATTCGCGCTCTGCTAAAGCATTGCTTCCTAATGGGGCAACACTCTGTATCTCTCTCTGGCAGAGCCCGGCTGCCAAATTGGAAATGTCCAGAGATTGCGCCCACAGGAAAGCTGCCAGCACTGAAAGCTCTAGCTGGTTTTCACTGTCCCTTGGAACTGCATTCGCTGCCACACAGACATTCGCGCTCTGCTAAAGCTTTGCTTCGTAATGGGGCAACATTCTGTATCTCTCTCTGGCAGAGCCCGGCTGCCAAATTGGAAACGTCCAGAGATTGCGCCCACAGGAAAGCTGCCAGCACTGAAAGCTCTAGCTGGTTTTCACTGTCCCTTGGAACTGCATTCGCTGCCACACAGACATTCGCGCTCTGCTAAAGCTTTGCTTCGTAATGGCGCAACATTCTGTATGTCTCTCTGGCAGAGCCCGGCTGCCAAATTGGAAACGTCCAGAGATTGCGCCCACAGGAAAGCCGCCAGCACTGAAAGCTCTAGCTGGTTTTCACTGTCCCTTGGAACTGCATTCGCTGCCACACAGACATTCGCGCTCTGCTAAAGCATTGCTTCCTAATGGGGCAACACTCTGTATCTCTCTCTGGCAGAGCCCGGCTGCCAAATTGGAAACGTCCAGAGATTGCGCCCACAGGAAAGCTGCCAGCACTGAAAGCTCTAGCTGGTTTTCACTGTCCCTTGGAACTGCATTCGCTGCCACACAGACATTCGCGCTCTGCTAAAGCATTGCTTCGTAATGGGGCAACACTCTGTATCTCTCTCTGGCAGAGCCCGGCTGCCAAATTGGAAATGTCCAGAGATTGCGCCCACAGGAAAGCTGCCAGCACTGAAAGCTCTAGCTGGTTTTCACTGTCCCTTGGAACTGCATTCGCTGCCACACAGACATTCGCGCTCTGCTAAAGCATTGCTTCCTAATGGGGCAACACTCTGTATCTCTCTCTGGCAGAGCCCGGCTGCCAAATTGGAAACGTCCAGAGATTGCGCCCACAGGAAAGCTGCCAGCACTGAAAGCTCTAGCTGGTTTTCAGTGTCCCTTGGAGCTGCATTCGCTGCCACACAGACATTCGCGCTCTGCTAAAGCATTGCTTCGTAATGGGGCAACACTCTGTATCTCTCTCTGGCAGAGCCCGGCTGCCAAATTGGAAACGTCCAGAGATTGCGCCCACAGGAAAGCTGCCAGCACTGAAAGCTCTAGCTGGTTTTCACTGTCCCTTGGAACTGCATTCGCTGCCACACAGACATTCGCGCTCTGCTAAAGCTTTGCTTCGTAATGGGGCAACATTCTGTATCTCTCTCTGGCAGAGCCCGGCTGCCAAATTGGAAACGTCCAGAGATTGCGCCCACAGGAAAGCTGCCAGCACTGAAAGCTCTAGCTGGTTTTCACTGTCCCTTGGAACTGCATTCGCTGCCACACAGACATTCGCGCTCTGCTAAAGCTTTGCTTCGTAATGGCGCAACATTCTGTATGTCTCTCTGGCAGAGCCCGGCTGCCAAATTGGAAACGTCCAGAGATTGCGCCCACAGGAAAGCCGCCAGCACTGAAAGCTCTAGCTGGTTTTCACTGTCCCTTGGAACTGCATTCGCTGCCACACAGACATTCGCGCTCTGCTAAAGCATTGCTTCCTAATGGGGCAACACTCTGTATCTCTCTCTGGCAGAGCCCGGCTGCCAAATTGGAAACGTCCAGAGATTGCGCCCACAGGAAAGCTGCCAGCACTGAAAGCTCTAGCTGGTTTTCAGTGTCCCTTGGAGCTGCATTCGCTGCCACACAGACATTCGCGCTCTGCTAAAGCATTGCTTCCTAATGGGGCAACACTCTGTATCTCTCTCTGGCAGAGCCCGGCTGCCAAATTGGAAACGTCCAGAGATTGCGCCCACAGGAAAGCTGCCAGCACTGAAAGCTCTAGCTGGTTTTCACTGTCCCTTGGAACTGCATTCGCTGCCACACAGACATTCGCGCTCTGCTAAAGTATTGCTTCCTAATGGGGCAACACTCTGTATCTCTCTCTGGCAGAGCCCGGCTGCCAAATTGGAAACGTCCAGAGATTGCGCCCACAGGAAAGCTGCCAGCACTGAAAGCTCTAGCTGGTTTTCACTGTCCCTTGGAACTGCATTCGCTGCCACACAGACATTCGCGCTCTGCTAAAGCTTTGCTTCGTAATGGGGCAACATTCTGTATGTCTCTCTGGCAGAGCCCGGCTGCCAAATTGGAAACGTCCAGAGATTGCGCCCACAGGAAAGCTGCCAGCACTGAAAGCTCTAGCTGGTTTTCACTGTCCCTTGGAACTGCATTCGCTGCCACACAGACATTCGCGCTCTGCTAAAGCATTGCTTCCTAATGGGGCAACACTCTGTATCTCTCTCTGGCAGAGCCCGGCTGCCAAATTGGAAACGTCCAGACATTGCGCCCACAGGAAAGCTGCCAGCACTGAAAACTGTAGCTGGTTTTCACTGTCCCTTGGAACTGCATTCGCTGCCACACAGACATTCGCGCTCTGCTAAAGCATTGCTTCGTAATGGGGCAACACTCTGTATCTCTCTCTGGCAGAGCCCGGCTGCCAAATTGGAAACGTCCAGAGATTGCGCCCACAGGAAAGCTGCCAGCACTGAAAGCTCTAGCTGGTTTTCACTGTCCCTTGGAACTGCATTCGCTGCCACACAGACATTCGCGCTCTGCTAAAGCATTGCTTCGTAATGGGGCAACACTCTGTATCTCTCTCTGGCAGAGCCCGGCTGCCAAATTGGAAATGTCCAGAGATTGCGCCCACAGGAAAGCTGCCAGCACTGAAAGCTCTAGCTGGTTTTCACTGTCCCTTGGAACTGCATTCGCTGCCACACAGACATTCGCGCTCTGCTAAAGCATTGCTTCCTAATGGGGCAACACTCTGTATCTCTCTCTGGCAGAGCCCGGCTGCCAAATTGGAAACGTCCAGAGATTGCGCCCACAGGAAAGCTGCCAGCACTGAAAGCTCTAGCTGGTTTTCAGTGTCCCTTGGAGCTGCATTCGCTGCCACACAGACATTCGCGCTCTGCTAAAGCATTGCTTCCTAATGGGGCAACACTCTGTATCTCTCTCTGGCAGAGCCCGGCTGCCAAATTGGAAACGTCCAGAGATTGCGCCCACAGGAAAGCTGCCAGCACTGAAACCTCTAGCTGGTTTTCACTGTCCCTTGGAACTGCATTCGCTGCCACACAGACATTCGCGCTCTGCTAAAGCTTTGCTTCCTAATGGGGCAACACTCTGTATCTCTCTCTGGCAGAGCCCGGCTGCCAAATTGGAAACGTCCAGAGATTGCGCCCACAGGAAAGCTGCCAGCACTGAAAGCTCTAGCTGGTTTTCACTGTCCCTTGGAACTGCATTCGCTGCCACACAGACATTCGCGCTCTGCTAAAGCATTGCTTCGTAATGGGGCAACATTCTGTATCTCTCTCTGGCAGAGCCCGGCTGCCAAATTGGAAATGTCCAGAGATTGCGCCCACAGGAAAGCTGCCAGCACTGAAAGCTCTAGCTGGTTTTCACTGTCCCTTGGAACTGCATTCGCTGCCACACAGACATTCGCGCTCTGCTAAAGCTTTGCTTCGTAATGGGGCAACATTCTGTATGTCTCTCTGGCAGAGCCCGGCTGCCAAATTGGAAACGTCCAGAGATTGCGCCCACAGGAAAGCTGCCAGCACTGAAAGCTCTAGCTGGTTTTCACTGTCCCTTGGAACTGCATTCGCTGCCACACAGACATTCGCGCTCTGCTAAAGCATTGCTTCCTAATGGGGCAACACTCTGTATCTCTCTCTGGCAGAGCCCGGCTGCCAAATTGGAAATGTCCAGAGATTGCGCCCACAGGAAAGCTGCCAGCACTGAAAGCTCTAGCTGGTTTTCACTGTCCCTTGGAACTGCATTCGCTGCCACACAGACATTCGCGCTCTGCTAAAGCATTGCTTCCTAATGGGGCAACACTCTGTATCTCTCTCTGGCAGAGCCCGGCTGCCAAATTGGAAACGTCCAGAGATTGCGCCCACAGGAAAGCTGCCAGCACTGAAAGCTCTAGCTGGTTTTCAGTGTCCCTTGGAGCTGCATTCGCTGCCACACAGACATTCGCGCTCTGCTAAAGCATTGCTTCGTAATGGGGCAACACTCTGTATCTCTCTCTGGCAGAGCCCGGCTGCCAAATTGGAAACGTCCAGAGATTGCGCCCACAGGAAAGCTGCCAGCACTGAAAGCTCTAGCTGGTTTTCACTGTCCCTTGGAACTGCATTCGCTGCCACACAGACATTCGCGCTCTGCTAAAGTATTGCTTCCTAATGGGGCAACACTCTGTATCTCTCTCTGGCAGAGCCCGGCTGCCAAATTGGAAACGTCCAGAGATTGCGCCCACAGGAAAGCTGCCAGCACTGAAACCTCTAGCTGGTTTTCACTGTCCCTTGGAACTGCATTCGCTGCCACACAGACATTCGCGCTCTGCTAAAGCTTTGCTTCCTAATGGGGCAACACTCTGTATCTCTCTCTGGCAGAGCCCGGCTGCCAAATTGGAAACGTCCAGAGATTGCGCCCACAGGAAAGCTGCCAGCACTGAAAGCTCTAGCTGGTTTTCACTGTCCCTTGGAACTGCATTCGCTGCCACACAGACATTCGCGCTCTGCTAAAGCATTGCTTCCTAATGGGGCAACACTCTGTATCTCTCTCTGGCAGAGCCCGGCTGCCAAATTGGAAACGTCCAGAGATTGCGCCCACAGGAAAGCTGCCAGCACTGAAAGCTCTAGCTGGTTTTCACTGTCCCTTGGAACTGCATTCGCTGCCACACAGACATTCGCGCTCTGCTAAAGCTTTGCTTCGTAATGGGGCAACATTCTGTATGTCTCTCTGGCAGAGCCCGGCTGCCAAATTGGAAACGTCCAGACATTGCGCCCACAGGAAAGCTGCCAGCACTGAAAGCTCTAGCTGGTTTTCACTGTCCCTTGGAACTGCATTCGCTGCCACACAGACATTCGCGCTCTGCTAAAGCTTTGCTTCGTAATGGGGCAACATTCTGTATGTCTCTCTGGCAGAGCCCGGCTGCCAAATTGGAAACGTCCAGAGATTGCGCCCACAGGAAAGCCGCCAGCACTGAAAGCTCTAGCTGGTTTTCACTGTCCCTTGGAACTGCATTCGCTGCCACACAGACATTCGCGCTCTGCTAAAGCATTGCTTCCTAATGGGGCAACACTCTGTATCTCTCTCTGGCAGAGCCCGGCTGCCAAATTGGAAACGTCCAGAGATTGCGCCCACAGGAAAGCTGCCAGCACTGAAAGCTCTAGCTGGTTTTCACTGTCCCTTGGAACTGCATTCGCTGCCACACAGACATTCGCGCTCTGCTAAAGCATTGCTTCCTAATGGGGCAACACTCTGTATCTCTCTCTGGCAGAGCCCGGCTGCCAAATTGGAAACGTCCAGAGATTGCGCCCACAGGAAAGCTGCCAGCACTGAAAGCTCTAGCTGGTTTTCACTGTCCCTTGGAACTGCATTCGCTGCCACACAGACATTCGCGCTCTGCTAAAGCATTGCTTCCTAATGGGGCAACACTCTGTATCTCTCTCTGGCAGAGCCCGGCTGCCAAATTGGAAACGTCCAGAGATTGCGCCCACAGGAAAGCTGCCAGCACTGAATGCTCTAGCTGGTTTTCACTGTCCCTTGGAACTGCATTCGCTGCCACACAGACATTCGCGCTCTGCTAAAGTATTGCTTCCTAATGGGGCAACACTCTGTATCTCTCTCTGGCAGAGCCCGGCTGCCAAATTGGAAACGTCCAGACATTGCGCCCACAGGAAAGCTGCCAGCACTGAAAACTGTAGCTGGTTTTCACTGTCCCTTGGAACTGCATTCGCTGCCACACAGACATTCGCGCTCTGCTAAAGCATTGCTTCGTAATGGGGCAACACTCTGTATCTCTCTCTGGCAGAGCCCGGCTGCCAAATTGGAAACGTCCAGACATTGCGCCCACAGGAAAGCTGCCAGCACTGAAAACTGTAGCTGGTTTTCACTGTCCCTTGGAACTGCATTCGCTGCCACACAGACATTCGCGCTCTGCTAAAGCATTGCTTCCTAATGGGGCAACACTCTGTATCTCTCTCTGGCAGAGCCCGGCTGCCAAATTGGAAACGTCCAGAGATTGCGCCCACAGGAAAGCTGCCAGCACTGAAAGCTCTAGCTGGTTTTCACTGTCCCTTGGAACTGCATTCGCTGCCACACAGACATTCGCGCTCTGCTAAAGCATTGCTTCGTAATGGGGCAACATTCTGTATCTCTCTCTGGCAGAGCCCGGCTGCCAAATTGGAAACGTCCAGAGATTGCGCCCACAGGAAAGCTGCCAGCACTGAAAGCTCTAGCTGGTTTTCACTGTCCCTTGGAACTGCATTCGCTGCCACACAGACATTCGCGCTCTGCTAAAGCTTTGCTTCGTAATGGGGCAACATTCTGTATGTCTCTCTGGCAGAGCCCGGCTGCCAAATTGGAAACGTCCAGAGATTGCGCCCACAGGAAAGCTGCCAGCACTGAAAGCTCTAGCTGGTTTTCACTGTCCCTTGGAACTGCATTCGCTGCCACACAGACATTCGCGCTCTGCTAAAGCATTGCTTCCTAATGGGGCAACACTCTGTATCTCTCTCTGGCAGAGCCCGGCTGCCAAATTGGAAACGTCCAGAGATTGCGCCCACAGGAAAGCTGCCAGCACTGAAAGCTCTAGCTGGTTTTCACTGTCCCTTGGAACTGCATTCGCTGCCACACAGACATTCGCGCTCTGCTAAAGCATTGCTTCCTAATGGGGCAACACTCTGTATCTCTCTCTGGCAGAGCCCGGCTGCCAAATTGGAAACGTCCAGAGATTGCGCCCACAGGAAAGCTGCCAGCACTGAAAGCTCTAGCTGGTTTTCACTGTCCCTTGGAACTGCATTCGCTGCCACACAGACATTCGCGCTCTGCTAAAGTATTGCTTCGTAATGGGGCAACACTCTGTATCTCTCTCTGGCAGAGCCCGGCTGCCAAATTGGAAACGTCCAGAGATTGCGCCCACAGGAAAGCTGCCAGCACTGAAAGCTCTAGCTGGTTTTCACTGTCCCTTGGAACTGCATTCGCTGCCACACAGACATTCGCGCTCTGCTAAAGCATTGCTTCCTAATGGGGCAACACTCTGTATCTCTCTCTGGCAGAGCCCGGCTGCCAAATTGGAAACGTCCAGAGATTGCGCCCACAGGAAAGCTGCCAGCACTGAAAGCTCTAGCTGGTTTTCACTGTCCCTTGGAACTGCATTCGCTGCCACACAGACATTCGCGCTCTGCTAAAGCATTGCTTCCTAATGGGGCAACACTCTGTATCTCTCTCTGGCAGAGCCCGGCTGCCAAATTGGAAACGTCCAGACATTGCGCCCACAGGAAAGCTGCCAGCACTGAAAACTGTAGCTGGTTTTCACTGTCCCTTGGAACTGCATTCGCTGCCACACAGACATTCGCGCTCTGCTAAAGCATTGCTTCGTAATGGGGCAACACTCTGTATCTCTCTCTGGCAGAGCCCGGCTGCCAAATTGGAAACGTCCAGAGATTGCGCCCACAGGAAAGCTGCCAGCACTGAAAGCTCTAGCTGGTTTTCACTGTCCCTTGGAACTGCATTCGCTGCCACACAGACATTCGCGCTCTGCTAAAGCATTGCTTCCTAATGGGGCAACACTCTGTATCTCTCTCTGGCAGAGCCCGGCTGCCAAATTGGAAACGTCCAGACATTGCGCCCACAGGAAAGCTGCCAGCACTGAAAACTGTAGCTGGTTTTCACTGTCCCTTGGAACTGCATTCGCTGCCACACAGACATTCGCGCTCTGCTAAAGCATTGCTTCGTAATGGGGCAACACTCTGTATCTCTCTCTGGCAGAGCCCGGCTGCCAAATTGGAAACGTCCAGAGATTGCGCCCACAGGAAAGCTGCCAGCACTGAAAGCTCTAGCTGGTTTTCACTGTCCCTTGGAACTGCATTCGCTGCCACACAGACATTCGCGCTCTGCTAAAGCATTGCTTCCTAATGGGGCAACACTCTGTATCTCTCTCTGGCAGAGCCCGGCTGCCAAATTGGAAACGTCCAGAGATTGCGCCCACAGGAAAGCTGCCAGCACTGAAAGCTCTAGCTGGTTTTCACTGTCCCTTGGAACTGCATTCGCTGCCACACAGACATTCGCGCTCTGCTAAAGCTTTGCTTCGTAATGGGGCAACATTCTGTATGTCTCTCTGGCAGAGCCCGGCTGCCAAATTGGAAACGTCCAGACATTGCGCCCACAGGAAAGCTGCCAGCACTGAAAGCTCTAGCTGGTTTTCACTGTCCCTTGGAACTGCATTCGCTGCCACACAGACATTCGCGCTCTGCTAAAGCTTTGCTTCGTAATGGGGCAACATTCTGTATGTCTCTCTGGCAGAGCCCGGCTGCCAAATTGGAAACGTCCAGAGATTGCGCCCACAGGAAAGCCGCCAGCACTGAAAGCTCTAGCTGGTTTTCACTGTCCCTTGGAACTGCATTCGCTGCCACACAGACATTCGCGCTCTGCTAAAGCATTGCTTCCTAATGGGGCAACACTCTGTATCTCTCTCTGGCAGAGCCCGGCTGCCAAATTGGAAACGTCCAGAGATTGCGCCCACAGGAAAGCTGCCAGCACTGAAAGATCTAGCTGGTTTTCACTGTCCCTTGGAACTGCATTCGCTGCCACACAGACATTCGCGCTCTGCTAAAGCATTGCTTCCTAATGGGGCAACACTCTGTATCTCTCTCTGGCAGAGCCCGGCTGCCAAATTGGAAACGTCCAGAGATTGCGCCCACAGGAAAGCTGCCAGCACTGAAAGCTCTAGCTGGTTTTCACTGTCCCTTGGAACTGCATTCGCTGCCACACAGACATTCGCGCTCTGCTAAAGCATTGCTTCCTAATGGGGCAACACTCTGTATCTCTCTCTGGCAGAGCCCGGCTGCCAAATTGGAAACATCCAGAGATTGCGCCCACAGGAAAGCTGCCAGCACTGAAAGCTCTAGCTGGTTTTCACTGTCCCTTGGAACTGCATTCGCTGCCACACAGACATTCGCGCTCTGCTAAAGCATTGCTTCCTAATGGGGCAACACTCTGTATCTCTCTCTGGCAGAGCCCGGCTGCCAAATTGGAAACGTCCAGACATTGCGCCCACAGGAAAGCTGCCAGCACTGAAAACTGTAGCTGGTTTTCACTGTCCCTTGGAACTGCATTCGCTGCCACACAGACATTCGCGCTCTGCTAAAGCATTGCTTCGTAATGGGGCAACACTCTGTATCTCTCTCTGGCAGAGCCCGGCTGCCAAATTGGAAACGTCCAGAGATTGCGCCCACAGGAAAGCTGCCAGCACTGAAAGCTCTAGCTGGTTTTCACTGTCCCTTGGAACTGCATTCGCTGCCACACAGACATTCGCGCTCTGCTAAAGCATTGCTTCCTAATGGGGCAACACTCTGTATCTCTCTCTGGCAGAGCCCGGCTGCCAAATTGGAAACGTCCAGAGATTGCGCCCACAGGAAAGCTGCCAGCACTGAATGCTCTAGCTGGTTTTCACTGTCCCTTGGAACTGCATTCGCTGCCACACAGACATTCGCGCTCTGCTAAAGTATTGCTTCCTAATGGGGCAACACTCTGTATCTCTCTCTGGCAGAGCCCGGCTGCCAAATTGGAAACGTCCAGAGATTGCGCCCACAGGAAAGCTGCCAGCACTGAAAGCTCTAGCTGGTTTTCACTGTCCCTTGGAACTGCATTCGCTGCCACACAGACATTCGCGCTCTGCTAAAGCATTGCTTCCTAATGGGGCAACACTCTGTATCTCTCTCTGGCAGAGCCCGGCTGCCAAATTGGAAACGTCCAGAGATTGCGCCCACAGGAAAGCTGCCAGCACTGAAAGCTCTAGCTGGTTTTCACTGTCCCTTGGAGCTGCATTCGCTGCCACACAGACATTCGCGCTCTGCTAAAGCTTTGCTTCCTAATGGGGCAACACTCTGTATCTCTCTCTGGCAGAGCCCGGCTGCCAAATTGGAAACGTCCAGAGATTGCGCCCACAGGAAAGCTGCCAGCACTGAAAGCTCTAGCTGGTTTTCACTGTCCCTTGGAACTGCATTCGCTGCCACACAGACATTCGCGCTCTGCTAAAGCTTTGCTTCGTAATGGGGCAACATTCTGTATGTCTCTCTGGCAGAGCCCGGCTGCCAAATTGGAAACGTCCAGACATTGCGCCCACAGGAAAGCTGCCAGCACTGAAAGCTCTAGCTGGTTTTCACTGTCCCTTGGAACTGCATTCGCTGCCACACAGACATTCGCGCTCTGCTAAAGCTTTGCTTCGTAATGGGGCAACATTCTGTATGTCTCTCTGGCAGAGCCCGGCTGCCAAATTGGAAACGTCCAGAGATTGCGCCCACAGGAAAGCCGCCAGCACTGAAAGCTCTAGCTGGTTTTCACTGTCCCTTGGAACTGCATTCGCTGCCACACAGACATTCGCGCTCTGCTAAAGCATTGCTTCCTAATGGGGCAACACTCTGTATCTCTCTCTGGCAGAGCCCGGCTGCCAAATTGGAAACGTCCAGAGATTGCGCCCACAGGAAAGCTGCCAGCACTGAAAGATCTAGCTGGTTTTCACTGTCCCTTGGAACTGCATTCGCTGCCACACAGACATTCGCGCTCTGCTAAAGCATTGCTTCCTAATGGGGCAACACTCTGTATCTCTCTCTGGCAGAGCCCGGCTGCCAAATTGGAAACGTCCAGAGATTGCGCCCACAGGAAAGCTGCCAGCACTGAAAGCTCTAGCTGGTTTTCACTGTCCCTTGGAACTGCATTCGCTGCCACACAGACATTCGCGCTCTGCTAAAGCATTGCTTCCTAATGGGGCAACACTCTGTATCTCTCTCTGGCAGAGCCCGGCTGCCAAATTGGAAACGTCCAGAGATTGCGCCCACAGGAAAGCTGCCAGCACTGAAAGCTCTAGCTGGTTTTCACTGTCCCTTGGAACTGCATTCGCTGCCACACAGACATTCGCGCTCTGCTAAAGCATTGCTTCCTAATGGGGCAACACTCTGTATCTCTCTCTGGCAGAGCCCGGCTGCCAAATTGGAAACGTCCAGAGATTGCGCCCACAGGAAAGCTGCCAGCACTGAATGCTCTAGCTGGTTTTCACTGTCCCTTGGAACTGCATTCGCTGCCACACAGACATTCGCGCTCTGCTAAAGTATTGCTTCCTAATGGGGCAACACTCTGTATCTCTCTCTGGCAGAGCCCGGCTGCCAAATTGGAAACGTCCAGAGATTGCGCCCACAGGAAAGCTGCCAGCACTGAAAGCTCTAGCTGGTTTTCACTGTCCCTTGGAACTGCATTCGCTGCCACACAGACATTCGCGCTCTGCTAAAGCATTGCTTCCTAATGGGGCAACACTCTGTATCTCTCTCTGGCAGAGCCCGGCTGCCAAATTGGAAACGTCCAGAGATTGCGCCCACAGGAAAGCTGCCAGCACTGAAAGCTCTAGCTGGTTTTCACTGTCCCTTGGAACTGCATTCGCTGCCACACAGACATTCGCGCTCTGCTAAAGCATTGCTTCCTAATGGGGCAACACTCTGTATCTCTCTCTGGCAGAGCCCGGCTGCCAAATTGGAAACGTCCAGAGATTGCGCCCACAGGAAAGCTGCCAGCACTGAAAGCTCTAGCTGGTTTTCACTGTCCCTTGGAGCTGCATTCGCTGCCACACAGACATTCGCGCTCTGCTAAAGCTTTGCTTCCTAATGGGGCAACACTCTGTATCTCTCTCTGGCAGAGCCCGGCTGCCAAATTGGAAACGTCCAGAGATTGCGCCCACAGGAAAGCTGCCAGCACTGAAAGCTCTAGCTGGTTTTCAGTGTCCCTTGGAGCTGCATTCGCTGCCACACAGACATTCGCGCTCTGCTAAAGCATTGCTTCGTAATGGGGCAACACTCTGTATCTCTCTCTGGCAGAGCCCGGCTGCCAAATTGGAAACGTCCAGAGATTGCGCCCACAGGAAAGCTGCCAGCACTGAAAGCTCTAGCTGGTTTTCACTGTCCCTTGGAACTGCATTCGCTGCCACACAGACATTCGCGCTCTGCTAAAGTATTGCTTCCTAATGGGGCAACACTCTGTATCTCTCTCTGGCAGAGCCCGGCTGCCAAATTGGAAACGTCCAGAGATTGCGCCCACAGGAAAGCTGCCAGCACTGAAACCTCTAGCTGGTTTTCACTGTCCCTTGGAACTGCATTCGCTGCCACACAGACATTCGCGCTCTGCTAAAGCTTTGCTTCCTAATGGGGCAACACTCTGTATCTCTCTCTGGCAGAGCCCGGCTGCCAAATTGGAAACGTCCAGAGATTGCGCCCACAGGAAAGCTGCCAGCACTGAAAGCTCTAGCTGGTTTTCACTGTCCCTTGGAACTGCATTCGCTGCCACACAGACATTCGCGCTCTGCTAAAGCATTGCTTCGTAATGGGGCAACATTCTGTATCTCTCTCTGGCAGAGCCCGGCTGCCAAATTGGAAACGTCCAGAGATTGCGCCCACAGGAAAGCTGCCAGCACTGAAAGCTCTAGCTGGTTTTCACTGTCCCTTGGAACTGCATTCGCTGCCACACAGACATTCGCGCTCTGCTAAAGCATTGCTTCCTAATGGGGCAACATTCTGTATGTCTCTCTGGCAGAGCCCGGCTGCCAAATTGGAAACGTCCAGAGATTGCGCCCACAGGAAAGCTGCCAGCACTGAAAGCTCTAGCTGGTTTTCACTGTCCCTTGGAACTGCATTCGCTGCCACACAGACATTCGCGCTCTGCTAAAGCATTGCTTCCTAATGGGGCAACACTCTGTATCTCTCTCTGGCAGAGCCCGGCTGCCAAATTGGAAACGTCCAGAGATTGCGCCCACAGGAAAGCTGCCAGCACTGAAAGCTCTAGCTGGTTTTCACTGTCCCTTGGAACTGCATTCGCTGCCACACAGACATTCGCGCTCTGCTAAAGCATTGCTTCCTAATGGGGCAACACTCTGTATCTCTCTCTGGCAGAGCCCGGCTGCCAAATTGGAAACGTCCAGAGATTGCGCCCACAGGAAAGCTGCCAGCACTGAAAGCTCTAGCTGGTTTTCACTGTCCCTTGGAACTGCATTCGCTGCCACACAGACATTCGCGCTCTGCTAAAGCATTGCTTCCTAATGGGGCAACACTCTGTATCTCTCTCTGGCAGAGCCCGGCTGCCAAATTGGAAACGTCCAGACATTGCGCCCACAGGAAAGCTGCCAGCACTGAAAACTGTAGCTGGTTTTCACTGTCCCTTGGAACTGCATTCGCTGCCACACAGACATTCGCGCTCTGCTAAAGCATTGCTTCGTAATGGGGCAACACTCTGTATCTCTCTCTGGCAGAGCCCGGCTGCCAAATTGGAAACGTCCAGAGATTGCGCCCACAGGAAAGCTGCCAGCACTGAAAGCTCTAGCTGGTTTTCACTGTCCCTTGGAACTGCATTCGCTGCCACACAGACATTCGCGCTCTGCTAAAGCATTGCTTCCTAATGGGGCAACACTCTGTATCTCTCTCTGGCAGAGCCCGGCTGCCAAATTGGAAACGTCCAGACATTGCGCCCACAGGAAAGCTGCCAGCACTGAAAACTGTAGCTGGTTTTCACTGTCCCTTGGAACTGCATTCGCTGCCACACAGACATTCGCGCTCTGCTAAAGCATTGCTTCCTAATGGGGCAACACTCTGTCTCTCTCTCTGGCAGAGCCCGGCTGCCAAATTGGAAACGTCCAGAGATTGCGCCCACAGGAAAGCTGCCAGCACTGAAAGCTCTAGCTGGTTTTCACTGTCCCTTGGAACTGCATTCGCTGCCACACAGACATTCGCGCTCTGCTAAAGCATTGCTTCGTAATGGGGCAACACTCTGTATCTCTCTCTGGCAGAGCCCGGCTGCCAAATTGGAAACGTCCAGAGATTGCGCCCACAGGAAAGCTGCCAGCACTGAAAGCTCTAGCTGGTTTTCACTGTCCCTTGGAACTGCATTCGCTGCCACACAGACATTCGCGCTCTGCTAAAGCATTGCTTCCTAATGGGGCAACACTCTGTATCTCTCTCTGGCAGAGCCCGGCTGCCAAATTGGAAACGTCCAGAGATTGCGCCCACAGGAAAGCTGCCAGCACTGAAAGCTCTAGCTGGTTTTCACTGTCCCTTGGAACTGCATTCGCTGCCACACAGACATTCGCGCTCTGCTAAAGTATTGCTTCCTAATGGGGCAACACTCTGTATCTCTCTCTGGCAGAGCCCGGCTGCCAAATTGGAAACGTCCAGAGATTGCGCCCACAGGAAAGCTGCCAGCACTGAAAGCTCTAGCTGGTTTTCACTGTCCCTTGGAACTGCATTCGCTGCCACACAGACATTCGCGCTCTGCTAAAGCATTGCTTCCTAATGGGGCAACACTCTGTATCTCTCTCTGGCAGAGCCCGGCTGCCAAATTGGAAACGTCCAGAGATTGCGCCCACAGGAAAGCTGCCAGCACTGAATGCTCTAGCTGGTTTTCACTGTCCCTTGGAACTGCATTCGCTGCCACACAGACATTCGCGCTCTGCTAAAGTATTGCTTCCTAATGGGGCAACACTCTGTATCTCTCTCTGGCAGAGCCCGGCTGCCAAATTGGAAACGTCCAGAGATTGCGCCCACAGGAAAGCTGCCAGCACTGAAAGCTCTAGCTGGTTTTCACTGTCCCTTGGAACTGCATTCGCTGCCACACAGACATTCGCGCTCTGCTAAAGCATTGCTTCCTAATGGGGCAACACTCTGTATCTCTCTCTGGCAGAGCCCGGCTGCCAAATTGGAAACGTCCAGAGATTGCGCCCACAGGAAAGCTGCCAGCACTGAATGCTCTAGCTGGTTTTCACTGTCCCTTGGAACTGCATTCGCTGCCACACAGACATTCGCGCTCTGCTAAAGTATTGCTTCCTAATGGGGCAACACTCTGTATCTCTCTCTGGCAGAGCCCGGCTGCCAAATTGGAAACGTCCAGAGATTGCGCCCACAGGAAAGCTGCCAGCACTGAAAGCTCTAGCTGGTTTTCACTGTCCCTTGGAACTGCATTCGCTGCCACACAGACATTCGCGCTCTGCTAAAGCATTGCTTCCTAATGGGGCAACACTCTGTATCTCTCTCTGGCAGAGCCCGGCTGCCAAATTGGAAACGTCCAGAGATTGCGCCCACAGGAAAGCTGCCAGCACTGAATGCTCTAGCTGGTTTTCACTGTCCCTTGGAACTGCATTCGCTGCCACACAGACATTCGCGCTCTGCTAAAGTATTGCTTCCTAATGGGGCAACACTCTGTATCTCTCTCTGGCAGAGCCCGGCTGCCAAATTGGAAACGTCCAGAGATTGCGCCCACAGGAAAGCTGCCAGCACTGAAAGCTCTAGCTGGTTTTCACTGTCCCTTGGAACTGCATTCGCTGCCACACAGACATTCGCGCTCTGCTAAAGCATTGCTTCCTAATGGGGCAACACTCTGTATCTCTCTCTGGCAGAGCCCGGCTGCCAAATTGGAAACGTCCAGAGATTGCGCCCACAGGAAAGCTGCCAGCACTGAATGCTCTAGCTGGTTTTCACTGTCCCTTGGAACTGCATTCGCTGCCACACAGACATTCGCGCTCTGCTAAAGCTTTGCTTCGTAATGGGGCAACATTCTGTATGTCTCTCTGGCAGAGCCCGGCTGCCAAATTGGAAACGTCCAGAGATTGCGCCCACAGGAAAGCCGCCAGCACTGAAAGCTCTAGCTGGTTTTCACTGTCCCTTGGAACTGCATTCGCTGCCACACAGATATTCGCGCTCTGCTAAAGCATTGCTTCCTAATGGGGCAACACTCTGTATCTCTCTCTGGCAGAGCCCGGCTGCCAAATTGGAAACGTCCAGAGATTGCGCCCACAGGAAAGCTGCCAGCACTGAAAGATCTAGCTGGTTTTCACTGTCCCTTGGAACTGCATTCGCTGCCACACAGACATTCGCGCTCTGCTAAAGCATTGCTTCCTAATGGGGCAACACTCTGTATCTCTCTCTGGCAGAGCCCGGCTGCCAAATTGGAAACGTCCAGACATTGCGCCCACAGGAAAGCTGCCAGCACTGAAAGCTCTAGCTGGTTTTCACTGTCCCTTGGAACTGCATTCGCTGCCACACAGACATTCGCGCTCTGCTAAAGCATTGCTTCCTAATGGGGCAACACTCTGTATCTCTCTCTGGCAGAGCCCGGCTGCCAAATTGGAAACGTCCAGACATTGCGCCCACAGGAAAGCTGCCAGCACTGAAAGCTCTAGCTGGTTTTCACTGTCCCTTGGAACTGCATTCGCTGCCACACAGACATTCGCGCTCTGCTAAAGCATTGCTTCCTAATGGGGCAACACTCTGTATCTCTCTCTGGCAGAGCCCGGCTGCCAAATTGGAAACGTCCAGACATTGCGCCCACAGGAAAGCTGCCAGCACTGAAAGCTCCAGCTGGTTTTCACTGTCCCTTGGAACTGCATTCGCTGCCACACAGACATTCGCGCTCTGCTAAAGCATTGCTTCGTAATGGGGCAACATTCTGTATCTCTCTCTGGCAGAGCCCGGCTGCCAAATTGGAAATGTCCAGAGATTGCGCCCACAGGAAAGCTGCCAGCACTGAAAGCTCTAGCTGGTTTTCACTGTCCCTTGGAACTGCATTCGCTGCCACACAGACATTCGCGCTCTGCTAAAGCTTTGCTTCGTAATGGGGCAACATTCTGTATGTCTCTCTGGCAGAGCCCGGCTGCCAAATTGGAAACGTCCAGAGATTGCGCCCACAGGAAAGCTGCCAGCACTGAAAGCTCTAGCTGGTTTTCGCTGTCCCTTGGAACTGCATTCGCTGCCACACAGACATTCGCGCTCTGCTAAAGCATTGCTTCCTAATGGGGCAACACTCTGTATCTCTCTCTGGCAGAGCCCGGCTGCCAAATTGGAAATGTCCAGAGATTGCGCCCACAGGAAAGCTGCCAGCACTGAAAGCTCTAGCTGGTTTTCACTGTCCCTTGGAACTGCATTCGCTGCCACACAGACATTCGCGCTCTGCTAAAGCATTGCTTCCTAATGGGGCAACACTCTGTATCTCTCTCTGGCAGAGCCCGGCTGCCAAATTGGAAACGTCCAGAGATTGCGCCCACAGGAAAGCTGCCAGCACTGAAAGCTCTAGCTGGTTTTCACTGTCCCTTGGAACTGCATTCGCTGCCACACAGACATTCGCGCTCTGCTAAAGTATTGCTTCCTAATGGGGCAACACTCTGTATCTCTCTCTGGCAGAGCCCGGCTGCCAAATTGGAAACGTCCAGAGATTGCGCCCACAGGAAAGCTGCCAGCACTGAAAGCTCTAGCTGGTTTTCACTGTCCCTTGGAACTGCATTCGCTGCCACACAGACATTCGCGCTCTGCTAAAGCATTGCTTCGTAATGGGGCAACACTCTGTATCTCTCTCTGGCAGAGCCCGGCTGCCAAATTGGAAACGTCCAGAGATTGCGCCCACAGGAAAGCTGCCAGCACTGAAAGCTCTAGCTGGTTTTCACTGTCCCTTGGAACTGCATTCGCTGCCACACAGACATTCGCGCTCTGCTAAAGCATTGCTTCCTAATGGGGCAACACTCTGTATCTCTCTCTGGCAGAGCCCGGCTGCCAAATTGGAAACGTCCAGAGATTGCGCCCACAGGAAAGCTGCCAGCACTGAAAGCTCTAGCTGGTTTTCACTGTCCCTTGGAGCTGCATTCGCTGCCACACAGACATTCGCGCTCTGCTAAAGCATTGCTTCCTAATGGGGCAACACTCTGTATCTCTCTCTGGCAGAGCCCGGCTGCCAAATTGGAAACGTCCAGACATTGCGCCCACAGGAAAGCTGCCAGCACTGAAAGCTCTAGCTGGTTTTCACTGTCCCTTGGAACTGCATTCGCTGCCACACAGACATTCGCGCTCTGCTAAAGCATTGCTTCGTAATGGGGCAACATTCTGTATCTCTCTCTGGCAGAGCCCGGCTGCCAAATTGGAAACGTCCAGAGATTGCGCCCACAGGAAAGCTGCCAGCACTGAAAGCTCTAGCTGGTTTTCACTGTCCCTTGGAACTGCATTCGCTGCCACACAGACATTCGCGCTCTGCTAAAGCATTGCTTCCTAATGGGGCAACACTCTGTATCTCTCTCTGGCAGAGCCCGGCTGCCAAATTGGAAATGTCCAGAGATTGCGCCCACAGGAAAGCTGCCAGCACTGAAAGCTCTAGCTGGTTTTCACTGTCCCTTGGAACTGCATTCGCTGCCACACAGACATTCGCGCTCTGCTAAAGCATTGCTTCCTAATGGGGCAACACTCTGTATCTCTCTCTGGCAGAGCCCGGCTGCCAAATTGGAAACGTCCAGAGATTGCGCCCACAGGAAAGCTGCCAGCACTGAAAGCTCTAGCTGGTTTTCACTGTCCCTTGGAACTGCATTCGCTGCCACACAGACATTCGCGCTCTGCTAAAGCATTGCTTCGTAATGGGGCAACACTCTGTATCTCTCTCTGGCAGAGCCCGGCTGCCAAATTGGAAACGTCCAGAGATTGCGCCCACAGGAAAGCTGCCAGCACTGAAAGCTCTAGCTGGTTTTCACTGTCCCTTGGAACTGCATTCGCTGCCACACAGACATTCGCGCTCTGCTAAAGTATTGCTTCCTAATGGGGCAACACTCTGTATCTCTCTCTGGCAGAGCCCGGCTGCCAAATTGGAAACGTCCAGAGATTGCGCCCACAGGAAAGCTGCCAGCACTGAAAGCTCTAGCTGGTTTTCACTGTCCCTTGGAACTGCATTCGCTGCCACACAGACATTCGCGCTCTGCTAAAGCATTGCTTCGTAATGGGGCAACACTCTGTATCTCTCTCTGGCAGAGCCCGGCTGCCAAATTGGAAACGTCCAGAGATTGCGCCCACAGGAAAGCTGCCAGCACTGAAAGCTCTAGCTGGTTTTCACTGTCCCTTGGAACTGCATTCGCTGCCACACAGACATTCGCGCTCTGCTAAAGCATTGCTTCCTAATGGGGCAACACTCTGTATCTCTCTCTGGCAGAGCCCGGCTGCCAAATTGGAAACGTCCAGAGATTGCGCCCACAGGAAAGCTGCCAGCACTGAAAGCTCTAGCTGGTTTTCACTGTCCCTTGGAGCTGCATTCGCTGCCACACAGACATTCGCGCTCTGCTAAAGCATTGCTTCCTAATGGGGCAACACTCTGTATCTCTCTCTGGCAGAGCCCGGCTGCCAAATTGGAAACGTCCAGAGATTGCGCCCACAGGAAAGCTGCCAGCACTGAAAGCTCTAGCTGGTTTTCACTGTCCCTTGGAACTGCATTCGCTGCCACACAGACATTCGCGCTCTGCTAAAGCTTTGCTTCGTAATGGGGCAACATTCTGTATGTCTCTCTGGCAGAGCCCGGCTGCCAAATTGGAAACGTCCAGACATTGCGCCCACAGGAAAGCTGCCAGCACTGAAAGCTCTAGCTGGTTTTCACTGTCCCTTGGAACTGCATTCGCTGCCACACAGACATTCGCGCTCTGCTAAAGCTTTGCTTCGTAATGGGGCAACATTCTGTATGTCTCTCTGGCAGAGCCCGGCTGCCAAATTGGAAACGTCCAGAGATTGCGCCCACAGGAAAGCCGCCAGCACTGAAAGCTCTAGCTGGTTTTCACTGTCCCTTGGAACTGCATTCGCTGCCACACAGACATTCGCGCTCTGCTAAAGCATTGCTTCCTAATGGGGCAACACTCTGTATCTCTCTCTGGCAGAGCCCGGCTGCCAAATTGGAAACGTCCAGAGATTGCGCCCACAGGAAAGCTGCCAGCACTGAAAGCTCTAGCTGGTTTTCACTGTCCCTTGGAACTGCATTCGCTGCCACACAGACATTCGCGCTCTGCTAAAGCATTGCTTCGTAATGGGGCAACACTCTGTATCTCTCTCTGGCAGAGCCCGGCTGCCAAATTGGAAACGTCCAGAGATTGCGCCCACAGGAAAGCTGCCAGCACTGAAAGCTCTAGCTGGTTTTCACTGTCCCTTGGAACTGCATTCGCTGCCACACAGACATTCGCGCTCTGCTAAAGCATTGCTTCCTAATGGGGCAACACTCTGTATCTCTCTCTGGCAGAGCCCGGCTGCCAAATTGGAAACGTCCAGAGATTGCGCCCACAGGAAAGCTGCCAGCACTGAAAGCTCTAGCTGGTTTTCACTGTCCCTTGGAACTGCATTCGCTGCCACACAGACATTCGCGCTCTGCTAAAGCATTGCTTCCTAATGGGGCAACACTCTGTATCTCTCTCTGGCAGAGCCCGGCTGCCAAATTGGAAATGTCCAGAGATTGCGCCCACAGGAAAGCTGCCAGCACTGAAAGCTCTAGCTGGTTTTCACTGTCCCTTGGAACTGCATTCGCTGCCACACAGACATTCGCGCTCTGCTAAAGCATTGCTTCGTAATGGGGCAACACTCTGTATCTCTCTCTGGCAGAGCCCGGCTGCCAAATTGGAAACGTCCAGAGATTGCGCCCACAGGAAAGCTGCCAGCACTGAATGCTCTAGCTGGTTTTCACTGTCCCTTGGAACTGCATTCGCTGCCACACAGACATTCGTGCTCTGCTAAAGCATTGCTTTGTAAAAGGGGCAACATTCTGTATCTCTCTCTGGCAGAGCCCGGCTGCCAAATTGGAAACGTCCAGAGATTGCGCCCACAGGAAAGCTGCCAGCACTGAAAGCTCTAGCTGGTTTTCACTGTCCCTTGGAACTGCATTCGCTGCCACACAGACATTCGCGCTCTGCTAAAGCATTGCTTCGTAATGGGGCAACACTCTGTATCTCTCTCTGGCAGAGCCCGGCTGCCAAATTGGAAACGTCCAGAGATTGCGCCCACAGGAAAGCTGCCAGCACTGAAAGCTCTAGCTGGTTTTCACTGTCCCTTGGAACTGCATTCGCTGCCACACAGACATTCGCGCTCTGCTAAAGCATTGCTTTGTAATGGGGCAACGCTCTGTATCTCTCTCTGGCAGAGCCCGGCTGCCAAATTGGAAACGTCCAGAGATTGCGCCCACAGGAAAGCTGCCAGCACTGAAAGCTCTAGCTGGTTTTCACTGTCCCTTGGAACTGCATTCGCTGCCACACAGACATTCGCGCTCTGCTAAAGCATTGCTTCGTAATGGGGCAACATTCTGTATCTCTCTCTGGCAGAGCCCGACTGCCAAATTGGAAACGTCCAGACATTGCGCCCACAGGAAAGCTGCCAGCACTGAAAGCTCTAGCTGGTTTTCACTGTCCCTTGGAACTGCATTCGCTGCCACACAGACATTCGCGCTCTGCTAAAGCATTGCTTCCTAATGGGGCAACACTCTGTATCTCTCTCTGGCAGAGCCCGGCTGCCAAATTGGAAACGTCCAGAGATTGCGCCCACAGGAAAGCTGCCAGCACTGAAAGCTCTAGCTGGTTTTCACTGTCCCTTGGAACTGCATTCGCTGCCACACAGACATTCGCGCTCTGCTAAAGCATTGCTTCCTAATGGGGCAACACTCTGTATCTCTCTCTGGCAGAGCCCGGCTGCCAAATTGGAAACGTCCAGAGATTGCGCCCACAGGAAAGCTGCCAGCACTGAAAGCTCTAGCTGGTTTTCACTGTCCCTTGGAACTGCATTCGCTGCCACACAGACATTCGCGCTCTGCTAAAGCATTGCTTTGTAAAAGGGGCAACATTCTGTATCTCTCTCTGGCAGAGCCCGGCTGCCAAATTGGAAACGTCCAGAGATTGCGCCCACAGGAAAGCTGCCAGCACTGAAAGCTCTAGCTGGTTTTCACTGTCCCTTGGAACTGCATTCGCTGCCACACAGACATTCGCGCTCTGCTAAAGCATTGCTTCGTAATGGGGCAACATTCTGTATCTCTCTCTGGCAGAGCCCGACTGCCAAATTGGAAACGTCCAGACATTGCGCCCACAGGAAAGCTGCCAGCACTGAAAGCTCTAGCTGGTTTTCACTGTCCCTTGGAACTGCATTCGCTGCCACACAGACATTCGCGCTCTGCTAAAGCATTGCTTCCTAATGGGGCAACACTCTGTATCTCTCTCTGGCAGAGCCCGGCTGCCAAATTGGAAACGTCCAGAGATTGCGCCCACAGGAAAGCTGCCAGCACTGAAAGCTCTAGCTGGTTTTCACTGTCCCTTGGAACTGCATTCGCTGCCACACAGACATTCGCGCTCTGCTAAAGCATTGCTTCCTAATGGGGCAACATTCTGTATCTCTCTCTGGCAGAGCCCGGCTGCCAAATTGGAAACGTCCAGAGATTGCGCCCACAGGAAAGCTGCCAGCACTGAAAGCTCTAGCTGGTTTTCACTGTCCCTTGGAACTGCATTCGCTGCCACACAGACATTCGCGCTCTGCTAAAGCTTTGCTTCGTAATGGGGCAACATTCTGTATGTCTCTCTGGCAGAGCCCGGCTGCCAAATTGGAAACGTCCAGAGATTGCGCCCACAGGAAAGCTGCCAGCACTGAAAGCTCTAGCTGGTTTTCACTGTCCCTTGGAACTGCATTCGCTGCCACACAGACATTCGCGCTCTGCTAAAGCATTGCTTCGTAATGGGGCAACATTCTGTATCTCTCTCTGGCAGAGCCCGGCTGCCAAATTGGAAACGTCCAGAGATTGCGCCCACAGGAAAGCTGCCAGCACTGAAAGCTCTAGCTGGTTTTCACTGTCCCTTGGAACTGCATTCGCTGCCACACAGACATTCGCGCTCTGCTAAAGCATTGCTTCGTAATGGGGCAATACTCTGTATCTCTCTCTGGCAGAGCCCGGCTGCCAAATTGGAAATGTCCAGAGATTGCGCCCACAGGAAAGCTGCCAGCACTGAAAGCTCTAGCTGGTTTTCACTGTCCCTTGGAACTGCATTCGCTGCCACACAGACATTCGCGCTCTGCTAAAGCATTGCTTCCTAATGGGGCAACACTCTGTATCTCTCTCTGGCAGAGCCCGGCTGCCAAATTGGAAACGTCCAGAGATTGCGCCCACAGGAAAGCTGCCAGCACTGAAAGCTCTAGCTGGTTTTCACTGTCCCTTGGAACTGCATTCGCTGCCACACAGACATTCGCGCTCTGCTAAAGCATTGCTTTGTAATGGGGCAACATTCTGTATCTCTCTCTGGCAGAGCCCGGCTGCCAAATTGGAAACGTCCAGAGATTGCGCCCACAGGAAAGCTGCCAGCACTGAAAGCTCTAGCTGGTTTTCACTGTCCCTTGGAACTGCATTCGCTGCCACACAGACATTCGCGCTCTGCTAAAGCATTGCTTCGTAATGGGGCAACATTCTGTATCTCTCTCTGGCAGAGCCCGACTGCCAAATTGGAAACGTCCAGACATTGCGCCCACAGGAAAGCTGCCAGCACTGAAAGCTCTAGCTGGTTTTCACTGTCCCTTGGAACTGCATTCGCTGCCACACAGACATTCGCGCTCTGCTAAAGCATTGCTTCGTAATGGGGCAACACTCTGTATCTCTCTCTGGCAGAGCCCGGCTGCCAAATTGGAAACGTCCAGAGATTGCGCCCACAGGAAAGCTGCCAGCACTGAAAGCTCTAGCTGGTTTTCACTGTCCCTTGGAACTGCATTCGCTGCCACACAGACATTCGCGCTCTGCTAAAGCATTGCTTCCTAATGGGGCAACACTCTGTATCTCTCTCTGGCAGAGCCCGGCTGCCAAATTGGAAACGTCCAGAGATTGCGCCCACAGGAAAGCTGCCAGCACTGAAAGCTCTAGCTGGTTTTCACTGTCCCTTGGAACTGCATTCGCTGCCACACAGACATTCGCGCTCTGCTAAAGCATTGCTTCCTAATGGGGCAACACTCTGTATCTCTCTCTGGCAGAGCCCGGCTGCCAAATTGGAAACGTCCAGAGATTGCGCCCACAGGAAAGCTGCCAGCACTGAAAGCTCTAGCTGGTTTTCACTGTCCCTTGGAACTGCATTCGCTGCCACACAGACATTCGCGCTCTGCTAAAGCATTGCTTCCTAATGGGGCAACATTCTGTATCTCTCTCTGGCAGAGCCCGGCTGCCAAATTGGAAACGTCCAGAGATTGCGCCCACAGGAAAGCTGCCAGCACTGAAAGCTCTAGCTGGTTTTCACTGTCCCTTGGAACTGCATTCGCTGCCACACAGACATTCGCGCTCTGCTAAAGCATTGCTTCCTAATGGGGCAACATTCTGTATGTCTCTCTGGCAGAGCCCGGCTGCCAAATTGGAAACGTCCAGAGATTGCGCCCACAGGAAAGCTGCCAGCACTGAAAGCTCTAGCTGGTTTTCACTGTCCCTTGGAACTGCATTCGCTGCCACACAGACATTCGCGCTCTGCTAAAGCATTGCTTCGTAATGGGGCAACATTCTGTATCTCTCTCTGGCAGAGCCCGGCTGCCAAATTGGAAACGTCCAGAGATTGCGCCCACAGGAAAGCTGCCAGCACTGAAAGCTCTAGCTGGTTTTCACTGTCCCTTGGAACTGCATTCGCTGCCACACAGACATTCGCGCTCTGCTAAAGCATTGCTTCCTAATGGGGCAACACTCTGTATCTCTCTCTGGCAGAGCCCGGCTGCCAAATTGGAAACGTCCAGAGATTGCGCCCACAGGAAAGCTGCCAGCACTGAAAGCTCTAGCTGGTTTTCACTGTCCCTTGGAACTGCATTCGCTGCCACACAGACATTCGCGCTCTGCTAAAGCATTGCTTCCTAATGGGGCAACACTCTGTATCTCTCTCTGGCAGAGCCCGGCTGCCAAATTGGAAACGTCCAGAGATTGCGCCCACAGGAAAGCTGCCAGCACTGAAAGCTCTAGCTGGTTTTCACTGTCCCTTGGAACTGCATTCGCTGCCACACAGACATTCGCGCTCTGCTAAAGCATTGCTTCCTAATGGGGCAACATTCTGTATCTCTCTCTGGCAGAGCCCGACTGCCAAATTGGAAACGTCCAGACATTGCGCCCACAGGAAAGCTGCCAGCACTGAAAGCTCTAGCTGGTTTTCACTGTCCCTTGGAACTGCATTCGCTGCCACACAGACATTCGCGCTCTGCTAAAGCATTGCTTCCTAATGGGGCAACACTCTGTATCTCTCTCTGGCAGAGCCCGGCTGCCAAATTGGAAACGTCCAGAGATTGCGCCCACAGGAAAGCTGCCAGCACTGAAAGCTCTAGCTGGTTTTCACTGTCCCTTGGAACTGCATTCGCTGCCACACAGACATTCGCGCTCTGCTAAAGCATTGCTTCGTAATGGGGCAACACTCTGTATCTCTCTCTGGCAGAGCCCGGCTGCCAAATTGGAAACGTCCAGAGATTGCGCCCACAGGAAAGCTGCCAGCACTGAAAGCTCTAGCTGGTTTTCACTGTCCCTTGGAACTGCATTCGCTGCCACACAGACATTCGCGCTCTGCTAAAGCATTGCTTCCTAATGGGGCAACACTCTGTATCTCTCTCTGGCAGAGCCCGGCTGCCAAATTGGAAACGTCCAGAGATTGCGCCCACAGGAAAGCTGCCAGCACTGAAAGCTCTAGCTGGTTTTCACTGTCCCTTGGAACTGCATTCGCTGCCACACAGACATTCGCGCTCTGCTAAAGCATTGCTTCCTAATGGGGCAACACTCTGTATCTCTCTCTGGCAGAGCCCGGCTGCCAAATTGGAAACGTCCAGACATTGCGCCCACAGGAAAGCTGCCAGCACTGAAAGCTCTAGCTGGTTTTCACTGTCCCTTGGAACTGCATTCGCTGCCACACAGACATTCGCGCTCTGCTAAAGCATTGCTTCGTAATGGGGCAACACTCTGTATCTCTCTCTGGCAGAGCCCGGCTGCCAAATTGGAAACGTCCAGAGATTGCGCCCACAGGAAAGCTGCCAGCACTGAAAGCTCTAGCTGGTTTTCACTGTCCCTTGGAACTGCATTCGCTGCCACACAGACATTCGCGCTCTGCTAAAGCATTGCTTCCTAATGGGGCAACACTCTGTATCTCTCTCTGGCAGAGCCCGGCTGCCAAATTGGAAACGTCCAGAGATTGCGCCCACAGGAAAGCTGCCAGCACTGAAAGCTCTAGCTGGTTTTCACTGTCCCTTGGAACTGCATTCGCTGCCACACAGACATTCGCGCTCTGCTAAAGCATTGCTTCCTAATGGGGCAACACTCTGTATCTCTCTCTGGCAGAGCCCGGCTGCCAAATTGGAAACGTCCAGACATTGCGCCCACAGGAAAGCTGCCAGCACTGAAAGCTCTAGCTGGTTTTCACTGTCCCTTGGAACTGCATTCGCTGCCACACAGACATTCGCGCTCTGCTAAAGCATTGCTTCCTAATGGGGCAACACTCTGTATCTCTCTCTGGCAGAGCCCGGCTGCCAAATTGGAAACGTCCAGAGATTGCGCCCACAGGAAAGCTGCCAGCACTGAAAGCTCTAGCTGGTTTTCACTGTCCCTTGGAACTGCATTCGCTGCCACACAGACATTCGCGCTCTGCTAAAGCATTGCTTCGTAATGGGGCAACATTCTGTATCTCTCTCTGGCAGAGCCCGGCTGCCAAATTGGAAACGTCCAGAGATTGCGCCCACAGGAAAGCTGCCAGCACTGAAAGCTCTAGCTGGTTTTCACTGTCCCTTGGAACTGCATTCGCTGCCACACAGACATTCGCGCTCTGCTAAAGCTTTGCTTCGTAATGGGGCAACATTCTGTATGTCTCTCTGGCAGAGCCCGGCTGCCAAATTGGAAACGTCCAGAGATTGCGCCCACAGGAAAGCTGCCAGCACTGAAAGCTCTAGCTGGTTTTCACTGTCCCTTGGAACTGCATT
The DNA here is from genome assembly GCF_035582795.1 of Mycteria americana. Lineage (NCBI taxonomy): Eukaryota > Metazoa > Chordata > Aves > Ciconiiformes > Ciconiidae > Mycteria > Mycteria americana. Next base: position 713,406 of record NW_027445635.1, read on the forward strand.
CGCTGCCACACAGACATTCGCGCTCTGCTAAAGCATTGCTTCGTAATGGGGCAACATTCTGTATCTCTCTCTGGCAGAGCCCGGCTGCCAAATTGGAAACGTCCAGAGATTGCGCCCACAGGAAAGCTGCCAGCACTGAAAGCTCTAGCTGGTTTTCACTGTCCCTTGGAACTGCATTCGCTGCCACACAGACATTCGCGCTCTGCTAAAGCATTGCTTCATAATGGGGCAATACTCTGTATCTCTCTCTGGCAGAGCCCGGCTGCCAAATTGGAAATGTCCAGAGATTGCGCCCACAGGAAAGCTGCCAGCACTGAAAGCTCTAGCTGGTTTTCACTGTCCCTTGGAACTGCATTCGCTGCCACACAGACATTCGCGCTCTGCTAAAGCATTGCTTCCTAATGGGGCAACACTCTGTATCTCTCTCTGGCAGAGCCCGGCTGCCAAATTGGAAACGTCCAGAGATTGCGCCCACAGGAAAGCTGCCAGCACTGAAAGCTCTAGCTGGTTTTCACTGTCCCTTGGAACTGCATTCGCTGCCACACAGACATTCGCGCTCTGCTAAAGCATTGCTTCCTAATGGGGCAACACTCTGTATCTCTCTCTGGCAGAGCCCGGCTGCCAAATTGGAAACGTCCAGAGATTGCGCCCACAGGAAAGCTGCCAGCACTGAAAGCTCTAGCTGGTTTTCACTGTCCCTTGGAACTGCATTCGCTGCCACACAGACATTCGCGCTCTGCTAAAGCATTGCTTCCTAATGGGGCAACACTCTGTATCTCTCTCTGGCAGAGCCCGGCTGCCAAATTGGAAACGTCCAGAGATTGCGCCCACAGGAAAGCTGCCAGCACTGAAAGCTCTAGCTGGTTTTCACTGTCCCTTGGAACTGCATTCGCTGCCACACAGACATTCGCGCTCTGCTAAAGCATTGCTTCGTAATGGGGCAACATTCTGTATCTCTCTCTGGCAGAGCCCGACTGCCAAATTGGAAACGTCCAGACATTGCGCCCACAGGAAAGCTGCCAGCACTGAAAGCTCTAGCTGGTTTTCACTGTCCCTTGGAACTGCATTCGCTGCCACACAGACATTCGCGCTCTGCTAAAGCATTGCTTCGTAATGGGGCAACACTCTGTATCTCTCTCTGGCAGAGCCCGGCTGCCAAATTGGAAACGTCCAGAGATTGCGCCCACAGGAAAGCTGCCAGCACTGAAAGCTCTAGCTGTTTTCACTGTCCCTTGGAACTGCATTCGCTGCCACACAGACATTCGCGCTCTGCTAAAGCATTGCTTCCTAATGGGGCAACACTCTGTATCTCTCTCTGGCAGAGCCCGGCTGCCAAATTGGAAACGTCCAGAGATTGCGCCCACAGGAAAGCTGCCAGCACTGAAAGCTCTAGCTGGTTTTCACTGTCCCTTGGAACTGCATTCGCTGCCACACAGACATTCGCGCTCTGCTAAAGCATTGCTTCCTAATGGGGCAACACTCTGTATCTCTCTCTGGCAGAGCCCGGCTGCCAAATTGGAAACGTCCAGAGATTGCGCCCACAGGAAAGCTGCCAGCACTGAAAGCTCTAGCTGGTTTTCACTGTCCCTTGGAACTGCATTCGCTGCCACACAGACATTCGCGCTCTGCTAAAGCATTGCTTCCTAATGGGGCAACACTCTGTATCTCTCTCTGGCAGAGCCCGGCTGCCAAATTGGAAACGTCCAGAGATTGCGCCCACAGGAAAGCTGCCAGCACTGAAAGCTCTAGCTGGTTTTCACTGTCCCTTGGAACTGCATTCGCTGCCACACAGACATTCGCGCTCTGCTAAAGCTTTGCTTCGTAATGGGGCAACATTCTGTATGTCTCTCTGGCAGAGCCCGGCTGCCAAATTGGAAACGTCCAGAGATTGCGCCCACAGGAAAGCTGCCAGCACTGAAAGCTCTAGCTGGTTTTCACTGTCCCTTGGAACTGCATTCGCTGCCACACAGACATTCGCGCTCTGCTAAAGCATTGCTTCGTAATGGGGCAACATTCTGTATCTCTCTCTGGCAGAGCCCGGCTGCCAAATTGGAAACGTCCAGAGATTGCGCCCACAGGAAAGCTGCCAGCACTGAAAGCTCTAGCTGGTTTTCACTGTCCCTTGGAACTGCATTCGCTGCCACACAGACATTCGCGCTCTGCTAAAGCATTGCTTCGTAATGGGGCAATACTCTGTATCTCTCTCTGGCAGAGCCCGGCTGCCAAATTGGAAATGTCCAGAGATTGCGCCCACAGGAAAGCTGCCAGCACTGAAAGCTCTAGCTGGTTTTCACTGTCCCTTGGAACTGCATTCGCTGCCACACAGACATTCGCGCTCTGCTAAAGCATTGCTTCCTAATGGGGCAACACTCTGTATCTCTCTCTGGCAGAGCCCGGCTGCCAAATTGGAAACGTCCAGAGATTGCGCCCACAGGAAAGCTGCCAGCACTGAAAGCTCTAGCTGGTTTTCACTGTCCCTTGGAACTGCATTCGCTGCCACACAGACATTCGCGCTCTGCTAAAGCATTGCTTCCTAATGGGGCAACACTCTGTATCTCTCTCTGGCAGAGCCCGGCTGCCATATTGGAAACGTCCAGAGATTGCGCCCACAGGAAAGCTGCCAGCACTGAAAGCTCTAGCTGGTTTTCACTGTCCCTTGGAACTGCATTCGCTGCCACACAGACATTCGCGCTCTGCTAAAGCATTGCTTCGTAATGGGGCAACACTCTGTATCTCTCTCTGGCAGAGCCCGGCTGCCAAATTGGAAATGTCCAGAGATTGCGCCCACAGGAAAGCTGCCAGCACTGAAAGCTCTAGCTGGTTTTCACTGTCCCTTGGAACTGCATTCGCTGCCACACAGACATTCGCGCTCTGCTAAAGCATTGCTTCGTAATGGGGCAACACTCTGTATCTCTCTCTGGCAGAGCCCGGCTGCCAAATTGGAAACGTCCAGAGATTGCGCCCACAGGAAAGCTGCCAGCACTGAAAGCTCTAGCTGGTTTTCACTGTCCCTTGGAACTGCATTCGCTGCCACACAGACATTCGCGCTCTGCTAAAGCATTGCTTTGTAATGGGGCAACATTCTGTATCTCTCTCTGGCAGAGCCCGGCTGCCAAATTGGAAACGTCCAGAGATTGCGCCCACAGGAAAGCTGCCAGCACTGAAAGCTCTAGCTGGTTTTCACTGTCCCTTGGAACTGCATTCGCTGCCACACAGACATTCGCGCTCTGCTAAAGCATTGCTTCGTAATGGGGCAACATTCTGTATCTCTCTCTGGCAGAGCCCGACTGCCAAATTGGAAACGTCCAGAGATTGCGCCCACAGGAAAGCTGCCAGCACTGAAAGCTCTAGCTGGTTTTCACTGTCCCTTGGAACTGCATTCGCTGCCACACAGACATTCGCGCTCTGCTAAAGCATTGCTTCGTAATGGGGCAACACTCTGTATCTCTCTCTGGCAGAGCCCGGCTGCCAAATTGGAAACGTCCAGAGATTGCGCCCACAGGAAAGCTGCCAGCACTGAAAGCTCTAGCTGGTTTTCACTGTCCCTTGGAACTGCATTCGCTGCCACACAGACATTCGCGCTCTGCTAAAGCATTGCTTCCTAATGGGGCAACACTCTGTATCTCTCTCTGGCAGAGCCCGGCTGCCAAATTGGAAACGTCCAGAGATTGCGCCCACAGGAAAGCTGCCAGCACTGAAAGCTCTAGCTGGTTTTCACTGTCCCTTGGAACTGCATTCGCTGCCACACAGACATTCGCGCTCTGCTAAAGCATTGCTTCGTAATGGGGCAACACTCTGTATCTCTCTCTGGCAGAGCCCGGCTGCCAAATTGGAAACGTCCAGAGATTGCGCCCACAGGAAAGCTGCCAGCACTGAAAGCTCTAGCTGGTTTTCACTGTCCCTTGGAACTGCATTCGCTGCCACACAGACATTCGCGCTCTGCTAAAGCATTGCTTCCTAATGGGGCAACACTCTGTATCTCTCTCTGGCAGAGCCCGGCTGCCAAATTGGAAACGTCCAGAGATTGCGCCCACAGGAAAGCTGCCAGCACTGAAAGCTCTAGCTGGTTTTCACTGTCCCTTGGAACTGCATTCGCTGCCACACAGACATTCGCGCTCTGCTAAAGCATTGCTTCCTAATGGGGCAACACTCTGTATCTCTCTCTGGCAGAGCCCGGCTGCCAAATTGGAAACGTCCAGAGATTGCGCCCACAGGAAAGCTGCCAGCACTGAAAGCTCTAGCTGGTTTTCACTGTCCCTTGGAACTGCATTCGCTGCCACACAGACATTCGCGCTCTGCTAAAGCTTTGCTTCGTAATGGGGCAACACTCTGTATCTCTCTCTGGCAGAGCCCGGCTGCCAAATTGGAAACGTCCAGAGATTGCGCCCACAGGAAAGCTGCCAGCACTGAAAGCTCTAGCTGGTTTTCACTGTCCCTTGGAACTGCATTCGCTGCCACACAGACATTCGCGCTCTGCTAAAGCATTGCTTCCTAATGGGGCAACACTCTGTATCTCTCTCTGGCAGAGCCCGGCTGCCAAATTGGAAACGTCCAGAGATTGCGCCCACAGGAAAGCTGCCAGCACTGAAAGCTCTAGCTGGTTTTCACTGTCCCTTGGAACTGCATTCGCTGCCACACAGACATTCGCGCTCTGCTAAAGCATTGCTTCGTAATGGGGCAACATTCTGTATCTCTCTCTGGCAGAGCCCGGCTGCCAAATTGGAAACGTCCAGAGATTGCGCCCACAGGAAAGCTGCCAGCACTGAAAGCTCTAGCTGGTTTTCACTGTCCCTTGGAACTGCATTCGCTGCCACACAGACATTCGCGCTCTGCTAAAGCATTGCTTCCTAATGGGGCAACACTCTGTATCTCTCTCTGGCAGAGCCCGGCTGCCAAATTGGAAACGTCCAGAGATTGCGCCCACAGGAAAGCTGCCAGCACTGAAAGCTCTAGCTGGTTTTCACTGTCCCTTGGAACTGCATTCGCTGCCACACAGACATTCGCGCTCTGCTAAAGCATTGCTTCGTAATGGGGCAACACTCTGTATCTCTCTCTGGCAGAGCCCGGCTGCCAAATTGGAAATGTCCAGAGATTGCGCCCACAGGAAAGCTGCCAGCACTGAAAGCTCTAGCTGGTTTTCACTGTCCCTTGGAACTGCATTCGCTGCCACACAGACATTCGCGCTCTGCTAAAGCATTGCTTCCTAATGGGGCAACACTCTGTATCTCTCTCTGGCAGAGCCCGGCTGCCAAATTGGAAACGTCCAGAGATTGCGCCCACAGGAAAGCTGCCAGCACTGAAAGCTCTAGCTGGTTTTCACTGTCCCTTGGAACTGCATTCGCTGCCACACAGACATTCGCGCTCTGCTAAAGCATTGCTTCCTAATGGGGCAACACTCTGTATCTCTCTCTGGCAGAGCCCGGCTGCCAAATTGGAAACGTCCAGAGATTGCGCCCACAGGAAAGCTGCCAGCACTGAAAGCTCTAGCTGGTTTTCACTGTCCCTTGGAACTGCATTCGCTGCCACACAGACATTCGCGCTCTGCTAAAGCTTTGCTTCCTAATGGGGCCACATTCTGTATGTCTCTCTGGCAGAGCCCGGCTGCCAAATTGGAAACGTCCAGAGATTGCGCCCACAGGAAAGCTGCCAGCACTGAAAGCTCTAGCTGGTTTTCACTGTCCCTTGGAACTGCATTCGCTGCCACACAGACATTCGCGCTCTGCTAAAGCATTGCTTCCTAATGGGGCAACATTCTGTATCTCTCTCTGGCAGAGCCCGACTGCCAAATTGGAAACGTCCAGACATTGCGCCCACAGGAAAGCTGCCAGCACTGAAAGCTCTAGCTGGTTTTCACTGTCCCTTGGAACTGCATTCGCTGCCACACAGACATTCGCGCTCTGCTAAAGCATTGCTTCCTAATGGGGCAACACTCTGTATCTCTCTCTGGCAGAGCCCGGCTGCCAAATTGGAAACGTCCAGAGATTGCGCCCACAGGAAAGCTGCCAGCACTGAAAGCTCTAGCTGGTTTTCACTGTCCCTTGGAACTGCATTCGCTGCCACACAGACATTCGCGCTCTGCTAAAGCATTGCTTCCTAATGGGGCAACACTCTGTATCTCTCTCTGGCAGAGCCCGGCTGCCAAATTGGAAATGTCCAGAGATTGCGCCCACAGGAAAGCTGCCAGCACTGAAAGCTCTAGCTGGTTTTCACTGTCCCTTGGAACTGCATTCGCTGCCACACAGACATTCGCGCTCTGCTAAAGCATTGCTTCCTAATGGGGCAACACTCTGTATCTCTCTCTGGCAGAGCCCGGCTGCCAAATTGGAAACGTCCAGAGATTGCGCCCACAGGAAAGCTGCCAGCACTGAAAGCTCTAGCTGGTTTTCACTGTCCCTTGGAACTGCATTCGCTGCCACACAGACATTCGCGCTCTGCTAAAGCATTGCTTCCTAATGGGGCAACACTCTGTATCTCTCTCTGGCAGAGCCCGGCTGCCAAATTGGAAACGTCCAGAGATTGCGCCCACAGGAAAGCTGCCAGCACTGAAAGCTCTAGCTGGTTTTCACTGTCCCTTGGAACTGCATTCGCTGCCACACAGACATTCGCGCTCTGCTAAAGCATTGCTTTGTAATGGGGCAACATTCTGTATCTCTCTCTGGCAGAGCCCGGCTGCCAAATTGGAAACGTCCAGAGATTGCGCCCACAGGAAAGCTGCCAGCACTGAAAGCTCTAGCTGGTTTTCACTGTCCCTTGGAACTGCATTCGCTGCCACACAGACATTCGCGCTCTGCTAAAGCATTGCTTCCTAATGGGGCAACACTCTGTATCTCTCTCTGGCAGAGCCCGGCTGCCAAATTGGAAACGTCCAGAGATTGCGCCCACAGGAAAGCTGCCAGCACTGAAAGCTCTAGCTGGTTTTCACTGTCCCTTGGAACTGCATTCGCTGCCACACAGACATTCGCGCTCTGCTAAAGCTTTGCTTCCTAATGGGGCAACATTCTGTATCTCTCTCTGGCAGAGCCCGGCTGCCAAATTGGAAACGTCCAGAGATTGCGCCCACAGGAAAGCTGCCAGCACTGAAAGCTCTAGCTGGTTTTCACTGTCCCTTGGAACTGCATTCGCTGCCACACAGACATTCGCGCTCTGCTAAAGCTTTGCTTCGTAATGGGGCAACATTCTGTATGTCTCTCTGGCAGAGCCCGGCTGCCAAATTGGAAACGTCCAGAGATTGCGCCCACAGGAAAGCTGCCAGCACTGAAAGCTCTAGCTGGTTTTCACTGTCCCTTGGAACTGCATTCGCTGCCACACAGACATTCGCGCTCTGCTAAAGCATTGCTTCGTAATGGGGCAACATTCTGTATGTCTCTCTGGCAGAGCCCGGCTGCCAAATTGGAAACGTCCAGAGATTGCGCCCACAGGAAAGCTGCCAGCACTGAAAGCTCTAGCTGGTTTTCACTGTCCCTTGGAACTGCATTCGCTGCCACACAGACATTCGCGCTCTGCTAAAGCATTGCTTCGTAATGGGGCAATACTCTGTATCTCTCTCTGGCAGAGCCCGGCTGCCAAATTGGAAACGTCCAGAGATTGCGCCCACAGGAAAGCTGCCAGCACTGAAAGCTCTAGCTGGTTTTCACTGTCCCTTGGAACTGCATTCGCTGCCACACAGACATTCGCGCTCTGCTAAAGCATTGCTTCCTAATGGGGCAACACTCTGTATCTCTCTCTGGCAGAGCCCGGCTGCCAAATTGGAAACGTCCAGAGATTGCGCCCACAGGAAAGCTGCCAGCACTGAAAGCTCTAGCTGGTTTTCACTGTCCCTTGGAACTGCATTCGCTGCCACACAGACATTCGCGCTCTGCTAAAGCATTGCTTCCTAATGGGGCAACACTCTGTATCTCTCTCTGGCAGAGCCCGGCTGCCAAATTGGAAACGTCCAGAGATTGCGCCCACAGGAAAGCTGCCAGCACTGAAAGCTCTAGCTGGTTTTCACTGTCCCTTGGAACTGCATTCGCTGCCACACAGACATTCGCGCTCTGCTAAAGCATTGCTTCCTAATGGGGCAACATTCTGTATCTCTCTCTGGCAGAGCCCGGCTGCCAAATTGGAAACGTCCAGAGATTGCGCCCACAGGAAAGCTGCCAGCACTGAAAGCTCTAGCTGGTTTTCACTGTCCCTTGGAACTGCATTCGCTGCCACACAGACATTCGCGCTCTGCTAAAGCATTGCTTCGTAATGGGGCAACACTCTGTATCTCTCTCTGGCAGAGCCCGGCTGCCAAATTGGAAACGTCCAGAGATTGCGCCCACAGGAAAGCTGCCAGCACTGAAAGCTCTAGCTGGTTTTCACTGTCCCTTGGAACTGCATTCGTTGCCACACAGACATTCGCGCTCTGCTAAAGCATTGCTTCCTAATGGGGCAACACTCTGTATCTCTCTCTGGCAGAGCCCGGCTGCCAAATTGGAAACGTCCAGAGATTGCGCCCACAGGAAAGCTGCCAGCACTGAAAGCTCTAGCTGGTTTTCACTGTCCCTTGGAACTGCATTCGCTGCCACACAGACATTCGCGCTCTGCTAAAGCATTGCTTCGTAATGGGGCAACATTCTGTATCTCTCTCTGGCAGAGCCCGACTGCCAAATTGGAAACGTCCAGAGATTGCGCCCACAGGAAAGCTGCCAGCACTGAAAGCTCTAGCTGGTTTTCACTGTCCCTTGGAACTGCATTCGCTGCCACACAGACATTCGCGCTCTGCTAAAGCATTGCTTCCTAATGGGGCAACACTCTGTATCTCTCTCTGGCAGAGCCCGGCTGCCAAATTGGAAACGTCCAGAGATTGCGCCCACAGGAAAGCTGCCAGCACTGAAAGCTCTAGCTGGTTTTCACTGTCCCTTGGAACTGCATTCGCTGCCACACAGACATTCGCGCTCTGCTAAAGCATTGCTTCCTAATGGGGCAACATTCTGTATCTCTCTCTGGCAGAGCCCGGCTGCCAAATTGGAAACGTCCAGAGATTGCGCCCACAGGAAAGCTGCCAGCACTGAAAGCTCTAGCTGGTTTTCACTGTCCCTTGGAACTGCATTCGCTGCCACACAGACATTCGCGCTCTGCTAAAGCTTTGCTTCGTAATGGGGCAACATTCTGTATGTCTCTCTGGCAGAGCCCGGCTGCCAAATTGGAAACGTCCAGAGATTGCGCCCACAGGAAAGCTGCCAGCACTGAAAGCTCTAGCTGGTTTTCACTGTCCCTTGGAACTGCATTCGCTGCCACACAGACATTCGCGCTCTGCTAAAGCATTGCTTCGTAATGGGGCAACATTCTGTATGTCTCTCTGGCAGAGCCCGGCTGCCAAATTGGAAACGTCCAGAGATTGCGCCCACAGGAAAGCTGCCAGCACTGAAAGCTCTAGCTGGTTTTCACTGTCCCTTGGAACTGCATTCGCTGCCACACAGACATTCGCGCTCTGCTAAAGCATTGCTTCGTAATGGGGCAACATTCTGTATCTCTCTCTGGCAGAGCCCGGCTGCCAAATTGGAAATGTCCAGAGATTGCGCCCACAGGAAAGCTGCCAGCACTGAAAGCTCTAGCTGGTTTTCACTGTCCCTTGGAACTGCATTCGCTGCCACACAGACATTCGCGCTCTGCTAAAGCATTGCTTCCTAATGGGGCAACACTCTGTATCTCTCTCTGGCAGAGCCCGGCTGCCAAATTGGAAACGTCCAGAGATTGCGCCCACAGGAAAGCTGCCAGCACTGAAAGCTCTAGCTGGTTTTCACTGTCCCTTGGAACTGCATTCGCTGCCACACAGACATTCGCGCTCTGCTAAAGCATTGCTTCGTAATGGGGCAACACTCTGTATCTCTCTCTGGCAGAGCCCGGCTGCCAAATTGGAAACGTCCAGAGATTGCGCCCACAGGAAAGCTGCCAGCACTGAAAGCTCTAGCTGGTTTTCACTGTCCCTTGGAACTGCATTCGCTGCCACACAGACATTCGCGCTCTGCTAAAGCATTGCTTCCTAATGGGGCAACATTCTGTATCTCTCTCTGGCAGAGCCCGGCTGCCAAATTGGAAACGTCCAGAGATTGCGCCCACAGGAAAGCTGCCAGCACTGAAAGCTCTAGCTGGTTTTCACTGTCCCTTGGAACTGCATTCGCTGCCACACAGACATTCGCGCTCTGCTAAAGCATTGCTTTGTAATGGGGCAACATTCTGTATCTCTCTCTGGCAGAGCCCGGCTGCCAAATTGGAAACGTCCAGAGATTGCGCCCACAGGAAAGCTGCCAGCACTGAAAGCTCTAGCTGGTTTTCACTGTCCCTTGGAACTGCATTCGCTGCCACACAGACATTCGCGCTCTGCTAAAGCATTGCTTCCTAATGGGGCAACACTCTGTATCTCTCTCTGGCAGAGCCCGGCTGCCAAATTGGAAACGTCCAGAGATTGCGCCCACAGGAAAGCTGCCAGCACTGAAAGCTCTAGCTGGTTTTCACTGTCCCTTGGAACTGCATTCGCTGCCACACAGACATTCGCGCTCTGCTAAAGCATTGCTTCCTAATGGGGCAACACTCTGTATCTCTCTCTGGCAGAGCCCGGCTGCCAAATTGGAAACGTCCAGAGATTGCGCCCACAGGAAAGCTGCCAGCACTGAAAGCTCTAGCTGGTTTTCACTGTCCCTTGGAACTGCATTCGCTGCCACACAGACATTCGCGCTCTGCTAAAGCATTGCTTTGTAATGGGGCAACATTCTGTATCTCTCTCTGGCAGAGCCCGGCTGCCAAATTGGAAACGTCCAGAGATTGCGCCCACAGGAAAGCTGCCAGCACTGAAAGCTCTAGCTGGTTTTCACTGTCCCTTGGAACTGCATTCGCTGCCACACAGACATTCGCGCTCTGCTAAAGCATTGCTTCCTAATGGGGCAACACTCTGTATCTCTCTCTGGCAGAGCCCGGCTGCCAAATTGGAAACGTCCAGAGATTGCGCCCACAGGAAAGCTGCCAGCACTGAAAGCTCTAGCTGGTTTTCACTGTCCCTTGGAACTGCATTCGCTGCCACACAGACATTCGCGCTCTGCTAAAGCTTTGCTTCGTAATGGGGCAACACTCTGTATCTCTCTCTGGCAGAGCCCGGCTGCCAAATTGGAAACGTCCAGAGATTGCGCCCACAGGAAAGCTGCCAGCACTGAAAGCTCTAGCTGGTTTTCACTGTCCCTTGGAACTGCATTCGCTGCCACACAGACATTCGCGCTCTGCTAAAGCATTGCTTCGTAATGGGGCAACATTCTGTATCTCTCTCTGGCAGAGCCCGACTGCCAAATTGGAAACGTCCAGACATTGCGCCCACAGGAAAGCTGCCAGCACTGAAAGCTCTAGCTGGTTTTCACTGTCCCTTGGAACTGCATTCGCTGCCACACAGACATTCGCGCTCTGCTAAAGCATTGCTTCCTAATGGGGCAACACTCTGTATCTCTCTCTGGCAGAGCCCGGCTGCCAAATTGGAAACGTCCAGAGATTGCGCCCACAGGAAAGCTGCCAGCACTGAAAGCTCTAGCTGGTTTTCACTGTCCCTTGGAACTGCATTCGCTGCCACACAGACATTCGCGCTCTGCTAAAGCATTGCTTCGTAATGGGGCAACACTCTGTATCTCTCTCTGGCAGAGCCCGGCTGCCAAATTGGAAATGTCCAGAGATTGCGCCCACAGGAAAGCTGCCAGCACTGAAAGCTCTAGCTGGTTTTCACTGTCCCTTGGAACTGCATTCGCTGCCACACAGACATTCGCGCTCTGCTAAAGCATTGCTTCCTAATGGGGCAACACTCTGTATCTCTCTCTGGCAGAGCCCGGCTGCCAAATTGGAAACGTCCAGAGATTGCGCCCACAGGAAAGCTGCCAGCACTGAAAGCTCTAGCTGGTTTTCACTGTCCCTTGGAACTGCATTCGCTGCCACACAGACATTCGCGCTCTACTAAAGCTTTGCTTCGTAATGGGGCAACATTCTGTATGTCTCTCTGGCAGAGCCCGGCTGCCAAATTGGAAACGTCCAGAGATTGCGCCCACAGGAAAGCTGCCAGCACTGAAAGCTCTAGCTGGTTTTCACTGTCCCTTGGAACTGCATTCGCTGCCACACAGACATTCGCGCTCTGCTAAAGCATTGCTTCGTAATGGGGCAACATTCTGTATGTCTCTCTGGCAGAGCCCGGCTGCCAAATTGGAAACGTCCAGAGATTGCGCCCACAGGAAAGCTGCCAGCACTGAAAGCTCTAGCTGGTTTTCACTGTCCCTTGGAACTGCATTCGCTGCCACACAGACATTCGCGCTCTGCTAAAGCTTTGCTTCGTAATGGTGCAACATTCTGTATGTCTCTCTGGCAGAGCCCGGCTGCCAAATTGGAAACGTCCAGAGATTGCGCCCACAGGAAAGCTGCCAGCACTGAAAGCTCTAGCTGGTTTTCACTGTCCCTTGGAACTGCATTCGCTGCCACACAGACATTCGCGCTCTGCTAAAGCATTGCTTCGTAATGGGGCAACATTCTGTATCTCTCTCTGGCAGAGCCCGGCTGCCAAATTGGAAACGTCCAGAGATTGCGCCCACAGGAAAGCTGCCAGCACTGAAAGCTCTAGCTGGTTTTCACTGTCCCTTGGAACTGCATTCGCTGCCACACAGACATTCGCGCTCTGCTAAAGCATTGCTTCGTAATGGGGCAACACTCTGTATCTCTCTCTGGCAGAGCCCGGCTGCCAAATTGGAAACGTCCAGAGATTGCGCCCACAGGAAAGCTGCCAGCACTGAAAGCTCTAGCTGGTTTTCACTGTCCCTTGGAACTGCATTCGCTGCCACACAGACATTCGCGCTCTGCTAAAGCATTGCTTCGTAATGGGGCAACACTCTGTATCTCTCTCTGGCAGAGCCCGGCTGCCAAATTGGAAACGTCCAGAGATTGCGCCCACAGGAAAGCTGCCAGCACTGAAAGCTCTAGCTGGTTTTCACTGTCCCTTGGAACTGCATTCGCTGCCACACAGACATTCGCGCTCTGCTAAAGCATTGCTTCCTAATGGGGCAACACTCTGTATCTCTCTCTGGCAGAGCCCGGCTGCCAAATTGGAAACGTCCAGAGATTGCGCCCACAGGAAAGCTGCCAGCACTGAAAGCTCTAGCTGGTTTTCACTGTCCCTTGGAACTGCATTCGCTGCCACACAGACATTCGCGCTCTGCTAAAGCATTGCTTCCTAATGGGGCAACGCTCTGTATCTCTCTCTGGCAGAGCCCGGCTGCCAAATTGGAAACGTCCAGAGATTGCGCCCACAGGAAAGCTGCCAGCACTGAAAGCTCTAGCTGGTTTTCACTGTCCCTTGGAACTGCATTCGCTGCCACACAGACATTCGCGCTCTGCTAAAGCTTTGCTTCGTAATGGGGCAACATTCTGTATCTCTCTCTGGCAGAGCCCGGCTGCCAAATTGGAAACGTCCAGAGATTGCGCCCACAGGAAAGCTGCCAGCACTGAAAGCTCTAGCTGGTTTTCACTGTCCCTTGGAACTGCATTCGCTGCCACACAGACATTCGCGCTCTGCTAAAGCTTTGCTTCGTAATGGGGCAACATTCTGTATGTCTCTCTGGCAGAGCCCGGCTGCCAAATTGGAAACGTCCAGAGATTGCGCCCACAGGAAAGCTGCCAGCACTGAAAGCTCTAGCTGGTTTTCACTGTCCCTTGGAACTGCATTCGCTGCCACACAGACATTCGCGCTCTGCTAAAGCATTGCTTCGTAATGGGGCAACATTCTGTATGTCTCTCTGGCAGAGCCCGGCTGCCAAATTGGAAACGTCCAGAGATTGCGCCCACAGGAAAGCTGCCAGCACTGAAAGCTCTAGCTGGTTTTCACTGTCCCTTGGAACTGCATTCGCTGCCACACAGACATTCGCGCTCTGCTAAAGCATTGCTTCGTAATGGGGCAACATTCTGTATCTCTCTCTGGCAGAGCCCGGCTGCCAAATTGGAAATGTCCAGAGATTGCGCCCACAGGAAAGCTGCCAGCACTGAAAGCTCTAGCTGGTTTTCACTGTCCCTTGGAACTGCATTCGCTGCCACACAGACATTCGCGCTCTGCTAAAGCATTGCTTCCTAATGGGGCAACACTCTGTATCTCTCTCTGGCAGAGCCCGGCTGCCAAATTGGAAACGTCCAGAGATTGCGCCCACAGGAAAGCTGCCAGCACTGAAAGCTCTAGCTGGTTTTCACTGTCCCTTGGAACTGCATTCGCTGCCACACAGACATTCGCGCTCTGCTAAAGCATTGCTTCGTAATGGGGCAACACTCTGTATCTCTCTCTGGCAGAGCCCGGCTGCCAAATTGGAAACGTCCAGAGATTGCGCCCACAGGAAAGCTGCCAGCACTGAAAGCTCTAGCTGGTTTTCACTGTCCCTTGGAACTGCATTCGCTGCCACACAGACATTCGCGCTCTGCTAAAGCATTGCTTCCTAATGGGGCAACATTCTGTATCTCTCTCTGGCAGAGCCCGGCTGCCAAATTGGAAACGTCCAGAGATTGCGCCCACAGGAAAGCTGCCAGCACTGAAAGCTCTAGCTGGTTTTCACTGTCCCTTGGAACTGCATTCGCTGCCACACAGACATTCGCGCTCTGCTAAAGCATTGCTTTGTAATGGGGCAACATTCTGTATCTCTCTCTGGCAGAGCCCGGCTGCCAAATTGGAAACGTCCAGAGATTGCGCCCACAGGAAAGCTGCCAGCACTGAAAGCTCTAGCTGGTTTTCACTGTCCCTTGGAACTGCATTCGCTGCCACACAGACATTCGCGCTCTGCTAAAGCATTGCTTCCTAATGGGGCAACACTCTGTATCTCTCTCTGGCAGAGCCCGGCTGCCAAATTGGAAACGTCCAGAGATTGCGCCCACAGGAAAGCTGCCAGCACTGAAAGCTCTAGCTGGTTTTCACTGTCCCTTGGAACTGCATTCGCTGCCACACAGACATTCGCGCTCTGCTAAAGCATTGCTTCGTAATGGGGCAACATTCTGTATCTCTCTCTGGCAGAGCCCGACTGCCAAATTGGAAACGTCCAGACATTGCGCCCACAGGAAAGCTGCCAGCACTGAAAGCTCTAGCTGGTTTTCACTGTCCCTTGGAACTGCATTCGCTGCCACACAGACATTCGCGCTCTGCTAAAGCATTGCTTCCTAATGGGGCAACACTCTGTATCTCTCTCTGGCAGAGCCCGGCTGCCAAATTGGAAACGTCCAGAGATTGCGCCCACAGGAAAGCTGCCAGCACTGAAAGCTCTAGCTGGTTTTCACTGTCCCTTGGAACTGCATTCGCTGCCACACAGACATTCGCGCTCTGCTAAAGCATTGCTTCCTAATGGGGCAACACTCTGTATCTCTCTCTGGCAGAGCCCGGCTGCCAAATTGGAAACGTCCAGAGATTGCGCCCACAGGAAAGCTGCCAGCACTGAAAGCTCTAGCTGGTTTTCACTGTCCCTTGGAACTGCATTCGCTGCCACACAGACATTCGCGCTCTGCTAAAGCATTGCTTTGTAATGGGGCAACATTCTGTATCTCTCTCTGGCAGAGCCCGGCTGCCAAATTGGAAACGTCCAGAGATTGCGCCCACAGGAAAGCTGCCAGCACTGAAAGCTCTAGCTGGTTTTCACTGTCCCTTGGAACTGCATTCGCTGCCACACAGACATTCGCGCTCTGCTAAAGCATTGCTTCCTAATGGGGCAACACTCTGTATCTCTCTCTGGCAGAGCCCGGCTGCCAAATTGGAAACGTCCAGAGATTGCGCCCACAGGAAAGCTGCCAGCACTGAAAGCTCTAGCTGGTTTTCACTGTCCCTTGGAACTGCATTCGCTGCCACACAGACATTCGCGCTCTGCTAAAGCTTTGCTTCGTAATGGGGCAACACTCTGTATCTCTCTCTGGCAGAGCCCGGCTGCCAAATTGGAAACGTCCAGAGATTGCGCCCACAGGAAAGCTGCCAGCACTGAAAGCTCTAGCTGGTTTTCACTGTCCCTTGGAACTGCATTCGCTGCCACACAGACATTCGCGCTCTGCTAAAGCATTGCTTCGTAATGGGGCAACATTCTGTATCTCTCTCTGGCAGAGCCCGACTGCCAAATTGGAAACGTCCAGACATTGCGCCCACAGGAAAGCTGCCAGCACTGAAAGCTCTAGCTGGTTTTCACTGTCCCTTGGAACTGCATTCGCTGCCACACAGACATTCGCGCTCTGCTAAAGCATTGCTTCCTAATGGGGCAACACTCTGTATCTCTCTCTGGCAGAGCCCGGCTGCCAAATTGGAAACGTCCAGAGATTGCGCCCACAGGAAAGCTGCCAGCACTGAAAGCTCTAGCTGGTTTTCACTGTCCCTTGGAACTGCATTCGCTGCCACACAGACATTCGCGCTCTGCTAAAGCATTGCTTCGTAATGGGGCAACACTCTGTATCTCTCTCTGGCAGAGCCCGGCTGCCAAATTGGAAATGTCCAGAGATTGCGCCCACAGGAAAGCTGCCAGCACTGAAAGCTCTAGCTGGTTTTCACTGTCCCTTGGAACTGCATTCGCTGCCACACAGACATTCGCGCTCTGCTAAAGCATTGCTTCCTAATGGGGCAACACTCTGTATCTCTCTCTGGCAGAGCCCGGCTGCCAAATTGGAAACGTCCAGAGATTGCGCCCACAGGAAAGCTGCCAGCACTGAAAGCTCTAGCTGGTTTTCACTGTCCCTTGGAACTGCATTCGCTGCCACACAGACATTCGCGCTCTACTAAAGCTTTGCTTCGTAATGGGGCAACATTCTGTATGTCTCTCTGGCAGAGCCCGGCTGCCAAATTGGAAACGTCCAGAGATTGCGCCCACAGGAAAGCTGCCAGCACTGAAAGCTCTAGCTGGTTTTCACTGTCCCTTGGAACTGCATTCGCTGCCACACAGACATTCGCGCTCTGCTAAAGCATTGCTTCGTAATGGGGCAACATTCTGTATGTCTCTCTGGCAGAGCCCGGCTGCCAAATTGGAAACGTCCAGAGATTGCGCCCACAGGAAAGCTGCCAGCACTGAAAGCTCTAGCTGGTTTTCACTGTCCCTTGGAACTGCATTCGCTGCCACACAGACATTCGCGCTCTGCTAAAGCTTTGCTTCGTAATGGTGCAACATTCTGTATGTCTCTCTGGCAGAGCCCGGCTGCCAAATTGGAAACGTCCAGAGATTGCGCCCACAGGAAAGCTGCCAGCACTGAAAGCTCTAGCTGGTTTTCACTGTCCCTTGGAACTGCATTCGCTGCCACACAGACATTCGCGCTCTGCTAAAGCATTGCTTCGTAATGGGGCAACATTCTGTATCTCTCTCTGGCAGAGCCCGGCTGCCAAATTGGAAACGTCCAGAGATTGCGCCCACAGGAAAGCTGCCAGCACTGAAAGCTCTAGCTGGTTTTCACTGTCCCTTGGAACTGCATTCGCTGCCACACAGACATTCGCGCTCTGCTAAAGCATTGCTTCGTAATGGGGCAACACTCTGTATCTCTCTCTGGCAGAGCCCGGCTGCCAAATTGGAAACGTCCAGAGATTGCGCCCACAGGAAAGCTGCCAGCACTGAAAGCTCTAGCTGGTTTTCACTGTCCCTTGGAACTGCATTCGCTGCCACACAGACATTCGCGCTCTGCTAAAGCATTGCTTCGTAATGGGGCAACACTCTGTATCTCTCTCTGGCAGAGCCCGGCTGCCAAATTGGAAACGTCCAGAGATTGCGCCCACAGGAAAGCTGCCAGCACTGAAAGCTCTAGCTGGTTTTCACTGTCCCTTGGAACTGCATTCGCTGCCACACAGACATTCGCGCTCTGCTAAAGCATTGCTTCCTAATGGGGCAACACTCTGTATCTCTCTCTGGCAGAGCCCGGCTGCCAAATTGGAAACGTCCAGAGATTGCGCCCACAGGAAAGCTGCCAGCACTGAAAGCTCTAGCTGGTTTTCACTGTCCCTTGGAACTGCATTCGCTGCCACACAGACATTCGCGCTCTGCTAAAGCATTGCTTCCTAATGGGGCAACGCTCTGTATCTCTCTCTGGCAGAGCCCGGCTGCCAAATTGGAAACGTCCAGAGATTGCGCCCACAGGAAAGCTGCCAGCACTGAAAGCTCTAGCTGGTTTTCACTGTCCCTTGGAACTGCATTCGCTGCCACACAGACATTCGCGCTCTGCTAAAGCTTTGCTTCGTAATGGGGCAACATTCTGTATGTCTCTCTGGCAGAGCCCGGCTGCCAAATTGGAAACGTCCAGAGATTGCGCCCACAGGAAAGCTGCCAGCACTGAAAGCTCTAGCTGGTTTTCACTGTCCCTTGGAACTGCATTCGCTGCCACACAGACATTCGCGCTCTGCTAAAGCATTGCTTCGTAATGGGGCAACATTCTGTATCTCTCTCTGGCAGAGCCCGACTGCCAAATTGGAAACGTCCAGACATTGCGCCCACAGGAAAGCTGCCAGCACTGAAAGCTCTAGCTGGTTTTCACTGTCCCTTGGAACTGCATTCGCTGCCACACAGACATTCACGCTCTGCTAAAGCATTGCTTCGTAATGGGGCAACACTCTGTATCTCTCTCTGGCAGAGCCCGGCTGCCAAATTGGAAACGTCCAGAGATTGCGCCCACAGGAAAGCTGCCAGCACTGAAAGCTCTAGCTGGTTTTCACTGTCCCTTGGAACTGCATTCGCTGCCACACAGACATTCGCGCTCTGCTAAAGCATTGCTTCCTAATGGGGCAACACTCTGTATCTCTCTCTGGCAGAGCCCGGCTGCCAAATTGGAAACGTCCAGAGATTGCGCCCACAGGAAAGCTGCCAGCACTGAAAGCTCTAGCTGGTTTTCACTGTCCCTTGGAACTGCATTCGCTGCCACACAGACATTCGCGCTCTGCTAAAGCATTGCTTCCTAATGGGGCAACACTCTGTATCTCTCTCTGGCAGAGCCCGGCTGCCAAATTGGAAACGTCCAGAGATTGCGCCCACAGGAAAGCTGCCAGCACTGAAAGCTCTAGCTGGTTTTCACTGTCCCTTGGAACTGCATTCGCTGCCACACAGACATTCGCGCTCTGCTAAAGCATTGCTTCCTAATGGGGCAACACTCTGTATCTCTCTCTGGCAGAGCCCGGCTGCCAAATTGGAAATGTCCAGAGATTGCGCCCACAGGAAAGCTGCCAGCACTGAAAGCTCTAGCTGGTTTTCACTGTCCCTTGGAACTGCATTCGCTGCCACACAGACATTCGCGCTCTGCTAAAGCATTGCTTCCTAATGGGGCAACATTCTGTATCTCTCTCTGGCAGAGCCCGGCTGCCAAATTGGAAACGTCCAGAGATTGCGCCCACAGGAAAGCTGCCAGCACTGAAAGCTCTAGCTGGTTTTCACTGTCCCTTGGAACTGCATTCGCTGCCACACAGACATTCGCGCTCTGCTAAAGCTTTGCTTCGTAATGGGGCAACATTCTGTATGTCTCTCTGGCAGAGCCCGGCTGCCAAATTGGAAACGTCCAGAGATTGCGCCCACAGGAAAGCTGCCAGCACTGAAAGCTCTAGCTGGTTTTCACTGTCCCTTGGAACTGCATTCGCTGCCACACAGACATTCGCGCTCTGCTAAAGCATTGCTTCGTAATGGGGCAACATTCTGTATCTCTCTCTGGCAGAGCCCGGCTGCCAAATTGGAAACGTCCAGAGATTGCGCCCACAGGAAAGCTGCCAGCACTGAAAGCTCTAGCTGGTTTTCACTGTCCCTTGGAACTGCATTCGCTGCCACACAGACATTCGCGCTCTGCTAAAGCATTGCTTCGTAATGGGGCAATACTCTGTATCTCTCTCTGGCAGAGCCCGGCTGCCAAATTGGAAATGTCCAGAGATTGCGCCCACAGGAAAGCTGCCAGCACTGAAAGCTCTAGCTGGTTTTCACTGTCCCTTGGAACTGCATTCGCTGCCACACAGACATTCGCGCTCTGCTAAAGCATTGCTTCCTAATGGGGCAACACTCTGTATCTCTCTCTGGCAGAGCCCGGCTGCCAAATTGGAAACGTCCAGACATTGCGCCCACAGGAAAGCTGCCAGCACTGAAAGCTCTAGCTGGTTTTCACTGTCCCTTGGAACTGCATTCGCTGCCACACAGACATTCGCGCTCTGCTAAAGCATTGCTTCCTAATGGGGCAACACTCTGTATCTCTCTCTGGCAGAGCCCGGCTGCCAAATTGGAAACGTCCAGAGATTGCGCCCACAGGAAAGCTGCCAGCACTGAAAGCTCTAGCTGGTTTTCACTGTCCCTTGGAACTGCATTCGCTGCCACACAGACATTCGCGCTCTGCTAAAGCATTGCTTCCTAATGGGGCAACACTCTGTCTCTCTCTCTGGCAGAGCCCGGCTGCCAAATTGGAAACGTCCAGAGATTGCGCCCACAGGAAAGCTGCCAGCACTGAAAGCTCTAGCTGGTTTTCACTGTCCCTTGGAACTGCATTCGCTGCCACACAGACATTCGCGCTCTGCTAAAGCATTGCTTCCTAATGGGGCAACACTCTGTCTCTCTCTCTGGCAGAGCCCGGCTGCCAAATTGGAAACGTCCAGAGATTGCGCCCACAGGAAAGCTGCCAGCACTGAAAGCTCTAGCTGGTTTTCACTGTCCCTTGGAACTGCATTCGCTGCCACACAGACATTCGCGCTCTGCTAAAGCATTGCTTCGTAATGGGGCAACACTCTGTATCTCTCTCTGGCAGAGCCCGGCTGCCAAATTGGAAACGTCCAGAGATTGCGCCCACAGGAAAGCTGCCAGCACTGAAAGCTCTAGCTGGTTTTCACTGTCCCTTGGAACTGCATTCGCTGCCACACAGACATTCGCGCTCTGCTAAAGCTTTGCTTCGTAATGGGGCAACACTCTGTATCTCTCTCTGGCAGAGCCCGGCTGCCAAATTGGAAACGTCCAGAGATTGCGCCCACAGGAAAGCTGCCAGCACTGAAAGCTCTAGCTGGTTTTCACTGTCCCTTGGAACTGCATTCGCTGCCACACAGACATTCGCGCTCTGCTAAAGCATTGCTTCGTAATGGGGCAACACTCTGTATCTCTCTCTGGCAGAGCCCGGCTGCCAAATTGGAAACGTCCAGACATTGCGCCCACAGGAAAGCTGCCAGCACTGAAAGCTCTAGCTGGTTTTCACTGTCCCTTGGAACTGCATTCGCTGCCACACAGACATTCGCGCTCTGCTAAAGCATTGCTTCCTAATGGGGCAACACTCTGTATCTCTCTCTGGCAGAGCCCGGCTGCCAAATTGGAAACGTCCAGAGATTGCGCCCACAGGAAAGCTGCCAGCACTGAAAGCTCTAGCTGGTTTTCACTGTCCCTTGGAACTGCATTCGCTGCCACACAGACATTCGCGCTCTGCTAAAGCATTGCTTCGTAATGGGGCAACACTCTGTATCTCTCTCTGGCAGAGCCCGGCTGCCAAATTGGAAATGTCCAGAGATTGCGCCCACAGGAAAGCTGCCAGCACTGAAAGCTCTAGCTGGTTTTCACTGTCCCTTGGAACTGCATTCGCTGCCACACAGACATTCGCGCTCTGCTAAAGCATTGCTTCCTAATGGGGCAACACTCTGTATCTCTCTCTGGCAGAGCCCGGCTGCCAAATTGGAAACGTCCAGAGATTGCGCCCACAGGAAAGCTGCCAGCACTGAAATCTCTAGCTGGTTTTCACTGTCCCTTGGAACTGCATTCGCTGCCACACAGACATTCGCGCTCTGCTAAAGCATTGCTTCCTAATGGGGCAACACTCTGTATCTCTCTCTGGCAGAGCCCGGCTGCCAAATTGGAAACGTCCAGAGATTGCGCCCACAGGAAAGCTGCCAGCACTGAAAGCTCTAGCTGGTTTTCACTGTCCCTTGGAACTGCATTCGCTGCCACACAGACATTCGCGCTCTGCTAAAGCTTTGCTTCGTAATGGGGCAACATTCTGTATCTCTCTCTGGCAGAGCCCGGCTGCCAAATTGGAAACGTCCAGAGATTGCGCCCACAGGAAAGCTGCCAGCACTGAAAGCTCTAGCTGGTTTTCACTGTCCCTTGGAACTGCATTCGCTGCCACACAGACATTCGCGCTCTGCTAAAGCATTGCTTTGTAATGGGGCAACGCTCTGTATCTCTCTCTGGCAGAGCCCGGCTGCCAAATTGGAAACGTCCAGAGATTGCGCCCACAGGAAAGCTGCCAGCACTGAAAGCTCTAGCTGGTTTTCACTGTCCCTTGGAACTGCATTCGCTGCCACACAGACATTCGCGCTCTGCTAAAGCTTTGCTTCGTAATGGGGCAACACTCTGTATCTCTCTCTGGCAGAGCCCGGCTGCCAAATTGGAAACGTCCAGAGATTGCGCCCACAGGAAAGCTGCCAGCACTGAAAGCTCTAGCTGGTTTTCACTGTCCCTTGGAACTGCATTCGCTGCCACACAGACATTCGCGCTCTGCTAAAGCATTGCTTCGTAATGGGGCAACACTCTGTATCTCTCTCTGGCAGAGCCCGGCTGCCAAATTGGAAACGTCCAGAGATTGCGCCCACAGGAAAGCTGCCAGCACTGAAAGCTCTAGCTGGTTTTCACTGTCCCTTGGAACTGCATTCGCTGCCACACAGACATTCGCGCTCTGCTAAAGCATTGCTTCGTAATGGGGCAACACTCTGTATCTCTCTCTGGCAGAGCCCGGCTGCCAAATTGGAAATGTCCAGAGATTGCGCCCACAGGAAAGCTGCCAGCACTGAAAGCTCTAGCTGGTTTTCACTGTCCCTTGGAACTGCATTCGCTGCCACACAGACATTCGCGCTCTGCTAAAGCATTGCTTCCTAATGGGGCAACACTCTGTATCTCTCTCTGGCAGAGCCCGGCTGCCAAATTGGAAACGTCCAGAGATTGCGCCCACAGGAAAGCTGCCAGCACTGAAAGCTCTAGCTGGTTTTCACTGTCCCTTGGAACTGCATTCGCTGCCACACAGACATTCGCGCTCTGCTAAAGCATTGCTTCCTAATGGGGCAACACTCTGTATCTCTCTCTGGCAGAGCCCGGCTGCCAAATTGGAAACGTCCAGAGATTGCGCCCACAGGAAAGCTGCCAGCACTGAAAGCTCTAGCTGGTTTTCACTGTCCCTTGGAACTGCATTCGCTGCCACACAGACATTCGCGCTCTGCTAAAGCTTTGCTTCGTAATGGGGCAACATTCTGTATGTCTCTCTGGCAGAGCCCGGCTGCCAAATTGGAAACGTCCAGAGATTGCGCCCACAGGAAAGCTGCCAGCACTGAAAACTTTAGCTGGTTTTCACTGTCCCTTGGAACTGCATTCGCTGCCACACAGACATTCGCGCTCTGCTAAAGCATTGCTTCCTAATGGGGCAACACTCTGTATCTCTCTCTGGCAGAGCCCGGCTGCCAAATTGGAAACGTCCAGAGATTGCGCCCACAGGAAAGCTGCCAGCACTGAAAGCTCTAGCTGGTTTTCACTGTCCCTTGGAACTGCATTCGCTGCCACACAGACATTCGCGCTCTGCTAAAGCTTTGCTTCGTAATGGTGCAACATTCTGTATGTCTCTCTGGCAGAGCCCGGCTGCCAAATTGGAAACGTCCAGAGATTGCGCCCACAGGAAAGCTGCCAGCACTGAAAGCTCTAGCTGGTTTTCACTGTCCCTTGGAACTGCATTCGCTGCCACACAGACATTCGCGCTCTGCTAAAGCATTGCTTCGTAATGGGGCAACATTCTGTATCTCTCTCTGGCAGAGCCCGACTGCCAAATTGGAAACGTCCAGAGATTGCGCCCACAGGAAAGCTGCCAGCACTGAAAGCTCTAGCTGGTTTTCACTGTCCCTTGGAACTGCATTCGCTGCCACACAGACATTCGCGCTCTGCTAAAGCATTGCTTCGTAATGGGGCAACACTCTGTATCTCTCTCTAGCAGAGCCCGGCTGCCAAATTGGAAACGACCAGAGATTGCGCCCACAGGAAAGCTGCCAGCACTGAAAGCTCTAGCTGGTTTTCACTGTCCCTTGGAACTGCATTCGCTGCCACACAGACATTCGCGCTCTGCTAAAGCATTGCTTCCTAATGGGGCAACACTCTGTATCTCTCTCTGGCAGAGCCCGGCTGCCAAATTGGAAACGTCCAGACATTGCGCCCACAGGAAAGCTGCCAGCACTGAAAACTGTAGCTGGTTTTCACTGTCCCTTGGAACTGCATTCGCTGCCACACAGACATTCGCGCTCTGCTAAAGCATTGCTTCGTAATGGGGCAACACTCTGTATCTCTCTCTGGCAGAGCCCGGCTGCCAAATTGGAAACGTCCAGAGATTGCGCCCACAGGAAAGCTGCCAGCACTGAAAGCTCTAGCTGGTTTTCACTGTCCCTTGGAACTGCATTCGCTGCCACACAGACATTCGCGCTCTGCTAAAGCATTGCTTCGTAATGGGGCAACATTCTGTATCTCTCTCTGGCAGAGCCCGGCTGCCAAATTGGAAACGTCCAGAGATTGCGCCCACAGGAAAGCTGCCAGCACTGAAAGCTCTAGCTGGTTTTCACTGTCCCTTGGAACTGCATTCGCTGCCACACAGACATTCGCGCTCTGCTAAAGCATTGCTTCGTAATGGGGCAATACTCTGTATCTCTCTCTGGCAGAGCCCGGCTGCCAAATTGGAAATGTCCAGAGATTGCGCCCACAGGAAAGCTGCCAGCACTGAAAGCTCTAGCTGGTTTTCACTGTCCCTTGGAACTGCATTCGCTGCCACACAGACATTCGCGCTCTGCTAAAGCATTGCTTCCTAATGGGGCAACACTCTGTATCTCTCTCTGGCAGAGCCCGGCTGCCAAATTGGAAACGTCCAGAGATTGCGCCCACAGGAAAGCTGCCAGCACTGAAAGCTCTAGCTGGTTTTCACTGTCCCTTGGAACTGCATTCGCTGCCACACAGACATTCGCGCTCTGCTAAAGCATTGCTTCGTAATGGGGCAACACTCTGTATCTCTCTCTGGCAGAGCCCGGCTGCCAAATTGGAAACGTCCAGAGATTGCGCCCACAGGAAAGCTGCCAGCACTGAAAGCTCTAGCTGGTTTTCACTGTCCCTTGGAACTGCATTCGCTGCCACACAGACATTCGCGCTCTGCTAAAGCATTGCTTCCTAATGGGGCAACACTCTGTATCTCTCTCTGGCAGAGCCCGGCTGCCAAATTGGAAACGTCCAGAGATTGCGCCCACAGGAAAGCTGCCAGCACTGAAAGCTCTAGCTGGTTTTCACTGTCCCTTGGAACTGCATTCGCTGCCACACAGACATTCGCGCTCTGCTAAAGCATTGCTTCCTAATGGGGCAACACTCTGTATCTCTCTCTGGCAGAGCCCGGCTGCCAAATTGGAAACGTCCAGAGATTGCGCCCACAGGAAAGCTGCCAGCACTGAAAGCTCTAGCTGGTTTTCACTGTCCCTTGGAACTGCATTCGCTGCCACACAGACATTCGCGCTCTGCTAAAGCATTGCTTCGTAATGGGGCAACACTCTGTATCTCTCTCTGGCAGAGCCCGGCTGCCAAATTGGAAATGTCCAGAGATTGCGCCCACAGGAAAGCTGCCAGCACTGAAAGCTCTAGCTGGTTTTCACTGTCCCTTGGAACTGCATTCGCTGCCACACAGACATTCGCGCTCTGCTAAAGCATTGCTTCCTAATGGGGCAACACTCTGTATCTCTCTCTGGCAGAGCCCGGCTGCCAAATTGGAAACGTCCAGAGATTGCGCCCACAGGAAAGCTGCCAGCACTGAAAGCTCTAGCTGGTTTTCACTGTCCCTTGGAACTGCATTCGCTGCCACACAGACATTCGCGCTCTGCTAAAGCATTGCTTCCTAATGGGGCAACACTCTGTATCTCTCTCTGGCAGAGCCCGGCTGCCAAATTGGAAACGTCCAGAGATTGCGCCCACAGGAAAGCTGCCAGCACTGAAAGCTCTAGCTGGTTTTCACTGTCCCTTGGAACTGCATTCGCTGCCACACAGACATTCGCGCTCTGCTAAAGCTTTGCTTCGTAATGGGGCAACATTCTGTATGTCTCTCTGGCAGAGCCCGGCTGCCAAATTGGAAACGTCCAGAGATTGCGCCCACAGGAAAGCGGCCAGCACTGAAAACTTTAGCTGGTTTTCACTGTCCCTTGGAACTGCATTCGCTGCCACACAGACATTCGCGCTCTGCTAAAGCATTGCTTCCTAATGGGGCAACACTCTGTATCTCTCTCTGGCAGAGCCCGGCTGCCAAATTGGAAACGTCCAGAGATTGCGCCCACAGGAAAGCTGCCAGCACTGAAAGCTCTAGCTGGTTTTCACTGTCCCTTGGAACTGCATTCGCTGCCACACAGACATTCGCGCTCTGCTAAAGCTTTGCTTCGTAATGGTGCAACATTCTGTATGTCTCTCTGGCAGAGCCCGGCTGCCAAATTGGAAATGTCCAGAGATTGCGCCCACAGGAAAGCTGCCAGCACTGAAAGCTCTAGCTGGTTTTCACTGTCCCTTGGAACTGCATTCGCTGCCACACAGACATTCGCGCTCTGCTAAAGCATTGCTTCGTAATGGGGCAACATTCTGTATCTCTCTCTGGCAGAGCCCGACTGCCAAATTGGAAACGTCCAGAGATTGCGCCCACAGGAAAGCTGCCAGCACTGAAAGCTCTAGCTGGTTTTCACTGTCCCTTGGAACTGCATTCGCTGCCACA
Source organism: Mycteria americana (assembly GCF_035582795.1). NCBI lineage: Eukaryota > Metazoa > Chordata > Aves > Ciconiiformes > Ciconiidae > Mycteria > Mycteria americana. The sequence goes on from NW_027445635.1 coordinate 740,115, forward strand.
CAGACATTCGCGCTCTGCTAAAGCATTGCTTCGTAATGGGGCAACACTCTGTATCTCTCTCTAGCAGAGCCCGGCTGCCAAATTGGAAACGACCAGAGATTGCGCCCACAGGAAAGCTGCCAGCACTGAAAGCTCTAGCTGGTTTTCACTGTCCCTTGGAACTGCATTCGCTGCCACACAGACATTCGCGCTCTGCTAAAGCATTGCTTCCTAATGGGGCAACACTCTGTATCTCTCTCTGGCAGAGCCCGGCTGCCAAATTGGAAACGTCCAGACATTGCGCCCACAGGAAAGCTGCCAGCACTGAAAACTGTAGCTGGTTTTCACTGTCCCTTGGAACTGCATTCGCTGCCACACAGACATTCGCGCTCTGCTAAAGCATTGCTTCGTAATGGGGCAACACTCTGTATCTCTCTCTGGCAGAGCCCGGCTGCCAAATTGGAAACGTCCAGAGATTGCGCCCACAGGAAAGCTGCCAGCACTGAAAGCTCTAGCTGGTTTTCACTGTCCCTTGGAACTGCATTCGCTGCCACACAGACATTCGCGCTCTGCTAAAGCATTGCTTCGTAATGGGGCAACACTCTGTATCTCTCTCTGGCAGAGCCCGGCTGCCAAATTGGAAATGTCCAGAGATTGCGCCCACAGGAAAGCTGCCAGCACTGAAAGCTCTAGCTGGTTTTCACTGTCCCTTGGAACTGCATTCGCTGCCACACAGACATTCGCGCTCTGCTAAAGCATTGCTTCCTAATGGGGCAACACTCTGTATCTCTCTCTGGCAGAGCCCGGCTGCCAAATTGGAAACGTCCAGAGATTGCGCCCACAGGAAAGCTGCCAGCACTGAAAGCTCTAGCTGGTTTTCACTGTCCCTTGGAACTGCATTCGCTGCCACACAGACATTCGCGCTCTGCTAAAGCATTGCTTCCTAATGGGGCAACATTCTGTATCTCTCTCTGGCAGAGCCCGGCTGCCAAATTGGAAACGTCCAGAGATTGCGCCCACAGGAAAGCTGCCAGCACTGAAAGCTCTAGCTGGTTTTCACTGTCCCTTGGAACTGCATTCGCTGCCACACAGACATTCGCGCTCTGCTAAAGCTTTGCTTCGTAATGGGGCAACATTCTGTATGTCTCTCTGGCAGAGCCCGGCTGCCAAATTGGAAACGTCCAGAGATTGCGCCCACAGGAAAGCTGCCAGCACTGAAAGCTCTAGCTGGTTTTCACTGTCCCTTGGAACTGCATTCGCTGCCACACAGACATTCGCGCTCTGCTAAAGCATTGCTTCCTAATGGGGCAACACTCTGTATCTCTCTCTGGCAGAGCCCGGCTGCCAAATTGGAAACGTCCAGACATTGCGCCCACAGGAAAGCTGCCAGCACTGAAAGCTCTAGCTGGTTTTCACTGTCCCTTGGAACTGCATTCGCTGCCACACAGACATTCGCGCTCTGCTAAAGCATTGCTTCCTAATGGGGCAACACTCTGTCTCTCTCTCTGGCAGAGCCCGGCTGCCAAATTGGAAACGTCCAGAGATTGCGCCCACAGGAAAGCTGCCAGCACTGAAAGCTCTAGCTGGTTTTCACTGTCCCTTGGAACTGCATTCGCTGCCACACAGACATTCGCGCTCTGCTAAAGCATTGCTTCCTAATGGGGCAACACTCTGTATCTCTCTCTGGCAGAGCCCGGCTGCCAAATTGGAAACGTCCAGAGATTGCGCCCACAGGAAAGCTGCCAGCACTGAAAGCTCTAGCTGGTTTTCACTGTCCCTTGGAACTGCATTCGCTGCCACACAGACATTCGCGCTCTGCTAAAGCATTGCTTCGTAATGGGGCAACACTCTGTATCTCTCTCTGGCAGAGCCCGGCTGCCAAATTGGAAACGTCCAGAGATTGCGCCCACAGGAAAGCTGCCAGCACTGAAAGCTCTAGCTGGTTTTCACTGTCCCTTGGAACTGCATTCGCTGCCACACAGACATTCGCGCTCTGCTAAAGCATTGCTTCGTAATGGGGCAATACTCTGTATCTCTCTCTGGCAGAGCCCGGCTGCCAAATTGGAAATGTCCAGAGATTGCGCCCACAGGAAAGCTGCCAGCACTGAAAGCTCTAGCTGGTTTTCACTGTCCCTTGGAACTGCATTCGCTGCCACACAGACATTCGCGCTCTGCTAAAGCATTGCTTCCTAATGGGGCAACACTCTGTATCTCTCTCTGGCAGAGCCCGGCTGCCAAATTGGAAACGTCCAGAGATTGCGCCCACAGGAAAGCTGCCAGCACTGAAAGCTCTAGCTGGTTTTCACTGTCCCTTGGAACTGCATTCGCTGCCACACAGACATTCGCGCTCTGCTAAAGCATTGCTTCCTAATGGGGCAACACTCTGTATCTCTCTCTGGCAGAGCCCGGCTGCCAAATTGGAAACGTCCAGACATTGCGCCCACAGGAAAGCTGCCAGCACTGAAAGCTCTAGCTGGTTTTCACTGTCCCTTGGAACTGCATTCGCTGCCACACAGACATTCGCGCTCTGCTAAAGCATTGCTTCCTAATGGGGCAACACTCTGTATCTCTCTCTGGCAGAGCCCGGCTGCCAAATTGGAAACGTCCAGAGATTGCGCCCACAGGAAAGCTGCCAGCACTGAAAGCTCTAGCTGGTTTTCACTGTCCCTTGGAACTGCATTCGCTGCCACACAGACATTCGCGCTCTGCTAAAGCATTGCTTCCTAATGGGGCAACACTCTGTCTCTCTCTCTGGCAGAGCCCGGCTGCCAAATTGGAAACGTCCAGAGATTGCGCCCACAGGAAAGCTGCCAGCACTGAAAGCTCTAGCTGGTTTTCACTGTCCCTTGGAACTGCATTCGCTGCCACACAGACATTCGCGCTCTGCTAAAGCATTGCTTCCTAATGGGGCAACACTCTGTATCTCTCTCTGGCAGAGCCCGGCTGCCAAATTGGAAACGTCCAGAGATTGCGCCCACAGGAAAGCTGCCAGCACTGAAAGCTCTAGCTGGTTTTCACTGTCCCTTGGAACTGCATTCGCTGCCACACAGACATTCGCGCTCTGCTAAAGCATTGCTTCGTAATGGGGCAACACTCTGTATCTCTCTCTGGCAGAGCCCGGCTGCCAAATTGGAAACGTCCAGAGATTGCGCCCACAGGAAAGCTGCCAGCACTGAAAGCTCTAGCTGGTTTTCACTGTCCCTTGGAACTGCATTCGCTGCCACACAGACATTCGCGCTCTGCTAAAGCTTTGCTTCGTAATGGGGCAACACTCTGTATCTCTCTCTGGCAGAGCCCGGCTGCCAAATTGGAAACGTCCAGAGATTGCGCCCACAGGAAAGCTGCCAGCACTGAAAGCTCTAGCTGGTTTTCACTGTCCCTTGGAACTGCATTCGCTGCCACACAGACATTCGCGCTCTGCTAAAGCATTGCTTCGTAATGGGGCAACATTCTGTATCTCTCTCTGGCAGAGCCCGGCTGCCAAATTGGAAACGTCCAGACATTGCGCCCACAGGAAAGCTGCCAGCACTGAAAGCTCTAGCTGGTTTTCACTGTCCCTTGGAACTGCATTCGCTGCCACACAGACATTCGCGCTCTGCTAAAGCATTGCTTCCTAATGGGGCAACACTCTGTATCTCTCTCTGGCAGAGCCCGGCTGCCAAATTGGAAACGTCCAGAGATTGTGCCCACAGGAAAGCTGCCAGCACTGAAAGCTCTAGCTGGTTTTCACTGTCCCTTGGAACTGCATTCGCTGCCACACAGACATTCGCGCTCTGCTAAAGCATTGCTTCGTAATGGGGCAACACTCTGTATCTCTCTCTGGCAGAGCCCGGCTGCCAAATTGGAAATGTCCAGAGATTGCGCCCACAGGAAAGCTGCCAGCACTGAAAGCTCTAGCTGGTTTTCACTGTCCCTTGGAACTGCATTCGCTGCCACACAGACATTCGCGCTCTGCTAAAGCATTGCTTCCTAATGGGGCAACACTCTGTATCTCTCTCTGGCAGAGCCCGGCTGCCAAATTGGAAACGTCCAGAGATTGCGCCCACAGGAAAGCTGCCAGCACTGAAATCTCTAGCTGGTTTTCACTGTCCCTTGGAACTGCATTCGCTGCCACACAGACATTCGCGCTCTGCTAAAGCATTGCTTCCTAATGGGGCAACACTCTGTATCTCTCTCTGGCAGAGCCCGGCTGCCAAATTGGAAACGTCCAGAGATTGCGCCCACAGGAAAGCTGCCAGCACTGAAAGCTCTAGCTGGTTTTCACTGTCCCTTGGAACTGCATTCGCTGCCACACAGACATTCGCGCTCTGCTAAAGCTTTGCTTCGTAATGGGGCAACATTCTGTATGTCTCTCTGGCAGAGCCCGGCTGCCAAATTGGAAACGTCCAGAGATTGCGCCCACAGGAAAGCTGCCAGCACTGAAAGCTCTAGCTGGTTTTCACTGTCCCTTGGAACTGCATTCGCTGCCACACAGACATTCGCGCTCTGCTAAAGCATTGCTTCCTAATGGGGCAACACTCTGTATCTCTCTCTGGCAGAGCCCGGCTGCCAAATTGGAAACGTCCAGAGATTGCGCCCACAGGAAAGCTGCCAGCACTGAAAGCTCTAGCTGGTTTTCACTGTCCCTTGGAACTGCATTCGCTGCCACACAGACATTCGCGCTCTGCTAAAGCATTGCTTTGTAATGGGGCAACGCTCTGTATCTCTCTCTGGCAGAGCCCGGCTGCCAAATTGGAAACGTCCAGAGATTGCGCCCACAGGAAAGCTGCCAGCACTGAAAGCTCTAGCTGGTTTTCACTGTCCCTTGGAACTGCATTCGCTGCCACACAGACATTCGCGCTCTGCTAAAGCTTTGCTTCGTAATGGGGCAACACTCTGTATCTCTCTCTGGCAGAGCCCGGCTGCCAAATTGGAAACGTCCAGAGATTGCGCCCACAGGAAAGCTGCCAGCACTGAAAGCTCTAGCTGGTTTTCACTGTCCCTTGGAACTGCATTCGCTGCCACACAGACATTCGCGCTCTGCTAAAGCATTGCTTCGTAATGGGGCAACACTCTGTATCTCTCTCTGGCAGAGCCCGGCTGCCAAATTGGAAACGTCCAGAGATTGCGCCCACAGGAAAGCTGCCAGCACTGAAAGCTCTAGCTGGTTTTCACTGTCCCTTGGAACTGCATTCGCTGCCACACAGACATTCGCGCTCTGCTAAAGCATTGCTTCGTAATGGGGCAACACTCTGTATCTCTCTCTGGCAGAGCCCGGCTGCCAAATTGGAAATGTCCAGAGATTGCGCCCACAGGAAAGCTGCCAGCACTGAAAGCTCTAGCTGGTTTTCACTGTCCCTTGGAACTGCATTCGCTGCCACACAGACATTCGCGCTCTGCTAAAGCATTGCTTCCTAATGGGGCAACACTCTGTATCTCTCTCTGGCAGAGCCCGGCTGCCAAATTGGAAACGTCCAGAGATTGCGCCCACAGGAAAGCTGCCAGCACTGAAAGCTCTAGCTGGTTTTCACTGTCCCTTGGAACTGCATTCGCTGCCACACAGACATTCGCGCTCTGCTAAAGCATTGCTTCCTAATGGGGCAACACTCTGTATCTCTCTCTGGCAGAGCCCGGCTGCCAAATTGGAAACGTCCAGAGATTGCGCCCACAGGAAAGCTGCCAGCACTGAAAGCTCTAGCTGGTTTTCACTGTCCCTTGGAACTGCATTCGCTGCCACACAGACATTCGCGCTCTGCTAAAGCATTGCTTCGTAATGGGGCAACACTCTGTATCTCTCTCTGGCAGAGCCCGGCTGCCAAATTGGAAACGTCCAGAGATTGCGCCCACAGGAAAGCTGCCAGCACTGAAAGCTCTAGCTGGTTTTCACTGTCCCTTGGAACTGCATTCGCTGCCACACAGACATTCGCGCTCTGCTAAAGCATTGCTTCGTAATGGGGCAACACTCTGTATCTCTCTCTAGCAGAGCCCGGCTGCCAAATTGGAAACGACCAGAGATTGCGCCCACAGGAAAGCTGCCAGCACTGAAAGCTCTAGCTGGTTTTCACTGTCCCTTGGAACTGCATTCGCTGCCACACAGACATTCGCGCTCTGCTAAAGCATTGCTTCCTAATGGGGCAACACTCTGTATCTCTCTCTGGCAGAGCCCGGCTGCCAAATTGGAAACGTCCAGACATTGCGCCCACAGGAAAGCTGCCAGCACTGAAAACTGTAGCTGGTTTTCACTGTCCCTTGGAACTGCATTCGCTGCCACACAGACATTCGCGCTCTGCTAAAGCATTGCTTCGTAATGGGGCAACACTCTGTATCTCTCTCTGGCAGAGCCCGGCTGCCAAATTGGAAACGTCCAGACATTGCGCCCACAGGAAAGCTGCCAGCACTGAAAGCTCTAGCTGGTTTTCAGTGTCCCTTGGAACTGCATTCGCTGCCACACAGACATTCGCGCTCTGCTAAAGCATTGCTTCGTAATGGGGCAACACTCTGTATCTCTCTCTGGCAGAGCCCGGCTGCCAAATTGGAAATGTCCAGAGATTGCGCCCACAGGAAAGCTGCCAGCACTGAAAGCTCTAGCTGGTTTTCACTGTCCCTTGGAACTGCATTCGCTGCCACACAGACATTCGCGCTCTGCTAAAGCATTGCTTCCTAATGGGGCAACACTCTGTATCTCTCTCTGGCAGAGCCCGGCTGCCAAATTGGAAACGTCCAGAGATTGCGCCCACAGGAAAGCTGCCAGCACTGAAAGCTCTAGCTGGTTTTCACTGTCCCTTGGAACTGCATTCGCTGCCACACAGACATTCGCGCTCTGCTAAAGCATTGCTTTGTAATGGGGCAACATTCTGTATCTCTCTCTGGCAGAGCCCGGCTGCCAAATTGGAAACGTCCAGAGATTGCGCCCACAGGAAAGCTGCCAGCACTGAAAGCTCTAGCTGGTTTTCACTGTCCCTTGGAACTGCATTCGCTGCCACACAGACATTCGCGCTCTGCTAAAGCATTGCTTCGTAATGGGGCAACATTCTGTATGTCTCTCTGGCAGAGCCCGGCTGCCAAATTGGAAACGTCCAGAGATTGCGCCCACAGGAAAGCTGCCAGCACTGAAAGCTCTAGCTGGTTTTCACTGTCCCTTGGAACTGCATTCGCTGCCACACAGACATTCGCGCTCTGCTAAAGCATTGCTTCGTAATGGGGCAACACTCTGTATCTCTCTCTGGCAGAGCCCGGCTGCCAAATTGGAAACGACCAGAGATTGCGCCCACAGGAAAGCTGCCAGCACTGAAAGCTCTAGCTGGTTTTCACTGTCCCTTGGAACTGCATTCGCTGCCACACAGACATTCGCGCTCTGCTAAAGCATTGCTTCCTAATGGGGCAACACTCTGTATCTCTCTCTGGCAGAGCCCGGCTGCCAAATTGGAAACGTCCAGACATTGCGCCCACAGGAAAGCTGCCAGCACTGAAAACTGTAGCTGGTTTTCACTGTCCCTTGGAACTGCATTCGCTGCCACACAGACATTCGCGCTCTGCTAAAGCATTGCTTCCTAATGGGGCAACACTCTGTATCTCTCTCTGGCAGAGCCCGGCTGCCAAATTGGAAACGTCCAGAGATTGCGCCCACAGGAAAGCTGCCAGCACTGAAAGCTCTAGCTGGTTTTCACTGTCCCTTGGAACTGCATTCGCTGCCACACAGACATTCGCGCTCTGCTAAAGCATTGCTTCGTAATGGGGCAACACTCTGTATCTCTCTCTGGCAGAGCCCGGCTGCCAAATTGGAAATGTCCAGAGATTGCGCCCACAGGAAAGCTGCCAGCACTGAAAGCTCTAGCTGGTTTTCACTGTCCCTTGGAACTGCATTCGCTGCCACACAGACATTCGCGCTCTGCTAAAGCATTGCTTCGTAATGGGGCAACACTCTGTATCTCTCTCTGGCAGAGCCCGGCTGCCAAATTGGAAACGTCCAGAGATTGCGCCCACAGGAAAGCTGCCAGCACTGAAACCTCTAGCTGGTTTTCACTGTCCCTTGGAACTGCATTCGCTGCCACACAGACATTCGCGCTCTGCTAAAGTATTGCTTCCTAATGGGGCAACACTCTGTATCTCTCTCTGGCAGAGCCCGGCTGCCAAATTGGAAACGTCCAGAGATTGCGCCCACAGGAAAGCTGCCAGCACTGAAAGCTCTAGCTGGTTTTCACTGTCCCTTGGAACTGCATTCGCTGCCACACAGACATTCGCGCTCTGCTAAAGTATTGCTTCCTAATGGGGCAACACTCTGTATCTCTCTCTGGCAGAGCCCGGCTGCCAAATTGGAAACGTCCAGAGATTGCGCCCACAGGAAAGCTGCCAGCACTGAAAGCTCTAGCTGGTTTTCACTGTCCCTTGGAACTGCATTCGCTGCCACACAGACATTCGCGCTCTGCTAAAGCATTGCTTCCTAATGGGGCAACATTCTGTATCTCTCTCTGGCAGAGCCCGGCTGCCAAATTGGAAACGTCCAGAGATTGCGCCCACAGGAAAGCTGCCAGCACTGAAAGCTCTAGCTGGTTTTCACTGTCCCTTGGAACTGCATTCGCTGCCACACAGACATTCGCGCTCTGCTAAAGCTTTGCTTCGTAATGGTGCAACATTCTGTATGTCTCTCTGGCAGAGCCCGGCTGCCAAATTGGAAACGTCCAGAGATTGCGCCCACAGGAAAGCTGCCAGCACTGAAAGCTCTAGCTGGTTTTCACTGTCCCTTGGAACTGCATTCGCTGCCACACAGACATTCGCGCTCTGCTAAAGCATTGCTTCGTAATGGGGCAACATTCTGTATCTCTCTCTGGCAGAGCCCGACTGCCAAATTGGAAACGTCCAGACATTGCGCCCACAGGAAAGCTGCCAGCACTGAAAGCTCTAGCTGGTTTTCACTGTCCCTTGGAACTGCATTCGCTGCCACACAGACATTCGCGCTCTGCTAAAGCATTGCTTCGTAATGGGGCAACACTCTGTATCTCTCTCTGGCAGAGCCCGGCTGCCAAATTGGAAACGTCCAGAGATTGCGCCCACAGGAAAGCTGCCAGCACTGAAAGCTCTAGCTGGTTTTCACTGTCCCTTGGAACTGCATTCGCTGCCACACAGACATTCGCGCTCTGCTAAAGCATTGCTTCGTAATGGGGCAACACTCTGTATCTCTCTCTAGCAGAGCCCGGCTGCCAAATTGGAAACGACCAGAGATTGCGCCCACAGGAAAGCTGCCAGCACTGAAAGCTCTAGCTGGTTTTCACTGTCCCTTGGAACTGCATTCGCTGCCACACAGACATTCGCGCTCTGCTAAAGCATTGCTTCCTAATGGGGCAACACTCTGTATCTCTCTCTGGCAGAGCCCGGCTGCCAAATTGGAAACGTCCAGACATTGCGCCCACAGGAAAGCTGCCAGCACTGAAAACTGTAGCTGGTTTTCACTGTCCCTTGGAACTGCATTCGCTGCCACACAGACATTCGCGCTCTGCTAAAGCATTGCTTCGTAATGGGGCAACACTCTGTATCTCTCTCTGGCAGAGCCCGGCTGCCAAATTGGAAACGTCCAGACATTGCGCCCACAGGAAAGCTGCCAGCACTGAAAGCTCTAGCTGGTTTTCAGTGTCCCTTGGAACTGCATTCGCTGCCACACAGACATTCGCGCTCTGCTAAAGCATTGCTTCGTAATGGGGCAACACTCTGTATCTCTCTCTGGCAGAGCCCGGCTGCCAAATTGGAAATGTCCAGAGATTGCGCCCACAGGAAAGCTGCCAGCACTGAAAGCTCTAGCTGGTTTTCACTGTCCCTTGGAACTGCATTCGCTGCCACACAGACATTCGCGCTCTGCTAAAGCATTGCTTCCTAATGGGGCAACACTCTGTATCTCTCTCTGGCAGAGCCCGGCTGCCAAATTGGAAACGTCCAGAGATTGCGCCCACAGGAAAGCTGCCAGCACTGAAAGCTCTAGCTGGTTTTCACTGTCCCTTGGAACTGCATTCGCTGCCACACAGACATTCGCGCTCTGCTAAAGCATTGCTTTGTAATGGGGCAACATTCTGTATCTCTCTCTGGCAGAGCCCGGCTGCCAAATTGGAAACGTCCAGAGATTGCGCCCACAGGAAAGCTGCCAGCACTGAAAGCTCTAGCTGGTTTTCACTGTCCCTTGGAACTGCATTCGCTGCCACACAGACATTCGCGCTCTGCTAAAGCATTGCTTCGTAATGGGGCAACATTCTGTATGTCTCTCTGGCAGAGCCCGGCTGCCAAATTGGAAACGTCCAGAGATTGCGCCCACAGGAAAGCTGCCAGCACTGAAAGCTCTAGCTGGTTTTCACTGTCCCTTGGAACTGCATTCGCTGCCACACAGACATTCGCGCTCTGCTAAAGCATTGCTTCGTAATGGGGCAACACTCTGTATCTCTCTCTGGCAGAGCCCGGCTGCCAAATTGGAAACGACCAGAGATTGCGCCCACAGGAAAGCTGCCAGCACTGAAAGCTCTAGCTGGTTTTCACTGTCCCTTGGAACTGCATTCGCTGCCACACAGACATTCGCGCTCTGCTAAAGCATTGCTTCCTAATGGGGCAACACTCTGTATCTCTCTCTGGCAGAGCCCGGCTGCCAAATTGGAAACGTCCAGACATTGCGCCCACAGGAAAGCTGCCAGCACTGAAAACTGTAGCTGGTTTTCACTGTCCCTTGGAACTGCATTCGCTGCCACACAGACATTCGCGCTCTGCTAAAGCATTGCTTCCTAATGGGGCAACACTCTGTATCTCTCTCTGGCAGAGCCCGGCTGCCAAATTGGAAACGTCCAGAGATTGCGCCCACAGGAAAGCTGCCAGCACTGAAAGCTCTAGCTGGTTTTCACTGTCCCTTGGAACTGCATTCGCTGCCACACAGACATTCGCGCTCTGCTAAAGCATTGCTTCGTAATGGGGCAACACTCTGTATCTCTCTCTGGCAGAGCCCGGCTGCCAAATTGGAAATGTCCAGAGATTGCGCCCACAGGAAAGCTGCCAGCACTGAAAGCTCTAGCTGGTTTTCACTGTCCCTTGGAACTGCATTCGCTGCCACACAGACATTCGCGCTCTGCTAAAGCATTGCTTCGTAATGGGGCAACACTCTGTATCTCTCTCTGGCAGAGCCCGGCTGCCAAATTGGAAACGTCCAGAGATTGCGCCCACAGGAAAGCTGCCAGCACTGAAACCTCTAGCTGGTTTTCACTGTCCCTTGGAACTGCATTCGCTGCCACACAGACATTCGCGCTCTGCTAAAGTATTGCTTCCTAATGGGGCAACACTCTGTATCTCTCTCTGGCAGAGCCCGGCTGCCAAATTGGAAACGTCCAGAGATTGCGCCCACAGGAAAGCTGCCAGCACTGAAAGCTCTAGCTGGTTTTCACTGTCCCTTGGAACTGCATTCGCTGCCACACAGACATTCGCGCTCTGCTAAAGTATTGCTTCCTAATGGGGCAACACTCTGTATCTCTCTCTGGCAGAGCCCGGCTGCCAAATTGGAAACGTCCAGAGATTGCGCCCACAGGAAAGCTGCCAGCACTGAAAGCTCTAGCTGGTTTTCACTGTCCCTTGGAACTGCATTCGCTGCCACACAGACATTCGCGCTCTGCTAAAGCATTGCTTCCTAATGGGGCAACATTCTGTATCTCTCTCTGGCAGAGCCCGGCTGCCAAATTGGAAACGTCCAGAGATTGCGCCCACAGGAAAGCTGCCAGCACTGAAAGCTCTAGCTGGTTTTCACTGTCCCTTGGAACTGCATTCGCTGCCACACAGACATTCGCGCTCTGCTAAAGCTTTGCTTCGTAATGGTGCAACATTCTGTATGTCTCTCTGGCAGAGCCCGGCTGCCAAATTGGAAACGTCCAGAGATTGCGCCCACAGGAAAGCTGCCAGCACTGAAAGCTCTAGCTGGTTTTCACTGTCCCTTGGAACTGCATTCGCTGCCACACAGACATTCGCGCTCTGCTAAAGCATTGCTTCGTAATGGGGCAACATTCTGTATCTCTCTCTGGCAGAGCCCGACTGCCAAATTGGAAACGTCCAGACATTGCGCCCACAGGAAAGCTGCCAGCACTGAAAGCTCTAGCTGGTTTTCACTGTCCCTTGGAACTGCATTCGCTGCCACACAGACATTCGCGCTCTGCTAAAGCATTGCTTCGTAATGGGGCAACACTCTGTATCTCTCTCTGGCAGAGCCCGGCTGCCAAATTGGAAACGTCCAGAGATTGCGCCCACAGGAAAGCTGCCAGCACTGAAAGCTCTAGCTGGTTTTCACTGTCCCTTGGAACTGCATTCGCTGCCACACAGACATTCGCGCTCTGCTAAAGCATTGCTTCCTAATGGGGCAACACTCTGTATCTCTCTCTGGCAGAGCCCGGCTGCCAAATTGGAAACGACCAGAGATTGCGCCCACAGGAAAGCTGCCAGCACTGAAAGCTCTAGCTGGTTTTCACTGTCCCTTGGAACTGCATTCGCTGCCACACAGACATTCGCGCTCTGCTAAAGCATTGCTTCCTAATGGGGCAACACTCTGTATCTCTCTCTGGCAGAGCCCGGCTGCCAAATTGGAAACGTCCAGACATTGCGCCCACAGGAAAGCTGCCAGCACTGAAAACTGTAGCTGGTTTTCACTGTCCCTTGGAACTGCATTCGCTGCCACACAGACATTCGCGCTCTGCTAAAGCATTGCTTCGTAATGGGGCAACACTCTGTATCTCTCTCTGGCAGAGCCCGGCTGCCAAATTGGAAACGTCCAGAGATTGCGCCCACAGGAAAGCTGCCAGCACTGAAAACTGTAGCTGGTTTTCACTGTCCCTTGGAACTGCATTCGCTGCCACACAGACATTCGCGCTCTGCTAAAGCATTGCTTCGTAATGGGGCAACACTCTGTATCTCTCTCTGGCAGAGCCCGGCTGCCAAATTGGAAATGTCCAGAGATTGCGCCCACAGGAAAGCTGCCAGCACTGAAATCTCTAGCTGGTTTTCACTGTCCCTTGGAACTGCATTCGCTGCCACACAGACATTCGCGCTCTGCTAAAGCATTGCTTCCTAATGGGGCAACACTCTGTATCTCTCTGTGGCAGAGCCCGGCTGCCAAATTGGAAACGTCCAGAGATTGCGCCCACAGGAAAGCTGCCAGCACTGAATGCTCTAGCTGGTTTTCACTGTCCCTTGGAACTGCATTCGCTGCCACACAGACATTCGCGCTCTGCTAAAGTATTGCTTCCTAATGGGGCAACACTCTGTATCTCTCTCTGGCAGAGCCCGGCTGCCAAATTGGAAACGTCCAGAGATTGCGCCCACAGGAAAGCTGCCAGCACTGAAAGCTCTAGCTGGTTTTCACTGTCCCTTGGAACTGCATTCGCTGCCACACAGACATTCGCGCTCTGCTAAAGCATTGCTTTGTAATGGGGCAACATTCTGTATCTCTCTCTGGCAGAGCCCGGCTGCCAAATTGGAAACGTCCAGAGATTGCGCCCACAGGAAAGCTGCCAGCACTGAAAGCTCTAGCTGGTTTTCACTGTCCCTTGGAACTGCATTCGCTGCCACACAGACATTCGCGCTCTGCTAAAGCTTTGCTTCGTAATGGGGCAACATTCTGTATGTCTCTCTGGCAGAGCCCGGCTGCCAAATTGGAAACGTCCAGAGATTGCGCCCACAGGAAAGCTGCCAGCACTGAAAGCTCTAGCTGGTTTTCACTGTCCCTTGGAACTGCATTCGCTGCCACACAGACATTCGCGCTCTGCTAAAGCATTGCTTCGTAATGGGGCAACACTCTGTATCTCTCTCTGGCAGAGCCCGGCTGCCAAATTGGAAACGACCAGAGATTGCGCCCACAGGAAAGCTGCCAGCACTGAAAGCTCTAGCTGGTTTTCACTGTCCCTTGGAACTGCATTCGCTGCCACACAGACATTCGCGCTCTGCTAAAGCATTGCTTCCTAATGGGGCAACACTCTGTATCTCTCTCTGGCAGAGCCCGGCTGCCAAATTGGAAACGTCCAGACATTGCGCCCACAGGAAAGCTGCCAGCACTGAAAGCTCTAGCTGGTTTTCACTGTCCCTTGGAACTGCATTCGCTGCCACACAGACATTCGCGCTCTGCTAAAGCATTGCTTCGTAATGGGGCAACACTCTGTATCTCTCTCTGGCAGAGCCCGGCTGCCAAATTGGAAACGTCCAGAGATTGCGCCCACAGGAAAGCTGCCAGCACTGAAAGCTCTAGCTGGTTTTCAGTGTCCCTTGGAACTGCATTCGCTGCCACACAGACATTCGCGCTCTGCTAAAGCATTGCTTCGTAATGGGGCAACACTCTGTATCTCTCTCTGGCAGAGCCCGGCTGCCAAATTGGAAATGTCCAGAGATTGCGCCCACAGGAAAGCTGCCAGCACTGAAAGCTCTAGCTGGTTTTCACTGTCCCTTGGAACTGCATTCGCTGCCACACAGACATTCGCGCTCTGCTAAAGCATTGCTTCCTAATGGGGCAACACTCTGTATCTCTCTCTGGCAGAGCCCGGCTGCCAAATTGGAAACGTCCAGAGATTGCGCCCACAGGAAAGCTGCCAGCACTGAAAACTCTAGCTGCTTTTCACTGTCCCTTGGAACTGCATTCGCTGCCACACAGACATTCGCGCTCTGCTAAAGTATTGCTTCCTAATGGGGCAACACTCTGTATCTCTCTCTGGCAGAGCCCGGCTGCCAAATTGGAAACGTCCAGAGATTGCGCCCACAGGAAAGCTGCCAGCACTGAAAGCTCTAGCTGGTTTTCACTGTCCCTTGGAACTGCATTCGCTGCCACACAGACATTCGCGCTCTGCTAAAGTATTGCTTCCTAATGGGGCAACACTCTGTATCTCTCTCTGGCAGAGCCCGGCTGCCAAATTGGAAACGTCCAGAGATTGCGCCCACAGGAAAGCTGCCAGCACTGAAAGCTCTAGCTGGTTTTCACTGTCCCTTGGAACTGCATTCGCTGCCACACAGACATTCGCGCTCTGCTAAAGCATTGCTTCCTAATGGGGCAACACTCTGTATGTCTCTCTGGCAGAGCCCGGCTGCCAAATTGGAAACGTCCAGAGATTGCGCCCACAGGAAAGCTGCCAGCACTGAAAGCTCTAGCTGGTTTTCACTGTCCCTTGGAACTGCATTCGCTGCCACACAGACATTCGCGCTCTGCTAAAGCATTGCTTCGTAATGGGGCAACATTCTGTATCTCTCTCTGGCAGAGCCCGGCTGCCAAATTGGAAACGTCCAGAGATTGCGCCCACAGGAAAGCTGCCAGCACTGAAAGCTCTAGCTGGTTTTCACTGTCCCTTGGAACTGCATTCGCTGCCACACAGACATTCGCGCTCTGCTAAAGCTTTGCTTCCTAATGGGGCAACACTCTGTATGTCTCTCTGGCAGAGCCCGGCTGCCAAATTGGAAACGTCCAGAGATTGCGCCCACAGGAAAGCTGCCAGCACTGAAAGCTCTAGCTGGTTTTCACTGTCCCTTGGAACTGCATTCGCTGCCACACAGACATTCGCGCTCTGCTAAAGCATTGCTTCGTAATGGGGCAACACTCTGTATCTCTCTCTGGCAGAGCCCGGCTGCCAAATTGGAAAAGTCCAGAGATTGCGCCCACAGGAAAGCTGCCAGCACTGAAAGCTCTAGCTGGTTTTCACTGTCCCTTGGAACTGCATTCGCTGCCACACAGACATTCGCGCTCTGCTAAAGCATTGCTTCGTAATGGGGCAACACTCTGTATCTCTCTCTGGCAGAGCCCGGCTGCCAAATTGGAAACGTCCAGAGATTGCGCCCACAGGAAAGCTGCCAGCACTGAAAGCTCTAGCTGGTTTTCACTGTCCCTTGGAACTGCATTCGCTGCCACACAGACATTCGCGCTCTGCTAAAGCATTGCTTCCTAATGGGGCAACACTCTGTATCTCTCTCTGGCAGAGCCCGGCTGCCAAATTGGAAATGTCCAGAGATTGCGCCCACAGGAAAGCTGCCAGCACTGAAAGCTCTAGCTGGTTTTCACTGTCCCTTGGAACTGCATTCGCTGCCACACAGACATTCGCGCTCTGCTAAAGCTTTGCTTCGTAATGGGGCAACATTCTGTATCTCTCTCTGGCAGAGCCCGGCTGCCAAATTGGAAACGTCCAGAGATTGCGCCCACAGGAAAGCTGCCAGCACTGAAAGCTCTAGCTGGTTTTCACTGTCCCTTGGAACTGCATTCGCTGCCACACAGACATTCGCGCTCTGCTAAAGCTTTGCTTCGTAATGGCGCAACATTCTGTATGTCTCTCTGGCAGAGCCCGGCTGCCAAATTGGAAACGTCCAGAGATTGCGCCCACAGGAAAGCCGCCAGCACTGAAAGCTCTAGCTGGTTTTCACTGTCCCTTGGAACTGCATTCGCTGCCACACAGACATTCGCGCTCTGCTAAAGCATTGCTTCCTAATGGGGCAACACTCTGTATCTCTCTCTGGCAGAGCCCGGCTGCCAAATTGGAAACGTCCAGAGATTGCGCCCACAGGAAAGCTGCCAGCACTGAAAGCTCTAGCTGGTTTTCACTGTCCCTTGGAACTGCATTCGCTGCCACACAGACATTCGCGCTCTGCTAAAGCATTGCTTCCTAATGGGGCAACACTCTGTATCTCTCTCTGGCAGAGCCCGGCTGCCAAATTGGAAACGTCCAGACATTGCGCCCACAGGAAAGCTGCCAGCACTGAAAACTGTAGCTGGTTTTCACTGTCCCTTGGAACTGCATTCGCTGCCACACAGACATTCGCGCTCTGCTAAAGCATTGCTTCGTAATGGGGCAACACTCTGTATCTCTCTCTGGCAGAGCCCGGCTGCCAAATTGGAAATGTCCAGAGATTGCGCCCACAGGAAAGCTGCCAGCACTGAAAGCTCTAGCTGGTTTTCACTGTCCCTTGGAACTGCATTCGCTGCCACACAGACATTCGCGCTCTGCTAAAGCATTGCTTCCTAATGGGGCAACACTCTGTATCTCTCTCTGGCAGAGCCCGGCTGCCAAATTGGAAACGTCCAGAGATTGCGCCCACAGGAAAGCTGCCAGCACTGAAAGCTCTAGCTGGTTTTCAGTGTCCCTTGGAGCTGCATTCGCTGCCACACAGACATTCGCGCTCTGCTAAAGCATTGCTTCGTAATGGGGCAACACTCTGTATCTCTCTCTGGCAGAGCCCGGCTGCCAAATTGGAAACGTCCAGAGATTGCGCCCACAGGAAAGCTGCCAGCACTGAAAGCTCTAGCTGGTTTTCACTGTCCCTTGGAACTGCATTCGCTGCCACACAGACATTCGCGCTCTGCTAAAGCTTTGCTTCGTAATGGGGCAACATTCTGTATCTCTCTCTGGCAGAGCCCGGCTGCCAAATTGGAAACGTCCAGAGATTGCGCCCACAGGAAAGCTGCCAGCACTGAAAGCTCTAGCTGGTTTTCACTGTCCCTTGGAACTGCATTCGCTGCCACACAGACATTCGCGCTCTGCTAAAGCTTTGCTTCGTAATGGCGCAACATTCTGTATGTCTCTCTGGCAGAGCCCGGCTGCCAAATTGGAAACGTCCAGAGATTGCGCCCACAGGAAAGCCGCCAGCACTGAAAGCTCTAGCTGGTTTTCACTGTCCCTTGGAACTGCATTCGCTGCCACACAGACATTCGCGCTCTGCTAAAGCATTGCTTCCTAATGGGGCAACACTCTGTATCTCTCTCTGGCAGAGCCCGGCTGCCAAATTGGAAATGTCCAGAGATTGCGCCCACAGGAAAGCTGCCAGCACTGAAAGCTCTAGCTGGTTTTCACTGTCCCTTGGAACTGCATTCGCTGCCACACAGACATTCGCGCTCTGCTAAAGCATTGCTTCCTAATGGGGCAACACTCTGTATCTCTCTCTGGCAGAGCCCGGCTGCCAAATTGGAAACGTCCAGAGATTGCGCCCACAGGAAAGCTGCCAGCACTGAAAGCTCTAGCTGGTTTTCAGTGTCCCTTGGAGCTGCATTCGCTGCCACACAGACATTCGCGCTCTGCTAAAGCATTGCTTCCTAATGGGGCAACACTCTGTATCTCTCTCTGGCAGAGCCCGGCTGCCAAATTGGAAACGTCCAGAGATTGCGCCCACAGGAAAGCTGCCAGCACTGAAAGCTCTAGCTGGTTTTCACTGTCCCTTGGAACTGCATTCGCTGCCACACAGACATTCGCGCTCTGCTAAAGTATTGCTTCCTAATGGGGCAACACTCTGTATCTCTCTCTGGCAGAGCCCGGCTGCCAAATTGGAAACGTCCAGAGATTGCGCCCACAGGAAAGCTGCCAGCACTGAAACCTCTAGCTGGTTTTCACTGTCCCTTGGAACTGCATTCGCTGCCACACAGACATTCGCGCTCTGCTAAAGCTTTGCTTCCTAATGGGGCAACACTCTGTATCTCTCTCTGGCAGAGCCCGGCTGCCAAATTGGAAACGTCCAGAGATTGCGCCCACAGGAAAGCTGCCAGCACTGAAAGCTCTAGCTGGTTTTCACTGTCCCTTGGAACTGCATTCGCTGCCACACAGACATTCGCGCTCTGCTAAAGCATTGCTTCCTAATGGGGCAACACTCTGTATCTCTCTCTGGCAGAGCCCGGCTGCCAAATTGGAAACGTCCAGAGATTGCGCCCACAGGAAAGCTGCCAGCACTGAAAGCTCTAGCTGGTTTTCACTGTCCCTTGGAACTGCATTCGCTGCCACACAGACATTCGCGCTCTGCTAAAGCTTTGCTTCGTAATGGGGCAACATTCTGTATGTCTCTCTGGCAGAGCCCGGCTGCCAAATTGGAAACGTCCAGACATTGCGCCCACAGGAAAGCTGCCAGCACTGAAAGCTCTAGCTGGTTTTCACTGTCCCTTGGAACTGCATTCGCTGCCACACAGACATTCGCGCTCTGCTAAAGCTTTGCTTCGTAATGGGGCAACATTCTGTATGTCTCTCTGGCAGAGCCCGGCTGCCAAATTGGAAACGTCCAGAGATTGCGCCCACAGGAAAGCCGCCAGCACTGAAAGCTCTAGCTGGTTTTCACTGTCCCTTGGAACTGCATTCGCTGCCACACAGACATTCGCGCTCTGCTAAAGCATTGCTTCCTAATGGGGCAACACTCTGTATCTCTCTCTGGCAGAGCCCGGCTGCCAAATTGGAAACGTCCAGAGATTGCGCCCACAGGAAAGCTGCCAGCACTGAAAGCTCTAGCTGGTTTTCACTGTCCCTTGGAACTGCATTCGCTGCCACACAGACATTCGCGCTCTGCTAAAGCATTGCTTCCTAATGGGGCAACACTCTGTATCTCTCTCTGGCAGAGCCCGGCTGCCAAATTGGAAACGTCCAGACATTGCGCCCACAGGAAAGCTGCCAGCACTGAAAACTGTAGCTGGTTTTCACTGTCCCTTGGAACTGCATTCGCTGCCACACAGACATTCGCGCTCTGCTAAAGCATTGCTTCGTAATGGGGCAACACTCTGTATCTCTCTCTGGCAGAGCCCGGCTGCCAAATTGGAAACGTCCAGAGATTGCGCCCACAGGAAAGCTGCCAGCACTGAAAGCTCTAGCTGGTTTTCACTGTCCCTTGGAACTGCATTCGCTGCCACACAGACATTCGCGCTCTGCTAAAGCATTGCTTCGTAATGGGGCAACACTCTGTATCTCTCTCTGGCAGAGCCCGGCTGCCAAATTGGAAATGTCCAGAGATTGCGCCCACAGGAAAGCTGCCAGCACTGAAAGCTCTAGCTGGTTTTCACTGTCCCTTGGAACTGCATTCGCTGCCACACAGACATTCGCGCTCTGCTAAAGCATTGCTTCCTAATGGGGCAACACTCTGTATCTCTCTCTGGCAGAGCCCGGCTGCCAAATTGGAAACGTCCAGAGATTGCGCCCACAGGAAAGCTGCCAGCACTGAAAGCTCTAGCTGGTTTTCAGTGTCCCTTGGAGCTGCATTCGCTGCCACACAGACATTCGCGCTCTGCTAAAGCATTGCTTCCTAATGGGGCAACACTCTGTATCTCTCTCTGGCAGAGCCCGGCTGCCAAATTGGAAACGTCCAGAGATTGCGCCCACAGGAAAGCTGCCAGCACTGAAACCTCTAGCTGGTTTTCACTGTCCCTTGGAACTGCATTCGCTGCCACACAGACATTCGCGCTCTGCTAAAGCTTTGCTTCCTAATGGGGCAACACTCTGTATCTCTCTCTGGCAGAGCCCGGCTGCCAAATTGGAAACGTCCAGAGATTGCGCCCACAGGAAAGCTGCCAGCACTGAAAGCTCTAGCTGGTTTTCACTGTCCCTTGGAACTGCATTCGCTGCCACACAGACATTCGCGCTCTGCTAAAGCATTGCTTCGTAATGGGGCAACATTCTGTATCTCTCTCTGGCAGAGCCCGGCTGCCAAATTGGAAATGTCCAGAGATTGCGCCCACAGGAAAGCTGCCAGCACTGAAAGCTCTAGCTGGTTTTCACTGTCCCTTGGAACTGCATTCGCTGCCACACAGACATTCGCGCTCTGCTAAAGCTTTGCTTCGTAATGGGGCAACATTCTGTATGTCTCTCTGGCAGAGCCCGGCTGCCAAATTGGAAACGTCCAGAGATTGCGCCCACAGGAAAGCTGCCAGCACTGAAAGCTCTAGCTGGTTTTCACTGTCCCTTGGAACTGCATTCGCTGCCACACAGACATTCGCGCTCTGCTAAAGCATTGCTTCCTAATGGGGCAACACTCTGTATCTCTCTCTGGCAGAGCCCGGCTGCCAAATTGGAAATGTCCAGAGATTGCGCCCACAGGAAAGCTGCCAGCACTGAAAGCTCTAGCTGGTTTTCACTGTCCCTTGGAACTGCATTCGCTGCCACACAGACATTCGCGCTCTGCTAAAGCATTGCTTCCTAATGGGGCAACACTCTGTATCTCTCTCTGGCAGAGCCCGGCTGCCAAATTGGAAACGTCCAGAGATTGCGCCCACAGGAAAGCTGCCAGCACTGAAAGCTCTAGCTGGTTTTCAGTGTCCCTTGGAGCTGCATTCGCTGCCACACAGACATTCGCGCTCTGCTAAAGCATTGCTTCGTAATGGGGCAACACTCTGTATCTCTCTCTGGCAGAGCCCGGCTGCCAAATTGGAAACGTCCAGAGATTGCGCCCACAGGAAAGCTGCCAGCACTGAAAGCTCTAGCTGGTTTTCACTGTCCCTTGGAACTGCATTCGCTGCCACACAGACATTCGCGCTCTGCTAAAGTATTGCTTCCTAATGGGGCAACACTCTGTATCTCTCTCTGGCAGAGCCCGGCTGCCAAATTGGAAACGTCCAGAGATTGCGCCCACAGGAAAGCTGCCAGCACTGAAACCTCTAGCTGGTTTTCACTGTCCCTTGGAACTGCATTCGCTGCCACACAGACATTCGCGCTCTGCTAAAGCTTTGCTTCCTAATGGGGCAACACTCTGTATCTCTCTCTGGCAGAGCCCGGCTGCCAAATTGGAAACGTCCAGAGATTGCGCCCACAGGAAAGCTGCCAGCACTGAAAGCTCTAGCTGGTTTTCACTGTCCCTTGGAACTGCATTCGCTGCCACACAGACATTCGCGCTCTGCTAAAGCATTGCTTCCTAATGGGGCAACACTCTGTATCTCTCTCTGGCAGAGCCCGGCTGCCAAATTGGAAACGTCCAGAGATTGCGCCCACAGGAAAGCTGCCAGCACTGAAAGCTCTAGCTGGTTTTCACTGTCCCTTGGAACTGCATTCGCTGCCACACAGACATTCGCGCTCTGCTAAAGCTTTGCTTCGTAATGGGGCAACATTCTGTATGTCTCTCTGGCAGAGCCCGGCTGCCAAATTGGAAACGTCCAGACATTGCGCCCACAGGAAAGCTGCCAGCACTGAAAGCTCTAGCTGGTTTTCACTGTCCCTTGGAACTGCATTCGCTGCCACACAGACATTCGCGCTCTGCTAAAGCTTTGCTTCGTAATGGGGCAACATTCTGTATGTCTCTCTGGCAGAGCCCGGCTGCCAAATTGGAAACGTCCAGAGATTGCGCCCACAGGAAAGCCGCCAGCACTGAAAGCTCTAGCTGGTTTTCACTGTCCCTTGGAACTGCATTCGCTGCCACACAGACATTCGCGCTCTGCTAAAGCATTGCTTCCTAATGGGGCAACACTCTGTATCTCTCTCTGGCAGAGCCCGGCTGCCAAATTGGAAACGTCCAGAGATTGCGCCCACAGGAAAGCTGCCAGCACTGAAAGATCTAGCTGGTTTTCACTGTCCCTTGGAACTGCATTCGCTGCCACACAGACATTCGCGCTCTGCTAAAGCATTGCTTCCTAATGGGGCAACACTCTGTATCTCTCTCTGGCAGAGCCCGGCTGCCAAATTGGAAACGTCCAGAGATTGCGCCCACAGGAAAGCTGCCAGCACTGAAAGCTCTAGCTGGTTTTCACTGTCCCTTGGAACTGCATTCGCTGCCACACAGACATTCGCGCTCTGCTAAAGCATTGCTTCCTAATGGGGCAACACTCTGTATCTCTCTCTGGCAGAGCCCGGCTGCCAAATTGGAAACGTCCAGAGATTGCGCCCACAGGAAAGCTGCCAGCACTGAAAGCTCTAGCTGGTTTTCACTGTCCCTTGGAACTGCATTCGCTGCCACACAGACATTCGCGCTCTGCTAAAGCATTGCTTCCTAATGGGGCAACACTCTGTATCTCTCTCTGGCAGAGCCCGGCTGCCAAATTGGAAACGTCCAGAGATTGCGCCCACAGGAAAGCTGCCAGCACTGAATGCTCTAGCTGGTTTTCACTGTCCCTTGGAACTGCATTCGCTGCCACACAGACATTCGCGCTCTGCTAAAGTATTGCTTCCTAATGGGGCAACACTCTGTATCTCTCTCTGGCAGAGCCCGGCTGCCAAATTGGAAACGTCCAGACATTGCGCCCACAGGAAAGCTGCCAGCACTGAAAACTGTAGCTGGTTTTCACTGTCCCTTGGAACTGCATTCGCTGCCACACAGACATTCGCGCTCTGCTAAAGCATTGCTTCGTAATGGGGCAACACTCTGTATCTCTCTCTGGCAGAGCCCGGCTGCCAAATTGGAAACGTCCAGACATTGCGCCCACAGGAAAGCTGCCAGCACTGAAAACTGTAGCTGGTTTTCACTGTCCCTTGGAACTGCATTCGCTGCCACACAGACATTCGCGCTCTGCTAAAGCATTGCTTCCTAATGGGGCAACACTCTGTATCTCTCTCTGGCAGAGCCCGGCTGCCAAATTGGAAACGTCCAGAGATTGCGCCCACAGGAAAGCTGCCAGCACTGAAAGCTCTAGCTGGTTTTCACTGTCCCTTGGAACTGCATTCGCTGCCACACAGACATTCGCGCTCTGCTAAAGCATTGCTTCGTAATGGGGCAACATTCTGTATCTCTCTCTGGCAGAGCCCGGCTGCCAAATTGGAAACGTCCAGAGATTGCGCCCACAGGAAAGCTGCCAGCACTGAAAGCTCTAGCTGGTTTTCACTGTCCCTTGGAACTGCATTCGCTGCCACACAGACATTCGCGCTCTGCTAAAGCTTTGCTTCGTAATGGGGCAACATTCTGTATGTCTCTCTGGCAGAGCCCGGCTGCCAAATTGGAAACGTCCAGAGATTGCGCCCACAGGAAAGCTGCCAGCACTGAAAGCTCTAGCTGGTTTTCACTGTCCCTTGGAACTGCATTCGCTGCCACACAGACATTCGCGCTCTGCTAAAGCATTGCTTCCTAATGGGGCAACACTCTGTATCTCTCTCTGGCAGAGCCCGGCTGCCAAATTGGAAACGTCCAGAGATTGCGCCCACAGGAAAGCTGCCAGCACTGAAAGCTCTAGCTGGTTTTCACTGTCCCTTGGAACTGCATTCGCTGCCACACAGACATTCGCGCTCTGCTAAAGCATTGCTTCCTAATGGGGCAACACTCTGTATCTCTCTCTGGCAGAGCCCGGCTGCCAAATTGGAAACGTCCAGAGATTGCGCCCACAGGAAAGCTGCCAGCACTGAAAGCTCTAGCTGGTTTTCACTGTCCCTTGGAACTGCATTCGCTGCCACACAGACATTCGCGCTCTGCTAAAGCATTGCTTCCTAATGGGGCAACACTCTGTATCTCTCTCTGGCAGAGCCCGGCTGCCAAATTGGAAACGTCCAGACATTGCGCCCACAGGAAAGCTGCCAGCACTGAAAACTGTAGCTGGTTTTCACTGTCCCTTGGAACTGCATTCGCTGCCACACAGACATTCGCGCTCTGCTAAAGCATTGCTTCCTAATGGGGCAACACTCTGTATCTCTCTCTGGCAGAGCCCGGCTGCCAAATTGGAAACGTCCAGAGATTGCGCCCACAGGAAAGCTGCCAGCACTGAAAGCTCTAGCTGGTTTTCACTGTCCCTTGGAACTGCATTCGCTGCCACACAGACATTCGCGCTCTGCTAAAGCTTTGCTTCGTAATGGGGCAACATTCTGTATGTCTCTCTGGCAGAGCCCGGCTGCCAAATTGGAAACGTCCAGACATTGCGCCCACAGGAAAGCTGCCAGCACTGAAAGCTCTAGCTGGTTTTCACTGTCCCTTGGAACTGCATTCGCTGCCACACAGACATTCGCGCTCTGCTAAAGCTTTGCTTCGTAATGGGGCAACATTCTGTATGTCTCTCTGGCAGAGCCCGGCTGCCAAATTGGAAACGTCCAGAGATTGCGCCCACAGGAAAGCCGCCAGCACTGAAAGCTCTAGCTGGTTTTCACTGTCCCTTGGAACTGCATTCGCTGCCACACAGACATTCGCGCTCTGCTAAAGCATTGCTTCCTAATGGGGCAACACTCTGTATCTCTCTCTGGCAGAGCCCGGCTGCCAAATTGGAAACGTCCAGAGATTGCGCCCACAGGAAAGCTGCCAGCACTGAAAGATCTAGCTGGTTTTCACTGTCCCTTGGAACTGCATTCGCTGCCACACAGACATTCGCGCTCTGCTAAAGCATTGCTTCCTAATGGGGCAACACTCTGTATCTCTCTCTGGCAGAGCCCGGCTGCCAAATTGGAAACGTCCAGAGATTGCGCCCACAGGAAAGCTGCCAGCACTGAAAGCTCTAGCTGGTTTTCACTGTCCCTTGGAACTGCATTCGCTGCCACACAGACATTCGCGCTCTGCTAAAGCATTGCTTCCTAATGGGGCAACACTCTGTATCTCTCTCTGGCAGAGCCCGGCTGCCAAATTGGAAACATCCAGAGATTGCGCCCACAGGAAAGCTGCCAGCACTGAAAGCTCTAGCTGGTTTTCACTGTCCCTTGGAACTGCATTCGCTGCCACACAGACATTCGCGCTCTGCTAAAGCATTGCTTCCTAATGGGGCAACACTCTGTATCTCTCTCTGGCAGAGCCCGGCTGCCAAATTGGAAACGTCCAGACATTGCGCCCACAGGAAAGCTGCCAGCACTGAAAACTGTAGCTGGTTTTCACTGTCCCTTGGAACTGCATTCGCTGCCACACAGACATTCGCGCTCTGCTAAAGCATTGCTTCGTAATGGGGCAACACTCTGTATCTCTCTCTGGCAGAGCCCGGCTGCCAAATTGGAAACGTCCAGAGATTGCGCCCACAGGAAAGCTGCCAGCACTGAAAGCTCTAGCTGGTTTTCACTGTCCCTTGGAACTGCATTCGCTGCCACACAGACATTCGCGCTCTGCTAAAGCATTGCTTCCTAATGGGGCAACACTCTGTATCTCTCTCTGGCAGAGCCCGGCTGCCAAATTGGAAACGTCCAGAGATTGCGCCCACAGGAAAGCTGCCAGCACTGAATGCTCTAGCTGGTTTTCACTGTCCCTTGGAACTGCATTCGCTGCCACACAGACATTCGCGCTCTGCTAAAGTATTGCTTCCTAATGGGGCAACACTCTGTATCTCTCTCTGGCAGAGCCCGGCTGCCAAATTGGAAACGTCCAGAGATTGCGCCCACAGGAAAGCTGCCAGCACTGAAAGCTCTAGCTGGTTTTCACTGTCCCTTGGAACTGCATTCGCTGCCACACAGACATTCGCGCTCTGCTAAAGCATTGCTTCCTAATGGGGCAACACTCTGTATCTCTCTCTGGCAGAGCCCGGCTGCCAAATTGGAAACGTCCAGAGATTGCGCCCACAGGAAAGCTGCCAGCACTGAAAGCTCTAGCTGGTTTTCACTGTCCCTTGGAACTGCATTCGCTGCCACACAGACATTCGCGCTCTGCTAAAGCATTGCTTCCTAATGGGGCAACACTCTGTATCTCTCTCTGGCAGAGCCCGGCTGCCAAATTGGAAACGTCCAGAGATTGCGCCCACAGGAAAGCTGCCAGCACTGAAAGCTCTAGCTGGTTTTCACTGTCCCTTGGAGCTGCATTCGCTGCCACACAGACATTCGCGCTCTGCTAAAGCTTTGCTTCCTAATGGGGCAACACTCTGTATCTCTCTCTGGCAGAGCCCGGCTGCCAAATTGGAAACGTCCAGAGATTGCGCCCACAGGAAAGCTGCCAGCACTGAAAGCTCTAGCTGGTTTTCACTGTCCCTTGGAACTGCATTCGCTGCCACACAGACATTCGCGCTCTGCTAAAGCTTTGCTTCGTAATGGGGCAACATTCTGTATGTCTCTCTGGCAGAGCCCGGCTGCCAAATTGGAAACGTCCAGACATTGCGCCCACAGGAAAGCTGCCAGCACTGAAAGCTCTAGCTGGTTTTCACTGTCCCTTGGAACTGCATTCGCTGCCACACAGACATTCGCGCTCTGCTAAAGCTTTGCTTCGTAATGGGGCAACATTCTGTATGTCTCTCTGGCAGAGCCCGGCTGCCAAATTGGAAACGTCCAGAGATTGCGCCCACAGGAAAGCCGCCAGCACTGAAAGCTCTAGCTGGTTTTCACTGTCCCTTGGAACTGCATTCGCTGCCACACAGACATTCGCGCTCTGCTAAAGCATTGCTTCCTAATGGGGCAACACTCTGTATCTCTCTCTGGCAGAGCCCGGCTGCCAAATTGGAAACGTCCAGAGATTGCGCCCACAGGAAAGCTGCCAGCACTGAAAGCTCTAGCTGGTTTTCACTGTCCCTTGGAACTGCATTCGCTGCCACACAGACATTCGCGCTCTGCTAAAGCATTGCTTCCTAATGGGGCAACACTCTGTATCTCTCTCTGGCAGAGCCCGGCTGCCAAATTGGAAACGTCCAGAGATTGCGCCCACAGGAAAGCTGCCAGCACTGAAAGCTCTAGCTGGTTTTCACTGTCCCTTGGAACTGCATTCGCTGCCACACAGACATTCGCGCTCTGCTAAAGCATTGCTTCCTAATGGGGCAACACTCTGTATCTCTCTCTGGCAGAGCCCGGCTGCCAAATTGGAAACGTCCAGAGATTGCGCCCACAGGAAAGCTGCCAGCACTGAAAGCTCTAGCTGGTTTTCACTGTCCCTTGGAACTGCATTCGCTGCCACACAGACATTCGCGCTCTGCTAAAGCATTGCTTCCTAATGGGGCAACACTCTGTATCTCTCTCTGGCAGAGCCCGGCTGCCAAATTGGAAACGTCCAGACATTGCGCCCACAGGAAAGCTGCCAGCACTGAAAACTGTAGCTGGTTTTCACTGTCCCTTGGAACTGCATTCGCTGCCACACAGACATTCGCGCTCTGCTAAAGCATTGCTTCGTAATGGGGCAACACTCTGTATCTCTCTCTGGCAGAGCCCGGCTGCCAAATTGGAAACGTCCAGAGATTGCGCCCACAGGAAAGCTGCCAGCACTGAAAGCTCTAGCTGGTTTTCACTGTCCCTTGGAACTGCATTCGCTGCCACACAGACATTCGCGCTCTGCTAAAGCATTGCTTCCTAATGGGGCAACACTCTGTATCTCTCTCTGGCAGAGCCCGGCTGCCAAATTGGAAACGTCCAGAGATTGCGCCCACAGGAAAGCTGCCAGCACTGAATGCTCTAGCTGGTTTTCACTGTCCCTTGGAACTGCATTCGCTGCCACACAGACATTCGCGCTCTGCTAAAGTATTGCTTCCTAATGGGGCAACACTCTGTATCTCTCTCTGGCAGAGCCCGGCTGCCAAATTGGAAACGTCCAGAGATTGCGCCCACAGGAAAGCTGCCAGCACTGAAAGCTCTAGCTGGTTTTCACTGTCCCTTGGAACTGCATTCGCTGCCACACAGACATTCGCGCTCTGCTAAAGCATTGCTTCCTAATGGGGCAACACTCTGTATCTCTCTCTGGCAGAGCCCGGCTGCCAAATTGGAAACGTCCAGAGATTGCGCCCACAGGAAAGCTGCCAGCACTGAAAGCTCTAGCTGGTTTTCACTGTCCCTTGGAACTGCATTCGCTGCCACACAGACATTCGCGCTCTGCTAAAGCATTGCTTCCTAATGGGGCAACACTCTGTATCTCTCTCTGGCAGAGCCCGGCTGCCAAATTGGAAACGTCCAGAGATTGCGCCCACAGGAAAGCTGCCAGCACTGAAAGCTCTAGCTGGTTTTCACTGTCCCTTGGAGCTGCATTCGCTGCCACACAGACATTCGCGCTCTGCTAAAGCTTTGCTTCCTAATGGGGCAACACTCTGTATCTCTCTCTGGCAGAGCCCGGCTGCCAAATTGGAAACGTCCAGAGATTGCGCCCACAGGAAAGCTGCCAGCACTGAAAGCTCTAGCTGGTTTTCAGTGTCCCTTGGAGCTGCATTCGCTGCCACACAGACATTCGCGCTCTGCTAAAGCATTGCTTCGTAATGGGGCAACACTCTGTATCTCTCTCTGGCAGAGCCCGGCTGCCAAATTGGAAACGTCCAGAGATTGCGCCCACAGGAAAGCTGCCAGCACTGAAAGCTCTAGCTGGTTTTCACTGTCCCTTGGAACTGCATTCGCTGCCACACAGACATTCGCGCTCTGCTAAAGTATTGCTTCCTAATGGGGCAACACTCTGTATCTCTCTCTGGCAGAGCCCGGCTGCCAAATTGGAAACGTCCAGAGATTGCGCCCACAGGAAAGCTGCCAGCACTGAAACCTCTAGCTGGTTTTCACTGTCCCTTGGAACTGCATTCGCTGCCACACAGACATTCGCGCTCTGCTAAAGCTTTGCTTCCTAATGGGGCAACACTCTGTATCTCTCTCTGGCAGAGCCCGGCTGCCAAATTGGAAACGTCCAGAGATTGCGCCCACAGGAAAGCTGCCAGCACTGAAAGCTCTAGCTGGTTTTCACTGTCCCTTGGAACTGCATTCGCTGCCACACAGACATTCGCGCTCTGCTAAAGCATTGCTTCGTAATGGGGCAACATTCTGTATCTCTCTCTGGCAGAGCCCGGCTGCCAAATTGGAAACGTCCAGAGATTGCGCCCACAGGAAAGCTGCCAGCACTGAAAGCTCTAGCTGGTTTTCACTGTCCCTTGGAACTGCATTCGCTGCCACACAGACATTCGCGCTCTGCTAAAGCTTTGCTTCGTAATGGGGCAACATTCTGTATGTCTCTCTGGCAGAGCCCGGCTGCCAAATTGGAAACGTCCAGAGATTGCGCCCACAGGAAAGCTGCCAGCACTGAAAGCTCTAGCTGGTTTTCACTGTCCCTTGGAACTGCATTCGCTGCCACACAGACATTCGCGCTCTGCTAAAGCATTGCTTCCTAATGGGGCAACACTCTGTATCTCTCTCTGGCAGAGCCCGGCTGCCAAATTGGAAACGTCCAGAGATTGCGCCCACAGGAAAGCTGCCAGCACTGAAAGCTCTAGCTGGTTTTCACTGTCCCTTGGAACTGCATTCGCTGCCACACAGACATTCGCGCTCTGCTAAAGCATTGCTTCCTAATGGGGCAACACTCTGTATCTCTCTCTGGCAGAGCCCGGCTGCCAAATTGGAAACGTCCAGAGATTGCGCCCACAGGAAAGCTGCCAGCACTGAAAGCTCTAGCTGGTTTTCACTGTCCCTTGGAACTGCATTCGCTGCCACACAGACATTCGCGCTCTGCTAAAGCATTGCTTCCTAATGGGGCAACACTCTGTATCTCTCTCTGGCAGAGCCCGGCTGCCAAATTGGAAACGTCCAGACATTGCGCCCACAGGAAAGCTGCCAGCACTGAAAACTGTAGCTGGTTTTCACTGTCCCTTGGAACTGCATTCGCTGCCACACAGACATTCGCGCTCTGCTAAAGCATTGCTTCGTAATGGGGCAACACTCTGTATCTCTCTCTGGCAGAGCCCGGCTGCCAAATTGGAAACGTCCAGAGATTGCGCCCACAGGAAAGCTGCCAGCACTGAAAGCTCTAGCTGGTTTTCACTGTCCCTTGGAACTGCATTCGCTGCCACACAGACATTCGCGCTCTGCTAAAGCATTGCTTCCTAATGGGGCAACACTCTGTATCTCTCTCTGGCAGAGCCCGGCTGCCAAATTGGAAACGTCCAGACATTGCGCCCACAGGAAAGCTGCCAGCACTGAAAACTGTAGCTGGTTTTCACTGTCCCTTGGAACTGCATTCGCTGCCACACAGACATTCGCGCTCTGCTAAAGCATTGCTTCGTAATGGGGCAACACTCTGTATCTCTCTCTGGCAGAGCCCGGCTGCCAAATTGGAAACGTCCAGAGATTGCGCCCACAGGAAAGCTGCCAGCACTGAAAGCTCTAGCTGGTTTTCACTGTCCCTTGGAACTGCATTCGCTGCCACACAGACATTCGCGCTCTGCTAAAGCATTGCTTCGTAATGGGGCAACACTCTGTATCTCTCTCTGGCAGAGCCCGGCTGCCAAATTGGAAACGTCCAGAGATTGCGCCCACAGGAAAGCTGCCAGCACTGAAAGCTCTAGCTGGTTTTCACTGTCCCTTGGAACTGCATTCGCTGCCACACAGACATTCGCGCTCTGCTAAAGCATTGCTTCCTAATGGGGCAACACTCTGTATCTCTCTCTGGCAGAGCCCGGCTGCCAAATTGGAAACGTCCAGAGATTGCGCCCACAGGAAAGCTGCCAGCACTGAAAGCTCTAGCTGGTTTTCACTGTCCCTTGGAACTGCATTCGCTGCCACACAGACATTCGCGCTCTGCTAAAGTATTGCTTCCTAATGGGGCAACACTCTGTATCTCTCTCTGGCAGAGCCCGGCTGCCAAATTGGAAACGTCCAGAGATTGCGCCCACAGGAAAGCTGCCAGCACTGAAAGCTCTAGCTGGTTTTCACTGTCCCTTGGAACTGCATTCGCTGCCACACAGACATTCGCGCTCTGCTAAAGCATTGCTTCCTAATGGGGCAACACTCTGTATCTCTCTCTGGCAGAGCCCGGCTGCCAAATTGGAAACGTCCAGAGATTGCGCCCACAGGAAAGCTGCCAGCACTGAATGCTCTAGCTGGTTTTCACTGTCCCTTGGAACTGCATTCGCTGCCACACAGACATTCGCGCTCTGCTAAAGTATTGCTTCCTAATGGGGCAACACTCTGTATCTCTCTCTGGCAGAGCCCGGCTGCCAAATTGGAAACGTCCAGAGATTGCGCCCACAGGAAAGCTGCCAGCACTGAAAGCTCTAGCTGGTTTTCACTGTCCCTTGGAACTGCATTCGCTGCCACACAGACATTCGCGCTCTGCTAAAGCATTGCTTCCTAATGGGGCAACACTCTGTATCTCTCTCTGGCAGAGCCCGGCTGCCAAATTGGAAACGTCCAGAGATTGCGCCCACAGGAAAGCTGCCAGCACTGAATGCTCTAGCTGGTTTTCACTGTCCCTTGGAACTGCATTCGCTGCCACACAGACATTCGCGCTCTGCTAAAGTATTGCTTCCTAATGGGGCAACACTCTGTATCTCTCTCTGGCAGAGCCCGGCTGCCAAATTGGAAACGTCCAGAGATTGCGCCCACAGGAAAGCTGCCAGCACTGAAAGCTCTAGCTGGTTTTCACTGTCCCTTGGAACTGCATTCGCTGCCACACAGACATTCGCGCTCTGCTAAAGCATTGCTTCCTAATGGGGCAACACTCTGTATCTCTCTCTGGCAGAGCCCGGCTGCCAAATTGGAAACGTCCAGAGATTGCGCCCACAGGAAAGCTGCCAGCACTGAATGCTCTAGCTGGTTTTCACTGTCCCTTGGAACTGCATTCGCTGCCACACAGACATTCGCGCTCTGCTAAAGTATTGCTTCCTAATGGGGCAACACTCTGTATCTCTCTCTGGCAGAGCCCGGCTGCCAAATTGGAAACGTCCAGAGATTGCGCCCACAGGAAAGCTGCCAGCACTGAAAGCTCTAGCTGGTTTTCACTGTCCCTTGGAACTGCATTCGCTGCCACACAGACATTCGCGCTCTGCTAAAGCATTGCTTCCTAATGGGGCAACACTCTGTATCTCTCTCTGGCAGAGCCCGGCTGCCAAATTGGAAACGTCCAGAGATTGCGCCCACAGGAAAGCTGCCAGCACTGAATGCTCTAGCTGGTTTTCACTGTCCCTTGGAACTGCATTCGCTGCCACACAGACATTCGCGCTCTGCTAAAGCTTTGCTTCGTAATGGGGCAACATTCTGTATGTCTCTCTGGCAGAGCCCGGCTGCCAAATTGGAAACGTCCAGAGATTGCGCCCACAGGAAAGCCGCCAGCACTGAAAGCTCTAGCTGGTTTTCACTGTCCCTTGGAACTGCATTCGCTGCCACACAGATATTCGCGCTCTGCTAAAGCATTGCTTCCTAATGGGGCAACACTCTGTATCTCTCTCTGGCAGAGCCCGGCTGCCAAATTGGAAACGTCCAGAGATTGCGCCCACAGGAAAGCTGCCAGCACTGAAAGATCTAGCTGGTTTTCACTGTCCCTTGGAACTGCATTCGCTGCCACACAGACATTCGCGCTCTGCTAAAGCATTGCTTCCTAATGGGGCAACACTCTGTATCTCTCTCTGGCAGAGCCCGGCTGCCAAATTGGAAACGTCCAGAGATTGCGCCCACAGGAAAGCTGCCAGCACTGAAAGCTCTAGCTGGTTTTCACTGTCCCTTGGAACTGCATTCGCTGCCACACAGACATTCGCGCTCTGCTAAAGCATTGCTTCCTAATGGGGCAACACTCTGTATCTCTCTCTGGCAGAGCCCGGCTGCCAAATTGGAAACGTCCAGAGATTGCGCCCACAGGAAAGCTGCCAGCACTGAAAGCTCTAGCTGGTTTTCACTGTCCCTTGGAACTGCATTCGCTGCCACACAGACATTCGCGCTCTGCTAAAGCATTGCTTCCTAATGGGGCAACACTCTGTATCTCTCTCTGGCAGAGCCCGGCTGCCAAATTGGAAACGTCCAGACATTGCGCCCACAGGAAAGCTGCCAGCACTGAAAGCTCCAGCTGGTTTTCACTGTCCCTTGGAACTGCATTCGCTGCCACACAGACATTCGCGCTCTGCTAAAGCATTGCTTCGTAATGGGGCAACATTCTGTATCTCTCTCTGGCAGAGCCCGGCTGCCAAATTGGAAATGTCCAGAGATTGCGCCCACAGGAAAGCTGCCAGCACTGAAAGCTCTAGCTGGTTTTCACTGTCCCTTGGAACTGCATTCGCTGCCACACAGACATTCGCGCTCTGCTAAAGCTTTGCTTCGTAATGGGGCAACATTCTGTATGTCTCTCTGGCAGAGCCCGGCTGCCAAATTGGAAACGTCCAGAGATTGCGCCCACAGGAAAGCTGCCAGCACTGAAAGCTCTAGCTGGTTTTCGCTGTCCCTTGGAACTGCATTCGCTGCCACACAGACATTCGCGCTCTGCTAAAGCATTGCTTCCTAATGGGGCAACACTCTGTATCTCTCTCTGGCAGAGCCCGGCTGCCAAATTGGAAATGTCCAGAGATTGCGCCCACAGGAAAGCTGCCAGCACTGAAAGCTCTAGCTGGTTTTCACTGTCCCTTGGAACTGCATTCGCTGCCACACAGACATTCGCGCTCTGCTAAAGCATTGCTTCCTAATGGGGCAACACTCTGTATCTCTCTCTGGCAGAGCCCGGCTGCCAAATTGGAAACGTCCAGAGATTGCGCCCACAGGAAAGCTGCCAGCACTGAAAGCTCTAGCTGGTTTTCACTGTCCCTTGGAACTGCATTCGCTGCCACACAGACATTCGCGCTCTGCTAAAGTATTGCTTCCTAATGGGGCAACACTCTGTATCTCTCTCTGGCAGAGCCCGGCTGCCAAATTGGAAACGTCCAGAGATTGCGCCCACAGGAAAGCTGCCAGCACTGAAAGCTCTAGCTGGTTTTCACTGTCCCTTGGAACTGCATTCGCTGCCACACAGACATTCGCGCTCTGCTAAAGCATTGCTTCGTAATGGGGCAACACTCTGTATCTCTCTCTGGCAGAGCCCGGCTGCCAAATTGGAAACGTCCAGAGATTGCGCCCACAGGAAAGCTGCCAGCACTGAAAGCTCTAGCTGGTTTTCACTGTCCCTTGGAACTGCATTCGCTGCCACACAGACATTCGCGCTCTGCTAAAGCATTGCTTCCTAATGGGGCAACACTCTGTATCTCTCTCTGGCAGAGCCCGGCTGCCAAATTGGAAACGTCCAGAGATTGCGCCCACAGGAAAGCTGCCAGCACTGAAAGCTCTAGCTGGTTTTCACTGTCCCTTGGAGCTGCATTCGCTGCCACACAGACATTCGCGCTCTGCTAAAGCATTGCTTCCTAATGGGGCAACACTCTGTATCTCTCTCTGGCAGAGCCCGGCTGCCAAATTGGAAACGTCCAGACATTGCGCCCACAGGAAAGCTGCCAGCACTGAAAGCTCTAGCTGGTTTTCACTGTCCCTTGGAACTGCATTCGCTGCCACACAGACATTCGCGCTCTGCTAAAGCATTGCTTCGTAATGGGGCAACATTCTGTATCTCTCTCTGGCAGAGCCCGGCTGCCAAATTGGAAACGTCCAGAGATTGCGCCCACAGGAAAGCTGCCAGCACTGAAAGCTCTAGCTGGTTTTCACTGTCCCTTGGAACTGCATTCGCTGCCACACAGACATTCGCGCTCTGCTAAAGCATTGCTTCCTAATGGGGCAACACTCTGTATCTCTCTCTGGCAGAGCCCGGCTGCCAAATTGGAAATGTCCAGAGATTGCGCCCACAGGAAAGCTGCCAGCACTGAAAGCTCTAGCTGGTTTTCACTGTCCCTTGGAACTGCATTCGCTGCCACACAGACATTCGCGCTCTGCTAAAGCATTGCTTCGTAATGGGGCAACACTCTGTATCTCTCTCTGGCAGAGCCCGGCTGCCAAATTGGAAACGTCCAGAGATTGCGCCCACAGGAAAGCTGCCAGCACTGAAAGCTCTAGCTGGTTTTCACTGTCCCTTGGAACTGCATTCGCTGCCACACAGACATTCGCGCTCTGCTAAAGTATTGCTTCCTAATGGGGCAACACTCTGTATCTCTCTCTGGCAGAGCCCGGCTGCCAAATTGGAAACGTCCAGAGATTGCGCCCACAGGAAAGCTGCCAGCACTGAAAGCTCTAGCTGGTTTTCACTGTCCCTTGGAACTGCATTCGCTGCCACACAGACATTCGCGCTCTGCTAAAGCATTGCTTCGTAATGGGGCAACACTCTGTATCTCTCTCTGGCAGAGCCCGGCTGCCAAATTGGAAACGTCCAGAGATTGCGCCCACAGGAAAGCTGCCAGCACTGAAAGCTCTAGCTGGTTTTCACTGTCCCTTGGAACTGCATTCGCTGCCACACAGACATTCGCGCTCTGCTAAAGCATTGCTTCCTAATGGGGCAACACTCTGTATCTCTCTCTGGCAGAGCCCGGCTGCCAAATTGGAAACGTCCAGAGATTGCGCCCACAGGAAAGCTGCCAGCACTGAAAGCTCTAGCTGGTTTTCACTGTCCCTTGGAACTGCATTCGCTGCCACACAGACATTCGCGCTCTGCTAAAGCTTTGCTTCGTAATGGGGCAACATTCTGTATGTCTCTCTGGCAGAGCCCGGCTGCCAAATTGGAAACGTCCAGACATTGCGCCCACAGGAAAGCTGCCAGCACTGAAAGCTCTAGCTGGTTTTCACTGTCCCTTGGAACTGCATTCGCTGCCACACAGACATTCGCGCTCTGCTAAAGCTTTGCTTCGTAATGGGGCAACATTCTGTATGTCTCTCTGGCAGAGCCCGGCTGCCAAATTGGAAACGTCCAGAGATTGCGCCCACAGGAAAGCCGCCAGCACTGAAAGCTCTAGCTGGTTTTCACTGTCCCTTGGAACTGCATTCGCTGCCACACAGACATTCGCGCTCTGCTAAAGCATTGCTTCCTAATGGGGCAACACTCTGTATCTCTCTCTGGCAGAGCCCGGCTGCCAAATTGGAAATGTCCAGAGATTGCGCCCACAGGAAAGCTGCCAGCACTGAAAGCTCTAGCTGGTTTTCACTGTCCCTTGGAACTGCATTCGCTGCCACACAGACATTCGCGCTCTGCTAAAGCATTGCTTCGTAATGGGGCAACACTCTGTATCTCTCTCTGGCAGAGCCCGGCTGCCAAATTGGAAACGTCCAGAGATTGCGCCCACAGGAAAGCTGCCAGCACTGAATGCTCTAGCTGGTTTTCACTGTCCCTTGGAACTGCATTCGCTGCCACACAGACATTCGCGCTCTGCTAAAGTATTGCTTCCTAATGGGGCAACACTCTGTATCTCTCTCTGGCAGAGCCCGGCTGCCAAATTGGAAACGTCCAGAGATTGCGCCCACAGGAAAGCTGCCAGCACTGAAAGCTCTAGCTGGTTTTCACTGTCCCTTGGAACTGCATTCGCTGCCACACAGACATTCGCGCTCTGCTAAAGCTTTGCTTCGTAATGGGGCAACATTCTGTATGTCTCTCTGGCAGAGCCCGGCTGCCAAATTGGAAACGTCCAGACATTGCGCCCACAGGAAAGCTGCCAGCACTGAAAGCTCTAGCTGGTTTTCACTGTCCCTTGGAACTGCATTCGCTGCCACACAGACATTCGCGCTCTGCTAAAGCATTGCTTCCTAATGGGGCAACATTCTGTATGTCTCTGTGGCAGAGCCCGGCTGCCAAATTGGAAACGTCCAGAGATTGCGCCCACAGGAAAGCCGCCAGCACTGAAAGCTCTAGCTGGTTTTCACTGTCCCTTGGAACTGCATTCGCTGCCACACAGACATTCGCGCTCTGCTAAAGCATTGCTTCCTAATGGGGCAACACTCTGTATCTCTCTCTGGCAGAGCCCGGCTGCCAAATTGGAAACGTCCAGAGATTGCGCCCACAGGAAAGCTGCCAGCACTGAAAGCTCTAGCTGGTTTTCACTGTCCCTTGGAACTGCATTCGCTGCCACACAGACATTCGCGCTCTGCTAAAGCATTGCTTCCTAATGGGGCAACACTCTGTATCTCTCTCTGGCAGAGCCCGGCTGCCAAATTGGAAACGTCCAGAGATTGCGCCCACAGGAAAGCTGCCAGCACTGAAAGCTCTAGCTGGTTTTCACTGTCCCTTGGAACTGCATTCGCTGCCACACAGACATTCGCGCTCTGCTAAAGCATTGCTTCCTAATGGGGCAACACTCTGTATCTCTCTCTGGCAGAGCCCGGCTGCCAAATTGGAAACGTCCAGACATTGCGCCCACAGGAAAGCTGCCAGCACTGAAAACTGTAGCTGGTTTTCACTGTCCCTTGGAACTGCATTCGCTGCCACACAGACATTCGCGCTCTGCTAAAGCATTGCTTCGTAATGGGGCAACACTCTGTATCTCTCTCTGGCAGAGCCCGGCTGCCAAATTGGAAACGTCCAGAGATTGCGCCCACAGGAAAGCTGCCAGCACTGAAAGCTCTAGCTGGTTTTCACTGTCCCTTGGAACTGCATTCGCTGCCACACAGACATTCGCGCTCTGCTAAAGCATTGCTTCGTAATGGGGCAACACTCTGTATCTCTCTCTGGCAGAGCCCGGCTGCCAAATTGGAAATGTCCAGAGATTGCGCCCACAGGAAAGCTGCCAGCACTGAAAGCTCTAGCTGGTTTTCACTGTCCCTTGGAACTGCATTCGCTGCCACACAGACATTCGCGCTCTGCTAAAGCATTGCTTCCTAATGGGGCAACACTCTGTATCTCTCTCTGGCAGAGCCCGGCTGCCAAATTGGAAACGTCCAGAGATTGCGCCCACAGGAAAGCTGCCAGCACTGAATGCTCTAGCTGGTTTTCACTGTCCCTTGGAACTGCATTCGCTGCCACACAGACATTCGCGCTCTGCTAAAGTATTGCTTCCTAATGGGGCAACACTCTGTATCTCTCTCTGGCAGAGCCCGGCTGCCAAATTGGAAACGTCCAGAGATTGCGCCCACAGGAAAGCTGCCAGCACTGAAAGCTCTAGCTGGTTTTCACTGTCCCTTGGAACTGCATTCGCTGCCACACAGACATTCGCGCTCTGCTAAAGCTTTGCTTCGTAATGGGGCAACATTCTGTATGTCTCTCTGGCAGAGCCCGGCTGCCAAATTGGAAACGTCCAGAGATTGCGCCCACAGGAAAGCCGCCAGCACTGAAAGCTCTAGCTGGTTTTCACTGTCCCTTGGAACTGCATTCGCTGCCACACAGACATTCGCGCTCTGCTAAAGCATTGCTTCCTAATGGGGCAACACTCTGTATCTCTCTCTGGCAGAGCCCGGCTGCCAAATTGGAAACGTCCAGAGATTGCGCCCACAGGAAAGCTGCCAGCACTGAAAGCTCTAGCTGGTTTTCACTGTCCCTTGGAACTGCATTCGCTGCCACACAGACATTCGCGCTCTGCTAAAGCATTGCTTCCTAATGGGGCAACACTCTGTATCTCTCTCTGGCAGAGCCCGGCTGCCAAATTGGAAACGTCCAGAGATTGCGCCCACAGGAAAGCTGCCAGCACTGAAAGCTCTAGCTGGTTTTCACTGTCCCTTGGAACTGCATTCGCTGCCACACAGACATTCGCGCTCTGCTAAAGCATTGCTTCCTAATGGGGCAACACTCTGTATCTCTCTCTGGCAGAGCCCGGCTGCCAAATTGGAAACGTCCAGAGATTGCGCCCACAGGAAAGCTGCCAGCACTGAAAGCTCTAGCTGGTTTTCACTGTCCCTTGGAACTGCATTCGCTGCCACACAGACATTCGCGCTCTGCTAAAGCATTGCTTCCTAATGGGGCAACACTCTGTATCTCTCTCTGGCAGAGCCCGGCTGCCAAATTGGAAACGTCCAGACATTGCGCCCACAGGAAAGCTGCCAGCACTGAAAACTGTAGCTGGTTTTCACTGTCCCTTGGAACTGCATTCGCTGCCACACAGACATTCGCGCTCTGCTAAAGCATTGCTTCGTAATGGGGCAACACTCTGTATCTCTCTCTGGCAGAGCCCGGCTGCCAAATTGGAAACGTCCAGAGATTGCGCCCACAGGAAAGCTGCCAGCACTGAAAGCTCTAGCTGGTTTTCACTGTCCCTTGGAACT
The DNA here is from genome assembly GCF_035582795.1 of Mycteria americana. NCBI lineage: Eukaryota > Metazoa > Chordata > Aves > Ciconiiformes > Ciconiidae > Mycteria > Mycteria americana. The sequence continues at coordinate 779,438 of NW_027445635.1, forward strand.
GCATTCGCTGCCACACAGACATTCGCGCTCTGCTAAAGCATTGCTTCGTAATGGGGCAACACTCTGTATCTCTCTCTGGCAGAGCCCGGCTGCCAAATTGGAAATGTCCAGAGATTGCGCCCACAGGAAAGCTGCCAGCACTGAAAGCTCTAGCTGGTTTTCACTGTCCCTTGGAACTGCATTCGCTGCCACACAGACATTCGCGCTCTGCTAAAGCATTGCTTCCTAATGGGGCAACACTCTGTATCTCTCTCTGGCAGAGCCCGGCTGCCAAATTGGAAACGTCCAGAGATTGCGCCCACAGGAAAGCTGCCAGCACTGAATGCTCTAGCTGGTTTTCACTGTCCCTTGGAACTGCATTCGCTGCCACACAGACATTCGCGCTCTGCTAAAGTATTGCTTCCTAATGGGGCAACACTCTGTATCTCTCTCTGGCAGAGCCCGGCTGCCAAATTGGAAACGTCCAGAGATTGCGCCCACAGGAAAGCTGCCAGCACTGAATGCTCTAGCTGGTTTTCACTGTCCCTTGGAACTGCATTCGCTGCCACACAGACATTCGCGCTCTGCTAAAGTATTGCTTCCTAATGGGGCAACACTCTGTATCTCTCTCTGGCAGAGCCCGGCTGCCAAATTGGAAACGTCCAGAGATTGCGCCCACAGGAAAGCTGCCAGCACTGAAAGCTCTAGCTGGTTTTCACTGTCCCTTGGAACTGCATTCGCTGCCACACAGACATTCGCGCTCTGCTAAAGCATTGCTTCCTAATGGGGCAACACTCTGTATCTCTCTCTGGCAGAGCCCGGCTGCCAAATTGGAAACGTCCAGAGATTGCGCCCACAGGAAAGCTGCCAGCACTGAAAGCTCTAGCTGGTTTTCACTGTCCCTTGGAACTGCATTCGCTGCCACACAGACATTCGCGCTCTGCTAAAGCATTGCTTCCTAATGGGGCAACACTCTGTATCTCTCTCTGGCAGAGCCCGGCTGCCAAATTGGAAACGTCCAGAGATTGCGCCCACAGGAAAGCTGCCAGCACTGAAAGCTCTAGCTGGTTTTCACTGTCCCTTGGAACTGCATTCGCTGCCACACAGACATTCGCGCTCTGCTAAAGCATTGCTTCGTAATGGGGCAACACTCTGTCTCTCTCTCTGGCAGAGCCCGGCTGCCAAATTGGAAATGTCCAGAGATTGCGCCCACAGGAAAGCTGCCAGCACTGAAAGCTCTAGCTGGTTTTCACTGTCCCTTGGAACTGCATTCGCTGCCACACAGACATTCGCGCTCTGCTAAAGCATTGCTTCGTAATGGGGCAACACTCTGTATCTCTCTCTGGCAGAGCCCGGCTGCCAAATTGGAAATGTCCAGAGATTGCGCCCACAGGAAAGCTGCCAGCACTGAAAGCTCTAGCTGGTTTTCACTGTCCCTTGGAACTGCATTCGCTGCCACACAGACATTCGCGCTCTGCTAAAGCATTGCTTCCTAATGGGGCAACACTCTGTATCTCTCTCTGGCAGAGCCCGGCTGCCAAATTGGAAACGTCCAGAGATTGCGCCCACAGGAAAGCTGCCAGCACTGAATGCTCTAGCTGGTTTTCACTGTCCCTTGGAACTGCATTCGCTGCCACACAGACATTCGCGCTCTGCTAAAGTATTGCTTCCTAATGGGGCAACACTCTGTATCTCTCTCTGGCAGAGCCCGGCTGCCAAATTGGAAACGTCCAGAGATTGCGCCCACAGGAAAGCTGCCAGCACTGAATGCTCTAGCTGGTTTTCACTGTCCCTTGGAACTGCATTCGCTGCCACACAGACATTCGCGCTCTGCTAAAGTATTGCTTCCTAATGGGGCAACACTCTGTATCTCTCTCTGGCAGAGCCCGGCTGCCAAATTGGAAACGTCCAGAGATTGCGCCCACAGGAAAGCTGCCAGCACTGAAAGCTCTAGCTGGTTTTCACTGTCCCTTGGAACTGCATTCGCTGCCACACAGACATTCGCGCTCTGCTAAAGCATTGCTTCCTAATGGGGCAACACTCTGTATCTCTCTCTGGCAGAGCCCGGCTGCCAAATTGGAAACGTCCAGAGATTGCGCCCACAGGAAAGCTGCCAGCACTGAAAGCTCTAGCTGGTTTTCACTGTCCCTTGGAACTGCATTCGCTGCCACACAGACATTCGCGCTCTGCTAAAGCATTGCTTCCTAATGGGGCAACACTCTGTATCTCTCTCTGGCAGAGCCCGGCTGCCAAATTGGAAACGTCCAGAGATTGCGCCCACAGGAAAGCTGCCAGCACTGAAAGCTCTAGCTGGTTTTCACTGTCCCTTGGAACTGCATTCGCTGCCACACAGACATTCGCGCTCTGCTAAAGCATTGCTTCGTAATGGGGCAACACTCTGTCTCTCTCTCTGGCAGAGCCCGGCTGCCAAATTGGAAATGTCCAGAGATTGCGCCCACAGGAAAGCTGCCAGCACTGAAAGCTCTAGCTGGTTTTCACTGTCCCTTGGAACTGCATTCGCTGCCACACAGACATTCGCGCTCTGCTAAAGCATTGCTTCCTAATGGGGCAACACTCTGTATCTCTCTCTGGCAGAGCCCGGCTGCCAAATTGGAAACGTCCAGAGATTGCGCCCACAGGAAAGCTGCCAGCACTGAATGCTCTAGCTGGTTTTCACTGTCCCTTGGAACTGCATTCGCTGCCACACAGACATTCGCGCTCTGCTAAAGCTTTGCTTCCTAATGGGGCAACACTCTGTATCTCTCTCTGGCAGAGCCCGGCTGCCAAATTGGAAACGTCCAGAGATTGCGCCCACAGGAAAGCTGCCAGCACTGAAAGCTCTAGCTGGTTTTCAGTGTCCCTTGGAGCTGCATTCGCTGCCACACAGACATTCGCGCTCTGCTAAAGCATTGCTTCGTAATGGGGCAACACTCTGTATCTCTCTCTGGCAGAGCCCGGCTGCCAAATTGGAAACGTCCAGAGATTGCGCCCACAGGAAAGCTGCCAGCACTGAAAGCTCTAGCTGGTTTTCACTGTCCCTTGGAACTGCATTCGCTGCCACACAGACATTCGCGCTCTGCTAAAGTATTGCTTCCTAATGGGGCAACACTCTGTATCTCTCTCTGGCAGAGCCCGGCTGCCAAATTGGAAACGTCCAGAGATTGCGCCCACAGGAAAGCTGCCAGCACTGAAAGCTCTAGCTGGTTTTCACTGTCCCTTGGAACTGCATTCGCTGCCACACAGACATTCGCGCTCTGCTAAAGCTTTGCTTCCTAATGGGGCAACACTCTGTATCTCTCTCTGGCAGAGCCCGGCTGCCAAATTGGAAACGTCCAGAGATTGCGCCCACAGGAAAGCTGCCAGCACTGAAAGCTCTAGCTGGTTTTCACTGTCCCTTGGAGCTGCATTCGCTGCCACACAGACATTCGCGCTCTGCTAAAGCATTGCTTCCTAATGGGGCAACACTCTGTATCTCTCTCTGGCAGAGCCCGGCTGCCAAATTGGAAACGTCCAGAGATTGCGCCCACAGGAAAGCTGCCAGCACTGAAAGCTCTAGCTGGTTTTCACTGTCCCTTGGAACTGCATTCGCTGCCACACAGACATTCGCGCTCTGCTAAAGCTTTGCTTCGTAATGGGGCAACATTCTGTATGTCTCTCTGGCAGAGCCCGGCTGCCAAATTGGAAACGTCCAGACATTGCGCCCACAGGAAAGCTGCCAGCACTGAAAGCTCTAGCTGGTTTTCACTGTCCCTTGGAACTGCATTCGCTGCCACACAGACATTCGCGCTCTGCTAAAGCTTTGCTTCGTAATGGGGCAACATTCTGTATGTCTCTCTGGCAGAGCCCGGCTGCCAAATTGGAAACGTCCAGAGATTGCGCCCACAGGAAAGCCGCCAGCACTGAAAGCTCTAGCTGGTTTTCACTGTCCCTTGGAACTGCATTCGCTGCCACACAGACATTCGCGCTCTGCTAAAGCATTGCTTCCTAATGGGGCAACACTCTGTATCTCTCTCTGGCAGAGCCCGGCTGCCAAATTGGAAACGTCCAGAGATTGCGCCCACAGGAAAGCTGCCAGCACTGAAAGCTCTAGCTGGTTTTCACTGTCCCTTGGAACTGCATTCGCTGCCACACAGACATTCGCGCTCTGCTAAAGCATTGCTTCCTAATGGGGCAACACTCTGTATCTCTCTCTGGCAGAGCCCGGCTGCCAAATTGGAAACGTCCAGAGATTGCGCCCACAGGAAAGCTGCCAGCACTGAAAGCTCTAGCTGGTTTTCACTGTCCCTTGGAACTGCATTCGCTGCCACACAGACATTCGCGCTCTGCTAAAGCATTGCTTCCTAATGGGGCAACACTCTGTATCTCTCTCTGGCAGAGCCCGGCTGCCAAATTGGAAACGTCCAGACATTGCGCCCACAGGAAAGCTGCCAGCACTGAAAACTGTAGCTGGTTTTCACTGTCCCTTGGAACTGCATTCGCTGCCACACAGACATTCGCGCTCTGCTAAAGCATTGCTTCGTAATGGGGCGACACTCTGTATCTCTCTCTGGCAGAGCCCGGCTGCCAAATTGGAAACGTCCAGACATTGCGCCCACAGGAAAGCTGCCAGCACTGAAAGCTCTAGCTGGTTTTCACTGTCCCTTGGAACTGCATTCGCTGCCACACAGACATTCGCGCTCTGCTAAAGCTTTGCTTCGTAATGGGGCAACATTCTGTATGTCTCTCTGGCAGAGCCCGGCTGCCAAATTGGAAACGTCCAGAGATTGCGCCCACAGGAAAGCCGCCAGCACTGAAAGCTCTAGCTGGTTTTCACTGTCCCTTGGAACTGCATTCGCTGCCACACAGACATTCGCGCTCTGCTAAAGCATTGCTTCCTAATGGGGCAACACTCTGTATCTCTCTCTGGCAGAGCCCGGCTGCCAAATTGGAAACGTCCAGAGATTGCGCCCACAGGAAAGCTGCCAGCACTGAAAGCTCTAGCTGGTTTTCACTGTCCCTTGGAACTGCATTCGCTGCCACACAGACATTCGCGCTCTGCTAAAGCATTGCTTCGTAATGGGGCAACACTCTGTATCTCTCTCTGGCAGAGCCCGGCTGCCAAATTGGAAACGTCCAGAGATTGCGCCCACAGGAAAGCTGCCAGCACTGAAAGCTCTAGCTGGTTTTCACTGTCCCTTGGAACTGCATTCGCTGCCACACAGACATTCGCGCTCTGCTAAAGCATTGCTTCCTAATGGGGCAACACTCTGTATCTCTCTCTGGCAGAGCCCGGCTGCCAAATTGGAAACGTCCAGAGATTGCGCCCACAGGAAAGCTGCCAGCACTGAAAGCTCTAGCTGGTTTTCACTGTCCCTTGGAACTGCATTCGCTGCCACACAGACATTCGCGCTCTGCTAAAGCATTGCTTCCTAATGGGGCAACACTCTGTATCTCTCTCTGGCAGAGCCCGGCTGCCAAATTGGAAACGTCCAGACATTGCGCCCACAGGAAAGCTGCCAGCACTGAAAACTGTAGCTGGTTTTCACTGTCCCTTGGAACTGCATTCGCTGCCACACAGACATTCGCGCTCTGCTAAAGCATTGCTTCGTAATGGGGCAACACTCTGTATCTCTCTCTGGCAGAGCCCGGCTGCCAAATTGGAAACGTCCAGAGATTGCGCCCACAGGAAAGCTGCCAGCACTGAAAGCTCTAGCTGGTTTTCACTGTCCCTTGGAACTGCATTCGCTGCCACACAGACATTCGCGCTCTGCTAAAGCATTGCTTCGTAATGGGGCAACACTCTGTATCTCTCTCTGGCAGAGCCCGGCTGCCAAATTGGAAACGTCCAGAGATTGCGCCCACAGGAAAGCTGCCAGCACTGAAAGCTCTAGCTGGTTTTCACTGTCCCTTGGAACTGCATTCGCTGCCACACAGACATTCGCGCTCTGCTAAAGCATTGCTTCGTAATGGGGCAACACTCTGTATCTCTCTCTGGCAGAGCCCGGCTGCCAAATTGGAAATGTCCAGAGATTGCGCCCACAGGAAAGCTGCCAGCACTGAAAGCTCTAGCTGGTTTTCACTGTCCCTTGGAACTGCATTCGCTGCCACACAGACATTCGCGCTCTGCTAAAGCATTGCTTCCTAATGGGGCAACACTCTGTATCTCTCTCTGGCAGAGCCCGGCTGCCAAATTGGAAACGTCCAGAGATTGCGCCCACAGGAAAGCTGCCAGCACTGAAAGCTCTAGCTGGTTTTCACTGTCCCTTGGAACTGCATTCGCTGCCACACAGACATTCGCGCTCTGCTAAAGCATTGCTTCCTAATGGGGCAACACTCTGTATCTCTCTCTGGCAGAGCCCGGCTGCCAAATTGGAAACGTCCAGAGATTGCGCCCACAGGAAAGCTGCCAGCACTGAAAGCTCTAGCTGGTTTTCACTGTCCCTTGGAACTGCATTCGCTGCCACACAGACATTCGCGCTCTGCTAAAGCATTGCTTCGTAATGGGGCGACACTCTGTATCTCTCTCTGGCAGAGCCCGGCTGCCAAATTGGAAACGTCCAGAGATTGCGCCCACAGGAAAGCTGCCAGCACTGAAAGCTCTAGCTGGTTTTCACTGTCCCTTGGAACTGCATTCGCTGCCACACAGACATTCGCGCTCTGCTAAAGCATTGCTTCGTAATGGGGCAACACTCTGTATCTCTCTCTGGCAGAGCCCGGCTGCCAAATTGGAAATGTCCAGAGATTGCGCCCACAGGAAAGCTGCCAGCACTGAAAGCTCTAGCTGGTTTTCACTGTCCCTTGGAACTGCATTCGCTGCCACACAGACATTCGCGCTCTGCTAAAGCATTGCTTCCTAATGGGGCAACACTCTGTATCTCTCTCTGGCAGAGCCCGGCTGCCAAATTGGAAACGTCCAGAGATTGCGCCCACAGGAAAGCTGCCAGCACTGAATGCTCTAGCTGGTTTTCACTGTCCCTTGGAACTGCATTCGCTGCCACACAGACATTCGCGCTCTGCTAAAGCATTGCTTCCTAATGGGGCAACACTCTGTATCTCTCTCTGGCAGAGCCCGGCTGCCAAATTGGAAACGTCCAGAGATTGCGCCCACAGGAAAGCTGCCAGCACTGAAAGCTCTAGCTGGTTTTCACTGTCCCTTGGAACTGCATTCGCTGCCACACAGACATTCGCGCTCTGCTAAAGCTTTGCTTCCTAATGGGGCAACACTCTGTATCTCTCTCTGGCAGAGCCCGGCTGCCAAATTGGAAACGTCCAGAGATTGCGCCCACAGGAAAGCTGCCAGCACTGAAAGCTCTAGCTGGTTTTCACTGTCCCTTGGAGCTGCATTCGCTGCCACACAGACATTCGCGCTCTGCTAAAGCATTGCTTCCTAATGGGGCAACACTCTGTATCTCTCTCTGGCAGAGCCCGGCTGCCAAATTGGAAACGTCCAGAGATTGCGCCCACAGGAAAGCTGCCAGCACTGAAAGCTCTAGCTGGTTTTCACTGTCCCTTGGAACTGCATTCGCTGCCACACAGACATTCGCGCTCTGCTAAAGCTTTGCTTCGTAATGGGGCAACATTCTGTATGTCTCTCTGGCAGAGCCCGGCTGCCAAATTGGAAACGTCCAGACATTGCGCCCACAGGAAAGCTGCCAGCACTGAAAGCTCTAGCTGGTTTTCACTGTCCCTTGGAACTGCATTCGCTGCCACACAGACATTCGCGCTCTGCTAAAGCTTTGCTTCGTAATGGGGCAACATTCTGTATGTCTCTCTGGCAGAGCCTGGCTGCCAAATTGGAAACGTCCAGAGATTGCGCCCACAGGAAAGCCGCCAGCACTGAAAGCTCTAGCTGGTTTTCACTGTCCCTTGGAACTGCATTCGCTGCCACACAGACATTCGCGCTCTGCTAAAGCATTGCTTCGTAATGGGGCAACACTCTGTATCTCTCTCTGGCAGAGCCCGGCTGCCAAATTGGAAACGTCCAGAGATTGCGCCCACAGGAAAGCTGCCAGCACTGAAAGCTCTAGCTGGTTTTCACTGTCCCTTGGAACTGCATTCGCTGCCACACAGACATTCGCGCTCTGCTAAAGCATTGCTTCCTAATGGGGCAACACTCTGTATCTCTCTCTGGCAGAGCCCGGCTGCCAAATTGGAAACGTCCAGAGATTGCGCCCACAGGAAAGCTGCCAGCACTGAAAGCTCTAGCTGGTTTTCACTGTCCCTTGGAACTGCATTCGCTGCCACACAGACATTCGCGCTCTGCTAAAGCATTGCTTCCTAATGGGGCAACACTCTGTATCTCTCTCTGGCAGAGCCCGGCTGCCAAATTGGAAACGTCCAGACATTGCGCCCACAGGAAAGCTGCCAGCACTGAAAACTGTAGCTGGTTTTCACTGTCCCTTGGAACTGCATTCGCTGCCACACAGACATTCGCGCTCTGCTAAAGCATTGCTTCGTAATGGGGCGACACTCTGTATCTCTCTCTGGCAGAGCCCGGCTGCCAAATTGGAAACGTCCAGACATTGCGCCCACAGGAAAGCTGCCAGCACTGAAAGCTCTAGCTGGTTTTCACTGTCCCTTGGAACTGCATTCGCTGCCACACAGACATTCGCGCTCTGCTAAAGCATTGCTTCGTAATGGGGCAACACTCTGTATCTCTCTCTGGCAGAGCCCGGCTGCCAAATTGGAAATGTCCAGAGATTGCGCCCACAGGAAAGCTGCCAGCACTGAAAGCTCTAGCTGGTTTTCACTGTCCCTTGGAACTGCATTCGCTGCCACACAGACATTCGCGCTCTGCTAAAGCATTGCTTCCTAATGGGGCAACACTCTGTATCTCTCTCTGGCAGAGCCCGGCTGCCAAATTGGAAACGTCCAGAGATTGCGCCCACAGGAAAGCTGCCAGCACTGAATGCTCTAGCTGGTTTTCACTGTCCCTTGGAACTGCATTCGCTGCCACACAGACATTCGCGCTCTGCTAAAGTATTGCTTCCTAATGGGGCAACACTCTGTATCTCTCTCTGGCAGAGCCCGGCTGCCAAATTGGAAACGTCCAGAGATTGCGCCCACAGGAAAGCTGCCAGCACTGAATGCTCTAGCTGGTTTTCACTGTCCCTTGGAACTGCATTCGCTGCCACACAGACATTCGCGCTCTGCTAAAGTATTGCTTCCTAATGGGGCAACACTCTGTATCTCTCTCTGGCAGAGCCCGGCTGCCAAATTGGAAACGTCCAGAGATTGCGCCCACAGGAAAGCTGCCAGCACTGAAAGCTCTAGCTGGTTTTCACTGTCCCTTGGAGCTGCATTCGCTGCCACACAGACATTCGCGCTCTGCTAAAGCTTTGCTTCCTAATGGGGCAACACTCTGTATCTCTCTCTGGCAGAGCCCGGCTGCCAAATTGGAAACGTCCAGAGATTGCGCCCACAGGAAAGCTGCCAGCACTGAAAGCTCTAGCTGGTTTTCAGTGTCCCTTGGAGCTGCATTCGCTGCCACACAGACATTCGCGCTCTGCTAAAGCATTGCTTCGTAATGGGGCAACACTCTGTATCTCTCTCTGGCAGAGCCCGGCTGCCAAATTGGAAACGTCCAGAGATTGCGCCCACAGGAAAGCTGCCAGCACTGAAAGCTCTAGCTGGTTTTCACTGTCCCTTGGAACTGCATTCGCTGCCACACAGACATTCGCGCTCTGCTAAAGTATTGCTTCGTAATGGGGCAACACTCTGTATCTCTCTCTGGCAGAGCCCGGCTGCCAAATTGGAAACGTCCAGAGATTGCGCCCACAGGAAAGCTGCCAGCACTGAAAGCTCTAGCTGGTTTTCACTGTCCCTTGGAACTGCATTCGCTGCCACACAGACATTCGCGCTCTGCTAAAGCTTTGCTTCCTAATGGGGCAACACTCTGTATCTCTCTCTGGCAGAGCCCGGCTGCCAAATTGGAAACGTCCAGAGATTGCGCCCACAGGAAAGCTGCCAGCACTGAAAGCTCTAGCTGGTTTTCACTGTCCCTTGGAACTGCATTCGCTGCCACACAGACATTCGCGCTCTGCTAAAGCTTTGCTTCGTAATGGTGCAACATTCTGTATGTCTCTCTGGCAGAGCCCGGCTGCCAAATTGGAAACGTCCAGAGATTGCGCCCACAGGAAAGCTGCCAGCACTGAAAGCTCTAGCTGGTTTTCACTGTCCCTTGGAACTGCATTCGCTGCCACACAGACATTCGCGCTCTGCTAAAGCATTGCTTCGTAATGGGGCAACACTCTGTATCTCTCTCTGGCAGAGCCCGGCTGCCAAATTGGAAACGTCCAGAGATTGCGCCCACAGGAAAGCTGCCAGCACTGAAAGCTCTAGCTGGTTTTCACTGTCCCTTGGAACTGCATTCGCTGCCACACAGACATTCGCGCTCTGCTAAAGCATTGCTTCCTAATGGGGCAACACTCTGTATCTCTCTCTGGCAGAGCCCGGCTGCCAAATTGGAAACGTCCAGACATTGCGCCCACAGGAAAGCTGCCAGCACTGAAAACTGTAGCTGGTTTTCACTGTCCCTTGGAACTGCATTCGCTGCCACACAGACATTCGCGCTCTGCTAAAGCATTGCTTCGTAATGGGGCAACACTCTGTATCTCTCTCTGGCAGAGCCCGGCTGCCAAATTGGAAACGTCCAGAGATTGCGCCCACAGGAAAGCTGCCAGCACTGAAAGCTCTAGCTGGTTTTCACTGTCCCTTGGAACTGCATTCGCTGCCACACAGACATTCGCGCTCTGCTAAAGCATTGCTTCCTAATGGGGCAACACTCTGTATCTCTCTCTGGCAGAGCCCGGCTGCCAAATTGGAAACGTCCAGAGATTGCGCCCACAGGAAAGCTGCCAGCACTGAATGCTCTAGCTGGTTTTCACTGTCCCTTGGAACTGCATTCGCTGCCACACAGACATTCGCGCTCTGCTAAAGTATTGCTTCCTAATGGGGCAACACTCTGTATCTCTCTCTGGCAGAGCCCGGCTGCCAAATTGGAAACGTCCAGAGATTGCGCCCACAGGAAAGCTGCCAGCACTGAAAGCTCTAGCTGGTTTTCACTGTCCCTTGGAACTGCATTCGCTGCCACACAGACATTCGCGCTCTGCTAAAGCATTGCTTCCTAATGGGGCAACACTCTGTATCTCTCTCTGGCAGAGCCCGGCTGCCAAATTGGAAACGTCCAGAGATTGCGCCCACAGGAAAGCTGCCAGCACTGAATGCTCTAGCTGGTTTTCACTGTCCCTTGGAACTGCATTCGCTGCCACACAGACATTCGCGCTCTGCTAAAGCATTGCTTCCTAATGGGGCAACACTCTGTATCTCTCTCTGGCAGAGCCCGGCTGCCAAATTGGAAACGTCCAGAGATTGCGCCCACAGGAAAGCTGCCAGCACTGAAAGCTCTAGCTGGTTTTCACTGTCCCTTGGAACTGCATTCGCTGCCACACAGACATTCGCGCTCTGCTAAAGCATTGCTTCCTAATGGGGCAACACTCTGTATCTCTCTCTGGCAGAGCCCGGCTGCCAAATTGGAAACGTCCAGAGATTGCGCCCACAGGAAAGCTGCCAGCACTGAAAGCTCTAGCTGGTTTTCACTGTCCCTTGGAACTGCATTCGCTGCCACACAGACATTCGCGCTCTGCTAAAGCATTGCTTCCTAATGGGGCAACACTCTGTATCTCTCTCTGGCAGAGCCCGGCAGCCAAATTGGAAACGTCCAGACATTGCGCCCACAGGAAAGCTGCCAGCACTGAAAACTGTAGCTGGTTTTCACTGTCCCTTGGAACTGCATTCGCTGCCACACAGACATTCGCGCTCTGCTAAAGCATTGCTTCGTAATGGGGCAACACTCTGTATCTCTCTCTGGCAGAGCCCGGCTGCCAAATTGGAAACGTCCAGAGATTGCGCCCACAGGAAAGCTGCCAGCACTGAAAGCTCTAGCTGGTTTTCACTGTCCCTTGGAACTGCATTCGCTGCCACACAGACATTCGCGCTCTGCTAAAGCATTGCTTCCTAATGGGGCAACACTCTGTATCTCTCTCTGGCAGAGCCCGGCTGCCAAATTGGAAATGTCCAGAGATTGCGCCCACAGGAAAGCTGCCAGCACTGAATGCTCTAGCTGGTTTTCACTGTCCCTTGGAACTGCATTCGCTGCCACACAGACATTCGCGCTCTGCTAAAGTATTGCTTCCTAATGGGGCAACACTCTGTATCTCTCTCTGGCAGAGCCCGGCTGCCAAATTGGAAACGTCCAGAGATTGCGCCCACAGGAAAGCTGCCAGCACTGAAAGCTCTAGCTGGTTTTCACTGTCCCTTGGAGCTGCATTCGCTGCCACACAGACATTCGCGCTCTGCTAAAGCTTTGCTTCCTAATGGGGCAACACTCTGTATCTCTCTCTGGCAGAGCCCGGCTGCCAAACTGGAAACGTCCAGAGATTGCGCCCACAGGAAAGCTGCCAGCACTGAAAGCTCTAGCTGGTTTTCAGTGTCCCTTGGAGCTGCATTCGCTGCCACACAGACATTCGCGCTCTGCTAAAGCATTGCTTCGTAATGGGGCAACACTCTGTATCTCTCTCTGGCAGAGCCCGGCTGCCAAATTGGAAACGTCCAGAGATTGCGCCCACAGGAAAGCTGCCAGCACTGAAAGCTCTAGCTGGTTTTCACTGTCCCTTGGAACTGCATTCGCTGCCACACAGACATTCGCGCTCTGCTAAAGTATTGCTTCGTAATGGGGCAACACTCTGTATCTCTCTCTGGCAGAGCCCGGCTGCCAAATTGGAAACGTCCAGAGATTGCGCCCACAGGAAAGCTGCCAGCACTGAAACCTCTAGCTGGTTTTCACTGTCCCTTGGAACTGCATTCGCTGCCACACAGACATTCGCGCTCTGCTAAAGCTTTGCTTCCTAATGGGGCAACACTCTGTATCTCTCTCTGGCAGAGCCCGGCTGCCAAATTGGAAACGTCCAGAGATTGCGCCCACAGGAAAGCTGCCAGCACTGAAAGCTCTAGCTGGTTTTCACTGTCCCTTGGAACTGCATTCGCTGCCACACAGACATTCGCGCTCTGCTAAAGCTTTGCTTCGTAATGGTGCAACACTCTGTATCTCTCTCTGGCAGAGCCCGGCTGCCAAATTGGAAACGTCCAGAGATTGCGCCCACAGGAAAGCTGCCAGCACTGAAAGCTCTAGCTGGTTTTCACTGTCCCTTGGAACTGCATTCGCTGCCACACAGACATTCGCGCTCTGCTAAAGCATTGCTTCCTAATGGGGCAACACTCTGTATCTCTCTCTGGCAGAGCCCGGCTGCCAAATTGGAAACGTCCAGAGATTGCGCCCACAGGAAAGCTGCCAGCACTGAAAGCTCTAGCTGGTTTTCACTGTCCCTTGGAACTGCATTCGCTGCCACACAGACATTCGCGCTCTGCTAAAGCATTGCTTCCTAATGGGGCAACACTCTGTATCTCTCTCTGGCAGAGCCCGGCTGCCAAATTGGAAACGTCCAGACATTGCGCCCACAGGAAAGCTGCCAGCACTGAAAACTGTAGCTGGTTTTCACTGTCCCTTGGAACTGCATTCGCTGCCACACAGACATTCGCGCTCTGCTAAAGCATTGCTTCGTAATGGGGCAACACTCTGTATCTCTCTCTGGCAGAGCCCGGCTGCCAAATTGGAAACGTCCAGAGATTGCGCCCACAGGAAAGCTGCCAGCACTGAAAGCTCTAGCTGGTTTTCACTGTCCCTTGGAACTGCATTCGCTGCCACACAGACATTCGCGCTCTGCTAAAGCATTGCTTCGTAATGGGGCAACACTCTGTATCTCTCTCTGGCAGAGCCCGGCTGCCAAATTGGAAACGTCCAGAGATTGCGCCCACAGGAAAGCTGCCAGCACTGAAAGCTCTAGCTGGTTTTCACTGTCCCTTGGAACTGCATTCGCTGCCACACAGACATTCGCGCTCTGCTAAAGCATTGCTTCCTAATGGGGCAACACTCTGTATCTCTCTCTGGCAGAGCCCGGCTGCCAAATTGGAAACGTCCAGAGATTGCGCCCACAGGAAAGCTGCCAGCACTGAATGCTCTAGCTGGTTTTCACTGTCCCTTGGAACTGCATTCGCTGCCACACAGACATTCGCGCTCTGCTAAAGTATTGCTTCCTAATGGGGCAACACTCTGTATCTCTCTCTGGCAGAGCCCGGCTGCCAAATTGGAAACGTCCAGAGATTGCGCCCACAGGAAAGCTGCCAGCACTGAAAGCTCTAGCTGGTTTTCACTGTCCCTTGGAACTGCATTCGCTGCCACACAGACATTCGCGCTCTGCTAAAGCATTGCTTCCTAATGGGGCAACACTCTGTATCTCTCTCTGGCAGAGCCCGGCTGCCAAATTGGAAACGTCCAGAGATTGCGCCCACAGGAAAGCTGCCAGCACTGAATGCTCTAGCTGGTTTTCACTGTCCCTTGGAACTGCATTCGCTGCCACACAGACATTCGCGCTCTGCTAAAGTATTGCTTCCTAATGGGGCAACACTCTGTATCTCTCTCTGGCAGAGCCCGGCTGCCAAATTGGAAACGTCCAGAGATTGCGCCCACAGGAAAGCTGCCAGCACTGAAAGCTCTAGCTGGTTTTCACTGTCCCTTGGAACTGCATTCGCTGCCACACAGACATTCGCGCTCTGCTAAAGCATTGCTTCCTAATGGGGCAACACTCTGTATCTCTCTCTGGCAGAGCCCGGCTGCCAAATTGGAAACGTCCAGAGATTGCGCCCACAGGAAAGCTGCCAGCACTGAATGCTCTAGCTGGTTTTCACTGTCCCTTGGAACTGCATTCGCTGCCACACAGACATTCGCGCTCTGCTAAAGTATTGCTTCCTAATGGGGCAACACTCTGTATCTCTCTCTGGCAGAGCCCGGCTGCCAAATTGGAAACGTCCAGAGATTGCGCCCACAGGAAAGCTGCCAGCACTGAAAGCTCTAGCTGGTTTTCACTGTCCCTTGGAACTGCATTCGCTGCCACACAGACATTCGCGCTCTGCTAAAGCATTGCTTCCTAATGGGGCAACACTCTGTATCTCTCTCTGGCAGAGCCCGGCTGCCAAACTGGAAACGTCCAGAGATTGCGCCCACAGGAAAGCTGCCAGCACTGAAAGCTCTAGCTGGTTTTCAGTGTCCCTTGGAGCTGCATTCGCTGCCACACAGACATTCGCGCTCTGCTAAAGCATTGCTTCGTAATGGGGCAACACTCTGTATCTCTCTCTGGCAGAGCCCGGCTGCCAAATTGGAAACGTCCAGAGATTGCGCCCACAGGAAAGCTGCCAGCACTGAAAGCTCTAGCTGGTTTTCACTGTCCCTTGGAACTGCATTCGCTGCCACACAGACATTCGCGCTCTGCTAAAGTATTGCTTCGTAATGGGGCAACACTCTGTATCTCTCTCTGGCAGAGCCCGGCTGCCAAATTGGAAACGTCCAGAGATTGCGCCCACAGGAAAGCTGCCAGCACTGAAACCTCTAGCTGGTTTTCACTGTCCCTTGGAACTGCATTCGCTGCCACACAGACATTCGCGCTCTGCTAAAGCTTTGCTTCCTAATGGGGCAACACTCTGTATCTCTCTCTGGCAGAGCCCGGCTGCCAAATTGGAAACGTCCAGAGATTGCGCCCACAGGAAAGCTGCCAGCACTGAAAGCTCTAGCTGGTTTTCACTGTCCCTTGGAACTGCATTCGCTGCCACACAGACATTCGCGCTCTGCTAAAGCATTGCTTCGTAATGGGGCAACATTCTGTATCTCTCTCTGGCAGAGCCCGGCTGCCAAATTGGAAACGTCCAGAGATTGCGCCCACAGGAAAGCTGCCAGCACTGAAAGCTCTAGCTGGTTTTCACTGTCCCTTGGAACTGCATTCGCTGCCACACAGACATTCGCGCTCTGCTAAAGCTTTGCTTCGTAATGGTGCAACACTCTGTATCTCTCTCTGGCAGAGCCCGGCTGCCAAATTGGAAACGTCCAGAGATTGCGCCCACAGGAAAGCTGCCAGCACTGAAAGCTCTAGCTGGTTTTCACTGTCCCTTGGAACTGCATTCGCTGCCACACAGACATTCGCGCTCTGCTAAAGCATTGCTTCCTAATGGGGCAACACTCTGTATCTCTCTCTGGCAGAGCCCGGCTGCCAAATTGGAAACGTCCAGAGATTGCGCCCACAGGAAAGCTGCCAGCACTGAAAGCTCTAGCTGGTTTTCACTGTCCCTTGGAACTGCATTCGCTGCCACACAGACATTCGCGCTCTGCTAAAGCATTGCTTCCTAATGGGGCAACACTCTGTATCTCTCTCTGGCAGAGCCCGGCTGCCAAATTGGAAACGTCCAGAGATTGCGCCCACAGGAAAGCTGCCAGCACTGAATGCTCTAGCTGGTTTTCACTGTCCCTTGGAACTGCATTCGCTGCCACACAGACATTCGCGCTCTGCTAAAGTATTGCTTCCTAATGGGGCAACACTCTGTATCTCTCTCTGGCAGAGCCCGGCTGCCAAATTGGAAACGTCCAGAGATTGCGCCCACAGGAAAGCTGCCAGCACTGAAAGCTCTAGCTGGTTTTCACTGTCCCTTGGAGCTGCATTCGCTGCCACACAGACATTCGCGCTCTGCTAAAGCTTTGCTTCGTAATGGTGCAACACTCTGTATCTCTCTCTGGCAGAGCCCGGCTGCCAAATTGGAAACGTCCAGAGATTGCGCCCACAGGAAAGCTGCCAGCACTGAAAGCTCTAGCTGGTTTTCACTGTCCCTTGGAACTGCATTCGCTGCCACACAGACATTCGCGCTCTGCTAAAGCTTTGCTTCGTAATGGTGCAACACTCTGTATCTCTCTCTGGCAGAGCCCGGCTGCCAAATTGGAAACGTCCAGAGATTGCGCCCACAGGAAAGCTGCCAGCACTGAAAGCTCTAGCTGGTTTTCACTGTCCCTTGGAACTGCATTCGCTGCCACACAGACATTCGCGCTCTGCTAAAGCATTGCTTCCTAATGGGGCAACACTCTGTATCTCTCTCTGGCAGAGCCCGGCTGCCAAATTGGAAACGTCCAGAGATTGCGCCCACAGGAAAGCTGCCAGCACTGAAAGCTCTAGCTGGTTTTCACTGTCCCTTGGAACTGCATTCGCTGCCACACAGACATTCGCGCTCTGCTAAAGCATTGCTTCCTAATGGGGCAACACTCTGTATCTCTCTCTGGCAGAGCCCGGCTGCCAAATTGGAAACGTCCAGAGATTGCGCCCACAGGAAAGCTGCCAGCACTGAATGCTCTAGCTGGTTTTCACTGTCCCTTGGAACTGCATTCGCTGCCACACAGACATTCGCGCTCTGCTAAAGTATTGCTTCCTAATGGGGCAACACTCTGTATCTCTCTCTGGCAGAGCCCGGCTGCCAAATTGGAAACGTCCAGAGATTGCGCCCACAGGAAAGCTGCCAGCACTGAATGCTCTAGCTGGTTTTCACTGTCCCTTGGAACTGCATTCGCTGCCACACAGATATTCGCGCTCTGCTAAAGTATTGCTTCCTAATGGGGCAACACTCTGTATCTCTCTCTGGCAGAGCCCGGCTGCCAAATTGGAAACGTCCAGAGATTGCGCCCACAGGAAAGCTGCCAACACTGAAAGCTCTAGCTGGTTTTCACTGTCCCTTGGAGCTGCATTCGCTGCCACACAGACATTCGCGCTCTGCTAAAGCTTTGCTTCCTAATGGGGCAACACTCTGTATCTCTCTCTGGCAGAGCCCGGCTGCCAAATTGGAAACGTCCAGAGATTGCGCCCACAGGAAAGCTGCCAGCACTGAAAGCTCTAGCTGGTTTTCAGTGTCCCTTGGAGCTGCATTCGCTGCCACACAGACATTCGCGCTCTGCTAAAGCATTGCTTCCTAATGGGGCAACATTCTGTATCTCTCTCTGGCAGAGCCCGGCTGCCAAATTGGAAACGTCCAGAGATTGCGCCCACAGGAAAGCTGCCAGCACTGAAAGCTCTAGCTGGTTTTCACTGTCCCTTGGAGCTGCATTCGCTGCCACACAGACATTCGCGCTCTGCTAAAGCATTGCTTCCTAATGGGGCAACACTCTGTATCTCTCTCTGGCAGAGCCCGGCTGCCAAATTGGAAACGTCCAGAGATTGCGCCCACAGGAAAGCTGCCAGCACTGAAAGCTCTAGCTGGTTTTCACTGTCCCTTGGAACTGCATTCGCTGCCACACAGACATTCGCGCTCTGCTAAAGCTTTGCTTCGTAATGGGGCAACATTCTGTATGTCTCTCTGGCAGAGCCCGGCTGCCAAATTGGAAACGTCCAGAGATTGCGCCCACAGGAAAGCCGCCAGCACTGAAAGCTCTAGCTGGTTTTCACTGTCCCTTGGAACTGCATTCGCTGCCACACAGACATTCGCGCTCTGCTAAAGCATTGCTTCCTAATGGGGCAACACTCTGTATCTCTCTCTGGCAGAGCCCGGCTGCCAAATTGGAAACGTCCAGAGATTGCGCCCACAGGAAAGCTGCCAGCACTGAAAGCTCTAGCTGGTTTTCACTGTCCCTTGGAACTGCATTCGCTGCCACACAGACATTCGCGCTCTGCTAAAGCATTGCTTCCTAATGGGGCAACACTCTGTATCTCTCTCTGGCAGAGCCCGGCTGCCAAATTGGAAACGTCCAGAGATTGCGCCCACAGGAAAGCTGCCAGCACTGAAAGCTCTAGCTGGTTTTCACTGTCCCTTGGAACTGCATTCGCTGCCACACAGACATTCGCGCTCTGCTAAAGCATTGCTTCGTAATGGGGCAACACTCTGTATCTCTCTCTGGCAGAGCCCGGCTGCCAAATTGGAAATGTCCAGAGATTGCGCCCACAGGAAAGCTGCCAGCACTGAAAGCTCTAGCTGGTTTTCACTGTCCCTTGGAACTGCATTCGCTGCCACACAGACATTCGCGCTCTGCTAAAGCATTGCTTCCTAATGGGGCAACACTCTGTATCTCTCTCTGGCAGAGCCCGGCTGCCAAATTGGAAACGTCCAGAGATTGCGCCCACAGGAAAGCTGCCAGCACTGAATGCTCTAGCTGGTTTTCACTGTCCCTTGGAACTGCATTCGCTGCCACACAGACATTCGCGCTCTGCTAAAGTATTGCTTCCTAATGGGGCAACACTCTGTATCTCTCTCTGGCAGAGCCCGGCTGCCAAATTGGAAACGTCCAGAGATTGCGCCCACAGGAAAGCTGCCAGCACTGAATGCTCTAGCTGGTTTTCACTGTCCCTTGGAACTGCATTCGCTGCCACACAGACATTCGCGCTCTGCTAAAGTATTGCTTCCTAATGGGGCAACACTCTGTATCTCTCTCTGGCAGAGCCCGGCTGCCAAATTGGAAACGTCCAGAGATTGCGCCCACAGGAAAGCTGCCAGCACTGAAAGCTCTAGCTGGTTTTCACTGTCCCTTGGAGCTGCATTCGCTGCCACACAGACATTCGCGCTCTGCTAAAGCTTTGCTTCCTAATGGGGCAACACTCTGTATCTCTCTCTGGCAGAGCCCGGCTGCCAAATTGGAAACGTCCAGAGATTGCGCCCACAGGAAAGCTGCCATCACTGAAAGCTCTAGCTGGTTTTCAGTGTCCCTTGGATCTGCATTCGCTGCCACACAGACATTCGCGCTCTGCTAAAGCATTGCTTCGTAATGGGGCAACACTCTGTATCTCTCTCTGGCAGAGCCCGGCTGCCAAATTGGAAACGTCCAGAGATTGCGCCCACAGGAAAGCTGCCAGCACTGAAAGCTCTAGCTGGTTTTCACTGTCCCTTGGAACTGCATTCGCTGCCACACAGACATTCGCGCTCTGCTAAAGTATTGCTTCGTAATGGGGCAACACTCTGTATCTCTCTCTGGCAGAGCCCGGCTGCCAAATTGGAAACGTCCAGAGATTGCGCCCACAGGAAAGCTGCCAGCACTGAAAGCTCTAGCTGGTTTTCACTGTCCCTTGGAACTGCATTCGCTGCCACACAGACATTCGCGCTCTGCTAAAGCTTTGCTTCCTAATGGGGCAACACTCTGTATCTCTCTCTGGCAGAGCCCGGCTGCCAAATTGGAAACGTCCAGAGATTGCGCCCACAGGAAAGCTGCCAGCACTGAAAGCTCTAGCTGGTTTTCACTGTCCCTTGGAACTGCATTCGCTGCCACACAGACATTCGCGCTCTGCTAAAGCATTGCTTCGTAATGGGGCAACATTCTGTATCTCTCTCTGGCAGAGCCCGGCTGCCAAATTGGAAACGTCCAGAGATTGCGCCCACAGGAAAGCTGCCAGCACTGAAAGCTCTAGCTGGTTTTCACTGTCCCTTGGAACTGCATTCGCTGCCACACAGACATTCGCGCTCTGCTAAAGCTTTGCTTCGTAATGGTGCAACATTCTGTATGTCTCTCTGGCAGAGCCCGGCTGCCAAATTGGAAACGTCCAGAGATTGCGCCCACAGGAAAGCTGCCAGCACTGAAAGCTCTAGCTGGTTTTCACTGTCCCTTGGAACTGCATTCGCTGCCACACAGACATTCGCGCTCTGCTAAAGCATTGCTTCCTAATGGGGCAACACTCTGTATCTCTCTCTGGCAGAGCCCGGCTGCCAAATTGGAAACGTCCAGAGATTGCGCCCACAGGAAAGCTGCCAGCACTGAAAGCTCTAGCTGGTTTTCACTGTCCCTTGGAACTGCATTCGCTGCCACACAGACATTCGCGCTCTGCTAAAGCATTGCTTCCTAATGGGGCAACACTCTGTATCTCTCTCTGGCAGAGCCCGGCTGCCAAATTGGAAACGTCCAGAGATTGCGCCCACAGGAAAGCTGCCAGCACTGAAAGCTCTAGCTGGTTTTCACTGTCCCTTGGAACTGCATTCGCTGCCACACAGACATTCGCGCTCTGCTAAAGCATTGCTTCCTAATGGGGCAACACTCTGTATCTCTCTCTGGCAGAGCCCGGCTGCCAAATTGGAAACGTCCAGAGATTGCGCCCACAGGAAAGCTGCCAGCACTGAAAGCTCTAGCTGGTTTTCACTGTCCCTTGGAACTGCATTCGCTGCCACACAGACATTCGCGCTCTGCTAAAGCATTGCTTCCTAATGGGGCAACACTCTGTATCTCTCTCTGGCAGAGCCCGGCTGCCAAATTGGAAACGTCCAGAGATTGCGCCCACAGGAAAGCTGCCAGCACTGAAAGCTCTAGCTGGTTTTCACTGTCCCTTGGAACTGCATTCGCTGCCACACAGACATTCGCGCTCTGCTAAAGCATTGCTTCCTAATGGGGCAACACTCTGTATCTCTCTCTGGCAGAGCCCGGCTGCCAAATTGGAAATGTCCAGAGATTGCGCCCACAGGAAAGCTGCCAGCACTGAATGCTCTAGCTGGTTTTCACTGTCCCTTGGAACTGCATTCGCTGCCACACAGACATTCGCGCTCTGCTAAAGTATTGCTTCCTAATGGGGCAACACTCTGTATCTCTCTCTGGCAGAGCCCGGCTGCCAAATTGGAAACGTCCAGAGATTGCGCCCACAGGAAAGCTGCCAGCACTGAAAGCTCTAGCTGGTTTTCACTGTCCCTTGGAGCTGCATTCGCTGCCACACAGACATTCGCGCTCTGCTAAAGCTTTGCTTCCTAATGGGGCAACACTCTGTATCTCTCTCTGGCAGAGCCCGGCTGCCAAACTGGAAACGTCCAGAGATTGCGCCCACAGGAAAGCTGCCAGCACTGAAAGCTCTAGCTGGTTTTCAGTGTCCCTTGGAGCTGCATTCGCTGCCACACAGACATTCGCGCTCTGCTAAAGCATTGCTTCGTAATGGGGCAACACTCTGTATCTCTCTCTGGCAGAGCCCGGCTGCCAAATTGGAAACGTCCAGAGATTGCGCCCACAGGAAAGCTGCCAGCACTGAAAGCTCTAGCTGGTTTTCACTGTCCCTTGGAACTGCATTCGCTGCCACACAGACATTCGCGCTCTGCTAAAGTATTGCTTCGTAATGGGGCAACACTCTGTATCTCTCTCTGGCAGAGCCCGGCTGCCAAATTGGAAACGTCCAGAGATTGCGCCCACAGGAAAGCTGCCAGCACTGAAAGCTCTAGCTGGTTTTCACTGTCCCTTGGAACTGCATTCGCTGCCACACAGACATTCGCGCTCTGCTAAAGCATTGCTTCCTAATGGGGCAACACTCTGTATCTGACTCTGGCAGAGCCCGGCTGCCAAATTGGAAACGTCCAGAGATTGCGCCCACAGGAAAGCTGCCAGCACTGAAAGCTCTAGCTGGTTTTCACTGTCCCTTGGAACTGCATTCGCTGCCACACAGACATTCGCGCTCTGCTAAAGCATTGCTTCCTAATGGGGCAACACTCTGTATCTCTCTCTGGCAGAGCCCGGCTGCCAAATTGGAAACGTCCAGAGATTGCGCCCACAGGAAAGCTGCCAGCACTGAAAGCTCTAGCTGGTTTTCACTGTCCCTTGGAGCTGCATTCGCTGCCACACAGACATTCGCGCTCTGCTAAAGCATTGCTTCCTAATGGGGCAACACTCTGTATCTCTCTCTGGCAGAGCCCGGCTGCCAAATTGGAAACGTCCAGAGATTGCGCCCACAGGAAAGCTGCCAGCACTGAAAGCTCTAGCTGGTTTTCACTGTGCCTTGGAACTGCATTCGCTGCCACACAGACATTCGCGCTCTGCTAAAGTATTGCTTCCTAATGGGGCAACACTCTGTTTCTCTCTCTGGCAGAGCCCGGCTGCCAAATTGGAAACGTCCAGAGATTGCGCCCACAGGAAAGCTGCCAGCACTGAAACCTCTAGCTGGTTTTCAGTGTCCCTTGGAACTGCATTCGCTGCCACACAGACATTCGCGCTCTGCTAAAGCATTGCTTCGTAATGGGGCAACACTCTGTATCTCTCTCTGGCAGAGTCCGGCTGCCAAATTGGAAACGTCCAGAGATTGCGCCCACAGGAAAGCTGCCAGCACTGAAAGCTCTAGCTGGTTTTCACTGTCCCTTGGAACTGCATTCGCTGCCACACAGACATTCGCGCTCTGCTAAAGCATTGCTTCCTAATGGGGCAACACTCTGTCTCTCTCTCTGGCAGAGCCCGGCTGCCAAATTGGAAACGTCCAGAGATTGCGCCCACAGGAAAGCTGCCAGCACTGAAAGCTCTAGCTGGTTTTCACTGTCCCTTGGAACTGCATTCGCTGCCACACAGACATTCGCGCTCTGCTAAAGCATTGCTTCGTAATGGGGCAACACTCTGTCTCTCTCTCTGGCAGAGCCCGGCTGCCAAATTGGAAACGTCCAGAGATTGCGCCCACAGGAAAGCTGCCAGCACTGAAAGCTCTAGCTGGTTTTCACTGTCCCTTGGAACTGCATTCGCTGCCACACAGACATTCGCGCTCTGCTAAAGCTTTGCTTCGTAATGGGGCAACACTCTTTCTCTCTCTCTGGCAGAGCCCGGCTGCCAAATTGGAAACGTCCAGAGATTGCGCCCACAGGAAAGCTGCCAGCACTGAAAGCTCTAGCTGGTTTTCACTGTCCCTTGGAACTGCATTCGCTGCCACACAGACATTCGCGCTCTGCTAAAGCATTGCTTCGTAATGGGGCAACACTCTGTCTCTCTCTCTGGCAGAGCCCGGCTGCCAAATTGGAAACGTCCAGACATTGCGCCCACAGGAAAGCTGCCAGCACTGAAAGCTCTAGCTGGTTTTCACTGTCCCTTGGAACTGCATTCGCTGCCACACAGGCGTTCGCGCTCTGCTAAAGCATTGCTTCGTAATGGGGCAACATTCTGTATCTCTCTCTGGCAGAGACCGGCTGCCAAATTGGAAACGTCCAGAGATTGCGCCCACAGGAAAGCTGCCAGCACTGAAAGCTCTAGCTGGTTTTCACTGTCCCTTGGAACTGCATTCGCTGCCACACAGACATTCGCGCTCTGCTAAAGCATTGCTTCCTAATGGGGCAACACTCTGTATCTCTCTCTGGCAGAGCCCGGCTGCCAAATTGGAAACGTCCAGACATTGCGCCCACAGGAAAGCTGCCAGCACTGAAAGCTCTAGCTGGTTTTCACTGTCCCTTGGAACTGCATTCGCTGCCACACAGACATTCGCGCTCTGCTAAAGTATTGCTTCCTAATGGGGCAACACTCTGTATCTCTCTCTGGCAGAGCCCGGCTGCCAAATTGGAAACGTCCAGAGATTGCGCCCACAGGAAAGCTGCCAGCACTGAAAGCTCTAGCTGGTTTTCACTGTCCCTTGGAACTGCATTCGCTGCCACACAGACATTCGCGCTCTGCTAAAGCATTGCTTCCTAACGGGGCAACACTCTGTATGTCTCTCTGGCAGAGCCCGGCTGCCAAATTGGAAACGTCCAGACATTGCGCCCACAGGAAAGCTGCCAGCACTGAAAGCTCTAGCTGGTTTTCACTGTCCCTTGGAACTGCATTCGCTGCCACACAGACATTCGCGCTCTGCTAAAGCATTGCTTCCTAATGGGGCAACACTCTGTATCTCTCTCTGGCAGAGCCCGGCTGCCAAATTGGAAACGTCCAGACATTGCGCCCACAGGAAAGCTGCCAGCACTGAAAGCTCTAGCTGGTTTTCACTGTCCCTTGGAACTGCATTCGCTGCCACACAGACATTCGCGCTCTGCTAAAGCATTGCTTCGTAATGGGGCAACACTCTGTATCTCTCTCTGGCAGAGCCCGGCTGCCAAATTGGAAACGTCCAGAGATTGCGCCCACAGGAAAGCTGCCAGCACTGAAAGCTCTAGCTGGTTTTCACTGTCCCTTGGAACTGCATTCGCTGCCACACAGACATTCGCGCTCTGCTAAAGCATTGCTTCCTAATGGGGCAACACTCTGTATCTGACTCTGGCAGAGCCCGGCTGCCAAATTGGAAACGTCCAGAGATTGCGCCCACAGGAAAGCTGCCAGCACTGAAAGCTCTAGCTGGTTTTCACTGTCCCTTGGAACTGCATTCGCTGCCACACAGACATTCGCGCTCTGCTAAAGCATTGCTTCGTAATGGGGCAACACTCTGTATCTCTCTCTGGCAGAGCCCGGCTGCCAAATTGGAAACATCCAGAGATTGCGCCCACAGGAAAGCTGCCAGCACTGAAAGCTCTAGCTGGTTTTCACTGTCCCTTGGAGCTGCATTCGCTGCCACACAGACATTCGCGCTCTGCTAAAGCATTGCTTCCTAATGGGGCAACACTCTGTATCTCTCTCTGGCAGAGCCCGGCTGCCAAATTGGAAACGTCCAGAGATTGCGCCCACAGGAAAGCTGCCAGCACTGAAAGCTCTAGCTGGTTTTCACTGTGCCTTGGAACTGCATTCGCTGCCACACAGACATTCGCGCTCTGCTAAAGTATTGCTTCCTAATGGGGCAACACTCTGTTTCTCTCTCTGGCAGAGCCCGGCTGCCAAATTGGAAACGTCCAGAGATTGCGCCCACAGGAAAGCTGCCAGCACTGAAACCTCTAGCTGGTTTTCACTGTCCCTTGGAACTGCATTCGCTGCCACACAGACATTCGCGCTCTGCTAAAGCATTGCTTCGTAATGGGGCAACACTCTGTATCTCTCTCTGGCAGAGTCCGGCTGCCAAATTGGAAACGTCCAGAGATTGCGCCCACAGGAAAGCTGCCAGCACTGAAAGCTCTAGCTGGTTTTCACTGTCCCTTGGAACTGCATTCGCTGCCACACAGACATTCGCGCTCTGCTAAAGCATTGCTTCCTAATGGGGCAACACTCTGTCTCTCTCTCTGGCAGAGCCCGGCTGCCAAATTGGAAACGTCCAGAGATTGCGCCCACAGGAAAGCTGCCAGCACTGAAAGCTCTAGCTGGTTTTCACTGTCCCTTGGAACTGCATTCGCTGCCACACAGACATTCGCGCTCTGCTAAAGCATTGCTTCGTAATGGGGCAACACTCTGTCTCTCTCTCTGGCAGAGCCCGGCTGCCAAATTGGAAACGTCCAGAGATTGCGCCCACAGGAAAGCTGCCAGCACTGAAAGCTCTAGCTGGTTTTCACTGTCCCTTGGAACTGCATTCGCTGCCACACAGACATTCGCGCTCTGCTAAAGCATTGCTTCGTAATGGGGCAACACTCTGTCTCTCTCTCTGGCAGAGCCCGGCTGCCAAATTGGAAACGTCCAGACATTGCGCCCACAGGAAAGCTGCCAGCACTGAAAGCTCTAGCTGGTTTTCACTGTCCCTTGGAACTGCATTCGCTGCCACACAGGCGTTCCCGCTCTGCTAAAGCATTGCTTCGTAATGGGGCAACATTCTGTATCTCTCTCTGGCAGAGACCGGCTGCCAAATTGGAAACGTCCAGAGATTGCGCCCACAGGAAAGCTGCCAGCACTGAAAGCTCTAGCTGGTTTTCACTGTCCCTTGGAACTGCATTCGCTGCCACACAGACATTCGCGCTCTGCTAAAGCATTGCTTCGTACTGGGGCAACACTCTGTATCTCTCTCTGGCAGAGCCCGGCTGCCAAATTGGAAACGTCCAGAGATTGCGCCCACAGGAAAGCTGCCAGCACTGAAAGCTCTAGCTGGTTTTCACTGTCCCTTGGAACTGCATTCGCTGCCACACAGACATTCGCGCTCTGCTAAAGCTTTGCTTCCTAATGGGGCAACACTCTGTATCTCTCTCTGGCAGAGCCCGGCTGCCAAATTGGAAACGTCCAGAGATTGCGCCCACAGGAAAGCTGCCAGCACTGAAAACTGTAGCTGGTTTTCACTGTCCCTTGGAACTGCATTCGCTGCCACACAGACATTCGCGCTCTGCTAAAGCATTGCTTCCTAATGGGGCAACACTCTGTATCTCTCTCTGGCAGAGCCCGGCTGCCAAATTGGAAACGTCCAGAGATTGCGCCCACAGGAAAGCTGCCAGCACTGAAAGCTCTAGCTGGTTTTCACTGTCCCTTGGAACTGCATTCGCTGCCACACAGACATTCGCGCTCTGCTAAAGCTTTGCTTCCTAATGGGGCAACACTCTGTATCTCTCTCTGGCAGAGCCCGGCTGCCAAATTGGAAACGTCCAGAGATTGCGCCCACAGGAAAGCTGCCAGCACTGAAAGCTCTAGCTGGTTTTCACTGTCCCTTGGAACTGCATTCGCTGCCACACAGACATTCGCGCTCTGCTAAAGCATTGCTTCGTAATGGGGCAACACTCTGTCTCTCTCTCTGGCAGAGCCCGGCTGCCAAATTGGAAACGTCCAGACATTGCGCCCACAGGAAAGCTGCCAGCACTGAAAGCTCTAGCTGGTTTTCACTGTCCCTTGGAACTGCATTCGCTGCCACACAGGCGTTCGCGCTCTGCTAAAGCATTGCTTCGTAATGGGGCAACATTCTGTATCTCTCTCTGGCAGAGCCCGGCTGCCAAATTGGAAACGTCCAGAGATTGCGCCCACAGGAAAGCTGCCAGCACTGAAAGCTCTAGCTGGTTTTCACTGTCCCTTGGAACTGCATTCGCTGCCACACAGACATTCGCGCTCTGCTAAAGCATTGCTTCGTAATGGGGCAACACTCTGTAGCTCTCTCTGGCAGAGCCCGGCTGCCAAATTGGAAACGTCCAGAGATTGCGCCCACAGGAAAGCTGCCAGCACTGAAAGCTCTAGCTGGTTTTCACTGTCCCTTGGAACTGCATTCGCTGCCACACAGACATTCGCGCTCTGCTAAAGCATTGCTTCCTAATGGGGCAACACTCTGTATCTCTCTCTGGCAGAGCCCGGCTGCCAAATTGGAAACGTCCAGAGATTGCGCCCACAGGAAAGCTGCCAGCACTGAAAGCTCTAGCTGGTTTTCACTGTCCCTTGGAACTGCATTCGCTGCCACACAGACGTTCGCGCTCTGCTAAAGCATTGCTTCGTAATGGGGCAACACTCTGTATCTCTCTCTGGCAGAGCCCGGCTGCCAAATTGGAAACGTCCAGACATTGCGCCCACAGGAAAGCTGCCAGCACTGAATGCTCTAGCTGGTTTTCACTGTCCCTTGGAACTGCATTCGCTGCCACACAGACATTCGCGCTCTGCTAAAGCATTGCTTCGTAATGGGGCAACATTCTGTATCTCTCTCTGGCAGAGCCTGACTGCCAAATTGGAAACGTCCAGACATTGCGCCCACAGGAAAGCTGCCAGCACTGAAAGCTCTAGCTGGTTTTCACTGTCCCTTGGAACTGCATTCGCTGCCACACAGACATTCGCGCTCTGCTAAAGCATTGCTTCCTAATGGGGCAACACTCTGTATCTCTCTCTGGCAGAGCCCGGCTGCCACATTGGAAACGTCCAGAGATTGCGCCCACAGGAAAGCTGCCAGCACTGAAAGCTCTAGCTGGTTTTCACTGTCCCTTGGAACTGCATTCGCTGCCACACAGACATTCGCGCTCTGCTAAAGCATTGCTTCCTAATGGGACAACACTCTGTATCTCTCTCTGGCAGAGCCCGGCTGCCAAATTGGAAACGTCCAGAGATTGCGCCCACAGGAAAGCTGCCAGCACTGAAAGCTCTAGCTGGTTTTCACTGTCCCTTGGAACTGCATTCGCTGCCACACAGACATTCGCGCTCTGCTAAAGCATTGCTTCGTAATGGGGCAACACTCTGTATCTCTCTCTGGCAGAGCCCGGCTGCCAAATTGGAAACGTCCAGAGATTGCGCCCACAGGAAAGCTGCCAGCACTGAAAGCTCTAGCTGGTTTTCACTGTCCCTTGGAACTGCATTCGCTGCCACACAGACATTCGCGCTCTGCTAAAGCATTGCTTCCTAATGGGGCAACACTCTGTATCTCTCTCTGGCAGAGCCCGGCTGCCAAATTGGAAATGTCCAGAGATTGCGCCCACAGGAAAGCTGCCAGCACTGAAAGCTCTAGCTGGTTTTCACTGTCCCTTGGAACTGCATTCGCTGCCACACAGACATTCGCGCTCTGCTAAAGCTTTGCTTCGTAATGGGGCAACACTCTGTATCTCTCTCTGGCAGAGCCCGGCTGCCACATTGGAAACGTCCAGAGATTGCGCCCACAGGAAAGCTGCCAGCACTGAAAGCTCTAGCTGGTTTTCACTGTCCCTTGGAACTGCATTCGCTGCCACACAGACATTCGCGCTCTGCTAAAGCTTTGCTTCGTAATGGGGCAACATTCTGTCTCTCTCTCTGGCAGAGCCCGGCTGCCAAATTGGAAACGTCCAGAGATTGCGCCCACAGGAAAGCTGCCAGCACTGAAAGCTCTAGCTGGTTTTCACTGTCCCTTGGAACTGCATTCGCTGCCACACAGACATTCGCGCTCTGCTAAAGCATTGCTTCGTAATGGGGCAACATTCTGTATCTCTCTCTGGCAGAGCCTGACTGCCAAATTGGAAACGTCCAGACATTGCGCCCACAGGAAAGCTGCCAGCACTGAAAGCTCTAGCTGGTTTTCACTGTCCCTTGGAACTGCATTCGCTGCCACACAGACATTCGCGCTCTGCTAAAGCATTGCTTCCTAATGGGGCAACACTCTGTATCTCTCTCTGGCAGAGCCCGGCTGCCACATTGGAAACGTCCAGAGATTGCGCCCACAGGAAAGCTGCCAGCACTGAAAGCTCTAGCTGGTTTTCACTGTCCCTTGGAACTGCATTCGCTGCCACACAGACATTCGCGCTCTGCTAAAGCATTGCTTCGTAATGGGGCAACACTCTGTATCTCTCTCTGGCAGAGCCCGGCTGCCAAATTGGAAACGTCCAGAGATTGCGCCCACAGGAAAGCTGCCAGCACTGAAAGCTCTAGCTGGTTTTCACTGTCCCTTGGAACTGCATTCGCTGCCACACAGACATTCGCGCTCTGCTAAAGCATTGCTTCGTAATGGGGCAACACTCTGTATCTCTCTCTGGCAGAGCCCGGCTGCCAAATTGGAAACGTCCAGAGATTGCGCCCACAGGAAAGCTGCCAGCACTGAAAGCTCTAGCTGGTTTTCACTGTCCCTTGGAACTGCATTCGCTGCCACACAGACATTCGCGCTCTGCTAAAGCATTGCTTCCTAATGGGGCAACACTCTGTATCTCTCTCTGGCAGAGCCCGGCTGCCAAATTGGAAATGTCCAGAGATTGCGCCCACAGGAAAGCTGCCAGCACTGAAAGCTCTAGCTGGTTTTCACTGTCCCTTGGAACTGCATTCGCTGCCACACAGACATTCGCGCTCTGCTAAAGCTTTGCTTCGTAATGGGGCAACACTCTGTATCTCTCTCTGGCAGAGCCCGGCTGCCAAATTGGAAACGTGCAGAGATTGCGCCCACAGGAAAGCTGCCAGCACTGAAAGCTCTAGCTGGTTTTCACTGTCCCTTGGAACTGCATTCGCTGCCACACAGACATTCGCGCTCTGCTAAAGCTTTGCTTCGTAATGGGGCAACATTCTGTCTCTCTCTCTGGCAGAGCCCGGCTGCCAAATTGGAAACGTCCAGAGATTGCGCCCACAGGAAAGCTGCCAGCACTGAAAGCTCTAGCTGGTTTTCACTGTCCCTTGGAACTGCATTCGCTGCCACACAGACATTCGCGCTCTGCTAAAGCATTGCTTCGTAATGGGGCAACACTCTGTCTCTCTCTCTGGCAGAGCCCGGCTGCCAAATTGGAAACGTCCAGACATTGCGCCCACAGGAAAGCTGCCAGCACTGAAAGCTCTAGCTGGTTTTCACTGTCCCTTGGAACTGCATTCGCTGCCACACAGGCGTTCGCGCTCTGCTAAAGCATTGCTTCGTAATGGGGCAACATTCTGTATCTCTCTCTGGCAGAGCCCGGCTGCCAAATTGGAAACGTCCAGAGATTGCGCCCACAGGAAAGCTGCCAGCACTGAAAGCTCTAGCTGGTTTTCACTGTCCCTTGGAACTGCATTCGCTGCCACACAGACATTCGCGCTCTGCTAAAGCATTGCTTCCTAATGGGGCAACACTCTGTATCTCTCTCTGGCAGAGCCCGGCTGCCAAATTGGAAACGTCCAGAGATTGCGCCCACAGGAAAGCTGCCAGCACTGAAAGCTCTAGCTGGTTTTCACTGTCCCTTGGAACTGCATTCGCTGCCACACAGACATTCGCGCTCTGCTAAAGCTTTGCTTCCTAATGGGGCAACACTCTGTCTCTCTCTCTGGCAGAGCCCGGCTGCCAAATTGGAAACGTCCAGAGATTGCGCCCACAGGAAAGCTGCCAGCACTGAAAACTTTAGCTGGTTTTCACTGTCCCTTGGAACTGCATTCGCTGCCACACAGACATTCGCGCTCTGCTAAAGCATTGCTTCCTAATGGGGCAACACTCTGTATCTCTCTCTGGCAGAGCCCGGCTGCCAAATTGGAAACGTCCAGAGATTGCGCCCACAGGAAAGCTGCCAGCACTGAAAGCTCTAGCTGGTTTTCACTGTCCCTTGGAACTGCATTCGCTGCCACACAGACATTCGCGCTCTGCTAAAGCATTGCTTCGTAATGGGGCAACACTCTGTTTCTCTCTCTGGCAGAGCCCGGCTGCCAAATTGGAAACGTCCAGAGATTGCGCCCACAGGAAAGCTGCCAGCACTGAAAGCTCTAGCTGGTTTTCACTGTCCCTTGGAACTGCATTCGCTGCCACACAGACATTCGCGCTCTGCTAAAGCATTGCTTCCTAATGGGGCAACACTCTGTATCTCTCTCTGGCAGATCCCGGCTGCCAAATTGGAAACGTCCAGACATTGCGCCCACAGGAAAGCTGCCAGCACCGAAAACTGTAGCTGGTTTTCACTGTCCCTTGGAACTGCATTCGCTGCCACACAGACATTCGCGCTCTGCTAAAGCATTGCTTTGTAATGGGGCAACATTCTGTATCTCTCTCTGGCAGACCCCGGCTGCCAAATTGGAAACGTCCAGAGATTGCGCCCACAGGAAAGCTGCCAGCACTGAAAGCTCTAGCTGGTTTTCACTGTCCCTTGGAACTGCATTCGCTGCCACACAGACATTCGCGCTCTGCTAAAGCTGTGCTTCGTAATGGGGCAACATTCTGTATGTCTCTCTGGCAGAGCCCGGCTGCCAAATTGGAAACGTCCAGAGATTGCGCCCACAGGAAAGCTGCCAGCACTGAAAGCTCTAGCTGGTTTTCACTGTCCCTTGGAACTGCATTCGCTGCCACACAGACATTCGCGCTCTGCTAAAGCATTGCTTCGTAATGGGGCAACATTCTGTATCTCTCTCTGGCAGAGCCCGACTGCCAAATTGGAAACGTCCAGACATTGCGCCCACAGGAAAGCTGCCAGCACTGAAAACTCTAGCTGGTTTTCACTGTCCCTTGGAACTGCATTCGCTGCCACACAGACATTCGCGCTCTGCTAAAGCATTGCTTCGTAATGGGGCAACACTCTGTATCTCTCTCTGGCAGAGCCCGGCTGCCAAATTGGAAACGTCCAGAGATTGCGCCCACAGGAAAGCTGCCAGCACTGAAAGCTCTAGCTGGTTTTCACTGTCCCTTGGAACTGCATTCGCTGCCACACAGACATTCGCGCTCTGCTAAAGCTTTGCTTCGTAATGGGGCAACATTCTGTATCTCTCTCTGGCAGAGCCCGGCTGCCAAATTGGAAACGTGCAGAGATTGCGCCCACAGGAAAGCTGCCAGCACTGAAAGCTCTAGCTGGTTTTCACTGTCCCTTGGAACTGCATTCGCTGCCACACAGACATTCGCGCTCTGCTAAAGCTTTGCTTCGTAATGGGGCAACATTCTGTCTCTCTCTCTGGCAGAGCCCGGCTGCCAAATTGGAAACGTCCAGAGATTGCGCCCACAGGAAAGCCGCCAGCACTGAAAGCTCTAGCTGGTTTTCACTGTCCCTTGGAACTGCATTCGCTGCCACACAGACATTCGCGCTCTGCTAAAGCATTGCTTCCTAATGGGGCAACACTCTGTATCTCTCTCTGGCAGAGCCCGGCTGCCAAATTGGAAACGTCCAGAGATTGCGCCCACAGGAAAGCTGCCAGCACTGAAAGCTCTAGCTGGTTTTCACTGTCCCTTGGAACTGCATTCGCTGCCACACAGACATTCGCGCTCTGCTAAAGCTTTGCTTCGTAATGGGGCAACATTCTGTATGTCTCTCTGGCAGAGCCCGGCTGCCAAATTGGAAACGTCCAGAGATTGCGCCCACAGGAAAGCTGCCAGCACTGAAAGCTCTAGCTGGTTTTCACTGTCCCTTGGAACTGCATTCGCTGCCACACAGACATTCGCGCTCTGCTAAAGCATTGCTTCGTAATGGGGCAACATTCTGTATCTCTCTCTGGCAGAGCCTGACTGCCAAATTGGAAACGTCCAGACATTGCGCCCACAGGAAAGCTGCCAGCACTGAAAGCTCTAGCTGGTTTTCACTGTCCCTTGGAACTGCATTCGCTGCCACACAGACATTCGCGCTCTGCTAAAGCATTGCTTCCTAATGGGGCAACACTCTGTATCTCTCTCTGGCAGAGCCCGGCTGCCACATTGGAAACGTCCAGAGATTGCGCCCACAGGAAAGCTGCCAGCACTGAAAGCTCTAGCTGGTTTTCACTGTCCCTTGGAACTGCATTCGCTGCCACACAGACATTCGCGCTCTGCTAAAGCATTGCTTCGTAATGGGGCAACACTCTGTATCTCTCTCTGGCAGAGCCCGGCTGCCAAATTGGAAACGTCCAGAGATTGCGCCCACAGGAAAGCTGCCAGCACTGAAAGCTCTAGCTGGTTTTCACTGTCCCTTGGAACTGCATTCGCTGCCACACAGACATTCGCGCTCTGCTAAAGCATTGCTTCGTAATGGGGCAACACTCTGTATCTCTCTCTGGCAGAGCCCGGCTGCCAAATTGGAAACGTCCAGAGATTGCGCCCACAGGAAAGCTGCCAGCACTGAAAGCTCTAGCTGGTTTTCACTGTCCCTTGGAACTGCATTCGCTGCCACACAGACATTCGCGCTCTGCTAAAGCATTGCTTCCTAATGGGGCAACACTCTGTATCTCTCTCTGGCAGAGCCCGGCTGCCAAATTGGAAATGTCCAGAGATTGCGCCCACAGGAAAGCTGCCAGCACTGAAAGCTCTAGCTGGTTTTCACTGTCCCTTGGAACTGCATTCGCTGCCACACAGACATTCGCGCTCTGCTAAAGCATTGCTTCCTAATGGGGCAACACTCTGTATCTCTCTCTGGCAGAGCCCGGCTGCCAAATTGGAAACGTCCAGAGATTGCGCCCACAGGAAAGCTGCCAGCACTGAAAGCTCTAGCTGGTTTTCACTGTCCCTTGGAACTGCATTCGCTGCCACACAGACATTCGCGCTCTGCTAAAGCTTTGCTTCGTAATGGGGCAACATTCTGTATGTCTCTCTGGCAGAGCCCGGCTGCCAAATTGGAAACGTCCAGAGATTGCGCCCACAGGAAAGCTGCCAGCACTGAAAGCTCTAGCTGGTTTTCACTGTCCCTTGGAACTGCATTCGCTGCCACACAGACATTCGCGCTCTGCTAAAGCATTGCTTCGTAATGGGGCAACATTCTGTATCTCTCTCTGGCAGAGCCCGACTGCCAAATTGGAAACGTCCAGACATTGCGCCCACAGGAAAGCTGCCAGCACTGAAAGCTCTAGCTGGTTTTCACTGTCCCTTGGAACTGCATTCGCTGCCACACAGACATTCGCGCTCTGCTAAAGCATTGCTTCCTAATGGGGCAACACTCTGTATCTCTCTCTGGCAGAGCCCGGCTGCCAAATTGGAAACGTCCAGAGATTGCGCCCACAGGAAAGCTGCCAGCACTGAAAGCTCTAGCTGGTTTTCACTGTCCCTTGGAACTGCATTCGCTGCCACACAGACATTCGCGCTCTGCTAAAGCATTGCTTCCTAATGGGGCAACACTCTGTATCTCTCTCTGGCAGAGCCCGGCTGCCAAATTGGAAACGTCCAGAGATTGCGCCCACAGGAAAGCTGCCAGCACTGAAAGCTCTAGCTGGTTTTCACTGTCCCTTGGAACTGCATTCGCTGCCACACAGACATTCGCGCTCTGCTAAAGCATTGCTTCCTAATGGGGCAACACTCTGTATCTCTCTCTGGCAGAGCCCGGCTGCCAAATTGGAAACGTCCAGAGATTGCGCCCACAGGAAAGCTGCCAGCACTGAATGCTCTAGCTGGTTTTCACTGTCCCTTGGAACTGCATTCGCTGCCACACAGACATTCGCGCTCTGCTAAAGCATTGCTTCCTAATGGGGCAACACTCTGTATCTCTCTCTGGCAGAGCCCGGCTGCCAAATTGGAAACGTCCAGAGATTGCGCCCACAAGAAAGCTGCCAGCACTGAATGCTCTAGCTGGTTTTCACTGTCCCTTGGAACTGCATTCGCTGCCACACAGACATTCGCGCTCTGCTAAAGCATTGCTTCCTAATGGGGCAACACTCTGTATCTCTCTCTGGCAGAGCCCGGCTGCCAAATTGGAAACGTCCAGACATTGCGCCCACAGGAAAGCTGCCAGCACTGAAAACTGTAGCTGGTTTTCACTGTCCCTTGGAACTGCATTCGCTGCCACACAGACATTCGCGCTCTGCTAAAGCTTTGCTTCGTAATGGGGCAACATTCTGTATGTCTCTCTGGCAGAGCCCGGCTGCCAAATTGGAAACGTCCAGAGATTGCGCCCACAGGAAAGCTGCCAGCACTGAAAGCTCTAGCTGGTTTTCACTGTCCCTTGGAACTGCATTCGCTGCCACACAGACATTCGCGCTCTGCTAAAGCATTGCTTCGTAATGGGGCAACATTCTGTATCTCTCTCTGGCAGAGCCCGGCTGCCAAATTGGAAACGTCCAGACATTGCGCCCACAGGAAAGCTGCCAGCACTGAAAGCTCTAGCTGGTTTTCACTGTCCCTTGGAACTGCATTCGCTGCCACACAGACATTCGCGCTCTGCTAAAGCATTGCTTCGTAATGGGGCAACACTCTGTATCTCTCTCTGGCAGAGCCCGGCTGCCAAATTGGAAACGTCCAGAGATTGCGCCCACAGGAAAGCTGCCAGCACTGAAAGCTCTAGCTGGTTTTCACTGTCCCTTGGAACTGCATTCGCTGCCACACAGACATTCGCGCTCTGCTAAAGCATTGCTTCCTAATGGGGCAACACTCTGTATCTCTCTCTGGCAGAGCCCGGCTGCCAAATTGGAAACGTCCAGAGATTGCGCCCACAGGAAAGCTGCCAGCACTGAAAGCTCTAGCTGGTTTTCACTGTCCCTTGGAACTGCATTCGCTGCCACACAGACATTCGCGCTCTGCTAAAGCATTGCTTCCTAATGGGGCAACACTCTGTATCTCTCTCTGGCAGAGCCCGGCTGCCAAATTGGAAATGTCCAGAGATTGCGCCCACAGGAAAGCTGCCAGCACTGAAAGCTCTAGCTGGTTTTCACTGTCCCTTGGAACTGCATTCGCTGCCACACAGACATTCGCGCTCTGCTAAAGCATTGCTTCCTAATGGGGCAACACTCTGTATCTCTCTCTGGCAGAGCCCGGCTGCCAAATTGGAAACGTCCAGAGATTGCGCCCACAGGAAAGCTGCCAGCACTGAAAGCTCTAGCTGGTTTTCACTGTCCCTTGGAACTGCATTCGCTGCCACACAGACATTCGCGCTCTGCTAAAGCATTGCTTCGTAATGGGGCAACACTCTGTATCTCTCTCTGGCAGAGCCCGGCTGCCAAATTGGAAACGTCCAGAGATTGCGCCCACAGGAAAGCTGCCAGCACTGAAAGCTCTAGCTGGTTTTCACTGTCCCTTGGAACTGCATTCGCTGCCACACAGACATTCGCGCTCTGCTAAAGCATTGCTTCGTAATGGGGCAACACTCTGTATCTCTCTCTGGCAGAGCCCGGCTGCCAAATTGGAAACGTCCAGAGATTGCGCCCACAGGAAAGCTGCCAGCACTGAAAGCTCTAGCTGGTTTTCACTGTCCCTTGGAACTGCATTCGCTGCCACACAGACATTCGCGCTCTGCTAAAGCATTGCTTCGTAATGGGGCAACACTCTGTATCTCTCTCTGGCAGAGCCCGGCTGCCAAATTGGAAATGTCCAGAGATTGCGCCCACAGGAAAGCTGCCAGCACTGAAAGCTCTAGCTGGTTTTCACTGTCCCTTGGAACTGCATTCGCTGCCACACAGACATTCGCGCTCTGCTAAAGCATTGCTTCCTAATGGGGCAACACTCTGTATCTCTCTCTGGCAGAGCCCGGCTGCCAAATTGGAAACGTCCAGAGATTGCGCCCACAGGAAAGCTGCCAGCACTGAAAGCTCTAGCTGGTTTTCACTGTCCCTTGGAACTGCATTCGCTGCCACACAGACATTCGCGCTCTGCTAAAGCTTTGCTTCGTAATGGGGCAACATTCTGTATCTCTCTCTGGCAGAGCCCGACTGCCAAATTGGAAACGTCCAGACATTGCGCCCACAGGAAAGCTGCCAGCACTGAAAGCTCTAGCTGGTTTTCACTGTCCCTTGGAACTGCATTCGCGGCCACACAGACATTCGCGCTCTGCTAAAGCATTGCTTCCTAATGGGGCAACACTCTGTATCTCTCTCTGGCAGAGCCCGGCTGCCAAATTGGAAACGTCCAGAGATTGCGCCCACAGGAAAGCTGCCAGCACTGAAAGCTCTAGCTGGTTTTCACTGTCCCTTGGAACTGCATTCGCTGCCACACAGACATTCGCGCTCTGCTAAAGCATTGCTTCCTAATGGGGCAACACTCTGTATCTCTCTCTGGCAGAGCCCGGCTGCCAAATTGGAAACGTCCAGAGATTGCGCCCACAGGAAAGCTGCCAGCACTGAAAGCTCTAGCTGGTTTTCACTGTCCCTTGGAACTGCATTCGCTGCCACACAGACATTCGCGCTCTGCTAAAGCATTGCTTCCTAATGGGGCAACACTCTGTCTCTCTCTCTGGCAGAGCCCGGCTGCCAAATTGGAAACGTCCAGAGATTGCGCCCACAGGAAAGCTGCCAGCACTGAAAGCTCTAGCTGGTTTTCACTGTCCCTTGGAACTGCATTCGCTGCCACACAGACATTCGCGCTCTGCTAAAGCATTGCTTCCTAATGGGGCAACACTCTGTATCTCTCTCTGGCAGAGCCCGGCTGCCAAATTGGAAACGTCCAGAGATTGCGCCCACAGGAAAGCTGCCAGCACTGAAAGCTCTAGCTGGTTTTCACTGTCCCTTGGAACTGCATTCGCTGCCACACAGACATTCGCGCTCTGCTAAAGCATTGCTTCGTAATGGGGCAACACTCTGTATCTCTCTCTGGCAGAGTCCGGCTGCCAAATTGGAAACGTCCAGAGATTGCGCCCACAGGAAAGCTGCCAGCACTGAAAGCTCTAGCTGGTTTTCACTGTCCCTTGGAACTGCATTCGCTGCCACACAGACATTCGCGCTCTGCTAAAGCATTGCTTCCTAATGGGGCAACACTCTGTATCTCTCTCTGGCAGAGCCCGGCTGCCAAATTGGAAACGTCCAGAGATTGCGCCCACAGGAAAGCTGCCAGCACTGAAAGCTCTAGCTGGTTTTCACTGTCCCTTGGAACTGCATTCGCTGCCACACAGACATTCGCGCTCTGCTAAAGCATTGCTTCGTAATGGGGCAACATTCTGTATCTCTCTCTGGCAGAGCCCGACTGCCAAATTGGAAACCTCCAGACATTGCGCCCACAGGAAAGCTGCCAGCACTGAAAGCTCTAGCTGGTTTTCACTGTCCCTTGGAACTGCATTCGCTGCCACACAGACATTCGCGCTCTGCTAAAGCATTGCTTCCTAATGGGGCAACACTCTGTATCTCTCTCTGGCAGAGCCCGGCTGCCAAATTGGAAACGTCCAGAGATTGCGCCCACAGGAAAGCTGCCAGCACTGAAAGCTCTAGCTGGTTTTCACTGTCCCTTGGAACTGCATTCGCTGCCACACAGACATTCGCGCTCTGCTAAAGCATTGCTTCGTAATGGGGCAACACTCTGTATCTCTCTCTGGCAGAGCCCGGCTGCCAAATTGGAAACGTCCAGAGATTGCGCCCACAGGAAAGCTGCCAGCACTGAAAGCTCTAGCTGGTTTTCACTGTCCCTTGGAACTGCATTCGCTGCCACACAGACATTCGCGCTCTGCTAAAGCATTGCTTCGTAATGGGGCAACACTCTGTATCTCTCTCTGGCAGAGCCCGGCTGCCAAATTGGAAACGTCCAGAGATTGCGCCCACAGGAAAGCTGCCAGCACTGAAAGCTCTAGCTGGTTTTCACTGTCCCTTGGAACTGCATTCGCTGCCACACAGACATTCGCGCTCTGCTAAAGCATTGCTTCCTAATGGGGCAACACTCTGTATCTCTCTCTGGCAGAGCCCGGCTG
The DNA here is from genome assembly GCF_035582795.1 of Mycteria americana. Taxonomy (NCBI): domain Eukaryota; kingdom Metazoa; phylum Chordata; class Aves; order Ciconiiformes; family Ciconiidae; genus Mycteria; species Mycteria americana. The sequence goes on from NW_027445635.1 coordinate 818,690, forward strand.
CCAAATTGGAAACGTCCAGAGATTGCGCCCACAGGAAAGCTGCCAGCACTGAAAGCTCTAGCTGGTTTTCACTGTCCCTTGGAACTGCATTCGCTGCCACACAGACATTCGCGCTCTGCTAAAGCATTGCTTCGTAATGGGGCAACACTCTGTATCTCTCTCTGGCAGAGCCCGGCTGCCAAATTGGAAACGTCCAGAGATTGCGCCCACAGGAAAGCTGCCAGCACTGAAAGCTCTAGCTGGTTTTCACTGTCCCTTGGAACTGCATTCGCTGCCACACAGACATTCGCGCTCTGCTAAAGCATTGCTTCCTAATGGGGCAACACTCTGTATCTCTCTCTGGCAGAGCCCGGCTGCCAAATTGGAAACGTCCAGAGATTGCGCCCACAGGAAAGCTGCCAGCACTGAAAGCTCTAGCTGGTTTTCACTGTCCCTTGGAACTGCATTCGCTGCCACACAGACATTCGCGCTCTGCTAAAGCATTGCTTCCTAATGGGGCAACACTCTGTATGTCTCTCTGGCAGAGCCCGGCTGCCAAATTGGAAACGTCCAGAGATTGCGCCCACAGGAAAGCTGCCAGCACTGAAAGCTCTAGCTGGTTTTCACTGTCCCTTGGAACTGCATTCGCTGCCACACAGACATTCGCGCTCTGCTAAAGCATTGCTTCGTAATGGGGCAACATTCTGTATCTCTCTCTGGCAGAGCCCGACTGCCAAATTGGAAACGTCCAGACATTGCGCCCACAGGAAAGCTGCCAGCACTGAAAGCTCTAGCTGGTTTTCACTGTCCCTTGGAACTGCATTTGCTGCCACACAGACATTCGCGCTCTGCTAAAGCATTGCTTCCTAATGGGGCAACACTCTGTATCTCTCTCTGGCAGAGCCCGGCTGCCAAATTGGAAACGTCCAGAGATTGCGCCCACAGGAAAGCTGCCAGCACTGAATGCTCTAGCTGGTTTTCACTGTCCCTTGGAACTGCATTCGCTGCCACACAGACATTCGCGCTCTGCTAAAGCATTGCTTCGTAATGGGGCAACACTCTGTATCTCTCTCTGGCAGAGCCCGGCTGCCAAATTGGAAACGTCCAGAGATTGCGCCCACAAGAAAGCTGCCAGCACTGAATGCTCTAGCTGGTTTTCACTGTCCCTTGGAACTGCATTCGCTGCCACACAGACATTCGCGCTCTGCTAAAGCATTGCTTCCTAATGGGGCAACACTCTGTATCTCTCTCTGGCAGAGCCCGGCTGCCAAATTGGAAACGTCCAGACATTGCGCCCACAGGAAAGCTGCCAGCACTGAAAACTGTAGCTGGTTTTCACTGTCCCTTGGAACTGCATTCGCTGCCACACAGACATTCGCGCTCTGCTAAAGCTTTGCTTCGTAATGGGGCAACATTCTGTATGTCTCTCTGGCAGAGCCCGGCTGCCAAATTGGAAACGTCCAGAGATTGCGCCCACAGGAAAGCTGCCAGCACTGAAAGCTCTAGCTGGTTTTCACTGTCCCTTGGAACTGCATTCGCTGCCACACAGACATTCGCGCTCTGCTAAAGCATTGCTTCGTAATGGGGCAACATTCTGTATCTCTCTCTGGCAGAGCCCGGCTGCCAAATTGGAAACGTCCAGACATTGCGCCCACAGGAAAGCTGCCAGCACTGAAAGCTCTAGCTGGTTTTCACTGTCCCTTGGAACTGCATTCGCTGCCACACAGACATTCGCGCTCTGCTAAAGCATTGCTTCCTAATGGGGCAACACTCTGTATCTCTCTCTGGCAGAGCCCGGCTGCCAAATTGGAAACGTCCAGAGATTGCGCCCACAGGAAAGCTGCCAGCACTGAAAGCTCTAGCTGGTTTTCACTGTCCCTTGGAACTGCATTCGCTGCCACACAGACATTCGCGCTCTGCTAAAGCATTGCTTCCTAATGGGGCAACACTCTGTATCTCTCTCTGGCAGAGCCCGGCTGCCAAATTGGAAACGTCCAGAGATTGCGCCCACAGGAAAGCTGCCAGCACTGAAAGCTCTAGCTGGTTTTCACTGTCCCTTGGAACTGCATTCGCTGCCACACAGACATTCGCGCTCTGCTAAAGCATTGCTTCCTAATGGGGCAACAATCTGTATCTCTCTCTGGCAGAGCCCGGCTGCCAAATTGGAAATGTCCAGAGATTGCGCCCACAGGAAAGCTGCCAGCACTGAAAGCTCTAGCTGGTTTTCACTGTCCCTTGGAACTGCATTCGCTGCCACACAGACATTCGCGCTCTGCTAAAGCATTGCTTCCTAATGGGGCAACACTCTGTATCTCTCTCTGGCAGAGCCCGGCTGCCAAATTGGAAACGTCCAGAGATTGCGCCCACAGGAAAGCTGCCAGCACTGAAAGCTCTAGCTGGTTTTCACTGTCCCTTGGAACTGCATTCGCTGCCACACAGACATTCGCGCTCTGCTAAAGCATTGCTTCGTAATGGGGCAACACTCTGTATCTCTCTCTGGCAGAGCCCGGCTGCCAAATTGGAAACGTCCAGAGATTGCGCCCACAGGAAAGCTGCCAGCACTGAAAGCTCTAGCTGGTTTTCACTGTCCCTTGGAACTGCATTCGCTGCCACACAGACATTCGCGCTCTGCTAAAGCATTGCTTCGTAATGGGGCAACACTCTGTATCTCTCTCTGGCAGAGCCCGGCTGCCAAATTGGAAACGTCCAGAGATTGCGCCCACAGGAAAGCTGCCAGCACTGAAAGCTGTAGCTGGTTTTCACTGTCCCTTGGAACTGCATTCGCTGCCACACAGACATTCGCGCTCTGCTAAAGCATTGCTTCGTAATGGGGCAACACTCTGTATCTCTCTCTGGCAGAGCCCGGCTGCCAAATTGGAAATGTCCAGAGATTGCGCCCACAGGAAAGCTGCCAGCACTGAAAGCTCTAGCTGGTTTTCACTGTCCCTTGGAACTGCATTCGCTGCCACACAGACATTCGCGCTCTGCTAAAGCATTGCTTCCTAATGGGGCAACACTCTGTATCTCTCTCTGGCAGAGCCCGGCTGCCAAATTGGAAACGTCCAGAGATTGCGCCCACAGGAAAGCTGCCAGCACTGAAAGCTCTAGCTGGTTTTCACTGTCCCTTGGAACTGCATTCGCTGCCACACAGACATTCGCGCTCTGCTAAAGCTTTGCTTCGTAATGGGGCAACATTCTGTATCTCTCTCTGGCAGAGCCCGACTGCCAAATTGGAAACGTCCAGACATTGCGCCCACAGGAAAGCTGCCAGCACTGAAAGCTCTAGCTGGTTTTCACTGTCCCTTGGAACTGCATTCGCGGCCACACAGACATTCGCGCTCTGCTAAAGCATTGCTTCCTAATGGGGCAACACTCTGTATCTCTCTCTGGCAGAGCCCGGCTGCCAAATTGGAAACGTCCAGAGATTGCGCCCACAGGAAAGCTGCCAGCACTGAAAGCTCTAGCTGGTTTTCACTGTCCCTTGGAACTGCATTCGCTGCCACACAGACATTCGCGCTCTGCTAAAGCATTGCTTCCTAATGGGGCAACACTCTGTATCTCTCTCTGGCAGAGCCCGGCTGCCAAATTGGAAACGTCCAGAGATTGCGCCCACAGGAAAGCTGCCAGCACTGAAAGCTCTAGCTGGTTTTCACTGTCCCTTGGAACTGCATTCGCTGCCACACAGACATTCGCGCTCTGCTAAAGCATTGCTTCCTAATGGGGCAACACTCTGTCTCTCTCTCTGGCAGAGCCCGGCTGCCAAATTGGAAACGTCCAGAGATTGCGCCCACAGGAAAGCTGCCAGCACTGAAAGCTCTAGCTGGTTTTCACTGTCCCTTGGAACTGCATTCGCTGCCACACAGACATTCGCGCTCTGCTAAAGCATTGCTTCCTAATGGGGCAACACTCTGTATCTCTCTCTGGCAGAGCCCGGCTGCCAAATTGGAAACGTCCAGAGATTGCGCCCACAGGAAAGCTGCCAGCACTGAAAGCTCTAGCTGGTTTTCACTGTCCCTTGGAACTGCATTCGCTGCCACACAGACATTCGCGCTCTGCTAAAGCATTGCTTCGTAATGGGGCAACACTCTGTATCTCTCTCTGGCAGAGCCCGGCTGCCAAATTGGAAACGTCCAGAGATTGCGCCCACAGGAAAGCTGCCAGCACTGAAAGCTCTAGCTGGTTTTCACTGTCCCTTGGAACTGCATTCGCTGCCACACAGACATTCGCGCTCTGCTAAAGCATTGCTTCCTAATGGGGCAACACTCTGTATCTCTCTCTGGCAGAGCCCGGCTGCCAAATTGGAAACGTCCAGAGATTGCGCCCACAGGAAAGCTGCCAGCACTGAAAGCTCTAGCTGGTTTTCACTGTCCCTTGGAACTGCATTCGCTGCCACACAGACATTCGCGCTCTGCTAAAGCATTGCTTCGTAATGGGGCAACATTCTGTATCTCTCTCTGGCAGAGCCCGACTGCCAAATTGGAAACCTCCAGACATTGCGCCCACAGGAAAGCTGCCAGCACTGAAAGCTCTAGCTGGTTTTCACTGTCCCTTGGAACTGCATTCGCTGCCACACAGACATTCGCGCTCTGCTAAAGCATTGCTTCCTAATGGGGCAACACTCTGTATCTCTCTCTGGCAGAGCCCGGCTGCCAAATTGGAAACGTCCAGAGATTGCGCCCACAGGAAAGCTGCCAGCACTGAAAGCTCTAGCTGGTTTTCACTGTCCCTTGGAACTGCATTCGCTGCCACACAGACATTCGCGCTCTGCTAAAGCATTGCTTCCTAATGGGGCAACACTCTGTATCTCTCTCTGGCAGAGCCCGGCTGCCAAATTGGAAACGTCCAGAGATTGCGCCCACAGGAAAGCTGCCAGCACTGAAAGCTCTAGCTGGTTTTCACTGTCCCTTGGAACTGCATTCGCTGCCACACAGACATTCGCGCTCTGCTAAAGCATTGCTTCGTAATGGGGCAACACTCTGTATCTCTCTCTGGCAGAGCCCGGCTGCCAAATTGGAAACGTCCAGAGATTGCGCCCACAGGAAAGCTGCCAGCACTGAAAGCTCTAGCTGGTTTTCACTGTCCCTTGGAACTGCATTCGCTGCCACACAGACATTCGCGCTCTGCTAAAGCATTGCTTCCTAATGGGGCAACACTCTGTATCTCTCTCTGGCAGAGCCCGGCTGCCAAATTGGAAACGTCCAGAGATTGCGCCCACAGGAAAGCTGCCAGCACTGAAAGCTCTAGCTGGTTTTCACTGTCCCTTGGAACTGCATTCGCTGCCACACAGACATTCGCGCTCTGCTAAAGCATTGCTTCGTAATGGGGCAACACTCTGTATCTCTCTCTGGCAGAGCCCGGCTGCCAAATTGGAAACGTCCAGAGATTGCGCCCACAGGAAAGCTGCCAGCACTGAAAGCTCTAGCTGGTTTTCACTGTCCCTTGGAACTGCATTCGCTGCCACACAGACATTCGCGCTCTGCTAAAGCATTGCTTCCTAATGGGGCAACACTCTGTATCTCTCTCTGGCAGAGCCCGGCTGCCAAATTGGAAACGTCCAGAGATTGCGCCCACAGGAAAGCTGCCAGCACTGAAAGCTCTAGCTGGTTTTCACTGTCCCTTGGAACTGCATTCGCTGCCACACAGACATTCGCGCTCTGCTAAAGCATTGCTTCCTAATGGGGCAACACTCTGTATCTCTCTCTGGCAGAGCCCGGCTGCCAAATTGGAAACGTCCAGAGATTGCGCCCACAGGAAAGCTGCCAGCACTGAAAGCTCTAGCTGGTTTTCACTGTCCCTTGGAACTGCATTCGCTGCCACACAGACATTCGCGCTCTGCTAAAGCATTGCTTCCTAATGGGGCAACACTCTGTATCTCTCTCTGGCAGAGCCCGGCTGCCAAATTGGAAACGTCCAGAGATTGCGCCCACAGGAAAGCTGCCAGCACTGAATGCTCTAGCTGGTTTTCACTGTCCCTTGGAACTGCATTCGCTGCCACACAGACATTCGCGCTCTGCTAAAGCATTGCTTCCTAATGGGGCAACACTCTGTCTCTCTCTCTGGCAGAGCCCGGCTGCCAAATTGGAAACGTCCAGAGATTGCACCCACAGGAAAGCTGCCAGCACTGAAAGCTCTAGCTGGTTTTCACTGTCCCTTGGAACTGCATTCGCTGCCACACAGACATTCGCGCTCTGCTAAAGCATTGCTTCCTAATGGGGCAACACTCTGTATCTCTCTCTGGCAGAGCCCGGCTGCCAAATTGGAAACGTCCAGACATTGCGCCCACAGGAAAGCTGCCAGCACTGAAAACTGTAGCTGGTTTTCACTGTCCCTTGGAACTGCATTCGCTGCCACACAGACATTCGCGCTCTGCTAAAGCTTTGCTTCGTAATGGGGCAACATTCTGTATCTCTCTCTGGCAGAGCCCGGCTGCCAAATTGGAAACGTCCAGAGATTGCGCCCACAGGAAAGCTGCCAGCACTGATAGCTCTAGCTGGTTTTCACTGTCCCTTGGAACTGCATTCGCTGCCACACAGACATTCGCGCTCTGCTAAAGTATTGCTTCCTAATGGGGCAACACTCTGTATCTCTCTCTGGCAGAGCCCGGCTGCCAAATTGGAAACGTCCAGAGATTGCGCCCACAGGAAAGCTGCCAGCACTGAAAGCTCTAGCTGGTTTTCACTGTCCCTTGGAACTGCATTCGCTGCCACACAGACATTCGCGCTCTGCTAAAGCATTGCTTCCTAATGGGGCAACACTCTGTATCTCTCTCTGGCAGAGCCCGGCTGCCAAATTGGAAACGTCCAGAGATTGCACCCACAGGAAAGCTGCCAGCACTGAAAGCTCTAGCTGGTTTTCACTGTCCCTTGGAACTGCATTCGCTGCCACACAGACATTCGCGCTCTGCTAAAGCATTGCTTCCTAACGGGGCAACACTCTGTATGTCTCTCTGGCAGAGCCCGGCTGCCAAATTGGAAATGTCCAGAGATTGCGCCCACAGGAAAGCTGCCAGCACTGAAAGCTCTAGCTGGTTTTCACTGTCCCTTGGAACTGCATTCGCTGCCACACAGACATTCGCGCTCTGCTAAAGTATTGCTTCCTAATGGGGCAACACTCTGTATCTCTCTCTGGCAGAGCCCGGCTGCCAAATTGGAAACGTCCAGAGATTGCGCCCACAGGAAAGCTGCCAGCACTGAAAGCTCTAGCTGGTTTTCACTGTCCCTTGGAACTGCATTCGCTGCCACACAGACATTCGCGCTCTGCTAAAGCATTGCTTCCTAATGGGGCAACACTCTGTATCTCTCTCTGGCAGAGCCCGGCTGCCAAATTGGAAACGTCCAGAGATTGCGCCCACAGGAAAGCTGCCAGCACTGAAAGCTCTAGCTGGTTTTCACTGTCCCTTGGAACTGCATTCGCTGCCACACAGACATTCGCGCTCTGCTAAAGCTTTGCTTCGTAATGGGGCAACATTCTGTATGTCTCTCTGGCAGAGCCCGGCTGCCAAATTGGAAACGTCCAGAGATTGCGCCCACAGGAAAGCTGCCAGCACTGAAAGCTCTAGCTGGTTTTCACTGTCCCTTGGAACTGCATTCGCTGCCACACAGACATTCGCGCTCTGCTAAAGCATTGCTTCCTAATGGGGCAACACTCTGTATCTCTCTCTGGCAGAGCCCGGCTGCCAAATTGGAAACGTCCAGAGATTGCGCCCACAGGAAAGCTGCCAGCACTGAAAGCTCTAGCTGGTTTTCACTGTCCCTTGGAACTGCATTCGCTGCCACACAGACATTCGCGCTCTGCTAAAGCATTGCTTCCTAATGGGGCAACACTCTGTCTCTCTCTCTGGCAGAGCCCGGCTGCCAAATTGGAAACGTCCAGAGATTGCGCCCACAGGAAAGCTGCCAGCACTGAAAGCTCTAGCTGGTTTTCACTGTCCCTTGGAACTGCATTCGCTGCCACACAGACATTCGCGCTCTGCTAAAGCATTGCTTCCTAATGGGGCAACACTCTGTATCTCTCTCTGGCAGAGCCCGGCTGCCAAATTGGAAACGTCCAGAGATTGCGCCCACAGGAAAGCTGCCAGCACTGAAAGCTCTAGCTGGTTTTCACTGTCCCTTGGAACTGCATTCGCTGCCACACAGACATTCGCGCTCTGCTAAAGCATTGCTTCGTAATGGGGCAACACTCTGTATCTCTCTCTGGCAGAGCCCGGCTGCCAAATTGGAAACGTCCAGAGATTGCGCCCACAGGAAAGCTGCCAGCACTGAAAGCTCTAGCTGGTTTTCACTGTCCCTTGGAACTGCATTCGCTGCCACACAGACATTCGCGCTCTGCTAAAGCATTGCTTCCTAATGGGGCAACACTCTGTATCTCTCTCTGGCAGAGCCCGGCTGCCAAATTGGAAACGTCCAGAGATTGCGCCCACAGGAAAGCTGCCAGCACTGAAAGCTCTAGCTGGTTTTCACTGTCCCTTGGAACTGCATTCGCTGCCACACAGACATTCGCGCTCTGCTAAAGCATTGCTTCCTAATGGGGCAACACTCTGTATCTCTCTCTGGCAGAGCCCGGCTGCCAAATTGGAAACGTCCAGAGATTGCGCCCACAGGAAAGCTGCCAGCACTGAAAGCTCTAGCTGGTTTTCACTGTCCCTTGGAACTGCATTCGCTGCCACACAGACATTCGCGCTCTGCTAAAGCATTGCTTCCTAATGGGGCAACACTCTGTATCTCTCTCTGGCAGAGCCCGGCTGCCAAATTGGAAACGTCCAGAGATTGCGCCCACAGGAAAGCTGCCAGCACTGAATGCTCTAGCTGGTTTTCACTGTCCCTTGGAACTGCATTCGCTGCCACACAGACATTCGCGCTCTGCTAAAGCATTGCTTCCTAATGGGGCAACACTCTGTCTCTCTCTCTGGCAGAGCCCGGCTGCCAAATTGGAAACGTCCAGAGATTGCGCCCACAGGAAAGCTGCCAGCACTGATAGCTCTAGCTGGTTTTCACTGTCCCTTGGAACTGCATTCGCTGCCACACAGACATTCGCGCTCTGCTAAAGTATTGCTTCCTAATGGGGCAACACTCTGTATCTCTCTCTGGCAGAGCCCGGCTGCCAAATTGGAAACGTCCAGAGATTGCGCCCACAGGAAAGCTGCCAGCACTGAAAGCTCTAGCTGGTTTTCACTGTCCCTTGGAACTGCATTCGCTGCCACACAGACATTCGCGCTCTGCTAAAGCATTGCTTCCTAATGGGGCAACACTCTGTATCTCTCTCTGGCAGAGCCCGGCTGCCAAATTGGAAACGTCCAGAGATTGCACCCACAGGAAAGCTGCCAGCACTGAAAGCTCTAGCTGGTTTTCACTGTCCCTTGGAACTGCATTCGCTGCCACACAGACATTCGCGCTCTGCTAAAGCATTGCTTCCTAACGGGGCAACACTCTGTATGTCTCTCTGGCAGAGCCCGGCTGCCAAATTGGAAATGTCCAGAGATTGCGCCCACAGGAAAGCTGCCAGCACTGAAAGCTCTAGCTGGTTTTCACTGTCCCTTGGAACTGCATTCGCTGCCACACAGACATTCGCGCTCTGCTAAAGTATTGCTTCCTAATGGGGCAACACTCTGTATCTCTCTCTGGCAGAGCCCGGCTGCCAAATTGGAAACGTCCAGAGATTGCGCCCACAGGAAAGCTGCCAGCACTGAAAGCTCTAGCTGGTTTTCACTGTCCCTTGGAACTGCATTCGCTGCCACACAGACATTCGCGCTCTGCTAAAGCATTGCTTCCTAATGGGGCAACACTCTGTATCTCTCTCTGGCAGAGCCCGGCTGCCAAATTGGAAACGTCCAGAGATTGCGCCCACAGGAAAGCTGCCAGCACTGAAAGCTCTAGCTGGTTTTCACTGTCCCTTGGAACTGCATTCGCTGCCACACAGACATTCGCGCTCTGCTAAAGCTTTGCTTCGTAATGGGGCAACATTCTGTATGTCTCTCTGGCAGAGCCCGGCTGCCAAATTGGAAACGTCCAGAGATTGCGCCCACAGGAAAGCTGCCAGCACTGAAAGCTCTAGCTGGTTTTCACTGTCCCTTGGAACTGCATTCGCTGCCACACAGACATTCGCGCTCTGCTAAAGCATTGCTTCCTAATGGGGCAACACTCTGTATCTCTCTCTGGCAGAGCCCGGCTGCCAAATTGGAAACGTCCAGAGATTGCGCCCACAGGAAAGCTGCCAGCACTGAAAGCTCTAGCTGGTTTTCACTGTCCCTTGGAACTGCATTCGCTGCCACACAGACATTCGCGCTCTGCTAAAGCATTGCTTCCTAATGGGGCAACACTCTGTCTCTCTCTCTGGCAGAGCCCGGCTGCCAAATTGGAAACGTCCAGAGATTGCGCCCACAGGAAAGCTGCCAGCACTGAAAGCTCTAGCTGGTTTTCACTGTCCCTTGGAACTGCATTCGCTGCCACACAGACATTCGCGCTCTGCTAAAGCATTGCTTCCTAATGGGGCAACACTCTGTATCTCTCTCTGGCAGAGCCCGGCTGCCAAATTGGAAACGTCCAGAGATTGCGCCCACAGGAAAGCTGCCAGCACTGAAAGCTCTAGCTGGTTTTCACTGTCCCTTGGAACTGCATTCGCTGCCACACAGACATTCGCGCTCTGCTAAAGCATTGCTTCGTAATGGGGCAACACTCTGTATCTCTCTCTGGCAGAGCCCGGCTGCCAAATTGGAAACGTCCAGAGATTGCGCCCACAGGAAAGCTGCCAGCACTGAAAGCTCTAGCTGGTTTTCACTGTCCCTTGGAACTGCATTCGCTGCCACACAGACATTCGCGCTCTGCTAAAGCATTGCTTCGTAATGGGGCAACATTCTGTATCTCTCTCTGGCAGAGCCCGACTGCCAAATTGGAAACGTCCAGACATTGCGCCCACAGGAAAGCTGCCAGCACTGAAAGCTCTAGCTGGTTTTCACTGTCCCTTGGAACTGCATTCGCTGCCACACAGACATTCGCGCTCTGCTAAAGCATTGCTTCCTAATGGGGCAACACTCTGTATCTCTCTCTGGCAGAGCCCGGCTGCCAAATTGGAAACGTCCAGAGATTGCGCCCACAGGAAAGCTGCCAGCACTGAAAGCTCTAGCTGGTTTTCACTGTCCCTTGGAACTGCATTCGCTGCCACACAGACATTCGCGCTCTGCTAAAGCATTGCTTCGTAATGGGGCAACACTCTGTATCTCTCTCTGGCAGAGCCCGGCTGCCAAATTGGAAACGTCCAGAGATTGCGCCCACAGGAAAGCTGCCAGCACTGAAAGCTCTAGCTGGTTTTCACTGTCCCTTGGAACTGCATTCGCTGCCACACAGACATTCGCGCTCTGCTAAAGCATTGCTTCGTAATGGGGCAACACTCTGTATCTCTCTCTGGCAGAGCCCGGCTGCCAAATTGGAAACGTCCAGAGATTGCGCCCACAGGAAAGCTGCCAGCACTGAAAGCTCTAGCTGGTTTTCACTGTCCCTTGGAACTGCATTCGCTGCCACACAGACATTCGCGCTCTGCTAAAGCATTGCTTCCTAATGGGGCAACACTCTGTATCTCTCTCTGGCAGAGCCCGGCTGCCAAATTGGAAACGTCCAGAGATTGCGCCCACAGGAAAGCTGCCAGCACTGAAAGCTCTAGCTGGTTTTCACTGTCCCTTGGAACTGCATTCGCTGCCACACAGACATTCGCGCTCTGCTAAAGCATTGCTTCGTAATGGGGCAACACTCTGTATCTCTCTCTGGCAGAGCCCGGCTGCCAAATTGGAAACGTCCAGAGATTGCGCCCACAGGAAAGCTGCCAGCACTGAAAGCTCTAGCTGGTTTTCACTGTCCCTTGGAACTGCATTCGCTGCCACACAGACATTCGCGCTCTGCTAAAGCATTGCTTCCTAATGGGGCAACACTCTGTATCTCTCTCTGGCAGAGCCCGGCTGCCAAATTGGAAACGTCCAGAGATTGCGCCCACAGGAAAGCTGCCAGCACTGAAAGCTCTAGCTGGTTTTCACTGTCCCTTGGAACTGCATTCGCTGCCACACAGACATTCGCGCTCTGCTAAAGCATTGCTTCGTAATGGGGCAACACTCTGTATCTCTCTCTGGCAGAGCCCGGCTGCCAAATTGGAAACGTCCAGAGATTGCGCCCACAGGAAAGCTGCCAGCACTGAAAGCTCTAGCTGGTTTTCACTGTCCCTTGGAACTGCATTCGCTGCCACACAGACATTCGCGCTCTGCTAAAGCATTGCTTCGTAATGGGGCAACACTCTGTATCTCTCTCTGGCAGAGCCCGGCTGCCAAATTGGAAACGTCCAGAGATTGCGCCCACAGGAAAGCTGCCAGCACTGAAAGCTCTAGCTGGTTTTCACTGTCCCTTGGAACTGCATTCGCTGCCACACAGACATTCGCGCTCTGCTAAAGCATTGCTTCCTAATGGGGCAACACTCTGTATCTCTCTCTGGCAGAGCCCGGCTGCCAAATTGGAAACGTCCAGAGATTGCGCCCACAGGAAAGCTGCCAGCACTGAAAGCTCTAGCTGGTTTTCACTGTCCCTTGGAACTGCATTCGCTGCCACACAGACATTCGCGCTCTGCTAAAGCATTGCTTCGTAATGGGGCAACACTCTGTATCTCTCTCTGGCAGAGCCCGGCTGCCAAATTGGAAACGTCCAGAGATTGCGCCCACAGGAAAGCTGCCAGCACTGAAAGCTCTAGCTGGTTTTCACTGTCCCTTGGAACTGCATTCGCTGCCACACAGACATTCGCGCTCTGCTAAAGCATTGCTTCCTAATGGGGCAACACTCTGTATCTCTCTCTGGCAGAGCCCGGCTGCCAAATTGGAAACGTCCAGAGATTGCGCCCACAGGAAAGCTGCCAGCACTGAAAGCTCTAGCTGGTTTTCACTGTCCCTTGGAACTGCATTCGCTGCCACACAGACATTCGCGCTCTGCTAAAGCATTGCTTCCTAATGGGGCAACACTCTGTATCTCTCTCTGGCAGAGCCCGGCTGCCAAATTGGAAACGTCCAGAGATTGCGCCCACAGGAAAGCTGCCAGCACTGAAAGCTCTAGCTGGTTTTCACTGTCCCTTGGAACTGCATTCGCTGCCACACAGACATTCGCGCTCTGCTAAAGCATTGCTTCCTAATGGGGCAACACTCTGTATCTCTCTCTGGCAGAGCCCGGCTGCCAAATTGGAAACGTCCAGACATTGCGCCCACAGGAAAGCTGCCAGCACTGAATGCTCTAGCTGGTTTTCACTGTCCCTTGGAACTGCATTCGCTGCCACACAGACATTCGCGCTCTGCTAAAGCATTGCTTCCTAATGGGGCAACACTCTGTCTCTCTCTCTGGCAGAGCCCGGCTGCCAAATTGGAAACGTCCAGAGATTGCACCCACAGGAAAGCTGCCAGCACTGAAAGCTCTAGCTGGTTTTCACTGTCCCTTGGAACTGCATTCGCTGCCACACAGACATTCGCGCTCTGCTAAAGCATTGCTTCCTAATGGGGCAACACTCTGTATCTCTCTCTGGCAGAGCCCGGCTGCCAAATTGGAAACGTCCAGACATTGCGCCCACAGGAAAGCTGCCAGCACTGAAAACTGTAGCTGGTTTTCACTGTCCCTTGGAACTGCATTCGCTGCCACACAGACATTCGCGCTCTGCTAAAGCTTTGCTTCGTAATGGGGCAACATTCTGTATCTCTCTCTGGCAGAGCCCGGCTGCCAAATTGGAAACGTCCAGAGATTGCGCCCACAGGAAAGCTGCCAGCACTGAAAGCTCTAGCTGGTTTTCACTGTCCCTTGGAACTGCATTCGCTGCCACACAGACATTCGCGCTCTGCTAAAGTATTGCTTCCTAATGGGGCAACACTCTGTATCTCTCTCTGGCAGAGCCCGGCTGCCAAATTGGAAACGTCCAGAGATTGCGCCCACAGGAAAGCTGCCAGCACTGAAAGCTCTAGCTGGTTTTCACTGTCCCTTGGAACTGCATTCGCTGCCACACAGACATTTGCGCTCTGCTAAAGCATTGCTTCCTAATGGGGCAACACTCTGTATCTCTCTCTGGCAGAGCCCGGCTGCCAAATTGGAAACGTCCAGAGATTGCGCCCACAGGAAAGCTGCCAGCACTGAAAGCTCTAGCTGGTTTTCACTGTCCCTTGGAACTGCATTCGCTGCCACACAGACATTCGCGCTCTGCTAAAGCATTGCTTCCTAACGGGGCAACACTCTGTATGTCTCTCTGGCAGAGCCCGGCTGCCAAATTGGAAATGTCCAGAGATTGCGCCCACAGGAAAGCTGCCAGCACTGAAAGCTCTAGCTGGTTTTCACTGTCCCTTGGAACTGCATTCGCTGCCACACAGACATTCGCGCTCTGCTAAAGTATTGCTTCCTAATGGGGCAACACTCTGTATCTCTCTCTGGCAGAGCCCGGCTGCCAAATTGGAAACGTCCAGAGATTGCGCCCACAGGAAAGCTGCCAGCACTGAAAGCTCTAGCTGGTTTTCACTGTCCCTTGGAACTGCATTCGCTGCCACACAGACATTCGCGCTCTGCTAAAGCATTGCTTCCTAATGGGGCAACACTCTGTATCTGACTCTGGCAGAGCCCGGCTGCCAAATTGGAAACGTCCAGAGATTGCGCCCACAGGAAAGCTGCCAGCACTGAAAGCTCTAGCTGGTTTTCACTGTCCCTTGGAACTGCATTCGCTGCCACACAGACATTCGCGCTCTGCTAAAGCATTGCTTCGTAATGGGGCAACACTCTGTATCTCTCTCTGGCAGAGCCCGGCTGCCAAATTGGAAACGTCCAGAGATTGCGCCCACAGGAAAGCTGCCAGTTCTGAAAGCTCTAGCTGGTTTTCACTGTCCCTTGGAGCTGCATTCGCTGCCACACAGACATTCGCGCTCTGCTAAAGCATTGCTTCCTAATGGGGCAACACTCTGTATCTCTCTCTGGCAGAGCCCGGCTGCCAAATTGGAAACGTCCAGAGATTGCGCCCACAGGAAAGCTGCCAGCACTGAAAGCTCTAGCTGGTTTTCACTGTGCCTTGGAACTGCATTCGCTGCCACACAGACATTCGCGCTCTGCTAAAGTATTGCTTCCTAATGGGGCAACACTCTGTTTCTCTCTCTGGCAGAGCCCGGCTGCCAAATTGGAAACGTCCAGAGATTGCGCCCACAGGAAAGCTGCCAGCACTGAAACCTCTAGCTGGTTTTCACTGTCCCTTGGAACTGCATTCGCTGCCACACAGACATTCGCGCTCTGCTAAAGCATTGCTTCGTAATGGGGCAACACTCTGTATCTCTCTCTGGCAGAGTCCGGCTGCCAAATTGGAAACGTCCAGAGATTGCGCCCACAGGAAAGCTGCCAGCACTGAAAGCTCTAGCTGGTTTTCACTGTCCCTTGGAACTGCATTCGCTGCCACACAGACATTCGCGCTCTGCTAAAGCATTGCTTCCTAATGGGGCAACACTCTGTCTCTCTCTCTGGCAGAGCCCGGCTGCCAAATTGGAAACGTCCAGAGATTGCGCCCACAGGAAAGCTGCCAGCACTGAAAGCTCTAGCTGGTTTTCACTGTCCCTTGGAACTGCATTCGCTGCCACACAGACATTCGCGCTCTGCTAAAGCATTGCTTCGTAATGGGGCAACACTCTGTATCTCTCTCTGGCAGAGCCCGGCTGCCAAATTGGAAAAGTCCAGAGATTGCGCCCACAGGAAAGCTGCCAGCACTGAAAGCTCTAGCTGGTTTTCACTGTCCCTTGGAACTGCATTCGCTGCCACACAGACATTCGCGCTCTGCTAAAGCTTTGCTTCGTAATGGGGCAACACTCTGTATCTCTCTCTGGCAGAGCCCGGCTGCCAAATTGGAAACGTCCAGAGATTGCGCCCACAGGAAAGCTGCCAGCACTGAAAGCTCTAGCTGGTTTTCACTGTCCCTTGGAACTGCATTCGCTGCCACACAGACATTCGCGCTCTGCTAAAGCATTGCTTCGTAATGGGGCAACACTCTGTCTCTCTCTCTGGCAGAGCCCGGCTGCCAAATTGGAAACGTCCAGACATTGCGCCCACAGGAAAGCTGCCAGCACTGAAAGCTCTAGCTGGTTTTCACTGTCCCTTGGAACTGCATTCGCTGCCACACAGGCGTTCGCGCTCTGCTAAAGCATTGCTTCGTAATGGGGCAACATTCTGTATCTCTCTCTGGCAGAGACCGGCTGCCAAATTGGAAACGTCCAGAGATTGCGCCCACAGGAAAGCTGCCAGCACTGAAAGCTCTAGCTGGTTTTCACTGTCCCTTGGAACTGCATTCGCTGCCACACAGACATTCGCGCTCTGCTAAAGCATTGCTTCGTAATGGGGCAACACTCTGTATCTCTCTCTGGCAGAGCCCGGCTGCCAAATTGGAAACGTCCAGAGATTGCGCCCACAGGAAAGCTGCCAGCACTGAAAGCTCTAGCTGGTTTTCACTGTCCCTTGGAACTGCATTCGCTGCCACACAGACATTCGCGCTCTGCTAAAGCTTTGCTTCCTAATGGGGCAACACTCTGTATCTCTCTCTGGCAGAGCCCGGCTGCCAAATTGGAAACGTCCAGAGATTGCGCCCACAGGAAAGCTGCCAGCACTGAAAACTGTAGCTGGTTTTCACTGTCCCTTGGAACTGCATTCGCTGCCACACAGACATTCGCGCTCTGCTAAAGCATTGCTTCCTAATGGGGCAACACTCTGTATCTCTCTCTGGCAGAGCCCGGCTGCCAAATTGGAAACGTCCAGAGATTGCGCCCACAGGAAAGCTGCCAGCACTGAAAGCTCTAGCTGGTTTTCACTGTCCCTTGGAACTGCATTCGCTGCCACACAGACATTCGCGCTCTGCTAAAGCTTTGCTTCCTAATGGGGCAACACTCTGTATCTCTCTCTGGCAGAGCCCGGCTGCCAAATTGGAAACGTCCAGAGATTGCGCCCACAGGAAAGCTGCCAGCACTGAAAGCTCTAGCTGGTTTTCACTGTCCCTTGGAACTGCATTCGCTGCCACACAGACATTCGCGCTCTGCTAAAGCATTGCTTCGTAATGGGGCAACACTCTGTCTCTCTCTCTGGCAGAGCCCGGCTGCCAAATTGGAAACGTCCAGACATTGCGCCCACAGGAAAGCTGCCAGCACTGAAAGCTCTAGCTGGTTTTCACTGTCCCTTGGAACTGCATTCGCTGCCACACAGGCGTTCGCGCTCTGCTAAAGCATTGCTTCGTAATGGGGCAACATTCTGTCTCTCTCTCTGGCAGAGCCCGGCTGCCAAATTGGAAACGTCCAGAGATTGCGCCCACAGGAAAGCTGCCAGCACTGAAAGCTCTAGCTGGTTTTCACTGTCCCTTGGAACTGCATTCGCTGCCACACAGACATTCGCGCTCTGCTAAAGCTTTGCTTCCTAATGGGGCAACACTCTGTATCTCTCTCTGGCAGAGCCCGGCTGCCAAATTGGAAACGTCCAGAGATTGCGCCCACAGGAAAGCTGCCAGCACTGAAAACTTTAGCTGGTTTTCACTGTCCCTTGGAACTGCATTCGCTGCCACACAGACATTCGCGCTCTGCTAAAGCATTGCTTCCTAATGGGGCAACACTCTGTATCTCTCTCTGGCAGAGCCCGGCTGCCAAATTGGAAACGTCCAGAGATTGCGCCCACAGGAAAGCTGCCAGCACTGAAAGCTCTAGCTGGTTTTCACTGTCCCTTGGAACTGCATTCGCTGCCACACAGACATTCGCGCTCTGCTAAAGCATTGCTTCGTAATGGGGCAACACTCTGTAGCTCTCTCTGGCAGAGCCCGGCTGCCAAATTGGAAACGTCCAGAGATTGCGCCCACAGGAAAGCTGCCAGCACTGAAAGCTCTAGCTGGTTTTCACTGTCCCTTGGAACTGCATTCGCTGCCACACAGACATTCGCGCTCTGCTAAAGCATTGCTTCCTAATGGGGCAACACTCTGTATCTCTCTCTGGCAGAGCCCGGCTGCCAAATTGGAAACGTCCAGAGATTGCGCCCACAGGAAAGCTGCCAGCACTGAAAGCTCTAGCTGGTTTTCACTGTCCCTTGGAACTGCATTCGCTGCCACACAGACGTTCGCGCTCTGCTAAAGCATTGCTTCGTAATGGGGCAACACTCTGTATCTCTCTCTGGCAGAGTCCGGCTGCCAAATTGGAAACGTCCAGAGATTGCGCCCACAGGAAAGCTGCCAGCACTGAAAGCTCTAGCTGGTTTTCACTGTCCCTTGGAACTGCATTCGCTGCCACACAGACATTCGCGCTCTGCTAAAGCATTGCTTCCTAATGGGGAAACACTCTGTCTCTCTCTCTGGCAGAGCCCGGCTGCCAAATTGGAAACGTCCAGAGATTGCGCCCACAGGAAAGCTGCCAGCACTGAAAGCTCTAGCTGGTTTTCACTGTCCCTTGGAACTGCATTCGCTGCCACACAGACATTCGCGCTCTGCTAAAGCATTGCTTCCTAATGGGGCAACACTCTGTATCTCTCTCTGGCAGAGCCCGGCTGCCAAATTGGAAACGTCCAGAGATTGCGCCCACAGGAAAGCTGCCAGCACTGAAAGCTCTAGCTGGTTTTCACTGTCCCTTGGAACTGCATTCGCTGCCACACAGACATTCGCGCTCTGCTAAAGCATTGCTTCCTAATGGGACAACACTCTGTATCTCTCTCTGGCAGAGCCCGGCTGCCAAATTGGAAACGTCCAGAGATTGCGCCCACAGGAAAGCTGCCAGCACTGAAAGCTCTAGCTGGTTTTCACTGTCCCTTGGAACTGCATTCGCTGCCACACAGACATTCGCGCTCTGCTAAAGCATTGCTTCCTAATGGGGCAACACTCTGTATCTCTCTCTGGCAGAGCCCGGCTGCCAAATTGGAAACGTCCAGAGATTGCGCCCACAGGAAAGCTGCCAGCACTGAATGCTCTAGCTGGTTTTCACTGTCCCTTGGAACTGCATTCGCTGCCACACAGACATTCGCGCTCTGCTAAAGCATTGCTTCCTAATGGGGCAACACTCTGTATCTCTCTCTGGCAGAGCCCGGCTGCCAAATTGGAAACGTCCAGAGATTGCACCCACAGGAAAGCTGCCAGCACTGAAAGCTCTAGCTGGTTTTCACTGTCCCTTGGAACTGCATTCGCTGCCACACAGACATTCGCGCTCTGCTAAAGCATTGCTTCCTAATGGGGCAACACTCTGTATCTCTCTCTGGCAGAGCCCGGCTGCCAAATTGGAAACGTCCAGACATTGCGCCCACAGGAAAGCTGCCAGCACTGAAAACTGTAGCTGGTTTTCACTGTCCCTTGGAACTGCATTCGCTGCCACACAGACATTCGCGCTCTGCTAAAGCTTTGCTTCGTAATGGGGCAACATTCTGTATCTCTCTCTGGCAGAGCCCGGCTGCCAAATTGGAAACGTCCAGAGATTGCGCCCACAGGAAAGCTGCCAGCACTGAAAGCTCTAGCTGGTTTTCACTGTCCCTTGGAACTGCATTCGCTGCCACACAGACATTCGCGCTCTGCTAAAGTATTGCTTCCTAATGGGGCAACACTCTGTATCTCTCTCTGGCAGAGCCCGGCTGCCAAATTGGAAACGTCCAGAGATTGCGCCCACAGGAAAGCTGCCAGCACTGAAAGCTCTAGCTGGTTTTCACTGTCCCTTGGAACTGCATTCGCTGCCACACAGACATTCGCGCTCTGCTAAAGCATTGCTTCCTAATGGGGCAACACTCTGTATCTCTCTCTGGCAGAGCCCGGCTGCCAAATTGGAAACGTGCAGAGATTGCGCCCACAGGAAAGCTGCCAGCACTGAAAGCTCTAGCTGGTTTTCACTGTCCCTTGGAACTGCATTCGCTGCCACACAGACATTCGCGCTCTGCTAAAGCATTGCTTCCTAACGGGGCAACACTCTGTATGTCTCTCTGGCAGAGCCCGGCTGCCAAATTGGAAACGTCCAGAGATTGCGCCCACAGGAAAGCTGCCAGCACTGAAAGCTCTAGCTGGTTTTCACTGTCCCTTGGAACTGCATTCGCTGCCACACAGACATTCGCGCTCTGCTAAAGCATTGCTTCCTAATGGGGCAACACTCTGTATCTCTCTCTGGCAGAGCCCGGCTGCCAAATTGGAAACGTCCAGACATTGCGCCCACAGGAAAGCTGCCAGCACTGAAAGCTCTAGCTGGTTTTCACTGTCCCTTGGAACTGCATTCGCTGCCACACAGACATTCGCGCTCTGCTAAAGTATTGCTTCCTAATGGGGCAACACTCTGTATCTCTCTCTGGCAGAGCCCGGCTGCCAAATTGGAAACGTCCAGAGATTGCGCCCACAGGAAAGCTGCCAGCACTGAAAGCTCTAGCTGGTTTTCACTGTCCCTTGGAACTGCATTCGCTGCCACACAGACATTCGCGCTCTGCTAAAGCATTGCTTCCTAATGGGGCAACACTCTGTATCTGACTCTGGCAGAGCCCGGCTGCCAAATTGGAAACGTCCAGAGATTGCACCCACAGGAAAGCTGCCAGCACTGAAAGTTCTAGCTGGTTTTCACTGTCCCTTGGAACTGCATTCGCTGCCACACAGACATTCGCGCTCTGCTAAAGCATTGCTTCGTAATGGGGCAACACTCTGTATCTCTCTCTGGCAGAGCCCGGCTGCCAAATTGGAAACGTCCAGAGATTGCGCCCACAGGAAAGCTGCCAGCACTGAAAGCTCTAGCTGGTTTTCACTGTCCCTTGGAGCTGCATTCGCTGCCACACAGACATTCGCGCTCTGCTAAAGCATTGCTTCCTAATGGGGCAACACTCTGTATCTCTCTCTGGCAGAGCCCGGCTGCCAAATTGGAAACGTCCAGAGATTGCGCCCACAGGAAAGCTGCCAGCACTGAAAGCTCTAGCTGGTTTTCACTGTGCCTTGGAACTGCATTCGCTGCCACACAGACATTCGCGCTCTGCTAAAGTATTGCTTCCTAATGGGGCAACACTCTGTCTCTCTCTCTGGCAGAGCCCGGCTGCCAAATTGGAAACGTCCAGAGATTGCGCCCACAGGAAAGCTGCCAGCACTGAAAGCTCTAGCTGGTTTTCACTGTCCCTTGGAACTGCATTCGCTGCCACACAGACATTCGCGCTCTGCTAAAGCATTGCTTCGTAATGGGGCAACACTCTGTCTCTCTCTCTGGCAGAGCCCGGCTGCCAAATTGGAAACGTCCAGACATTGCGCCCACAGGAAAGCTGCCAGCACTGAAAGCTCTAGCTGGTTTTCACTGTCCCTTGGAACTGCATTCGCTGCCACACAGGCGTTCGCGCTCTGCTAAAGCATTGCTTCGTAATGGGGCAACATTCTGTATCTCTCTCTGGCAGAGCCCGGCTGCCAAATTGGAAACGTCCAGAGATTGCGCCCACAGGAAAGCTGCCAGCACTGAAAGCTCTAGCTGGTTTTCACTGTCCCTTGGAACTGCATTCGCTGCCACACAGACATTCGCGCTCTGCTAAAGCATTGCTTCGTAATGGGGCAACACTCTGTATCTCTCTCTGGCAGAGCCCGGCTGCCAAATTGGAAACGTCCAGAGATTGCGCCCACAGGAAAGCTGCCAGCACTGAAAGCTCTAGCTGGTTTTCACTGTCCCTTGGAACTGCATTCGCTGCCACACAGACATTCGCGCTCTGCTAAAGTATTGCTTCCTAATGGGGCAACACTCTGTATCTCTCTCTGGCAGAGCCCGGCTGCCAAATTGGAAACGTCCAGAGATTGCGCCCACAGGAAAGCTGCCAGCACTGAAAGCTCTAGCTGGTTTTCACTGTCCCTTGGAACTGCATTCGCTGCCACACAGACATTCGCGCTCTGCTAAAGCTTTGCTTCCTAATGGGGCAACACTCTGTATCTCTCTCTGGCAGAGCCCGGCTGCCAAATTGGAAACGTCCAGACATTGCGCCCACAGGAAAGCTGCCAGCACTGAAAGTTCTAGCTGGTTTTCACTGTCCCTTGGAACTGCATTCGCTGCCACACAGACATTCGCGCTCTGCTAAAGCATTGCTTCCTAATGGGGCAACACTCTGTATCTCTCTCTGGCAGAGCCCGGCTGCCAAATTGGAAACGTCCAGAGATTGCGCCCACAGGAAAGCTGCCAGCACTGAAAGCTCTAGCTGGTTTTCACTGTGCCTTGGAACTGCATTCGCTGCCACACAGACATTCGCGCTCTGCTAAAGTATTGCTTCCTAATGGGGCAACACTCTGTTTCTCTCTCTGGCAGAGCCCGGCTGCCAAATTGGAAACGTCCAGAGATTGCGCCCACAGGAAAGCTGCCAGCACTGAAACCTCTAGCTGGTTTTCACTGTCCCTTGGAACTGCATTCGCTGCCACACAGACATTCGCGCTCTGCTAAAGCATTGCTTCGTAATGGGGCAACACTCTGTATCTCTCTCTGGCAGAGCCCGGCTGCCAAATTGGAAACGTCCAGAGATTGCGCCCACAGGAAAGCTGCCAGCACTGAAAGCTCTAGCTGGTTTTCACTGTCCCTTGGAACTGCATTCGCTGCCACACAGACATTCGCGCTCTGCTAAAGCATTGCTTCCTAATGGGGCAACACTCTGTCTCTCTCTCTGGCAGAGCCCGGCTGCCAAATTGGAAACGTCCAGAGATTGCGCCCACAGGAAAGCTGCCAGCACTGAAAGCTCTAGCTGGTTTTCACTGTCCCTTGGAACTGCATTCGCTGCCACACAGACATTCGCGCTCTGCTAAAGCATTGCTTCGTAATGGGGCAACACTCTGTCTCTCTCTCTGGCAGAGCCCGGCTGCCAAATTGGAAACGTCCAGAGATTGCGCCCACAGGAAAGCTGCCAGCACTGAAAGCTCTAGCTGGTTTTCACTGTCCCTTGGAACTGCATTCGCTGCCACACAGACATTCGCGCTCTGCTAAAGCATTGCTTCGTAATGGGGCAACACTCTGTCTCTCTCTCTGGCAGAGCCCGGCTGCCAAATTGGAAACGTCCAGAGATTGCGCCCACAGGAAAGCTGCCAGCACTGAAAGCTCTAGCTGGTTTTCACTGTCCCTTGGAACTGCATTCGCTGCCACACAGACATTCGCGCTCTGCTAAAGCATTGCTTCGTAATGGGGCAACACTCTGTCTCTCTCTCTGGCAGAGCCCGGCTGCCAAATTGGAAACGTCCAGAGATTGCGCCCACAGGAAAGCTGCCAGCACTGAAAGCTCTAGCTGGTTTTCACTGTCCCTTGGAACTGCATTCGCTGCCACACAGGCGTTCGCGCTCTGCTAAAGCATTGCTTCGTAATGGGGCAACATTCTGTATCTCTCTCTGGCAGAGCCCGGCTGCCAAATTGGAAACGTCCAGAGATTGCGCCCACAGGAAAGCTGCCAGCACTGAAAGCTCTAGCTGGTTTTCACTGTCCCTTGGAACTGCATTCGCTGCCACACAGACATTCGCGCTCTGCTAAAGCATTGCTTCGTAATGGGGCAACACTCTGTATCTCTCTCTGGCAGAGCCCGGCTGCCAAATTGGAAACGTCCAGAGATTGCGCCCACAGGAAAGCTGCCAGCACTGAAAGCTCTAGCTGGTTTTCACTGTCCCTTGGAACTGCATTCGCTGCCACACAGACATTCGCGCTCTGCTAAAGCTTTGCTTCCTAATGGGGCAACACTCTGTATCTCTCTCTGGCAGAGCCCGGCTGCCAAATTGGAAACGTCCAGAGATTGCGCCCACAGGAAAGCTGCCAGCACTGAAAGCTCTAGCTGGTTTTCACTGTCCCTTGGAACTGCATTCGCTGCCACACAGACATTCGCGCTCTGCTAAAGCTTTGCTTCCTAATGGGGCAACACTCTGTATCTCTCTCTGGCAGAGCCCGGCTGCCAAATTGGAAACGTCCAGACATTGCGCCCACAGGAAAGCTGCCAGCACTGAAAGCTCTAGCTGGTTTTCACTGTCCCTTGGAACTGCATTCGCTGCCACACAGGCGTTCGCGCTCTGCTAAAGCATTGCTTCGTAATGGGGCAACATTCTGTATCTCTCTCTGGCAGAGCCCGGCTGCCAAATTGGAAACGTCCAGAGATTGCGCCCACAGGAAAGCTGCCAGCACTGAAAGCTCTAGCTGGTTTTCACTGTCCCTTGGAACTGCATTCGCTGCCACACAGACATTCGCGCTCTGCTAAAGCATTGCTTCGTAATGGGGCAACACTCTGTATCTCTCTCTGGCAGAGCCCGGCTGCCAAATTGGAAACGTCCAGAGATTGCGCCCACAGGAAAGCTGCCAGCACTGAAAGCTCTAGCTGGTTTTCACTGTCCCTTGGAACTGCATTCGCTGCCACACAGACATTCGCGCTCTGCTAAAGCTTTGCTTCCTAATGGGGCAACACTCTGTCTCTCTCTCTGGCAGAGCCCGGCTGCCAAATTGGAAACGTCCAGAGATTGCGCCCACAGGAAAGCTGCCAGCACTGAAAACTTTAGCTGGTTTTCACTGTCCCTTGGAACTGCATTCGCTGCCACACAGACATTCGCGCTCTGCTAAAGCATTGCTTCCTAATGGGGCAACACTCTGTAGCTCTCTCTGGCAGAGCCCGGCTGCCAAATTGGAAACGTCCAGAGATTGCGCCCACAGGAAAGCTGCCAGCACTGAAAGCTCTAGCTGGTTTTCACTGTCCCTTGGAACTGCATTCGCTGCCACACAGACGTTCGCGCTCTGCTAAAGCATTGCTTCGTAATGGGGCAACACTCTGTATCTCTCTCTGGCAGAGTCCGGCTGCCAAATTGGAAACGTCCAGAGATTGCGCCCACAGGAAAGCTGCCAGCACTGAAAGCTCTAGCTGGTTTTCACTGTCCCTTGGAACTGCATTCGCTGCCACACAGACATTCGCGCTCTGCTAAAGCATTGCTTCCTAATGGGGAAACACTCTGTCTCTCTCTCTGGCAGAGCCCGGCTGCCAAATTGGAAACGTCCAGAGATTGCGCCCACAGGAAAGCTGCCAGCACTGAAAGCTCTAGCTGGTTTTCACTGTCCCTTGGAACTGCATTCGCTGCCACACAGACATTCGCGCTCTGCTAAAGCATTGCTTCGTAATGGGGCAACACTCTGTCTCTCTCTCTGGCAGAGCCCGGCTGCCAAATTGGAAACGTCCAGAGATTGCGCCCACAGGAAAGCTGCCAGCACTGAAAGCTCTAGCTGGTTTTCACTGTCCCTTGGAACTGCATTCGCTGCCACACAGACATTCGCGCTCTGCTAAAGCTTTGCTTCGTAATGGGGCAACACTCTGTCTCTCTCTCTGGCATAGCCCGGCTGCCAAATTGGAAACGTCCAGAGATTGCGCCCACAGGAAAGCTGCCAGCACTGAAAGCTCTAGCTGGTTTTCACTGTCCCTTGGAACTGCATTCGCTGCCACACAGACATTCGCGCTCTGCTAAAGCATTGCTTCGTAATGGGGCAACACTCTGTCTCTCTCTCTGGCAGAGCCCGGCTGCCAAATTGGAAACGTCCAGAGATTGCGCCCACAGGAAAGCTGCCAGCACTGAAAGCTCTAGCTGGTTTTCACTGTCCCTTGGAACTGCATTCGCTGCCACACAGGCGTTCGCGCTCTGCTAAAGCATTGCTTCGTAATGGGGCAACATTCTGTATCTCTCTCTGGCAGAGCCCGGCTGCCAAATTGGAAACGTCCAGAGATTGCGCCCACAGGAAAGCTGCCAGCACTGAAAGCTCTAGCTGGTTTTCACTGTCCCTTGGAACTGCATTCGCTGCCACACAGACATTCGCGCTCTGCTAAAGCATTGCTTCCTAATGGGGCAACACTCTGTATCTCTCTCTGGCAGAGCCCGGCTGCCAAATTGGAAACGTCCAGAGATTGCGCCCACAGGAAAGCTGCCAGCACTGAAAGCTCTAGCTGGTTTTCACTGTCCCTTGGAACTGCATTCGCTGCCACACAGACATTCGCGCTCTGCTAAAGCATTGCTTCGTAATGGGGCAACACTCTGTATCTCTCTCTGGCAGAGCCCGGCTGCCAAATTGGAAACGTCCAGAGATTGCGCCCACAGGAAAGCTGCCAGCACTGAAAGCTCTAGCTGGTTTTCACTGTCCCTTGGAACTGCATTCGCTGCCACACAGACATTCGCGCTCTGCTAAAGCATTGCTTCGTAATGGGGCAACACTCTGTATCTCTCTCTGGCAGAGCCCGGCTGCCAAATTGGAAACGTCCAGAGATTGCGCCCACAGGAAAGCTGCCAGCACTGAAAGCTCTAGCTGGTTTTCACTGTCCCTTGGAACTGCATTCGCTGCCACACAGACGTTCGCGCTCTGCTAAAGCATTGCTTCCTAATGGGGCAACACTCTGTATCTCTCTCTGGCAGAGCCCGGCTGCCAAATTGGAAACGTCCAGAGATTGCGCCCACAGGAAAGCTGCCAGCACTGAAAGCTCTAGCTGGTTTTCACTGTCCCTTGGAACTGCATTCGCTGCCACACAGACATTCGCGCTCTGCTAAAGCATTGCTTCCTAATGGGGCAACACTCTGTCTCTCTCTCTGGCAGAGCCCGGCTGCCAAATTGGAAACGTCCAGACATTGCGCCCACAGGAAAGCTGCCAGCACTGAAAGCTCTAGCTGGTTTTCACTGTCCCTTGGAACTGCATTCGCTGCCACACAGACATTCGCGCTCTGCTAAAGCATTGCTTCCTAATGGGGCAACACTCTGTATCTCTCTCTGGCAGATCCCGGCTGCCAAATTGGAAACGTCCAGAGATTGCGCCCACAGGAAAGCTGCAAGCACTGAAAGCTCTAGCTGGTTTTCACTGTCCCTTGGAACTGCATTCGCTGCCACACAGACATTCGCGCTCTGCTAAAGCATTGCTTCGTAATGGGGCAACATTCTGTATCTCTCTCTGGCAGAGCCCGACTGCCAAATTGGAAACGTCCAGACATTGCGCCCACAGGAAAGCTGCCAGCACTGAAAGCTCTAGCTGGTTTTCACTGTCCCTTGGAACTGCATTCGCTGCCACACAGACATTCGCGCTCTGCTAAAGCATTGCTTCCTAATGGGGCAACACTCTGTATCTCTCTCTGGCAGAGCCCGGCTGCCAAATTGGAAACGTCCAGAGATTGCGCCCACAGGAAAGCTGCCAGCACTGAAAGCTCTAGCTGGTTTTCACTGTCCCTTGGAACTGCATTCGCTGCCACACAGACATTCGCGCTCTGCTAAAGCATTGCTTCGTAATGGGGCAACACTCTGTATCTCTCTCTGGCAGAGCCCGGCTGCCAAATTGGAAACGTCCAGAGATTGCGCCCACAGGAAAGCTGCCAGCACTGAAAGCTCTAGCTGGTTTTCACTGTCCCTTGGAACTGCATTCGCTGCCACACAGACATTCGCGCTCTGCTAAAGCATTGCTTCGTAATGGGGCAACACTCTGTATCTCTCTCTGGCAGAGCCCGGCTGCCAAATTGGAAACGTCCAGAGATTGCGCCCACAGGAAAGCTGCCAGCACTGAAAGCTCTAGCTGGTTTTCACTGTCCCTTGGAACTGCATTCGCTGCCACACAGACATTCGCGCTCTGCTAAAGCATTGCTTCCTAATGGGGCAACACTCTGTATCTCTCTCTGGCAGAGCCCGGCTGCCAAATTGGAAACGTCCAGAGATTGCGCCCACAGGAAAGCTGCCAGCACTGAAAGCTCTAGCTGGTTTTCACTGTCCCTTGGAACTGCATTCGCTGCCACACAGACATTCGCGCTCTGCTAAAGCATTGCTTCGTAATGGGGCAACACTCTGTATCTCTCTCTGGCAGAGCCCGGCTGCCAAATTGGAAACGTCCAGAGATTGCGCCCACAGGAAAGCTGCCAGCACTGAAAGCTCTAGCTGGTTTTCACTGTCCCTTGGAACTGCATTCGCTGCCACACAGACATTCGCGCTCTGCTAAAGCATTGCTTCCTAATGGGGCAACACTCTGTATCTCTCTCTGGCAGAGCCCGGCTGCCAAATTGGAAACGTCCAGAGATTGCGCCCACAGGAAAGCTGCTAGCACTGAAAGCTCTAGCTGGTTTTCACTGTCCCTTGGAACTGCATTCGCTGCCACACAGACATTCGCGCTCTGCTAAAGCTTTGCTTCGTAATGGGGCAACATTCTGTATGTCTCTCTGGCAGAGCCCGGCTGCCAAATTGGAAACGTCCAGAGATTGCGCCCACAGGAAAGCTGCCAGCACTGAAAGCTCTAGCTGGTTTTCACTGTCCCTTGGAACTGCATTCGCTGCCACACAGACATTCGCGCTCTGCTAAAGCATTGCTTCGTAATGGGGCAACATTCTGTATCTCTCTCTGGCAGAGCCCGACTGCCAAATTGGAAACGTCCAGACATTGCGCCCACAGGAAAGCTGCCAGCACTGAAAGCTCTAGCTGGTTTTCACTGTCCCTTGGAACTGCATTCGCTGCCACACAGACATTCGCGCTCTGCTAAAGCATTGCTTCCTAATGGGGCAACACTCTGTATGTCTCTCTGGCAGAGCCCGGCTGCCAAATTGGAAACGTCCAGAGATTGCGCCCACAGGAAAGCTGCCAGCACTGAAAGCTCTAGCTGGTTTTCACTGTCCCTTGGAACTGCATTCGCTGCCACACAGACATTCGCGCTCTGCTAAAGCATTGCTTCCTAATGGGGCAACATTCTGTATCTCTCTCTGGCAGAGCCCGACTGCCAAATTGGAAACGTCCAGACATTGCGCCCACAGGAAAGCTGCCAGCACTGAAAGCTCTAGCTGGTTTTCACTGTCCCTTGGAACTGCATTCGCTGCCACACAGACATTCGCGCTCTGCTAAAGCATTGCTTCCTAATGGGGCAACACTCTGTATCTCTCTCTGGCAGAGCCCGGCTGCCAAATTGGAAACGTCCAGAGATTGCGCCCACAGGAAAGCTGCCAGCACTGAAAGCTCTAGCTGGTTTTCACTGTCCCTTGGAACTGCATTCGCTGCCACACAGACATTCGCGCTCTGCTAAAGCATTGCTTCGTAATGGGGCAACACTCTGTATCTCTCTCTGGCAGAGCCCGGCTGCCAAATTGGAAACGTCCAGAGATTGCGCCCACAGGAAAGCTGCCAGCACTGAAAGCTCTAGCTGGTTTTCACTGTCCCTTGGAACTGCATTCGCTGCCACACAGACATTCGCGCTCTGCTAAAGCATTGCTTCCTAATGGGGCAACACTCTGTCTCTCTCTCTGGCAGAGCCCGGCTGCCAAATTGGAAACGTCCAGAGATTGCGCCCACAGGAAAGCTGCCAGCACTGAAAGCTCTAGCTGGTTTTCACTGTCCCTTGGAACTGCATTCGCTGCCACACAGACATTCGCGCTCTGCTAAAGCATTGCTTCCTAATGGGGCAACACTCTGTAGCTCTCTCTGGCAGAGCCCGGCTGCCAAATTGGAAACGTCCAGAGATTGCGCCCACAGGAAAGCTGCCAGCACTGAAAGCTCTAGCTGGTTTTCACTGTCCCTTGGAACTGCATTCGCTGCCACACAGACATTCGCGCTCTGCTAAAGCATTGCTTCGTAATGGGGCAACACTCTGTATCTCTCTCTGGCAGAGCCCGGCTGCCAAATTGGAAACGTCCAGAGATTGCGCCCACAGGAAAGCTGCCAGCACTGAAAGCTCTAGCTGGTTTTCACTGTCCCTTGGAACTGCATTCGCTGCCACACAGACATTCGCGCTCTGCTAAAGCATTGCTTCCTAATGGGGCAACACTCTGTATCTCTCTCTGGCAGAGCCCGGCTGCCAAATTGGAAACGTCCAGAGATTGCGCCCACAGGAAAGCTGCCAGCACTGAATGCTCTAGCTGGTTTTCACTGTCCCTTGGAACTGCATTCGCTGCCACACAGACATTCGCGCTCTGCTAAAGCATTGCTTCCTAATGGGGCAACACTCTGTATCTCTCTCTGGCAGAGCCCGGCTGCCAAATTGGAAACGTCCAGACATTGCGCCCACAGGAAAGCTGCCAGCACTGAAAACTGTAGCTGGTTTTCACTGTCCCTTGGAACTGCATTCGCTGCCACACAGACATTCGCGCTCTGCTAAAGCATTGCTTCCTAATGGGGCAACACTCTGTATCTCTCTCTGGCAGAGCCCGGCTGCCAAATTGGAAACGTCCAGAGATTGCGCCCACAGGAAAGCTGCCAGCACTGAAAGCTCTAGCTGGTTTTCACTGTCCCTTGGAACTGCATTCGCTGCCACACAGACATTCGCGCTCTGCTAAAGCATTGCTTCGTAATGGGGCAACATTCTGTATCTCTCTCTGGCAGAGCCCGACTGCCAAATTGGAAACGTCCAGAGATTGCGCCCACAGGAAAGCTGCCAGCACTGAAAGCTCTAGCTGGTTTTCACTGTCCCTTGGAACTGCATTCGCTGCCACACAGACATTCGCGCTCTGCTAAAGCATTGCTTCCTAATGGGGCAACACTCTGTATCTCTCTCTGGCAGAGCCCGGCTGCCAAATTGGAAACGTCCAGAGATTGCGCCCACAGGAAAGCTGCCAGCACTGAAAGCTCTAGCTGGTTTTCACTGTCCCTTGGAACTGCATTCGCTGCCACACAGACATTCGCGCTCTGCTAAAGCATTGCTTCGTAATGGGGCAACACTCTGTATCTCTCTCTGGCAGAGCCCGGCTGCCAAATTGGAAACGTCCAGAGATTGCGCCCACAGGAAAGCTGCCAGCACTGAAAGCTCTAGCTGGTTTTCACTGTCCCTTGGAACTGCATTCGCTGCCACACAGACATTCGCGCTCTGCTAAAGCATTGCTTCCTAATGGGGCAACACTCTGTATCTCTCTCTGGCAGAGCCCGGCTGCCAAATTGGAAACGTCCAGAGATTGCGCCCACAGGAAAGCTGCCAGCACTGAAAGCTCTAGCTGGTTTTCACTGTCCCTTGGAACTGCATTCGCTGCCACACAGACATTCGCGCTCTGCTAAAGCATTGCTTCCTAATGGGGCAACACTCTGTATCTCTCTCTGGCAGAGCCCGGCTGCCAAATTGGAAACGTCCAGAGATTGCGCCCACAGGAAAGCTGCCAGCACTGAAAGCTCTAGCTGGTTTTCACTGTCCCTTGGAACTGCATTCGCTGCCACACAGACATTCGCGCTCTGCTAAAGCATTGCTTCCTAATGGGGCAACACTCTGTATCTCTCTCTGGCAGAGCCCGGCTGCCAAATTGGAAACGTCCAGAGATTGCGCCCACAGGAAAGCTGCCAGCACTGAAAGCTCTAGCTGGTTTTCACTGTCCCTTGGAACTGCATTCGCTGCCACACAGACATTCGCGCTCTGCTAAAGCTTTGCTTCGTAATGGGGCAACATTCTGTATCTCTCTCTGGCAGAGCCCGACTGCCAAATTGGAAACGTCCAGACATTGCGCCCACAGGAAAGCTGCCAGCACTGAAAGCTCTAGCTGGTTTTCACTGTCCCTTGGAACTGCATTCGCTGCCACACAGACATTCGCGCTCTGCTAAAGCATTGCTTCCTAATGGGGCAACACTCTGTATCTCTCTCTGGCAGAGCCCGGCTGCCAAATTGGAAACGTCCAGAGATTGCGCCCACAGGAAAGCTGCCAGCACTGAAAGCTCTAGCTGGTTTTCACTGTCCCTTGGAACTGCATTCGCTGCCACACAGACATTCGCGCTCTGCTAAAGCATTGCTTCGTAATGGGGCAACATTCTGTATCTCTCTCTGGCAGAGCCCGACTGCCAAATTGGAAACGTCCAGACATTGCGCCCACAGGAAAGCTGCCAGCACTGAAAGCTCTAGCTGGTTTTCACTGTCCCTTGGAACTGCATTCGCTGCCACACAGACATTCGCGCTCTGCTAAAGCATTGCTTCCTAATGGGGCAACACTCTGTATCTCTCTCTGGCAGAGCCCGGCTGCCAAATTGGAAACGTCCAGAGATTGCGCCCACAGGAAAGCTGCCAGCACTGAAAGCTCTAGCTGGTTTTCACTGTCCCTTGGAACTGCATTCGCTGCCACACAGACATTCGCGCTCTGCTAAAGCATTGCTTCCTAATGGGGCAACACTCTGTATCTCTCTCTGGCAGAGCCCGGCTGCCAAATTGGAAACGTCCAGAGATTGCGCCCACAGGAAAGCTGCCAGCACTGAAAGCTCTAGCTGGTTTTCACTGTCCCTTGGAACTGCATTCGCTGCCACACAGACATTCGCGCTCTGCTAAAGCTTTGCTTCGTAATGGGGCAACACTCTGTATCTCTCTCTGGCAGAGCCCGGCTGCCAAATTGGAAACGTCCAGAGATTGCGCCCACAGGAAAGCTGCCAGCACTGAAAGCTCTAGCTGGTTTTCACTGTCCCTTGGAACTGCATTCGCTGCCACACAGACATTCGCGCTCTGCTAAAGCTTTGCTTCCTAATGGGGCAACACTCTGTATCTCTCTCTGGCAGAGCCCGGCTGCCAAATTGGAAACGTCCAGAGATTGCGCCCACAGGAAAGCTGCCAGCACTGAAAGCTCTAGCTGGTTTTCACTGTCCCTTGGAACTGCATTCGCTGCCACACAGACATTCGCGCTCTGCTAAAGCATTGCTTCCTAATGGGGCAACACTCTGTATCTCTCTCTGGCAGAGCCCGGCTGCCAAATTGGAAACGTCCAGAGATTGCGCCCACAGGAAAGCTGCCAGCACTGAAAGCTCTAGCTGGTTTTCACTGTCCCTTGGAACTGCATTCGCTGCCACACAGACATTCGCGCTCTGCTAAAGCATTGCTTCCTAATGGGGCAACACTCTGTATCTCTCTCTGGCAGAGCCCGGCTGCCAAATTGGAAACGTCCAGACATTGCGCCCACAGGAAAGCTGCCAGCACTGAAAACTGTAGCTGGTTTTCACTGTCCCTTGGAACTGCATTCGCTGCCACACAGACATTCGCGCTCTGCTAAAGCTTTGCTTCGTAATGGGGCAACATTCTGTATCTCTCTCTGGCAGAGCCCGGCTGCCAAATTGGAAACGTCCAGAGATTGCGCCCACAGGAAAGCTGCCAGCACTGAAAGCTCTAGCTGGTTTTCACTGTCCCTTGGAACTGCATTCGCTGCCACACAGACATTCGCGCTCTGCTAAAGTATTGCTTCCTAATGGGGCAACACTCTGTATCTCTCTCTGGCAGAGCCCGGCTGCCAAATTGGAAACGTCCAGAGATTGCGCCCACAGGAAAGCTGCCAGCACTGAAAGCTCTAGCTGGTTTTCACTGTCCCTTGGAACTGCATTCGCTGCCACACAGACATTCGCGCTCTGCTAAAGCATTGCTTCCTAATGGGGCAACACTCTGTATCTCTCTCTGGCAGAGCCCGGCTGCCAAATTGGAAACGTCCAGAGATTGCGCCCACAGGAAAGCTGCCAGCACTGAAAGCTCTAGCTGGTTTTCACTGTCCCTTGGAACTGCATTCGCTGCCACACAGACATTCGCGCTCTGCTAAAGCATTGCTTCCTAACGGGGCAACACTCTGTATGTCTCTCTGGCAGAGCCCGGCTGCCAAATTGGAAACGTCCAGACATTGCGCCCACAGGAAAGCTGCCAGCACTGAAAGCTCTAGCTGGTTTTCACTGTCCCTTGGAACTGCATTCGCTGCCACACAGACATTCGCGCTCTGCTAAAGCATTGCTTCCTAATGGGGCAACACTCTGTATCTCTCTCTGGCAGAGCCCGGCTGCCAAATTGGAAACGTCCAGACATTGCGCCCACAGGAAAGCTGCCAGCACTGAAAACTGTAGCTGGTTTTCACTGTCCCTTGGAACTGCATTCGCTGCCACACAGACATTCGCGCTCTGCTAAAGCATTGCTTCGTAATGGGGCAACACTCTGTATCTCTCTCTGGCAGAGCCCGGCTGCCAAATTGGAAACGTCCAGAGATTGCGCCCACAGGAAAGCTGCCAGCACTGAAAGCTCTAGCTGGTTTTCACTGTCCCTTGGAACTGCATTCGCTGCCACACAGACATTCGCGCTCTGCTAAAGTATTGCTTCCTAATGGGGCAACACTCTGTATCTCTCTCTGGCAGAGCCCGGCTGCCAAATTGGAAACGTCCAGAGATTGCGCCCACAGGAAAGCTGCCAGCACTGAAAGCTCTAGCTGGTTTTCACTGTCCCTTGGAACTGCATTCGCTGCCACACAGACATTCGCGCTCTGCTAAAGCATTGCTTCCTAATGGGGCAACACTCTGTATCTCTCTCTGGCAGAGCCCGGCTGCCAAATTGGAAACGTCCAGAGATTGCGCCCACAGGAAAGCTGCCAGCACTGAAAGCTCTAGCTGGTTTTCACTGTCCCTTGGAGCTGCATTCGCTGCCACACAGACATTCGCGCTCTGCTAAAGCATTGCTTCCTAATGGGGCAACACTCTGTATCTCTCTCTGGCAGAGCCCGGCTGCCAAATTGGAAACGTCCAGAGATTGCGCCCACAGGAAAGCTGCCAGCACTGAAAGCTCTAGCTGGTTTTCACTGTGCCTTGGAACTGCATTCGCTGCCACACAGACATTCGCGCTCTGCTAAAGTATTGCTTCCTAATGGGGCAACACTCTGTTTCTCTCTCTGGCAGAGCCCGGCTGCCAAATTGGAAACGTCCAGAGATTGCGCCCACAGGAAAGCTGCCAGCACTGAAACCTCTAGCTGGTTTTCACTGTCCCTTGGAACTGCATTCGCTGCCACACAGACATTCGCGCTCTGCTAAAGCATTGCTTCCTAATGGGGCAACACTCTGTCTCTCTCTCTGGCAGAGCCCGGCTGCCAAATTGGAAACGTCCAGAGATTGCGCCCACAGGAAAGCTGCCAGCACTGAAAGCTCTAGCTGGTTTTCACTGTCCCTTGGAACTGCATTCGCTGCCACACAGACATTCGCGCTCTGCTAAAGCATTGCTTCGTAATGGGGCAACACTCTGTCTCTCTCTCTGGCAGAGCCCGGCTGCCAAATTGGAAACGTCCAGAGATTGCGCCCACAGGAAAGCTGCCAGCACTGAAAGCTCTAGCTGGTTTTCACTGTCCCTTGGAACTGCATTCGCTGCCACACAGACATTCGCGCTCTGCTAAAGCATTGCTTCGTAATGGGGCAACACTCTGTCTCTCTCTCTGGCAGAGCCCGGCTGCCAAATTGGAAACGTCCAGAGATTGCGCCCACAGGAAAGCTGCCAGCACTGAAAGCTCTAGCTGGTTTTCACTGTCCCTTGGAACTGCATTCGCTGCCACACAGACATTCGCGCTCTGCTAAAGCATTGCTTCGTAATGGGGCAACACTCTGTCTCTCTCTCTGGCAGAGCCCGGCTGCCAAATTGGAAACGTCCAGACATTGCGCCCACAGGAAAGCTGCCAGCACTGAAAGCTCTAGCTGGTTTTCACTGTCCCTTGGAACTGCATTCGCTGCCACACAGGCGTTCGCGCTCTGCTAAAGCATGCTTCGTAATGGGGCAACATTCTGTATCTCTCTCTGGCAGAGCCCGGCTGCCAAATTGGAAACGTCCAGAGATTGCGCCCACAGGAAAGCTGCCAGCACTGAAAGCTCTAGCTGGTTTTCACTGTCCCTTGGAACTGCATTCGCTGCCACACAGACATTCGCGCTCTGCTAAAGCATTGCTTCGTAATGGGGCAACACTCTGTATCTCTCTCTGGCAGAGCC
The DNA here is from genome assembly GCF_035582795.1 of Mycteria americana. NCBI lineage: Eukaryota > Metazoa > Chordata > Aves > Ciconiiformes > Ciconiidae > Mycteria > Mycteria americana. The sequence goes on from NW_027445635.1 coordinate 854,283, forward strand.
CGGCTGCCAAATTGGAAACGTCCAGAGATTGCGCCCACAGGAAAGCTGCCAGCACTGAAAGCTCTAGCTGGTTTTCACTGTCCCTTGGAACTGCATTCGCTGCCACACAGACATTCGCGCTCTGCTAAAGCTTTGCTTCCTAATGGGGCAACACTCTGTATCTCTCTCTGGCAGAGCCCGGCTGCCAAATTGGAAACGTCCAGAGATTGCGCCCACAGGAAAGCTGCCAGCACTGAAAACTGTAGCTGGTTTTCACTGTCCCTTGGAACTGCATTCGCTGCCACACAGACATTCGCGCTCTGCTAAAGCATTGCTTCCTAATGGGGCAACACTCTGTATCTCTCTCTGGCAGAGCCCGGCTGCCAAATTGGAAACGTCCAGAGATTGCGCCCACAGGAAAGCTGCCAGCACTGAAAGCTCTAGCTGGTTTTCACTGTCCCTTGGAACTGCATTCGCTGCCACACAGACATTCGCGCTCTGCTAAAGCTTTGCTTCCTAATGGGGCAACACTCTGTATCTCTCTCTGGCAGAGCCCGGCTGCCAAATTGGAAACGTCCAGAGATTGCGCCCACAGGAAAGCTGCCAGCACTGAAAGCTCTAGCTGGTTTTCACTGTCCCTTGGAACTGCATTCGCTGCCACACAGACATTCGCGCTCTGCTAAAGCATTGCTTCGTAATGGGGCAACACTCTGTCTCTCTCTCTGGCAGAGCCCGGCTGCCAAATTGGAAACGTCCAGACATTGCGCCCACAGGAAAGCTGCCAGCACTGAAAGCTCTAGCTGGTTTTCACTGTCCCTTGGAACTGCATTCGCTGCCACACAGGCGTTCGCGCTCTGCTAAAGCATTGCTTCCTAATGGGGCAACATTCTGTATCTCTCTCTGGCAGAGCCCGGCTGCCAAATTGGAAACGTCCAGAGATTGCGCCCACAGGAAAGCTGCCAGCACTGAAAGCTCTAGCTGGTTTTCACTGTCCCTTGGAACTGCATTCGCTGCCACACAGACATTCGCGCTCTGCTAAAGCTTTGCTTCCTAATGGGGCAACACTCTGTATCTCTCTCTGGCAGAGCCCGGCTGCCAAATTGGAAACGTCCAGAGATTGCGCCCACAGGAAAGCTGCCAGCACTGAAAACTTTAGCTGGTTTTCACTGTCCCTTGGAACTGCATTCGCTGCCACACAGACATTCGCGCTCTGCTAAAGCATTGCTTCCTAATGGGGCAACACTCTGTATCTCTCTCTGGCAGAGCCCGGCTGCCAAATTGGAAACGTCCAGAGATTGCGCCCACAGGAAAGCTGCCAGCACTGAAAGCTCTAGCTGGTTTTCACTGTCCCTTGGAACTGCATTCGCTGCCACACAGACGTTCGCGCTCTGCTAAAGCATTGCTTCGTAATGGGGCAACACTCTGTATCTCTCTCTGGCAGAGCCCGGCTGCCAAATTGGAAACGTCCAGAGATTGCGCCCACAGGAAAGCTGCCAGCACTGAAAGCTCTAGCTGGTTTTCACTGTCCCTTGGAACTGCATTCGCTGCCACACAGACATTCGCGCTCTGCTAAAGCATTGCTTCGTAATGGGGCAACACTCTGTCTCTCTCTCTGGCAGAGCCCGGCTGCCAAATTGGAAACGTCCAGAGATTGCGCCCACAGGAAAGCTGCCAGCACTGAAAGCTCTAGCTGGTTTTCACTGTCCCTTGGAACTGCATTCGCTGCCACACAGACATTCGCGCTCTGCTAAAGCATTGCTTCGTAATGGGGCAACACTCTGTCTCTCTCTCTGGCAGAGCCCGGCTGCCAAATTGGAAACGTCCAGAGATTGCGCCCACAGGAAAGCTGCCAGCACTGAAAGCTCTAGCTGGTTTTCACTGTCCCTTGGAACTGCATTCGCTGCCACACAGACATTCGCGCTCTGCTAAAGCTTTGCTTCGTAATGGGGCAACACTCTGTCTCTCTCTCTGGCAGAGCCCGGCTGCCAAATTGGAAACGTCCAGAGATTGCGCCCACAGGAAAGTTGCCAGCACTGAAAGCTCTAGCTGGTTTTCACTGTCCCTTGGAACTGCATTCGCTGCCACACAGACATTCGCGCTCTGCTAAAGCATTGCTTCGTAATGGGGCAACACTCTGTCTCTCTCTCTGGCAGAGCCCGGCTGCCAAATTGGAAACGTCCAGACATTGCGCCCACAGGAAAGCTGCCAGCACTGAAAGCTCTAGCTGGTTTTCACTGTCCCTTGGAACTGCATTCGCTGCCACACAGGCGTTCGCGCTCTGCTAAAGCATTGCTTCGTAATGGGGCAACATTCTGTATCTCTCTCTGGCAGAGACCGGCTGCCAAATTGGAAACGTCCAGAGATTGCGCCCACAGGAAAGCTGCCAGCACTGAAAGCTCTAGCTGGTTTTCACTGTCCCTTGGAACTGCATTCGCTGCCACACAGACATTCGCGCTCTGCTAAAGCTTTGCTTCGTAATGGGGCAACACTCTGTCTCTCTCTCTGGCAGAGCCCGGCTGCCAAATTGGAAACGTCCAGAGATTGCGCCCACAGGAAAGCTGCCAGCACTGAAAGCTCTAGCTGGTTTTCACTGTCCCTTGGAACTGCATTCGCTGCCACACAGACATTCGCGCTCTGCTAAAGCATTGCTTCGTAATGGGGCAACACTCTGTCTCTCTCTCTGGCAGAGCCCGGCTGCCAAATTGGAAAAGTCCAGACATTGCGCCCACAGGAAAGCTGCCAGCACTGAAAGCTCTAGCTGGTTTTCACTGTCCCTTGGAACTGCATTCGCTGCCACACAGGCGTTCGCGCTCTGCTAAAGCATTGCTTCGTAATGGGGCAACATTCTGTATCTCTCTCTGGCAGAGACCGGCTGCCAAATTGGAAACGTCCAGAGATTGCGCCCACAGGAAAGCTGCCAGCACTGAAAGCTCTAGCTGGTTTTCACTGTCCCTTGGAACTGCATTCGCTGCCACACAGACATTCGCGCTCTGCTAAAGCTTTGCTTCCTAATGGGGCAACACTCTGTATCTCTCTCTGGCAGAGCCCGGCTGCCAAATTGGAAACGTCCAGAGATTGCGCCCACAGGAAAGCTGCCAGCACTGAAAACTGTAGCTGGTTTTCACTGTCCCTTGGAACTGCATTCGCTGCCACACAGACATTCGCGCTCTGCTAAAGCATTGCTTCCTAATGGGGCAACACTCTGTCTCTCTCTCTGGCAGAGCCCGGCTGCCAAATTGGAAACGTCCAGAGATTGCGCCCACAGGAAAGCTGCCAGCACTGAAAGCTCTAGCTGGTTTTCACTGTCCCTTGGAACTGCATTCGCTGCCACACAGACATTCGCGCTCTGCTAAAGCTTTGCTTCCTAATGGGGCAACACTCTGTATCTCTCTCTGGCAGAGCCCGGCTGCCAAATTGGAAACGTCCAGAGATTGCGCCCACAGGAAAGCTGCCAGCACTGAAAGCTCTAGCTGGTTTTCACTGTCCCTTGGAACTGCATTCGCTGCCACACAGACATTCGCGCTCTGCTAAAGCTTTGCTTCCTAATGGGGCAACACTCTGTCTCTCTCTCTGGCAGAGCCCGGCTGCCAAATTGGAAACGTCCAGACATTGCGCCCACAGGAAAGCTGCCAGCACTGAAAGCTCTAGCTGGTTTTCACTGTCCCTTGGAACTGCATTCGCTGCCACACAGGCGTTCGCGCTCTGCTAAAGCATTGCTTCGTAATGGGGCAACATTCTGTATCTCTCTCTGGCAGAGACCGGCTGCCAAATTGGAAACGTCCAGAGATTGCGCCCACAGGAAAGCTGCCAGCACTGAAAGCTCTAGCTGGTTTTCACTGTCCCTTGGAACTGCATTCGCTGCCACACAGACATTCGCGCTCTGCTAAAGCTTTGCTTCCTAATGGGGCAACACTCTGTATCTCTCTCTGGCAGAGCCCGGCTGCCAAATTGGAAACGTCCAGAGATTGCGCCCACAGGAAAGCTGCCAGCACTGAAAACTGTAGCTGGTTTTCACTGTCCCTTGGAACTGCATTCGCTGCCACACAGACATTCGCGCTCTGCTAAAGCATTGCTTCCTAATGGGGCAACACTCTGTATCTCTCTCTGGCAGAGCCCGGCTGCCAAATTGGAAACGTCCAGAGATTGCGCCCACAGGAAAGCTGCCAGCACTGAAAGCTCTAGCTGGTTTTCACTGTCCCTTGGAACTGCATTCGCTGCCACACAGACATTCGCGCTCTGCTAAAGCTTTGCTTCCTAATGGGGCAACACTCTGTATCTCTCTCTGGCAGAGCCCGGCTGCCAAATTGGAAACGTCCAGAGATTGCGCCCACAGGAAAGCTGCCAGCACTGAAAGCTCTAGCTGGTTTTCACTGTCCCTTGGAACTGCATTCGCTGCCACACAGACATTCGCGCTCTGCTAAAGCATTGCTTCGTAATGGGGCAACACTCTGTATCTCTCTCTGGCAGAGCCCGGCTGCCAAATTGGAAACGTCCAGAGATTGCGCCCACAGGAAAGCTGCCAGCACTGAAAGCTCTAGCTGGTTTTCACTGTCCCTTGGAACTGCATTCGCTGCCACACAGACATTCGCGCTCTGCTAAAGCATTGCTTCGTAATGGGGCAACACTCTGTCTCTCTCTCTGGCAGAGCCCGGCTGCCAAATTGGAAACGTCCAGAGATTGCGCCCACAGGAAAGCTGCCAGCACTGAAAGCTCTAGCTGGTTTTCACTGTCCCTTGGAACTGCATTCGCTGCCACACAGACATTCGCGCTCTGCTAAAGCTTTGCTTCGTAATGGGGCAACACTCTGTATCTCTCTCTGGCAGAGCCCGGCTGCCAAATTGGAAACGTCCAGAGATTGCGCCCACAGGAAAGCTGCCAGCACTGAAAACTTTAGCTGGTTTTCACTGTCCCTTGGAACTGCATTCGCTGCCACACAGACATTCGCGCTCTGCTAAAGCATTGCTTCCTAATGGGGCAACACTCTGTATCTCTCTCTGGCAGAGCCCGGCTGCCAAATTGGAAACGTCCAGAGATTGCGCCCACAGGAAAGCTGCCAGCACTGAAAGCTCTAGCTGGTTTTCACTGTCCCTTGGAACTGCATTCGCTGCCACACAGACATTCGCGCTCTGCTAAAGCTTTGCTTCCTAATGGGGCAACACTCTGTATCTCTCTCTGGCAGAGCCCGGCTGCCAAATTGGAAACGTCCAGAGATTGCGCCCACAGGAAAGCTGCCAGCACTGAAAGCTCTAGCTGGTTTTCACTGTCCCTTGGAACTGCATTCGCTGCCACACAGACATTCGCGCTCTGCTAAAGCATTGCTTCGTAATGGGGCAACACTCTGTATCTCTCTCTGGCAGAGCCCGGCTGCCAAATTGGAAACGTCCAGAGATTGCGCCCACAGGAAAGCTGCCAGCACTGAAAGCTCTAGCTGGTTTTCACTGTCCCTTGGAACTGCATTCGCTGCCACACAGACGTTCGCGCTCTGCTAAAGCATTGCTTCGTAATGGGGCAACATTCTGTATCTCTCTCTGGCAGAGCCCGGCTGCCAAATTGGAAATGTCCAGAGATTGCGCCCACAGGAAAGCTGCCAGCACTGAAAGCTCTAGCTGGTTTTCACTGTCCCTTGGAACTGCATTCGCTGCCACACAGACATTCGCGCTCTGCTAAAGCATTGCTTCGTAATGGGGCAACACTCTGTATCTCTCTCTGGCAGATCCCGGCTGCCAAATTGGAAACGTCCAGAGATTGCGCCCACAGGAAAGCTGCCAGCACTGAAAGCTCTAGCTGGTTTTCACTGTCCCTTGGAGCTGCATTCACTGCCACACAGACATTCGCGCTCTGCTAAAGCATTGCTTTGTAATGGGGCAACACTCTGTATCTCTCTCTGGCAGAGCCCGGCTGCCAAATTGGAAACGTCCAGAGATTGCGCCCACAGGAAAGCTGCCAGCACTGAAAGCTCTAGCTGGTTTTCACTGTCCCTTGGAACTGCATTCGCTGCCACACAGACATTCGCGCTCTGCTAAAGCATTGCTTCCTAATGGGGCAACACTCTGTATCTCTCTCTGGCAGAGCCCGGCTGCCAAATTGGAAACGTCCAGAGATTGCGCCCACAGGAAAGCTGCCAGCACTGAAAGCTCTAGCTGGTTTTCACTGTCCCTTGGAACTGCATTCGCTGCCACACAGACATTCGCGCTCTGCTAAAGCATTGCTTCGTAATGGGGCAACACTCTGTCTCTCTCTCTGGCAGAGCCCGGCTGCCAAATTGGAAACGTCCAGAGATTGCGCCCACAGGAAAGCTGCCAGCACTGAAAGCTCTAGCTGGTTTTCACTGTCCCTTGGAACTGCATTCGCTGCCACACAGACATACGCGCTCTGCTAAAGCTTTGCTTCGTAATGGGGCAACACTCTGTCTCTCTCTCTGGCAGAGCCCGGCTGCCAAATTGGAAACGTCCAGAGATTGCGCCCACAGGAAAGCTGCCAGCACTGAAAGCTCTAGCTGGTTTTCACTGTCCCTTGGAACTGCATTCGCTGCCACACAGACATTCGCGCTCTGCTAAAGCATTGCTTCCTAATGGGGCAACACTCTGTATCTCTCTCTGGCAGAGCCCGGCTGCCAAATTGGAAACGTCCAGAGATTGCGCCCACAGGAAAGCTGCCAGCACTGAAAGCTCTAGCTGGTTTTCACTGTCCCTTGGAACTGCATTCGCTGCCACACAGACATTCGCGCTCTGCTAAAGCATTGCTTCCTAATGGGGCAACACTCTGTATCTCTCTCTGGCAGAGCCCGGCTGCCAAATTGGAAACGTCCAGACATTGCGCCCACAGGAAAGCTGCCAGCACTGAAAGCTCTAGCTGGTTTTCACTGTCCCTTGGAACTGCATTCGCTGCCACACAGACATTCGCACTCTGCTAAAGCATTGCTTCGTAATGGGGCAACACTCTGTCTCTCTCTCTGGCAGAGCCCGGCTGCCAAATTGGAAACGTCCAGAGATTGCGCCCACAGGAAAGCTGCCAGCACTGAAAGCTCTAGCTGGTTTTCACTGTCCCTTGGAACTGCATTCGCTGCCACACAGACATTCGCGCTCTGCTAAAGCATTGCTTCGTAATGGGGCAACACTCTGTCTCTCTCTCTGGCAGAGCCCGGCTGCCAAATTGGAAACGTCCAGACATTGCGCCCACAGGAAAGCTGCCAGCACTGAAAGCTCTAGCTGGTTTTCACTGTCCCTTGGAACTGCATTCGCTGCCACACAGGCGTTCGCGCTCTGCTAAAGCATTGCTTCGTAATGGGGCAACATTCTGTATCTCTCTCTGGCAGAGACCGGCTGCCAAATTGGAAACGTCCAGAGATTGCGCACACAGGAAAGCTGCCAGCACTGAAAGCTCTAGCTGGTTTTCACTGTCCCTTGGAACTGCATTCGCTGCCACACAGACATTCGCGCTCTGCTAAAGCATTGCTTCGTAATGGGGCAACACTCTGTATCTCTCTCTGGCAGAGCCCGGCTGCCAAATTGGAAACGTCCAGAGATTGCGCCCACAGGAAAGCTGCCAGCACTGAAAGCTCTAGCTGGTTTTCACTGTCCCTTGGAACTGCATTCGCTGCCACACAGACATTCGCGCTCTGCTAAAGCTTTGCTTCCTAATGGGGCAACACTCTGTATCTCTCTCTGGCAGAGCCCCGCTGCCAAATTGGAAACGTCCAGAGATTGCGCCCACAGGAAAGCTGCCAGCACTGAAAACTGTAGCTGGTTTTCACTGTCCCTTGGAACTGCATTCGCTGCCACACAGACATTCGCGCTCTGCTAAAGCATTGCTTCCTAATGGGGCAACACTCTGTATCTCTCTCTGGCAGAGCCCGGCTGCCAAATTGGAAACGTCCAGAGATTGCGCCCACAGGAAAGCTGCCAGCACTGAAAGCTCTAGCTGGTTTTCACTGTCCCTTGGAACTGCATTCGCTGCCACACAGACATACGCGCTCTGCTAAAGCTTTGCTTCGTAATGGGGCAACACTCTGTCTCTCTCTCTGGCAGAGCCCGGCTGCCAAATTGGAAACGTCCAGAGATTGCGCCCACAGGAAAGCTGCCAGCACTGAAAGCTCTAGCTGGTTTTCACTGTCCCTTGGAACTGCATTCGCTGCCACACAGACATTCGCGCTCTGCTAAAGCATTGCTTCCTAATGGGGCAACACTCTGTATCTCTCTCTGGCAGAGCCCGGCTGCCAAATTGGAAACGTCCAGAGATTGCGCCCACAGGAAAGCTGCCAGCACTGAAAGCTCTAGCTGGTTTTCACTGTCCCTTGGAACTGCATTCGCTGCCACACAGACATTCGCGCTCTGCTAAAGCATTGCTTCCTAATGGGGCAACACTCTGTATCTCTCTCTGGCAGAGCCCGGCTGCCAAATTGGAAACGTCCAGACATTGCGCCCACAGGAAAGCTGCCAGCACTGAAAGCTCTAGCTGGTTTTCACTGTCCCTTGGAACTGCATTCGCTGCCACACAGACATTCGCGCTCTGCTAAAGCATTGCTTCGTAATGGGGCAACACTCTGTCTCTCTCTCTGGCAGAGCCCGGCTGCCAAATTGGAAACGTCCAGAGATTGCGCCCACAGGAAAGCTGCCAGCACTGAAAGCTCTAGCTGGTTTTCACTGTCCCTTGGAACTGCATTCGCTGCCACACAGACATTCGCGCTCTGCTAAAGCATTGCTTCGTAATGGGGCAACACTCTGTCTCTCTCTCTGGCAGAGCCCGGCTGCCAAATTGGAAACGTCCAGACATTGCGCCCACAGGAAAGCTGCCAGCACTGAAAGCTCTAGCTGGTTTTCACTGTCCCTTGGAACTGCATTCGCTGCCACACAGGCGTTCGCGCTCTGCTAAAGCATTGCTTCGTAATGGGGCAACATTCTGTATCTCTCTCTGGCAGAGACCGGCTGCCAAATTGGAAACGTCCAGAGATTGCGCCCACAGGAAAGCTGCCAGCACTGAAAGCTCTAGCTGGTTTTCACTGTCCCTTGGAACTGCATTCGCTGCCACACAGACATTCGCGCTCTGCTAAAGCATTGCTTCGTAATGGGGCAACACTCTGTATCTCTCTCTGGCAGAGCCCGGCTGCCAAATTGGAAACGTCCAGAGATTGCGCCCACAGGAAAGCTGCCAGCACTGAAAGCTCTAGCTGGTTTTCACTGTCCCTTGGAACTGCATTCGCTGCCACACAGACATTCGCGCTCTGCTAAAGCTTTGCTTCCTAATGGGGCAACACTCTGTATCTCTCTCTGGCAGAGCCCCGCTGCCAAATTGGAAACGTCCAGAGATTGCGCCCACAGGAAAGCTGCCAGCACTGAAAACTGTAGCTGGTTTTCACTGTCCCTTGGAACTGCATTCGCTGCCACACAGACATTCGCGCTCTGCTAAAGCATTGCTTCCTAATGGGGCAACACTCTGTATCTCTCTCTGGCAGAGCCCGGCTGCCAAATTGGAAACGTCCAGAGATTGCGCCCACAGGAAAGCTGCCAGCACTGAAAGCTCTAGCTGGTTTTCACTGTCCCTTGGAACTGCATTCGCTGCCACACAGACATTCGCGCTCTGCTAAAGCTTTGCTTCCTAATGGGGCAACACTCTGTATCTCTCCCTGGCAGAGCCCGGCTGCCAAATTGGAAACGTCCAGAGATTGCGCCCACAGGAAAGCTGCCAGCACTGAAAGCTCTAGCTGGTTTTCACTGTCCCTTGGAACTGCATTCGCTGCCACACAGACATTCGCGCTCTGCTAAAGCATTGCTTCGTAATGGGGCAACACTCTGTATCTCTCTCTGGCAGAGCCCGGCTGCCAAATTGGAAACGTCCAGAGATTGCGCCCACAGGAAAGCTGCCAGCACTGAAAGCTCTAGCTGGTTTTCACTGTCCCTTGGAACTGCATTCGCTGCCACACAGACATTCGCGCTCTGCTAAAGCATTGCTTCGTAATGGGGCAACACTCTGTCTCTCTCTCTGGCAGAGCCCGGCTGCCAAATTGGAAACGTCCAGAGATTGCGCCCACAGGAAAGCTGCCAGCACTGAAAGCTCTAGCTGGTTTTCACTGTCCCTTGGAACTGCATTCGCTGCCACACAGACGTTCGCGCTCTGCTAAAGCATTGCTTCGTAATGGGGCAACACTCTGTATCTCTCTCTGGCAGAGCCCGGCTGCCAAATTGGAAACGACCAGAGATTGCGCCCACAGGAAAGCTGCCAGCACTGAAAGCTCTAGCTGGTTTTCACTGTCCCTTGGAACTGCATTCGCTGCCACACAGACATTCGCGCTCTGCTAAAGCATTGCTTCCTAATGGGGCAACACTCTGTCTCTCTCTCTGGCAGAGCCCGGCTGCCAAATTGGAAACGTCCAGACATTGCGCCCACAGGAAAGCTGCCAGCACTGAAAGCTCTAGCTGGTTTTCACTGTCCCTTGGAACTGCATTCGCTGCCACACAGACATTCGCGCTCTGCTAAAGCATTGCTTCGTAATGGGGCAACACTCTGTATCTCTCTCTGGCAGAGCCCGGCTGCCAAATTGGAAACGTCCAGAGATTGCGCCCACAGGAAAGCTGCCAGCACTGAAAGCTCTAGCTGGTTTTCACTGTCCCTTGGAACTGCATTCGCTGCCACACAGGCGTTCGCGCTCTGCTAAAGCATTGCTTCGTAATGGGGCAACATTCTGTATCTCTCTCTGGCAGAGACCGGCTGCCAAATTGGAAACGTCCAGAGATTGCGCCCACAGGAAAGCTGCCAGCACTGAAAGCTCTAGCTGGTTTTCACTGTCCCTTGGAACTGCATTCGCTGCCACACAGACATTCGCGCTCTGCTAAAGCATTGCTTCGTAATGGGGCAACACTCTGTATCTCTCTCTGGCAGAGCCCGGCTGCCAAATTGGAAACGTCCAGAGATTGCGCCCACAGGAAAGCTGCCAGCACTGAAAGCTCTAGCTGGTTTTCACTGTCCCTTGGAACTGCATTCGCTGCCACACAGACATTCGCGCTCTGCTAAAGCTTTGCTTCCTAATGGGGCAACACTCTGTATCTCTCTCTGGCAGAGCCCGGCTGCCAAATTGGAAACGTCCAGAGATTGCGCCCACAGGAAAGCTGCCAGCACTGAAAACTGTAGCTGGTTTTCACTGTCCCTTGGAACTGCATTCGCTGCCACACAGACATTCGCGCTCTGCTAAAGCATTGCTTCCTAATGGGGCAACACTCTGTATCTCTCTCTGGCAGAGCCCGGCTGCCAAATTGGAAACGTCCAGAGATTGCGCCCACAGGAAAGCTGCCAGCACTGAAAGCTCTAGCTGGTTTTCACTGTCCCTTGGAACTGCATTCGCTGCCACACAGACATTCGCGCTCTGCTAAAGCTTTGCTTCCTAATGGGGCAACACTCTGTATCTCTCTCTGGCAGAGCCCGGCTGCCAAATTGGAAACGTCCAGAGATTGCGCCCACAGGAAAGCTGCCAGCACTGAAAGCTCTAGCTGGTTTTCACTGTCCCTTGGAACTGCATTCGCTGCCACACAGACATTCGCGCTCTGCTAAAGCATTGCTTCGTAATGGGGCAACACTCTGTCTCTCTCTCTGGCAGAGCCCGGCTGCCAAATTGGAAACGTCCAGAGATTGCGCCCACAGGAAAGCTGCCAGCACTGAAAGCTCTAGCTGGTTTTCACTGTCCCTTGGAACTGCATTCGCTGCCACACAGACATTCGCGCTCTGCTAAAGCATTGCTTCCTAATGGGGCAACACTCTGTCTCTCTCTCTGGCAGAGCCCGGCTGCCAAATTGGAAACGTCCAGAGATTGCGCCCACAGGAAAGCTGCCAGCACTGAAAGCTCTAGCTGGTTTTCACTGTCCCTTGGAACTGCATTCGCTGCCACACAGACATTCGCGCTCTGCTAAAGCATTGCTTCGTAATGGGGCAACACTCTGTCTCTCTCTCTGGCAGAGCCCGGCTGCCAAATTGGAAACGTCCAGACATTGCGCCCACAGGAAAGCTGCCAGCACTGAAAGCTCTAGCTGGTTTTCACTGTCCCTTGGAACTGCATTCGCTGCCACACAGGCGTTCGCGCTCTGCTAAAGCATTGCTTCGTAATGGGGCAACATTCTGTATCTCTCTCTGGCAGAGCCCGGCTGCCAAATTGGAAACGTCCAGAGATTGCGCCCACAGGAAAGCTGCCAGCACTGAAAGCTCTAGCTGGTTTTCACTGTCCCTTGGAACTGCATTCGCTGCCACACAGACATTCGCGCTCTGCTAAAGCATTGCTTCGTAATGGGGCAACACTCTGTATCTCTCTCTGGCAGAGCCCGGCTGCCAAATTGGAAACGTCCAGAGATTGCGCCCACAGGAAAGCTGCCAGCACTGAAAGCTCTAGCTGGTTTTCACTGTCCCTTGGAACTGCATTCGCTGCCACACAGACATTCGCGCTCTGCTAAAGCATTGCTTCCTAATGGGGCAACACTCTGTATCTCTCTCTGGCAGAGCCCGGCTGCCAAATTGGAAACGTCCAGAGATTGCGCCCACAGGAAAGCTGCCAGCACTGAAAGCTCTAGCTGGTTTTCACTGTCCCTTGGAACTGCATTCGCTGCCACACAGACATTCGCGCTCTGCTAAAGCTTTGCTTCCTAATGGGGCAACACTCTGTCTCTCTCTCTGGCAGAGCCCGGCTGCCAAATTGGAAACGTCCAGAGATTGCGCCCACAGGAAAGCTGCCAGCACTGAAAGCTCTAGCTGGTTTTCACTGTCCCTTGGAACTGCATTCGCTGCCACACAGACATTCGCGCTCTGCTAAAGCTTTGCTTCCTAATGGGGCAACACTCTGTATCTCTCTCTGGCAGAGCCCGGCTGCCAAATTGGAAACGTCCAGAGATTGCGCCCACAGGAAAGCTGCCAGCACTGAAAGCTCTAGCTGGTTTTCACTGTCCCTTGGAACTGCATTCGCTGCCACACAGACATTCGCGCTCTGCTAAAGCATTGCTTCGTAATGGGGCAACACTCTGTAGCTCTCTCTGGCAGAGCCCGGCTGCCAAATTGGAAACGTCCAGAGATTGCGCCCACAGGAAAGCTGCCAGCACTGAAAGCTCTAGCTGGTTTTCACTGTCCCTTGGAACTGCATTCGCTGCCACACAGACATTCGCGCTCTGCTAAAGCATTGCTTCGTAATGGGGCAACACTCTGTCTCTCTCTCTGGCAGAGCCCGGCTGCCAAATTGGAAACGTCCAGAGATTGCGCCCACAGGAAAGCTGCCAGCACTGAAAGCTCTAGCTGGTTTTCACTGTCCCTTGGAACTGCATTCGCTGCCACACAGACATTCGCGCTCTGCTAAAGCATTGCTTCGTAATGGGGCAACACTCTGTCTCTCTCTCTGGCAGAGCCCGGCTGCCAAATTGGAAACGTCCAGAGATTGCGCCCACAGGAAAGCTGCCAGCACTGAAAGCTCTAGCTGGTTTTCACTGTCCCTTGGAACTGCATTCGCTGCCACACAGACGTTCGCGCTCTGCTAAAGCATTGCTTCGTAATGGGGCAACATTCTGTATCTCTCTCTGGCAGAGCCCGGCTGCCAAATTGGAAACGTCCAGACATTGCGCCCACAGGAAAGCTGCCAGCACTGAAAGCTCTAGCTGGTTTTCACTGTCCCTTGGAACTGCATTCGCTGCCACACAGACATTCGCGCTCTGCTAAAGCATTGCTTCGTAATGGGGCAACACTCTGTATCTCTCTCTGGCAGATCCCGGCTGCCAAATTGGAAACGTCCAGAGATTGCGCCCACAGGAAAGCTGCCAGCACTGAAAGCTCTAGCTGGTTTTCACTGTCCCTTGGAACTGCATTCGCTGCCACACAGACATTCGCGCTCTGCTAAAGCATTGCTTCGTAATGGGGCAACACTCTGTCTCTCTCTCTGGCAGAGCCCGGCTGCCAAATTGGAAACGTCCAGAGATTGCGCCCACAGGAAAGCTGCCAGCACTGAAAGCTCTAGCTGGTTTTCACTGTCCCTTGGAGCTGCATTCGCTGCCACACAGACATTCGCGCTCTGCTAAAGCATTGCTTCCTAATGGGGCAACACTCTGTATCTCTCTCTGGCAGAGCCCGGCTGCCAAATTGGAAACGTCCAGAGATTGCGCCCACAGGAAAGCTGCCAGCACTGAAAGCTCTAGCTGGTTTTCACTGTCCCTTGGAACTGCATTCGCTGCCACACAGACATTCGCGCTCTGCTAAAGCATTGCTTTGTATTGGGGCAACACTCTGTATCTCTCTCTGGCAGAGCCCGGCTGCCAAATTGGAAACGACCAGAGATTGCGCCCACAGGAAAGCTGCCAGCACTGAAAGCTCTAGCTGGTTTTCACTGTCCCTTGGAACTGCATTCGCTGCCACACAGACATTCGCGCTCTGCTAAAGCTTTGCTTCGTAATGGGGCAACACTCAGTCTCTCTCTCTGGCAGAGCCCGGCTGCCAAATTGGAAACGTCCAGAGATTGCGCCCACAGGAAAGCTGCCAGCACTGAAAGCTCTAGCTGGTTTTCACTGTCCCTTGGAACTGCATTCGCTGCCACACAGACATTCGCGCTCTGCTAAAGCATTGCTTCGTAATGGGGCAACACTCTGTCTCTCTCTCTGGCAGAGCCCGGCTGCCAAATTGGAAACGTCCAGACATTGCGCCCACAGGAAAGCTGCCAGCACTGAAAGCTCTAGCTGGTTTTCACTGTCCCTTGGAACTGCATTCGCTGCCACACAGGCGTTCGCGCTCTGCTAAAGCATTGCTTCGTAATGGGGCAACATTCTGTATCTCTCTCTGGCAGAGACCGGCTGCCAAATTGGAAACGTCCAGAGATTGCGCCCACAGGAAAGCTGCCAGCACTGAAAGCTCTAGCTGGTTTTCACTGTCCCTTGGAACTGCATTCGCTGCCACACAGACATTCGCGCTCTGCTAAAGCATTGCTTCGTAATGGGGCAACACTCTGTATCTCTCTCTGGCAGAGCCCGGCTGCCAAATTGGAAACGTCCAGAGATTGCGCCCACAGGAAAGCTGCCAGCACTGAAAGCTCTAGCTGGTTTTCACTGTCCCTTGGAACTGCATTCGCTGCCACACAGACATTCGCGCTCTGCTAAAGCATTGCTTCCTAATGGGGCAACACTCTGTATCTCTCTCTGGCAGAGCCCGGCTGCCAAATTGGAAACGTCCAGAGATTGCGCCCACAGGAAAGCTGCCAGCACTGAAAACTGTAGCTGGTTTTCACTGTCCCTTGGAACTGCATTCGCTGCCACACAGACATTCGCGCTCTGCTAAAGCATTGCTTCCTAATGGGGCAACACTCTGTATCTCTCTCTGGCAGAGCCCGGCTGCCAAATTGGAAACGTCCAGAGATTGCGCCCACAGGAAAGCTGCCAGCACTGAAAGCTCTAGCTGGTTTTCACTGTCCCTTGGAACTGCATTCGCTGCCACACAGACATTCGCGCTCTGCTAAAGCTTTGCTTCCTAATGGGGCAACACTCTGTATCTCTCCCTGGCAGAGCCCGGCTGCCAAATTGGAAACGTCCAGAGATTGCGCCCACAGGAAAGCTGCCAGCACTGAAAGCTCTAGCTGGTTTTCACTGTCCCTTGGAACTGCATTCGCTGCCACACAGACATTCGCGCTCTGCTAAAGCATTGCTTCGTAATGGGGCAACACTCTGTATCTCTCTCTGGCAGAGCCCGGCTGCCAAATTGGAAACGTCCAGAGATTGCGCCCACAGGAAAGCTGCCAGCACTGAAAGCTCTAGCTGGTTTTCACTGTCCCTTGGAACTGCATTCGCTGCCACACAGACATTCGCGCTCTGCTAAAGCATTGCTTCGTAATGGGGCAACACTCTGTCTCTCTCTCTGGCAGAGCCCGGCTGCCAAATTGGAAACGTCCAGAGATTGCGCCCACAGGAAAGCTGCCAGCACTGAAAGCTCTAGCTGGTTTTCACTGTCCCTTGGAACTGCATTCGCTGCCACACAGACGTTCGCGCTCTGCTAAAGCATTGCTTCGTAATGGGGCAACACTCTGTATCTCTCTCTGGCAGAGCCCGGCTGCCAAATTGGAAACGACCAGAGATTGCGCCCACAGGAAAGCTGCCAGCACTGAAAGCTCTAGCTGGTTTTCACTGTCCCTTGGAACTGCATTCGCTGCCACACAGACATTCGCGCTCTGCTAAAGCATTGCTTCCTAATGGGGCAACACTCTGTATCTCTCTCTGGCAGAGCCCGGCTGCCAAATTGGAAACGTCCAGACATTGCGCCCACAGGAAAGCTGCCAGCACTGAAAGCTCTAGCTGGTTTTCACTGTCCCTTGGAACTGCATTCGCTGCCACACAGGCGTTCGCGCTCTGCTAAAGCATTGCTTCGTAATGGGGCAACATTCTGTATCTCTCTCTGGCAGAGACCGGCTGCCAAATTGGAAACGTCCAGAGATTGCGCCCACAGGAAAGCTGCCAGCACTGAAAGCTCTAGCTGGTTTTCACTGTCCCTTGGAACTGCATTCGCTGCCACACAGACATTCGCGCTCTGCTAAAGCATTGCTTCGTAATGGGGCAACACTCTGTATCTCTCTCTGGCAGAGCCCGGCTGCCAAATTGGAAACGTCCAGACATTGCGCCCACAGGAAAGCTGCCAGCACTGAAAGCTCTAGCTGGTTTTCACTGTCCCTTGGAACTGCATTCGCTGCCACACAGACATTCGCGCTCTGCTAAAGCTTTGCTTCCTAATGGGGCAACACTCTGTATCTCTCTCTGGCAGAGCCCGGCTGCCAAATTGGAAACGTCCAGAGATTGCGCCCACAGGAAAGCTGCCAGCACTGAAAACTGTAGCTGGTTTTCACTGTCCCTTGGAACTGCATTCGCTGCCACACAGACATTCGCGCTCTGCTAAAGCATTGCTTCCTAATGGGGCAACACTCTGTATCTCTCTCTGGCAGAGCCCGGCTGCCAAATTGGAAACGTCCAGAGATTGCGCCCACAGGAAAGCTGCCAGCACTGAAAGCTCTAGCTGGTTTTCACTGTCCCTTGGAACTGCATTCGCTGCCACACAGACATTCGCGCTCTGCTAAAGCTTTGCTTCCTAATGGGGCAACACTCTGTATCTCTCTCTGGCAGAGCCCGGCTGCCAAATTGGAAACGTCCAGAGATTGCGCCCACAGGAAAGCTGCCAGCACTGAAAGCTCTAGCTGGTTTTCACTGTCCCTTGGAACTGCATTCGCTGCCACACAGACATTCGCGCTCTGCTAAAGCATTGCTTCGTAATGGGGCAACACTCTGTCTCTCTCTCTGGCAGAGCCCGGCTGCCAAATTGGAAACGTCCAGAGATTGCGCCCACAGGAAAGCTGCCAGCACTGAAAGCTCTAGCTGGTTTTCACTGTCCCTTGGAACTGCATTCGCTGCCACACAGACGTTCGCGCTCTGCTAAAGCATTGCTTCGTAATGGGGCAACACTCTGTATCTCTCTCTGGCAGAGCCCGGCTGCCAAATTGGAAACGACCAGAGATTGCGCCCACAGGAAAGCTGCCAGCACTGAAAGCTCTAGCTGGTTTTCACTGTCCCTTGGAACTGCATTCGCTGCCACACAGACATTCGCGCTCTGCTAAAGCATTGCTTCCTAATGGGGCAACACTCTGTCTCTCTCTCTGGCAGAGCCCGGCTGCCAAATTGGAAACGTCCAGACATTGCGCCCACAGGAAAGCTGCCAGCACTGAAAGCTCTAGCTGGTTTTCACTGTCCCTTGGAACTGCATTCGCTGCCACACAGACATTCGCGCTCTGCTAAAGCATTGCTTCGTAATGGGGCAACACTCTGTATCTCTCTCTGGCAGAGCCCGGCTGCCAAATTGGAAACGTCCAGAGATTGCGCCCACAGGAAAGCTGCCAGCACTGAAAGCTCTAGCTGGTTTTCACTGTCCCTTGGAACTGCATTCGCTGCCACACAGGCGTTCGCGCTCTGCTAAAGCATTGCTTCGTAATGGGGCAACATTCTGTATCTCTCTCTGGCAGAGACCGGCTGCCAAATTGGAAACGTCCAGAGATTGCGCCCACAGGAAAGCTGCCAGCACTGAAAGCTCTAGCTGGTTTTCACTGTCCCTTGGAACTGCATTCGCTGCCACACAGACATTCGCGCTCTGCTAAAGCATTGCTTCGTAATGGGGCAACACTCTGTATCTCTCTCTGGCAGAGCCCGGCTGCCAAATTGGAAACGTCCAGAGATTGCGCCCACAGGAAAGCTGCCAGCACTGAAAGCTCTAGCTGGTTTTCACTGTCCCTTGGAACTGCATTCGCTGCCACACAGACATTCGCGCTCTGCTAAAGCTTTGCTTCCTAATGGGGCAACACTCTGTATCTCTCTCTGGCAGAGCCCGGCTGCCAAATTGGAAACGTCCAGAGATTGCGCCCACAGGAAAGCTGCCAGCACTGAAAACTGTAGCTGGTTTTCACTGTCCCTTGGAACTGCATTCGCTGCCACACAGACATTCGCGCTCTGCTAAAGCATTGCTTCCTAATGGGGCAACACTCTGTATCTCTCTCTGGCAGAGCCCGGCTGCCAAATTGGAAACGTCCAGAGATTGCGCCCACAGGAAAGCTGCCAGCACTGAAAGCTCTAGCTGGTTTTCACTGTCCCTTGGAACTGCATTCGCTGCCACACAGACATTCGCGCTCTGCTAAAGCTTTGCTTCGTAATGGGGCAACACTCTGTCTCTCTCTCTGGCAGAGCCCGGCTGCCAAATTGGAAACGTCCAGAGATTGCGCCCACAGGAAAGCTGCCAGCACTGAAAGCTCTAGCTGGTTTTCACTGTCCCTTGGAACTGCATTCGCTGCCACACAGACGTTCGCGCTCTGCTAAAGCATTGCTTCGTAATGGGGCAACACTCTGTATCTCTCTCTGGCAGAGCCCGGCTGCCAAATTGGAAACGACCAGAGATTGCGCCCACAGGAAAGCTGCCAGCACTGAAAGCTCTAGCTGGTTTTCACTGTCCCTTGGAACTGCATTCGCTGCCACACAGACATTCGCGCTCTGCTAAAGCATTGCTTCCTAATGGGGCAACACTCTGTATCTCTCTCTGGCAGAGCCCGGCTGCCAAATTGGAAACGTCCAGACATTGCGCCCACAGGAAAGCTGCCAGCACTGAAAGCTCTAGCTGGTTTTCACTGTCCCTTGGAACTGCATTCGCTGCCACACAGACATTCGCGCTCTGCTAAAGCATTGCTTCGTAATGGGGCAACACTCTGTATCTCTCTCTGGCAGAGCCCGGCTGCCAAATTGGAAACGTCCAGAGATTGCGCCCACAGGAAAGCTGCCAGCACTGAAAGCTCTAGCTGGTTTTCACTGTCCCTTGGAACTGCATTCGCTGCCACACAGACATTCGCGCTCTGCTAAAGCATTGCTTCCTAATGGGGCAACACTCTGTATCTCTCTCTGGCAGAGCCCGGCTGCCAAATTGGAAACGTCCAGAGATTGCGCCCACAGGAAAGCTGCCAGCACTGAAAGCTCTAGCTGGTTTTCACTGTCCCTTGGAACTGCATTCGCTGCCACACAGACATTCGCGCTCTGCTAAAGCATTGCTTCGTAATGGGGCAACACTCTGTCTCTCTCTCTGGCAGAGCCCGGCTGCCAAATTGGAAACGTCCAGAGATTGCGCCCACAGGAAAGCTGCCAGCACTGAAAGCTCTAGCTGGTTTTCACTGTCCCTTGGAACTGCATTCGCTGCCACACAGACATTCGCGCTCTGCTAAAGCATTGCTTCGTAATGGGGCAACACTCTGTATCTCTCTCTGGCAGAGCCCCGCTGCCAAATTGGAAACGTCCAGAGATTGCGCCCACAGGAAAGCTGCCAGCACTGAAAGCTCTAGCTGGTTTTCACTGTCCCTTGGAACTGCATTCGCTGCCACACAGACATTCGCGCTCTGCTAAAGCTTTGCTTCCTAATGGGGCAACACTCTGTATCTCTCTCTGGCAGAGCCCGGCTGCCAAATTGGAAACGTCCAGAGATTGCGCCCACAGGAAAGCTGCCAGCACTGAAAGCTCTAGCTGGTTTTCACTGTCCCTTGGAACTGCATTCGCTGCCACACAGACATTCGCGCTCTGCTAAAGCATTGCTTCGTAATGGGGCAACACTCTGTAGCTCTCTCTGGCAGAGCCCGGCTGCCAAATTGGAAACGTCCAGAGATTGCGCCCACAGGAAAGCTGCCAGCACTGAAAGCTCTAGCTGGTTTTCACTGTCCCTTGGAACTGCATTCGCTGCCACACAGACATTCGCGCTCTGCTAAAGCATTGCTTCGTAATGGGGTAACACTCTGTCTCTCTCTCTGGCAGAGCCCGGCTGCCAAATTGGAAACGTCCAGAGATTGCGCCCACAGGAAAGCTGCCAGCACTGAAAGCTCTAGCTGGTTTTCACTGTCCCTTGGAACTGCATTCGCTGCCACACAGACATTCGCGCTCTGCTAAAGCATTGCTTCGTAATGGGGCAACACTCTGTCTCTCTCTCTGGCAGAGCCCGGCTGCCAAATTGGAAACGTCCAGAGATTGCGCCCACAGGAAAGCTGCCAGCACTGAAAGCTCTAGCTGGTTTTCACTGTCCCTTGGAGCTGCATTCGCTGCCACACAGACATTCGCGCTCTGCTAAAGCATTGCTTCCTAATGGGGCAACACTCTGTATCTCTCTCTGGCAGAGCCCGGCTGCCAAATTGGAAACGTCCAGAGATTGCGCCCACAGGAAAGCTGCCAGCACTGAAAGCTCTAGCTGGTTTTCACTGTCCCTTGGAACTGCATTCGCTGCCACACAGACATTCGCGCTCTGCTAAAGCATTGCTTCGTAATGGGGCAACACTCTGTATCTCTCTCTGGCAGAGCCCGGCTGCCAAATTGGAAACGTCCAGAGATTGCGCCCACAGGAAAGCTGCCAGCACTGAAAGCTCTAGCTGGTTTTCACTGTCCCTTGGAACTGCATTCGCTGCCACACAGACATTCGCGCTCTGCTAAAGCATTGCTTCCTAATGGGGCAACACTCTGTATCTCTCTCTAGCAGAGCCCGGCTGCCAAATTGGAAACGTCCAGAGATTGCGCCCACAGGAAAGCTGCCAGCACTGAAAGCTCTAGCTGGTTTTCACTGTCCCTTGGAACTGCATTCGCTGCCACACAGACATTCGCGCTCTGCTAAAGCATTGCTTCGTAATGGGGCAACACTCTGTATCTCTCTCTGGCAGAGCCCGGCTGCCAAATTGGAAACGTCCAGAGATTGCGCCCACAGGAAAGCTGCCAGCACTGAAAGCTCTAGCTGGTTTTCACTGTCCCTTGGAACTGCATTCGCTGCCACACAGACATTCGCGCTCTGCTAAAGCTTTGCTTCGTAATGGGGCAACACTCTGTCTCTCTCTCTGGCAGAGCCCGGCTGCCAAATTGGAAACGTCCAGAGATTGCGCCCACAGGAAAGCTGCCAGCACTGAAAGCTCTAGCTGGTTTTCACTGTCCCTTGGAACTGCATTCGCTGCCACACAGACATTCGCGCTCTGCTAAAGCATTGCTTCGTAATGGGGCAACACTCTGTCTCTCTCTCTGGCAGAGCCCGGCTGCCAAATTGGAAACGTCCAGAGATTGCGCCCACAGGAAAGCTGCCAGCACTGAAAGCTCTAGCTGGTTTTCACTGTCCCTTGGAACTGCATTCGCTGCCACACAGGCGTTCGCGCTCTGCTAAAGCATTGCTTCGTAATGAGGCAACATTCTGTATCTCTCTCTGGCAGAGACCGGCTGCCAAATTGGAAACGTCCAGAGATTGCGCCCACAGGAAAGCTGCCAGCACTGAAAGCTCTAGCTGGTTTTCACTGTCCCTTGGAACTGCATTCGCTGCCACACAGACATTCGCGCTCTGCTAAAGCATTGCTTCGTAATGGGGCAACACTCTGTATCTCTCTCTGGCAGAGCCCGGCTGCCAAATTGTAAACGTCCAGAGATTGCGCCCACAGGAAAGCTGCCAGCACTGAAAGCTCTAGCTGGTTTTCACTGTCCCTTGGAACTGCATTCGCTGCCACACAGACATTCGCGCTCTGCTAAAGCTTTGCTTCCTAATGGGGCAACACTCTGTATCTCTCTCTGGCAGAGCCCGGCTGCCAAATTGGAAACGTCCAGAGATTGCGCCCACAGGAAAGCTGCCAGCACTGAAAGCTCTAGCTGGTTTTCACTGTCCCTTGGAACTGCATTCGCTGCCACACAGACATTCGCGCTCTGCTAAAGCTTTGCTTCCTAATGGGGCAACACTCTGTATCTCTCTCTGGCAGAGCCCGGCTGCCAAATTGGAAACGTCCAGAGATTGCGCCCACAGGAAAGCTGCCAGCACTGAAAGCTCTAGCTGGTTTTCACTGTCCCTTGGAACTGCATTCGCTGCCACACAGACATTCGCGCTCTGCTAAAGCATTGCTTCCTAATGGGGCAACACTCTGTATCTCTCTCTGGCAGATCCCGGCTGCCAAATTGGAAACGTCCAGAGATTGCGCCCACAAGAAAGCTGCCAGCACTGAAAGCTCTAGCTGGTTTTCACTGTCCCTTGGAGCTGCATTCGCTGCCACACAGACATTCGCGCTCTGCTAAAGCATTGCTTCCTAATGGGGCAACACTCTGTATCTCTCTCTGGCAGAGCCCGGCTGCCAAATTGGAAACGTCCAGAGATTGCGCCCACAGGAAAGCTGCCAGCACTGAAAGCTCTAGCTGGTTTTCACTGTCCCTTGGAACTGCATTCGCTGGCACACAGACATTCGCGCTCTGCTAAAGCATTGCTTCCTAATGGGGCAACACTCTGTATCTCTCTCTGGCAGAGCCCGGCTGCCAAATTGGAAACGACCAGAGATTGCGCCCACAGGAAAGCTGCCAGCACTGAAAGCTCTAGCTGGTTTTCACTGTCCCTTGGAACTGCATTCGCTGCCACACAGACATTCGCGCTCTGCTAAAGCTTTGCTTCCTAATGGGGCAACACTCTGTCTCTCTCTCTGGCAGAGCCCGGCTGCCAAATTGGAAACGTCCAGAGATTGCGCCCACAGGAAAGCTGCCAGCACTGAAAGCTCTAGCTGGTTTTCACTGTCCCTTGGAACTGCATTCGCTGCCACACAGACATTCGCGCTCTGCTAAAGCATTGCTTCCTAATGGGGCAACACTCTGTATCTCTCTCTGGCAGAGCCCGGCTGCCAAATTGGAAACGTCCAGAGATTGCGCCCACAGGAAAGCTGCCAGCACTGAAAGCTCTAGCTGGTTTTCACTGTCCCTTGGAACTGCATTCGCTGCCACACAGACATTCGCGCTCTGCTAAAGCTTTGCTTCCTAATGGGGCAACACTCTGTATCTCTCTCTGGCAGAGCCCGGCTGCCAAATTGGAAACGTCCAGAGATTGCGCCCACAGGAAAGCTGCCAGCACTGAAAGCTCTAGCTGGTTTTCACTGTCCCTTGGAACTGCATTCGCTGCCACACAGACATTCGCGCTCTGCTAAAGCATTGCTTCGTAATGGGGCAACACTCTGTAGCTCTCTCTGGCAGAGCCCGGCTGCCAAATTGGAAACGTCCAGAGATTGCGCCCACAGGAAAGCTGCCAGCACTGAAAGCTCTAGCTGGTTTTCACTGTCCCTTGGAACTGCATTCGCTGCCACACAGACATTCGCGCTCTGCTAAAGCATTGCTTCGTAATGGGGCAACACTCTGTCTCTCTCTCTGGCAGAGCCCGGCTGCCAAATTGGAAACGTCCAGAGATTGCGCCCACAGGAAAGCTGCCAGCACTGAAAGCTCTAGCTGGTTTTCACTGTCCCTTGGAACTGCATTCGCTGCCACACAGACATTCGCGCTCTGCTAAAGCATTGCTTCGTAATGGGGCAACACTCTGTCTCTCTCTCTGGCAGAGCCCGGCTGCCAAATTGGAAACGTCCAGAGATTGCGCCCACAGGAAAGCTGCCAGCACTGAAAGCTCTAGCTGGTTTTCACTGTCCCTTGGAACTGCATTCGCTGCCACACAGACATTCGCGCTCTGCTAAAGCATTGCTTCCTAATGGGGCAACACTCTGTATCTCTCTCTGGCAGAGCCCGGCTGCCAAATTGGAAACGTCCAGAGATTGCGCCCACAGGAAAGCTGCCAGCACTGAAAGCTCTAGCTGGTTTTCACTGTCCCTTGGAACTGCATTCGCTGCCACACAGACATTCGCGCTCTGCTAAAGCTTTGCTTCCTAATGGGGCAACACTCTGTATCTCTCTCTGGCAGAGCCCGGCTGCCAAATTGGAAACGTCCAGAGATTGCGCCCACAGGAAAGCTGCCAGCACTGAAAGCTCTAGCTGGTTTTCACTGTCCCTTGGAACTGCATTCGCTGCCACACAGACATTCGCGCTCTGCTAAAGCATTGCTTCGTAATGGGGCAACACTCTGTAGCTCTCTCTGGCAGAGCCCGGCTGCCAAATTGGAAACGTCCAGAGATTGCGCCCACAGGAAAGCTGCCAGCACTGAAAGCTCTAGCTGGTTTTCACTGTCCCTTGGAACTGCATTCGCTGCCACACAGACATTCGCGCTCTGCTAAAGCATTGCTTCGTAATGGGGCAACACTCTGTCTCTCTCTCTGGCAGAGCCCGGCTGCCAAATTGGAAACGTCCAGAGATTGCGCCCACAGGAAAGCTGCCAGCACTGAAAGCTCTAGCTGGTTTTCACTGTCCCTTGGAACTGCATTCGCTGCCACACAGACATTCGCGCTCTGCTAAAGCATTGCTTCGTAATGGGGCAACACTCTGTCTCTCTCTCTGGCAGAGCCCGGCTGCCAAATTGGAAACGTCCAGAGATTGCGCCCACAGGAAAGCTGCCAGCACTGAAAGCTCTAGCTGGTTTTCACTGTCCCTTGGAACTGCATTCGCTGCCACACAGACGTTCGCGCTCTGCTAAAGCATTGCTTCGTAATGGGGCAACATTCTGTATCTCTCTCTGGCAGAGCCCGGCTGCCAAATTGGAAACGTCCAGACATTGCGCCCACAGGAAAGCTGCCAGCACTGAAAGCTCTAGCTGGTTTTCACTGTCCCTTGGAACTGCATTCGCTGCCACACAGACATTCGCGCTCTGCTAAAGCATTGCTTCGTAATGGGGCAACACTCTGTATCTCTCTCTGGCAGATCCCGGCTGCCAAATTGGAAACGTCCAGAGATTGCGCCCACAGGAAAGCTGCCAGCACTGAAAGCTCTAGCTGGTTTTCACTGTCCCTTGGAACTGCATTCGCTGCCACACAGACATTCGCGCTCTGCTAAAGCATTGCTTCGTAATGGGGCAACACTCTGTAGCTCTCTCTGGCAGAGCCCGGCTGCCAAATTGGAAACGTCCAGAGATTGCGCCCACAGGAAAGCTGCCAGCACTGAAAGCTCTAGCTGGTTTTCACTGTCCCTTGGAGCTGCATTCGCTGCCACACAGACATTCGCGCTCTGCTAAAGCATTGCTTCCTAATGGGGCAACACTCTGTATCTCTCTCTGGCAGAGCCCGGCTGCCAAATTGGAAACGTCCAGAGATTGCGCCCACAGGAAAGCTGCCAGCACTGAAAGCTCTAGCTGGTTTTCACTGTCCCTTGGAACTGCATTCGCTGCCACACAGACATTCGCGCTCTGCTAAAGCATTGCTTCCTAATGGGGCAACACTCTGTATCTCTCTCTGGCAGAGCCCGGCTGCCAAATTGGAAACGTCCAGAGATTGCGCCCACAGGAAAGCTGCCAGCACTGAAAGCTCTAGCTGGTTTTCACTGTCCCTTGGAACTGCATTCGCTGCCACACAGACATTCGCGCTCTGCTAAAGCATTGCTTCCTAATGGGGCAACACTCTGTATCTCTCTCTGGCAGAGCCCGGCTGCCAAATTGGAAACGACCAGAGATTGCGCCCACAGGAAAGCTGCCAGCACTGAAAGCTCTAGCTGGTTTTCACTGTCCCTTGGAACTGCATTCGCTGCCACACAGACATTCGCGCTCTGCTAAAGCATTGCTTCGTAATGGGGCAACACTCTGTATCTCTCTCTGGCAGAGCCCGGCTGCCAAATTGGAAACGTCCAGAGATTGCGCCCACAGGAAAGCTGCCAGCACTGAAAGCTCTAGCTGGTTTTCACTGTCCCTTGGAGCTGCATTCACTGCCACACAGACATTCGCGCTCTGCTAAAGCATTGCTTTGTAATGGGGCAACACTCTGTATCTCTCTCTGGCAGAGCCCGGCTGCCAAATTGGAAACGTCCAGAGATTGCGCCCACAGGAAAGCTGCCAGCACTGAAAGCTCTAGCTGGTTTTCACTGTCCCTTGGAACTGCATTCGCTGCCACACAGACATTCGCGCTCTGCTAAAGCATTGCTTCCTAATGGGGCAACACTCTGTATCTCTCTCTAGCAGAGCCCGGCTGCCAAATTGGAAACGTCCAGAGATTGCGCCCACAGGAAAGCTGCCAGCACTGAAAGCTCTAGCTGGTTTTCACTGTCCCTTGGAACTGCATTCGCTGCCACACAGACATTCGCGCTCTGCTAAAGCATTGCTTCGTAATGGGGCAACACTCTGTCTCTCTCTCTGGCAGAGCCCGGCTGCCAAATTGGAAACGTCCAGAGATTGCGCCCACAGGAAAGCTGCCAGCACTGAAAGCTCTAGCTGGTTTTCACTGTCCCTTGGAACTGCATTCGCTGCCACACAGACATTCGCGCTCTGCTAAAGCATTGCTTCGTAATGGGGCAACACTCTGTCTCTCTCTCTGGCAGAGCCCGGCTGCCAAATTGGAAACGTCCAGAGATTGCGCCCACAGGAAAGCTGCCAGCACTGAAAGCTCTAGCTGGTTTTCACTGTCCCTTGGAACTGCATTCGCTGCCACACAGACATTCGCGCTCTGCTAAAGCATTGCTTCGTAATGGGGCAACACTCTGTCTCTCTCTCTGGCAGAGCCCGGCTGCCAAATTGGAAACGTCCAGAGATTGCGCCCACAGGAAAGCTGCCAGCACTGAAAGCTCTAGCTGGTTTTCACTGTCCCTTGGAACTGCATTCGCTGCCACACAGACGTTCGCGCTCTGCTAAAGCATTGCTTCGTAATGGGGCAACATTCTGTATCTCTCTCTGGCAGAGCCCGGCTGCCAAATTGGAAACGTCCAGACATTGCGCCCACAGGAAAGCTGCCAGCACTGAAAGCTCTAGCTGGTTTTCACTGTCCCTTGGAACTGCATTCGCTGCCACACAGACATTCGCGCTCTGCTAAAGCATTGCTTCGTAATGGGGCAACACTCTGTATCTCTCTCTGGCAGATCCCGGCTGCCAAATTGGAAACGTCCAGAGATTGCGCCCACAGGAAAGCTGCCAGCACTGAAAGCTCTAGCTGGTTTTCACTGTCCCTTGGAACTGCATTCGCTGCCACACAGACATTCGCGCTCTGCTAAAGCATTGCTTCGTAATGGGGCAACACTCTGTAGCTCTCTCTGGCAGAGCCCGGCTGCCAAATTGGAAACGTCCAGAGATTGCGCCCACAGGAAAGCTGCCAGCACTGAAAGCTCTAGCTGGTTTTCACTGTCCCTTGGAGCTGCATTCGCTGCCACACAGACATTCGCGCTCTGCTAAAGCATTGCTTCCTAATGGGGCAACACTCTGTATCTCTCTCTGGCAGAGCCCGGCTGCCAAATTGGAAACGTCCAGAGATTGCGCCCACAGGAAAGCTGCCAGCACTGAAAGCTCTAGCTGGTTTTCACTGTCCCTTGGAACTGCATTCGCTGCCACACAGACATTCGCGCTCTGCTAAAGCATTGCTTCCTAATGGGGCAACACTCTGTATCTCTCTCTGGCAGAGCCCGGCTGCCAAATTGGAAACGTCCAGAGATTGCGCCCACAGGAAAGCTGCCAGCACTGAAAACTCTAGCTGGTTTTCACTGTCCCTTGGAACTGCATTCGCTGCCACACAGACATTCGCGCTCTGCTAAAGCATTGCTTCCTAATGGGGCAACACTCTGTCTCTCTCTCTGGCAGAGCCCGGCTGCCAAATTGGAAACGTCCAGAGATTGCGCCCACAGGAAAGCTGCCAGCACTGAAAGCTCTAGCTGGTTTTCACTGTCCCTTGGAGCTGCATTCACTGCCACACAGACATTCGCGCTCTGCTAAAGCATTGCTTTGTAATGGGGCAACACTCTGTATCTCTCTCTGGCAGAGCCCGGCTGCCAAATTGGAAACGTCCAGAGATTGCGCCCACAGGAAAGCTGCCAGCACTGAAAGCTCTAGCTGGTTTTCACTGTCCCTTGGAACTGCATTCGCTGCCACACAGACATTCGCGCTCTGCTAAAGCATTGCTTCGTAATGGGGCAACACTCTGTATCTCTCTCTAGCAGAGCCCGGCTGCCAAATTGGAAACGTCCAGAGATTGCGCCCACAGGAAAGCTGCCAGCACTGAAAGCTCTAGCTGGTTTTCACTGTCCCTTGGAACTGCATTCGCTGCCACACAGACATTCGCGCTCTGCTAAAGCATTGCTTCGTAATGGGGCAACACTCTGTCTCTCTCTCTGGCAGAGCCCGGCTGCCAAATTGGAAACGTCCAGAGATTGCGCCCACAGGAAAGCTGCCAGCACTGAAAGCTCTAGCTGGTTTTCACTGTCCCTTGGAACTGCATTCGCTGCCACACAGACA
Organism: Mycteria americana; assembly: GCF_035582795.1. Taxonomy (NCBI): domain Eukaryota; kingdom Metazoa; phylum Chordata; class Aves; order Ciconiiformes; family Ciconiidae; genus Mycteria; species Mycteria americana. Next base: position 882,876 of record NW_027445635.1, read on the forward strand.
TTCGCGCTCTGCTAAAGCATTGCTTCGTAATGGGGCAACACTCTGTCTCTCTCTCTGGCAGAGCCCGGCTGCCAAATTGGAAACGTGCAGACATTGCGCCCACAGGAAAGCTGCCAGCACTGAAAGCTCTAGCTGGTTTTCACTGTCCCTTGGAACTGCATTCGCTGCCACACAGGCGTTCGCGCTCTGCTAAAGCATTGCTTCGTAATGGGGCAACATTCTGTATCTCTCTCTGGCAGAGACCGGCTGCCAAATTGGAAACGTCCAGAGATTGCGCCCACAGGAAAGCTGCCAGCACTGAAAGCTCTAGCTGGTTTTCACTGTCCCTTGGAACTGCATTCGCTGCCACACAGACATTCGCGCTCTGCTAAAGCATTGCTTCGTAATGGGGCAACACTCTGTATCTCTCTCTGGCAGAGCCCGGCTGCCAAATTGGAAACGTCCAGAGATTGCGCCCACAGGAAAGCTGCCAGCACTGAAAGCTCTAGCTGGTTTTCACTGTCCCTTGGAACTGCATTCGCTGCCACACAGACATTCGCGCTCTGCTAAAGCATTGCTTCGTAATGGGGCAACACTCTGTCTCTCTCTCTGGCAGAGCCCGGCTGCCAAATTGGAAACGTGCAGACATTGCGCCCACAGGAAAGCTGCCAGCACTGAAAGCTCTAGCTGGTTTTCACTGTCCCTTGGAACTGCATTCGCTGCCACACAGACATTCGCGCTCTGCTAAAGCTTTGCTTCCTAATGGGGCAACACTCTGTATCTCTCTCTGGCAGAGCCCGGCTGCCAAATTGGAAACGTCCAGAGATTGCGCCCACAGGAAAGCTGCCAGCACTGAAAACTGTAGCTGGTTTTCACTGTCCCTTGGAACTGCATTCGCTGCCACACAGACATTCGCGCTCTGCTAAAGCATTGCTTCCTAATGGGGCAACACTCTGTATCTCTCTCTGGCAGAGCCCGGCTGCCAAATTGGAAACGTCCAGAGATTGCGCCCACAGGAAAGCTGCCAGCACTGAAAGCTCTAGCTGGTTTTCACTGTCCCTTGGAACTGCATTCGCTGCCACACAGACATTCGCGCTCTGCTAAAGCTTTGCTTCCTAATGGGGCAACACTCTGTATCTCTCTCTGGCAGAGCCCGGCTGCCAAATTGGAAACGTCCAGAGATTGCGCCCACAGGAAAGCTGCCAGCACTGAAAGCTCTAGCTGGTTTTCACTGTCCCTTGGAACTGCATTCGCTGCCACACAGACATTCGCGCTCTGCTAAAGCATTGCTTCCTAATGGGGCAACACTCTGTATCTCTCTCTGGCAGAGCCCGGCTGCCAAATTGGAAACGTCCAGAGATTGCGCCCACAGGAAAGCTGCCAGCACTGAAAGCTCTAGCTGGTTTTCACTGTCCCTTGGAACTGCATTCGCTGCCACACAGACATTCGCGCTCTGCTAAAGCATTGCTTCCTAATGGGGCAACACTCTGTCTCTCTCTCTGGCAGAGCCCGGCTGCCAAATTGGAAACGTCCAGAGATTGCGCCCACAGGAAAGCTGCCAGCACTGAAAGCTCTAGCTGGTTTTCACTGTCCCTTGGAACTGCATTCGCTGCCACACAGACATTCGCGCTCTGCTAAAGCATTGCTTCGTAATGGGGCAACACTCTGTATCTCTCTCTGGCAGAGCCCGGCTGCCAAATTGGAAACGTCCAGAGATTGCGCCCACAGGAAAGCTGCCAGCACTGAAAGCTCTAGCTGGTTTTCACTGTCCCTTGGAACTGCATTCGCTGCCACACAGACATTCGCGCTCTGCTAAAGCATTGCTTCGTAATGGGGCAACACTCTGTATCTCTCTCTGGCAGAGCCCGGCTGCCAAATTGGAAACGTCCAGAGATTGCGCCCACAGGAAAGCTGCCAGCACTGAAAGCTCTAGCTGGTTTTCACTGTCCCTTGGAACTGCATTCGCTGCCACACAGACATTCGCGCTCTGCTAAAGCATTGCTTCCTAATGGGGCAACACTCTGTCTCTCTCTCTGGCAGAGCCCGGCTGCCAAATTGGAAACGTCCAGACATTGCGCCCACAGGAAAGCTGCCAGCACTGAAAGCTCTAGCTGGTTTTCACTGTCCCTTGGAACTGCATTCGCTGCCACACAGGCGTTCGCGCTCTGCTAAAGCATTTCTTCGTAATGGGGCAACATTCTGTATCTCTCTCTGGCAGAGCCCCGCTGCCAAATTGGAAACGTCCAGAGATTGCGCCCACAGGAAAGCTGCCAGCACTGAAAGCTCTAGCTGGTTTTCACTGTCCCTTGGAACTGCATTCGCTGCCACACAGACATTCGCGCTCTGCTAAAGCATTGCTTCGTAATGGGGCAACACTCTGTATCTCTCTCTGGCAGAGCCCGGCTGCCAAATTGGAAACGTCCAGAGATTGCGCCCACAGGAAAGCTGCCAGCACTGAAAGCTCTAGCTGGTTTTCACTGTCCCTTGGAACTGCATTCGCTGCCACACAGACATTCGCGCTCTGCTAAAGCTTTGCTTCCTAATGGGGCAACACTCTGTATCTCTCTCTGGCAGAGCCCGGCTGCCAAATTGGAAACGTCCAGAGATTGCGCCCACAGGAAAGCTGCCAGCACTGAAAACTTTAGCTGGTTTTCACTGTCCCTTGGAACTGCATTCGCTGCCACACAGACATTCGCGCTCTGCTAAAGCATTGCTTCCTAATGGGGCAACACTCTGTATCTCTCTCTGGCAGAGCCCGGCTGCCAAATTGGAAACGTCCAGAGATTGCGCCCACAGGAAAGCTGCCAGCACTGAAAGCTCTAGCTGGTTTTCACTGTCCCTTGGAACTGCATTCGCTGCCACACAGACATTCGCGCTCTGCTAAAGCTTTGCTTCCTAATGGGGCAACACTCTGTATCTCTCTCTGGCAGAGCCCGGCTGCCAAATTGGAAACGTCCAGAGATTGCGCCCACAGGAAAGCTGCCAGCACTGAAAGCTCTAGCTGGTTTTCACTGTCCCTTGGAACTGCATTCGCTGCCACACAGACATTCGCGCTCTGCTAAAGCATTGCTTCCTAATGGGGCAACACTCTGTCTCTCTCTCTGGCAGAGCCCGGCTGCCAAATTGGAAACGTCCAGAGATTGCGCCCACAGGAAAGCTGCCAGCACTGAAAACTGTAGCTGGTTTTCACTGTCCCTTGGAACTGCATTCGCTGCCACACAGACATTCGCGCTCTGCTAAAGCATTGCTTCGTAATGGGGCAACACTCTGTCTCTCTCTCTGGCAGAGCCCGGCTGCCAAATTGGAAACGTCCAGAGATTGCGCCCACAGGAAAGCTGCCAGCACTGAAAGCTCTAGCTGGTTTTCACTGTCCCTTGGAACTGCATTCGCTGCCACACAGACGTTCGCGCTCTGCTAAAGCATTGCTTCGTAATGGGGCAACATTCTGTATCTCTCTCTGGCAGAGCCCGGCTGCCAAATTGGAAACGTCCAGAGATTGCGCCCACAGGAAAGCTGCCAGCACTGAAAGCTCTAGCTGGTTTTCACTGTCCCTTGGAACTGCATTCGCTGCCACACAGACATTCGCGCTCTGCTAAAGCATTGCTTCCTAATGGGGCAACACTCTGTATCTCTCTCTGGCAGATCCCGGCTGCCAAATTGGAAACGTCCAGAGATTGCGCCCACAGGAAAGCTGCCAGCACTGAAAGCTCTAGCTGGTTTTCACTGTCCCTTGGAGCTGCATTCGCTGCCACACAGACATTCGCGCTCTGCTAAAGCATTGCTTCCTAATGGGGCAACACTCTGTATCTCTCTCTGGCAGAGCCCGGCTGCCAAATTGGAAACGTCCAGAGATTGCGCCCACAGGAAAGCTGCCAGCACTGAAAGCTCTAGCTGGTTTTCACTGTCCCTTGGAACTGCATTCGCTGGCACACAGACATTCGCGCTCTGCTAAAGCATTGCTTCCTAATGGGGCAACACTCTGTATCTCTCTCTGGCAGAGCCCGGCTGCCAAATTGGAAACGACCAGAGATTGCGCCCACAGGAAAGCTGCCAGCACTGAAAGCTCTAGCTGGTTTTCACTGTCCCTTGGAACTGCATTCGCTGGCACACAGACATTCGCGCTCTGCTAAAGCATTGCTTCGTAATGGGGCAACACTCTGTCTCTCTCTCTGGCAGAGCCCGGCTGCCAAATTGGAAACGTCCAGAGATTGCGCCCACAGGAAAGCTGCCAGCACTGAAAACTTTAGCTGGTTTTCACTGTCCCTTGGAACTGCATTCGCTGCCACACAGACATTCGCGCTCTGCTAAAGCATTGCTTCCTAATGGGGCAACACTCTGTCTCTCTCTCTGGCAGAGCCCGGCTGCCAAATTGGAAACGTCCAGAGATTGCGCCCACAGGAAAGCTGCCAGCACTGAAAGCTCTAGCTGGTTTTCACTGTCCCTTGGAACTGCATTCGCTGCCACACAGACATTCGCGCTCTGCTAAAGCTTTGCTTCCTAATGGGGCAACACTCTGTCTCTCTCTCTGGCAGAGCCCGGCTGCCAAATTGGAAACGTCCAGAGATTGCGCCCACAGGAAAGCTGCCAGCACTGAAAGCTCTAGCTGGTTTTCACTGTCCCTTGGAACTGCATTCGCTGCCACACAGACATTCGCGCTCTGCTAAAGCATTGCTTCCTAATGGGGCAACACTCTGTCTCTCTCTCTGGCAGAGCCCGGCTGCCAAATTGGAAACGTCCAGAGATTGCGCCCACAGGAAAGCTGCCAGCACTGAAAGCTCTAGCTGGTTTTCACTGTCCCTTGGAACTGCATTCGCTGCCACACAGACATTCGCGCTCTGCTAAAGCTTTGCTTCCTAATGGGGCAACACTCTGTATCTCTCTCTGGCAGAGCCCGGCTGCCAAATTGGAAACGTCCAGAGATTGCGCCCACAGGAAAGCTGCCAGCACTGAAAGCTCTAGCTGGTTTTCACTGTCCCTTGGAACTGCATTCGCTGCCACACAGACATTCGCGCTCTGCTAAAGCATTGCTTCGTAATGGGGCAACACTCTGTCTCTCTCTCTGGCAGAGCCCGGCTGCCAAATTGGAAACGTCCAGAGATTGCGCCCACAGGAAAGCTGCCAGCACTGAAAGCTCTAGCTGGTTTTCACTGTCCCTTGGAACTGCATTCGCTGCCACACAGACATTCGCGCTCTGCTAAAGCATTGCTTCGTAATGGGGCAACACTCTGTCTCTCTCTCTGGCAGAGCCCGGCTGCCAAATTGGAAACGTGCAGACATTGCGCCCACAGGAAAGCTGCCAGCACTGAAAGCTCTAGCTGGTTTTCACTGTCCCTTGGAACTGCATTCGCTGCCACACAGGCGTTCGCGCTCTGCTAAAGCATTGCTTCGTAATGGGGCAACATTCTGTATCTCTCTCTGGCAGAGACCGGCTGCCAAATTGGAAACGTCCAGAGATTGCGCCCACAGGAAAGCTGCCAGCACTGAAAGCTCTAGCTGGTTTTCACTGTCCCTTGGAACTGCATTCGCTGCCACACAGACATTCGCGCTCTGCTAAAGCATTGCTTCGTAATGGGGCAACACTCTGTATCTCTCTCTGGCAGAGCCCGGCTGCCAAATTGGAAACGTCCAGAGATTGCGCCCACAGGAAAGCTGCCAGCACTGAAAGCTCTAGCTGGTTTTCACTGTCCCTTGGAACTGCATTCGCTGCCACACAGACATTCGCGCTCTGCTAAAGCTTTGCTTCCTAATGGGGCAACACTCTGTATCTCTCTCTGGCAGAGCCCGGCTGCCAAATTGGAAACGTCCAGAGATTGCGCCCACAGGAAAGCTGCCAGCACTGAAAGCTCTAGCTGGTTTTCACTGTCCCTTGGAACTGCATTCGCTGCCACACAGACATTCGCGCTCTGCTAAAGCATTGCTTCCTAATGGGGCAACACTCTGTATCTCTCTCTGGCAGAGCCCGGCTGCCAAATTGGAAACGTCCAGAGATTGCGCCCACAGGAAAGCTGCCAGCACTGAAAGCTCTAGCTGGTTTTCACTGTCCCTTGGAACTGCATTCGCTGCCACACAGACATTCGCGCTCTGCTAAAGCTTTGCTTCCTAATGGGGCAACACTCTGTATCTCTCTCTGGCAGAGCCCGGCTGCCAAATTGGAAACGTCCAGAGATTGCGCCCACAGGAAAGCTGCCAGCACTGAAAGCTCTAGCTGGTTTTCACTGTCCCTTGGAACTGCATTCGCTGCCACACAGACATTCGCGCTCTGCTAAAGCATTGCTTCCTAATGGGGCAACACTCTGTATCTCTCTCTGGCAGAGCCCGGCTGCCAAATTGGAAACGTCCAGAGATTGCGCCCACAGGAAAGCTGCCAGCACTGAAAGCTCTAGCTGGTTTTCACTGTCCCTTGGAACTGCATTCGCTGCCACACAGACATTCGCGCTCTGCTAAAGCATTGCTTCGTAATGGGGCAACACTCTGTATCTCTCTCTGGCAGAGCCCGGCTGCCAAATTGGAAACGTCCAGAGATTGCGCCCACAGGAAAGCTGCCAGCACTGAAAGCTCTAGCTGGTTTTCACTGTCCCTTGGAACTGCATTCGCTGCCACACAGACATTCGCGCTCTGCTAAAGCATTGCTTCCTAATGGGGCAACACTCTGTATCTCTCTCTGGCAGAGCCCGGCTGCCAAATTGGAAACGTCCAGAGATTGCGCCCACAGGAAAGCTGCCAGCACTGAAAGCTCTAGCTGGTTTTCACTGTCCCTTGGAACTGCATTCGCTGCCACACAGACATTCGCGCTCTGCTAAAGCATTGCTTCCTAATGGGGCAACACTCTGTCTCTCTCTCTGGCAGAGCCCGGCTGCCAAATTGGAAACGTCCAGAGATTGCGCCCACAGGAAAGCTGCCAGCACTGAAAGCTCTAGCTGGTTTTCACTGTCCCTTGGAGCTGCATTCGCTGCCACACAGACATTCGCGCTCTGCTAAAGCATTGCTTCCTAATGGGGCAACACTCTGTATCTCTCTCTGGCAGAGCCCGGCTGCCAAATTGGAAACGTCCAGAGATTGCGCCCACAGGAAAGCTGCCAGCACTGAAAGCTCTAGCTGGTTTTCACTGTCCCTTGGAACTGCATTCGCTGCCACACAGACATTCGCGCTCTGCTAAAGCATTGCTTCGTAATGGGGCAACACTCTGTATCTCTCTCTGGCAGAGCCCGGCTGCCAAATTGGAAACGTCCAGAGATTGCGCCCACAGGAAAGCTGCCAGCACTGAAAGCTCTAGCTGGTTTTCACTGTCCCTTGGAACTGCATTCGCTGCCACACAGACATTCGCGCTCTGCTAAAGCATTGCTTCGTAATGGGGCAACACTCTGTATCTCTCTCTGGCAGAGCCCGGCTGCCAAATTGGAAACGTCCAGAGATTGCGCCCACAGGAAAGCTGCCAGCACTGAAAGCTCTAGCTGGTTTTCACTGTCCCTTGGAACTGCATTCGCTGCCACACAGACATTCGCGCTCTGCTAAAGCATTGCTTCCTAATGGGGCAACACTCTGTCTCTCTCTCTGGCAGAGCCCGGCTGCCAAATTGGAAACGTCCAGACATTGCGCCCACAGGAAAGCTGCCAGCACTGAAAGCTCTAGCTGGTTTTCACTGTCCCTTGGAACTGCATTCGCTGCCACACAGGCGTTCGCGCTCTGCTAAAGCATTGCTTCGTAATGGGGCAACATTCTGTATCTCTCTCTGGCAGAGCCCCGCTGCCAAATTGGAAACGTCCAGAGATTGCGCCCACAGGAAAGCTGCCAGCACTGAAAGCTCTAGCTGGTTTTCACTGTCCCTTGGAACTGCATTCGCTGCCACACAGACATTCGCGCTCTGCTAAAGCATTGCTTCGTAATGGGGCAACACTCTGTATCTCTCTCTGGCAGAGCCCGGCTGCCAAATTGGAAACGTCCAGAGATTGCGCCCACAGGAAAGCTGCCAGCACTGAAAGCTCTAGCTGGTTTTCACTGTCCCTTGGAACTGCATTCGCTGCCACACAGACATTCGCGCTCTGCTAAAGCTGTGCTTCCTAATGGGGCAACACTCTGTATCTCTCTCTGGCAGAGCCCGGCTGCCAAATTGGAAACGTCCAGAGATTGCGCCCACAGGAAAGCTGCCAGCACTGAAAACTTTAGCTGGTTTTCACTGTCCCTTGGAACTGCATTCGCTGCCACACAGACATTCGCGCTCTGCTAAAGCATTGCTTCCTAATGGGGCAACACTCTGTATCTCTCTCTGGCAGAGCCCGGCTGCCAAATTGGAAACGTCCAGAGATTGCGCCCACAGGAAAGCTGCCAGCACTGAAAGCTCTAGCTGGTTTTCACTGTCCCTTGGAACTGCATTCGCTGCCACACAGACATTCGCGCTCTGCTAAAGCTTTGCTTCCTAATGGGGCAACACTCTGTATCTCTCTCTGGCAGAGCCCGGCTGCCAAATTGGAAACGTCCAGAGATTGCGCCCACAGGAAAGCTGCCAGCACTGAAAGCTCTAGCTGGTTTTCACTGTCCCTTGGAACTGCATTCGCTGCCACACAGACATTCGCGCTCTGCTAAAGCATTGCTTCGTAATGGGGCAACACTCTGTCTCTCTCTCTGGCAGAGCCCGGCTGCCAAATTGGAAACGTCCAGAGATTGCGCCCACAGGAAAGCTGCCAGCACTGAAAGCTCTAGCTGGTTTTCACTGTCCCTTGGAACTGCATTCGCTGCCACACAGACATTCGCGCTCTGCTAAAGCATTGCTTCGTAATGGGGCAACACTCTGTCTCTCTCTCTGGCAGAGCCCGGCTGCCAAATTGGAAACGTCCAGAGATTGCGCCCACAGGAAAGCTGCCAGCACTGAAAGCTCTAGCTGGTTTTCACTGTCCCTTGGAACTGCATTCGCTGCCACACAGACGTTCGCGCTCTGCTAAAGCATTGCTTCGTAATGGGGCAACATTCTGTATCTCTCTCTGGCAGAGCCCGGCTGCCAAATTGGAAACGTCCAGAGATTGCGCCCACAGGAAAGCTGCCAGCACTGAAAGCTCTAGCTGGTTTTCACTGTCCCTTGGAACTGCATTCGCTGCCACACAGACATTCGCGCTCTGCTAAAGCATTGCTTCCTAATGGGGCAACACTCTGTATCTCTCTCTGGCAGATCCCGGCTGCCAAATTGGAAACGTCCAGAGATTGCGCCCACAGGAAAGCTGCCAGCACTGAAAGCTCTAGCTGGTTTTCACTGTCCCTTGGAGCTGCATTCGCTGCCACACAGACATTCGCGCTCTGCTAAAGCATTGCTTCCTAATGGGGCAACACTCTGTATCTCTCTCTGGCAGAGCCCGGCTGCCAAATTGGAAACGTCCAGAGATTGCGCCCACAGGAAAGCTGCCAGCACTGAAAGCTCTAGCTGGTTTTCACTGTCCCTTGGAACTGCATTCGCTGGCACACAGACATTCGCGCTCTGCTAAAGCATTGCTTCCTAATGGGGCAACACTCTGTATCTCTCTCTGGCAGAGCCCGGCTGCCAAATTGGAAACGTCCAGAGATTGCGCCCACAGGAAAGCTGCCAGCACTGAAAGCTCTAGCTGGTTTTCACTGTCCCTTGGAACTGCATTCGCTGGCACACAGACATTCGCGCTCTGCTAAAGCATTGCTTCGTAATGGGGCAACACTCTGTATCTCTCTCTGGCAGAGCCCGGCTGCCAAATTGGAAACGTCCAGAGATTGCGCCCACAGGAAAGCTGCCAGCACTGAAAGCTCTAGCTGGTTTTCACTGTCCCTTGGAACTGCATTCGCTGCCACACAGACATTCGCGCTCTGCTAAAGCTGTGCTTCCTAATGGGGCAACACTCTGTATCTCTCTCTGGCAGAGCCCGGCTGCCAAATTGGAAACGTCCAGAGATTGCGCCCACAGGAAAGCTGCCAGCACTGAAAACTTTAGCTGGTTTTCACTGTCCCTTGGAACTGCATTCGCTGCCACACAGACATTCGCGCTCTGCTAAAGCATTGCTTCCTAATGGGGCAACACTCTGTATCTCTCTCTGGCAGAGCCCGGCTGCCAAATTGGAAACGTCCAGAGATTGCGCCCACAGGAAAGCTGCCAGCACTGAAAGCTCTAGCTGGTTTTCACTGTCCCTTGGAACTGCATTCGCTGCCACACAGACATTCGCGCTCTGCTAAAGCTTTGCTTCCTAATGGGGCAACACTCTGTATCTCTCTCTGGCAGAGCCCGGCTGCCAAATTGGAAACGTCCAGAGATTGCGCCCACAGGAAAGCTGCCAGCACTGAAAGCTCTAGCTGGTTTTCACTGTCCCTTGGAACTGCATTCGCTGCCACACAGACATTCGCGCTCTGCTAAAGCATTGCTTCGTAATGGGGCAACACTCTGTCTCTCTCTCTGGCAGAGCCCGGCTGCCAAATTGGAAACGTCCAGAGATTGCGCCCACAGGAAAGCTGCCAGCACTGAAAGCTCTAGCTGGTTTTCACTGTCCCTTGGAACTGCATTCGCTGCCACACAGACATTCGCGCTCTGCTAAAGCATTGCTTCGTAATGGGGCAACACTCTGTCTCTCTCTCTGGCAGAGCCCGGCTGCCAAATTGGAAACGTCCAGAGATTGCGCCCACAGGAAAGCTGCCAGCACTGAAAGCTCTAGCTGGTTTTCACTGTCCCTTGGAACTGCATTCGCTGCCACACAGACGTTCGCGCTCTGCTAAAGCATTGCTTCGTAATGGGGCAACATTCTGTATCTCTCTCTGGCAGAGCCCGGCTGCCAAATTGGAAACGTCCAGAGATTGCGCCCACAGGAAAGCTGCCAGCACTGAAAGCTCTAGCTGGTTTTCACTGTCCCTTGGAACTGCATTCGCTGCCACACAGACATTCGCGCTCTGCTAAAGCATTGCTTCCTAATGGGGCAACACTCTGTATCTCTCTCTGGCAGATCCCGGCTGCCAAATTGGAAACGTCCAGAGATTGCGCCCACAGGAAAGCTGCCAGCACTGAAAGCTCTAGCTGGTTTTCACTGTCCCTTGGAGCTGCATTCGCTGCCACACAGACATTCGCGCTCTGCTAAAGCATTGCTTCCTAATGGGGCAACACTCTGTATCTCTCTCTGGCAGAGCCCGGCTGCCAAATTGGAAACGTCCAGAGATTGCGCCCACAGGAAAGCTGCCAGCACTGAAAGCTCTAGCTGGTTTTCACTGTCCCTTGGAACTGCATTCGCTGGCACACAGACATTCGCGCTCTGCTAAAGCATTGCTTCCTAATGGGGCAACACTCTGTATCTCTCTCTGGCAGAGCCCGGCTGCCAAATTGGAAACGTCCAGAGATTGCGCCCACAGGAAAGCTGCCAGCACTGAAAGCTCTAGCTGGTTTTCACTGTCCCTTGGAACTGCATTCGCTGGCACACAGACATTCGCGCTCTGCTAAAGCATTGCTTCGTAATGGGGCAACACTCTGTCTCTCTCTCTGGCAGAGCCCGGCTGCCAAATTGGAAACGTCCAGAGATTGCGCCCACAGGAAAGCTGCCAGCACTGAAAACTTTAGCTGGTTTTCACTGTCCCTTGGAACTGCATTCGCTGCCACACAGACATTCGCGCTCTGCTAAAGCATTGCTTCCTAATGGGGCAACACTCTGTCTCTCTCTCTGGCAGAGCCCGGCTGCCAAATTGGAAACGTCCAGAGATTGCGCCCACAGGAAAGCTGCCAGCACTGAAAGCTCTAGCTGGTTTTCACTGTCCCTTGGAACTGCATTCGCTGCCACACAGACATTCGCGCTCTGCTAAAGCTTTGCTTCCTAATGGGGCAACACTCTGTCTCTCTCTCTGGCAGAGCCCGGCTGCCAAATTGGAAACGTCCAGAGATTGCGCCCACAGGAAAGCTGCCAGCACTGAAAGCTCTAGCTGGTTTTCACTGTCCCTTGGAACTGCATTCGCTGCCACACAGACATTCGCGCTCTGCTAAAGCATTGCTTCCTAATGGGGCAACACTCTGTCTCTCTCTCTGGCAGAGCCCGGCTGCCAAATTGGAAACGTCCAGAGATTGCGCCCACAGGAAAGCTGCCAGCACTGAAAGCTCTAGCTGGTTTTCACTGTCCCTTGGAACTGCATTCGCTGCCACACAGACATTCGCGCTCTGCTAAAGCTTTGCTTCCTAATGGGGCAACACTCTGTATCTCTCTCTGGCAGAGCCCGGCTGCCAAATTGGAAACGTCCAGAGATTGCGCCCACAGGAAAGCTGCCAGCACTGAAAGCTCTAGCTGGTTTTCACTGTCCCTTGGAACTGCATTCGCTGCCACACAGACATTCGCGCTCTGCTAAAGCATTGCTTCGTAATGGGGCAACACTCTGTCTCTCTCTCTGGCAGAGCCCGGCTGCCAAATTGGAAACGTCCAGAGATTGCGCCCACAGGAAAGCTGCCAGCACTGAAAGCTCTAGCTGGTTTTCACTGTCCCTTGGAACTGCATTCGCTGCCACACAGACATTCGCGCTCTGCTAAAGCATTGCTTCGTAATGGGGCAACACTCTGTCTCTCTCTCTGGCAGAGCCCGGCTGCCAAATTGGAAACGTGCAGACATTGCGCCCACAGGAAAGCTGCCAGCACTGAAAGCTCTAGCTGGTTTTCACTGTCCCTTGGAACTGCATTCGCTGCCACACAGGCGTTCGCGCTCTGCTAAAGCATTGCTTCGTAATGGGGCAACATTCTGTATCTCTCTCTGGCAGAGACCGGCTGCCAAATTGGAAACGTCCAGAGATTGCGCCCACAGGAAAGCTGCCAGCACTGAAAGCTCTAGCTGGTTTTCACTGTCCCTTGGAACTGCATTCGCTGCCACACAGACATTCGCGCTCTGCTAAAGCATTGCTTCGTAATGGGGCAACACTCTGTATCTCTCTCTGGCAGAGCCCGGCTGCCAAATTGGAAACGTCCAGAGATTGCGCCCACAGGAAAGCTGCCAGCACTGAAAGCTCTAGCTGGTTTTCACTGTCCCTTGGAACTGCATTCGCTGCCACACAGACATTCGCGCTCTGCTAAAGCTTTGCTTCCTAATGGGGCAACACTCTGTATCTCTCTCTGGCAGAGCCCGGCTGCCAAATTGGAAACGTCCAGAGATTGCGCCCACAGGAAAGCTGCCAGCACTGAAAACTGTAGCTGGTTTTCACTGTCCCTTGGAACTGCATTCGCTGCCACACAGACATTCGCGCTCTGCTAAAGCATTGCTTCCTAATGGGGCAACACTCTGTATCTCTCTCTGGCAGAGCCCGGCTGCCAAATTGGAAACGTCCAGAGATTGCGCCCACAGGAAAGCTGCCAGCACTGAAAGCTCTAGCTGGTTTTCACTGTCCCTTGGAACTGCATTCGCTGCCACACAGACATTCGCGCTCTGCTAAAGCTTTGCTTCCTAATGGGGCAACACTCTGTATCTCTCTCTGGCAGAGCCCGGCTGCCAAATTGGAAACGTCCAGAGATTGCGCCCACAGGAAAGCTGCCAGCACTGAAAGCTCTAGCTGGTTTTCACTGTCCCTTGGAACTGCATTCGCTGCCACACAGACATTCGCGCTCTGCTAAAGCATTGCTTCCTAATGGGGCAACACTCTGTATCTCTCTCTGGCAGAGCCCGGCTGCCAAATTGGAAACGTCCAGAGATTGCGCCCACAGGAAAGCTGCCAGCACTGAAAGCTCTAGCTGGTTTTCACTGTCCCTTGGAACTGCATTCGCTGCCACACAGACATTCGCGCTCTGCTAAAGCATTGCTTCCTAATGGGGCAACACTCTGTCTCTCTCTCTGGCAGAGCCCGGCTGCCAAATTGGAAACGTCCAGAGATTGCGCCCACAGGAAAGCTGCCAGCACTGAAAGCTCTAGCTGGTTTTCACTGTCCCTTGGAGCTGCATTCGCTGCCACACAGACATTCGCGCTCTGCTAAAGCATTGCTTCCTAATGGGGCAACACTCTGTATCTCTCTCTGGCAGAGCCCGGCTGCCAAATTGGAAACGTCCAGAGATTGCGCCCACAGGAAAGCTGCCAGCACTGAAAGCTCTAGCTGGTTTTCACTGTCCCTTGGAACTGCATTCGCTGCCACACAGACATTCGCGCTCTGCTAAAGCATTGCTTCGTAATGGGGCAACACTCTGTATCTCTCTCTGGCAGAGCCCGGCTGCCAAATTGGAAACGTCCAGAGATTGCGCCCACAGGAAAGCTGCCAGCACTGAAAGCTCTAGCTGGTTTTCACTGTCCCTTGGAACTGCATTCGCTGCCACACAGACATTCGCGCTCTGCTAAAGCATTGCTTCGTAATGGGGCAACACTCTGTATCTCTCTCTGGCAGAGCCCGGCTGCCAAATTGGAAACGTCCAGAGATTGCGCCCACAGGAAAGCTGCCAGCACTGAAAGCTCTAGCTGGTTTTCACTGTCCCTTGGAACTGCATTCGCTGCCACACAGACATTCGCGCTCTGCTAAAGCATTGCTTCCTAATGGGGCAACACTCTGTCTCTCTCTCTGGCAGAGCCCGGCTGCCAAATTGGAAACGTCCAGACATTGCGCCCACAGGAAAGCTGCCAGCACTGAAAGCTCTAGCTGGTTTTCACTGTCCCTTGGAACTGCATTCGCTGCCACACAGGCGTTCGCGCTCTGCTAAAGCATTGCTTCGTAATGGGGCAACATTCTGTATCTCTCTCTGGCAGAGCCCCGCTGCCAAATTGGAAACGTCCAGAGATTGCGCCCACAGGAAAGCTGCCAGCACTGAAAGCTCTAGCTGGTTTTCACTGTCCCTTGGAACTGCATTCGCTGCCACACAGACATTCGCGCTCTGCTAAAGCATTGCTTCCTAATGGGGCAACACTCTGTATCTCTCTCTGGCAGAGCCCGGCTGCCAAATTGGAAACGTCCAGAGATTGCGCCCACAGGAAAGCTGCCAGCACTGAAAGCTCTAGCTGGTTTTCACTGTCCCTTGGAACTGCATTCGCTGCCACACAGACATTCGCGCTCTGCTAAAGCTTTGCTTCCTAATGGGGCAACACTCTGTATCTCTCTCTGGCAGAGCCCGGCTGCCAAATTGGAAACGTCCAGAGATTGCGCCCACAGGAAAGCTGCCAGCACTGAAAACTTTAGCTGGTTTTCACTGTCCCTTGGAACTGCATTCGCTGCCACACAGACATTCGCGCTCTGCTAAAGCATTGCTTCCTAATGGGGCAACACTCTGTATCTCTCTCTGGCAGAGCCCGGCTGCCAAATTGGAAACGTCCAGAGATTGCGCCCACAGGAAAGCTGCCAGCACTGAAAGCTCTAGCTGGTTTTCACTGTCCCTTGGAACTGCATTCGCTGCCACACAGACATTCGCGCTCTGCTAAAGCTTTGCTTCCTAATGGGGCAACACTCTGTATCTCTCTCTGGCAGAGCCCGGCTGCCAAATTGGAAACGTCCAGAGATTGCGCCCACAGGAAAGCTGCCAGCACTGAAAGCTCTAGCTGGTTTTCACTGTCCCTTGGAACTGCATTCGCTGCCACACAGACATTCGCGCTCTGCTAAAGCATTGCTTCGTAATGGGGCAACACTCTGTCTCTCTCTCTGGCAGAGCCCGGCTGCCAAATTGGAAACGTCCAGAGATTGCGCCCACAGGAAAGCTGCCAGCACTGAAAGCTCTAGCTGGTTTTCACTGTCCCTTGGAACTGCATTCGCTGCCACACAGACATTCGCGCTCTGCTAAAGCATTGCTTCGTAATGGGGCAACACTCTGTCTCTCTCTCTGGCAGAGCCCGGCTGCCAAATTGGAAACGTCCAGAGATTGCGCCCACAGGAAAGCTGCCAGCACTGAAAGCTCTAGCTGGTTTTCACTGTCCCTTGGAACTGCATTCGCTGCCACACAGACGTTCGCGCTCTGCTAAAGCATTGCTTCGTAATGGGGCAACATTCTGTATCTCTCTCTGGCAGAGCCCGGCTGCCAAATTGGAAACGTCCAGAGATTGCGCCCACAGGAAAGCTGCCAGCACTGAAAGCTCTAGCTGGTTTTCACTGTCCCTTGGAACTGCATTCGCTGCCACACAGACATTCGCGCTCTGCTAAAGCATTGCTTCCTAATGGGGCAACACTCTGTATCTCTCTCTGGCAGATCCCGGCTGCCAAATTGGAAACGTCCAGAGATTGCGCCCACAGGAAAGCTGCCAGCACTGAAAGCTCTAGCTGGTTTTCACTGTCCCTTGGAGCTGCATTCGCTGCCACACAGACATTCGCGCTCTGCTAAAGCATTGCTTCCTAATGGGGCAACACTCTGTATCTCTCTCTGGCAGAGCCCGGCTGCCAAATTGGAAACGTCCAGAGATTGCGCCCACAGGAAAGCTGCCAGCACTGAAAGCTCTAGCTGGTTTTCACTGTCCCTTGGAACTGCATTCGCTGGCACACAGACATTCGCGCTCTGCTAAAGCATTGCTTCCTAATGGGGCAACACTCTGTATCTCTCTCTGGCAGAGCCCGGCTGCCAAATTGGAAACGACCAGAGATTGCGCCCACAGGAAAGCTGCCAGCACTGAAAGCTCTAGCTGGTTTTCACTGTCCCTTGGAACTGCATTCGCTGGCACACAGACATTCGCGCTCTGCTAAAGCATTGCTTCGTAATGGGGCAACACTCTGTCTCTCTCTCTGGCAGAGCCCGGCTGCCAAATTGGAAACGTCCAGAGATTGCGCCCACAGGAAAGCTGCCAGCACTGAAAACTTTAGCTGGTTTTCACTGTCCCTTGGAACTGCATTCGCTGCCACACAGACATTCGCGCTCTGCTAAAGCATTGCTTCCTAATGGGGCAACACTCTGTCTCTCTCTCTGGCAGAGCCCGGCTGCCAAATTGGAAACGTCCAGAGATTGCGCCCACAGGAAAGCTGCCAGCACTGAAAGCTCTAGCTGGTTTTCACTGTCCCTTGGAACTGCATTCGCTGCCACACAGACATTCGCGCTCTGCTAAAGCTTTGCTTCCTAATGGGGCAACACTCTGTCTCTCTCTCTGGCAGAGCCCGGCTGCCAAATTGGAAACGTCCAGAGATTGCGCCCACAGGAAAGCTGCCAGCACTGAAAGCTCTAGCTGGTTTTCACTGTCCCTTGGAACTGCATTCGCTGCCACACAGACATTCGCGCTCTGCTAAAGCATTGCTTCCTAATGGGGCAACACTCTGTCTCTCTCTCTGGCAGAGCCCGGCTGCCAAATTGGAAACGTCCAGAGATTGCGCCCACAGGAAAGCTGCCAGCACTGAAAGCTCTAGCTGGTTTTCACTGTCCCTTGGAACTGCATTCGCTGCCACACAGACATTCGCGCTCTGCTAAAGCTTTGCTTCCTAATGGGGCAACACTCTGTATCTCTCTCTGGCAGAGCCCAGCTGCCAAATTGGAAACGTCCAGAGATTGCGCCCACAGGAAAGCTGCCAGCACTGAAAGCTCTAGCTGGTTTTCACTGTCCCTTGGAACTGCATTCGCTGCCACACAGACATTCGCGCTCTGCTAAAGCATTGCTTCGTAATGGGGCAACACTCTGTATCTCTCTCTGGCAGAGCCCGGCTGCCAAATTGGAAACGTCCAGAGATTGCGCCCACAGGAAAGCTGCCAGCACTGAAAGCTCTAGCTGGTTTTCACTGTCCCTTGGAACTGCATTCGCTGCCACACAGACATTCGCGCTCTGCTAAAGCTTTGCTTCCTAATGGGGCAACACTCTGTATCTCTCTCTGGCAGAGCCCGGCTGCCAAATTGGAAACGTCCAGAGATTGCGCCCACAGGAAAGCTGCCAGCACTGAAAGCTCTAGCTGGTTTTCACTGTCCCTTGGAACTGCATTCGCTGCCACACAGACATTCGCGCTCTGCTAAAGCATTGCTTCGTAATGGGGCAACACTCTGTCTCTCTCTCTGGCAGAGCCCGGCTGCCAAATTGGAAACGTCCAGAGATTGCGCCCACAGGAAAGCTGCCAGCACTGAAAGCTCTAGCTGGTTTTCACTGTCCCTTGGAACTGCATTCGCTGCCACACAGACATTCGCGCTCTGCTAAAGCATTGCTTCGTAATGGGGCAACACTCTGTCTCTCTCTCTGGCAGAGCCCGGCTGCCAAATTGGAAACGTGCAGACATTGCGCCCACAGGAAAGCTGCCAGCACTGAAAGCTCTAGCTGGTTTTCACTGTCCCTTGGAACTGCATTCGCTGCCACACAGGCGTTCGCGCTCTGCTAAAGCATTGCTTCGTAATGGGGCAACATTCTGTATCTCTCTCTGGCAGAGACCGGCTGCCAAATTGGAAACGTCCAGAGATTGCGCCCACAGGAAAGCTGCCAGCACTGAAAGCTCTAGCTGGTTTTCACTGTCCCTTGGAACTGCATTCGCTGCCACACAGACATTCGCGCTCTGCTAAAGCATTGCTTCGTAATGGGGCAACACTCTGTATCTCTCTCTGGCAGAGCCCGGCTGCCAAATTGGAAACGTCCAGAGATTGCGCCCACAGGAAAGCTGCCAGCACTGAAAGCTCTAGCTGGTTTTCACTGTCCCTTGGAACTGCATTCGCTGCCACACAGACATTCGCGCTCTGCTAAAGCTTTGCTTCCTAATGGGGCAACACTCTGTATCTCTCTCTGGCAGAGCCCGGCTGCCAAATTGGAAACGTCCAGAGATTGCGCCCACAGGAAAGCTGCCAGCACTGAAAACTGTAGCTGGTTTTCACTGTCCCTTGGAACTGCATTCGCTGCCACACAGACATTCGCGCTCTGCTAAAGCATTGCTTCCTAATGGGGCAACACTCTGTATCTCTCTCTGGCAGAGCCCGGCTGCCAAATTGGAAACGTCCAGAGATTGCGCCCACAGGAAAGCTGCCAGCACTGAAAGCTCTAGCTGGTTTTCACTGTCCCTTGGAACTGCATTCGCTGCCACACAGACATTCGCGCTCTGCTAAAGCTTTGCTTCCTAATGGGGCAACACTCTGTATCTCTCTCTGGCAGAGCCCGGCTGCCAAATTGGAAACGTCCAGAGATTGCGCCCACAGGAAAGCTGCCAGCACTGAAAGCTCTAGCTGGTTTTCACTGTCCCTTGGAACTGCATTCGCTGCCACACAGACATTCGCGCTCTGCTAAAGCATTGCTTCCTAATGGGGCAACACTCTGTATCTCTCTCTGGCAGAGCCCGGCTGCCAAATTGGAAACGTCCAGAGATTGCGCCCACAGGAAAGCTGCCAGCACTGAAAGCTCTAGCTGGTTTTCACTGTCCCTTGGAACTGCATTCGCTGCCACACAGACATTCGCGCTCTGCTAAAGCATTGCTTCCTAATGGGGCAACACTCTGTCTCTCTCTCTGGCAGAGCCCGGCTGCCAAATTGGAAACGTCCAGAGATTGCGCCCACAGGAAAGCTGCCAGCACTGAAAGCTCTAGCTGGTTTTCACTGTCCCTTGGAGCTGCATTCGCTGCCACACAGACATTCGCGCTCTGCTAAAGCATTGCTTCCTAATGGGGCAACACTCTGTATCTCTCTCTGGCAGAGCCCGGCTGCCAAATTGGAAACGTCCAGAGATTGCGCCCACAGGAAAGCTGCCAGCACTGAAAGCTCTAGCTGGTTTTCACTGTCCCTTGGAACTGCATTCGCTGCCACACAGACATTCGCGCTCTGCTAAAGCATTGCTTCCTAATGGGGCAACACTCTGTATCTCTCTCTGGCAGAGCCCGGCTGCCAAATTGGAAACGTCCAGAGATTGCGCCCACAGGAAAGCTGCCAGCACTGAAAGCTCTAGCTGGTTTTCACTGTCCCTTGGAACTGCATTCGCTGCCACACAGACATTCGCGCTCTGCTAAAGCATTGCTTCGTAATGGGGCAACACTCTGTATCTCTCTCTGGCAGAGCCCGGCTGCCAAATTGGAAACGTCCAGAGATTGCGCCCACAGGAAAGCTGCCAGCACTGAAAGCTCTAGCTGGTTTTCACTGTCCCTTGGAACTGCATTCGCTGCCACACAGACATTCGCGCTCTGCTAAAGCATTGCTTCCTAATGGGGCAACACTCTGTCTCTCTCTCTGGCAGAGCCCGGCTGCCAAATTGGAAACGTCCAGACATTGCGCCCACAGGAAAGCTGCCAGCACTGAAAGCTCTAGCTGGTTTTCACTGTCCCTTGGAACTGCATTCGCTGCCACACAGGCGTTCGCGCTCTGCTAAAGCATTGCTTCGTAATGGGGCAACATTCTGTATCTCTCTCTGGCAGAGCCCCGCTGCCAAATTGGAAACGTCCAGAGATTGCGCCCACAGGAAAGCTGCCAGCACTGAAAGCTCTAGCTGGTTTTCACTGTCCCTTGGAACTGCATTCGCTGCCACACAGACATTCGCGCTCTGCTAAAGCATTGCTTCCTAATGGGGCAACACTCTGTATCTCTCTCTGGCAGAGCCCGGCTGCCAAATTGGAAACGTCCAGAGATTGCGCCCACAGGAAAGCTGCCAGCACTGAAAGCTCTAGCTGGTTTTCACTGTCCCTTGGAACTGCATTCGCTGCCACACAGACATTCGCGCTCTGCTAAAGCTTTGCTTCCTAATGGGGCAACACTCTGTATCTCTCTCTGGCAGAGCCCGGCTGCCAAATTGGAAACGTCCAGAGATTGCGCCCACAGGAAAGCTGCCAGCACTGAAAACTTTAGCTGGTTTTCACTGTCCCTTGGAACTGCATTCGCTGCCACACAGACATTCGCGCTCTGCTAAAGCATTGCTTCCTAATGGGGCAACACTCTGTATCTCTCTCTGGCAGAGCCCGGCTGCCAAATTGGAAACGTCCAGAGATTGCGCCCACAGGAAAGCTGCCAGCACTGAAAGCTCTAGCTGGTTTTCACTGTCCCTTGGAACTGCATTCGCTGCCACACAGACATTCGCGCTCTGCTAAAGCTTTGCTTCCTAATGGGGCAACACTCTGTATCTCTCTCTGGCAGAGCCCGGCTGCCAAATTGGAAACGTCCAGAGATTGCGCCCACAGGAAAGCTGCCAGCACTGAAAGCTCTAGCTGGTTTTCACTGTCCCTTGGAACTGCATTCGCTGCCACACAGACATTCGCGCTCTGCTAAAGCATTGCTTCGTAATGGGGCAACACTCTGTCTCTCTCTCTGGCAGAGCCCGGCTGCCAAATTGGAAACGTCCAGAGATTGCGCCCACAGGAAAGCTGCCAGCACTGAAAGCTCTAGCTGGTTTTCACTGTCCCTTGGAACTGCATTCGCTGCCACACAGACATTCGCGCTCTGCTAAAGCATTGCTTCGTAATGGGGCAACACTCTGTCTCTCTCTCTGGCAGAGCCCGGCTGCCAAATTGGAAACGTCCAGAGATTGCGCCCACAGGAAAGCTGCCAGCACTGAAAGCTCTAGCTGGTTTTCACTGTCCCTTGGAACTGCATTCGCTGCCACACAGACGTTCGCGCTCTGCTAAAGCATTGCTTCGTAATGGGGCAACATTCTGTATCTCTCTCTGGCAGAGCCCGGCTGCCAAATTGGAAACGTCCAGAGATTGCGCCCACAGGAAAGCTGCCAGCACTGAAAGCTCTAGCTGGTTTTCACTGTCCCTTGGAACTGCATTCGCTGCCACACAGACATTCGCGCTCTGCTAAAGCATTGCTTCCTAATGGGGCAACACTCTGTATCTCTCTCTGGCAGATCCCGGCTGCCAAATTGGAAACGTCCAGAGATTGCGCCCACAGGAAAGCTGCCAGCACTGAAAGCTCTAGCTGGTTTTCACTGTCCCTTGG
Source organism: Mycteria americana (assembly GCF_035582795.1). Classification (NCBI taxonomy): domain Eukaryota; kingdom Metazoa; phylum Chordata; class Aves; order Ciconiiformes; family Ciconiidae; genus Mycteria; species Mycteria americana. Next base: position 904,567 of record NW_027445635.1, read on the forward strand.
AGCTGCATTCGCTGCCACACAGACATTCGCGCTCTGCTAAAGCATTGCTTCCTAATGGGGCAACACTCTGTATCTCTCTCTGGCAGAGCCCGGCTGCCAAATTGGAAACGTCCAGAGATTGCGCCCACAGGAAAGCTGCCAGCACTGAAAGCTCTAGCTGGTTTTCACTGTCCCTTGGAACTGCATTCGCTGGCACACAGACATTCGCGCTCTGCTAAAGCATTGCTTCCTAATGGGGCAACACTCTGTATCTCTCTCTGGCAGAGCCCGGCTGCCAAATTGGAAACGACCAGAGATTGCGCCCACAGGAAAGCTGCCAGCACTGAAAGCTCTAGCTGGTTTTCACTGTCCCTTGGAACTGCATTCGCTGGCACACAGACATTCGCGCTCTGCTAAAGCATTGCTTCGTAATGGGGCAACACTCTGTCTCTCTCTCTGGCAGAGCCCGGCTGCCAAATTGGAAACGTCCAGAGATTGCGCCCACAGGAAAGCTGCCAGCACTGAAAACTTTAGCTGGTTTTCACTGTCCCTTGGAACTGCATTCGCTGCCACACAGACATTCGCGCTCTGCTAAAGCATTGCTTCCTAATGGGGCAACACTCTGTCTCTCTCTCTGGCAGAGCCCGGCTGCCAAATTGGAAACGTCCAGAGATTGCGCCCACAGGAAAGCTGCCAGCACTGAAAGCTCTAGCTGGTTTTCACTGTCCCTTGGAACTGCATTCGCTGCCACACAGACATTCGCGCTCTGCTAAAGCTTTGCTTCCTAATGGGGCAACACTCTGTCTCTCTCTCTGGCAGAGCCCGGCTGCCAAATTGGAAACGTCCAGAGATTGCGCCCACAGGAAAGCTGCCAGCACTGAAAGCTCTAGCTGGTTTTCACTGTCCCTTGGAACTGCATTCGCTGCCACACAGACATTCGCGCTCTGCTAAAGCATTGCTTCCTAATGGGGCAACACTCTGTCTCTCTCTCTGGCAGAGCCCGGCTGCCAAATTGGAAACGTCCAGAGATTGCGCCCACAGGAAAGCTGCCAGCACTGAAAGCTCTAGCTGGTTTTCACTGTCCCTTGGAACTGCATTCGCTGCCACACAGACATTCGCGCTCTGCTAAAGCTTTGCTTCCTAATGGGGCAACACTCTGTATCTCTCTCTGGCAGAGCCCAGCTGCCAAATTGGAAACGTCCAGAGATTGCGCCCACAGGAAAGCTGCCAGCACTGAAAGCTCTAGCTGGTTTTCACTGTCCCTTGGAACTGCATTCGCTGCCACACAGACATTCGCGCTCTGCTAAAGCATTGCTTCGTAATGGGGCAACACTCTGTATCTCTCTCTGGCAGAGCCCGGCTGCCAAATTGGAAACGTCCAGAGATTGCGCCCACAGGAAAGCTGCCAGCACTGAAAGCTCTAGCTGGTTTTCACTGTCCCTTGGAACTGCATTCGCTGGCACACAGACATTCGCGCTCTGCTAAAGCATTGCTTCCTAATGGGGCAACACTCTGTATCTCTCTCTGGCAGAGCCCCGCTGCCAAATTGGAAACGTCCAGAGATTGCGCCCACAGGAAAGCTGCCAGCACTGAAAGCTCTAGCTGGTTTTCACTGTCCCTTGGAACTGCATTCGCTGCCACACAGACATTCGCGCTCTGCTAAAGCATTGCTTCCTAAAGGGGCAACACTCTGTCTCTCTCTCTGGCAGAGCCCGGCTGCCAAATTGGAAACGTCCAGAGATTGCGCCCACAGGAAAGCTGCCAGCACTGAAAGCTCTAGCTGGTTTTCACTGTCCCTTGGAACTGCATTCGCTGCCACACAGACATTCGCGCTCTGCTAAAGCATTGCTTCGTAATGGGGCAACACTCTGTCTCTCTCTCTGGCAGAGCCCGGCTGCCAAATTGGAAACGTCCAGAGATTGCGCCCACAGGAAAGCTGCCAGCACTGAAAGCTCTAGCTGGTTTTCACTGTCCCTTGGAACTGCATTCGCTGCCACACAGACATTCGCGCTCTGCTAAAGCATTGCTTCGTAATGGGGCAACACTCTGTCTCTCTCTCTGGCAGAGCCCGGCTGCCAAATTGGAAACGTCCAGAGATTGCGCCCACAGGAAAGCTGCCAGCACTGAAAGCTCTAGCTGGTTTTCACTGTCCCTTGGAACTGCATTCGCTGCCACACAGACATTCGCGCTCTGCTAAAGCATTGCTTCGTAATGGGGCAACACTCTGTCTCTCTCTCTGGCAGAGCCCGGCTGCCAAATTGGAAACGTCCAGACATTGCGCCCACAGGAAAGCTGCCAGCACTGAAAGCTCTAGCAGGTTTTCACTGTCCCTTGGAACTGCATTCGCTGCCACACAGGCGTTCGCGCTCTGCTAAAGCATTGCTTCGTAATGGGGCAACATTCTGTCTCTCTCTCTGGCAGAGCCCCGCTGCCAAATTGGAAACGTCCAGAGATTGCGCCCACAGGAAAGCTGCCAGCACTGAAAGCTCTAGCTGGTTTTCACTGTCCCTTGGAACTGCATTCGCTGCCACACAGACATTCGCGCTCTGCTAAAGCATTGCTTCGTAATGGGGCAACACTCTGTATCTCTCTCTGGCAGAGCCCGGCTGCCAAATTGGAAACGTCCAGAGATTGCGCCCACAGGAAAGCTGCCAGCACTGAAAGCTCTAGCTGGTTTTCACTGTCCCTTGGAACTGCATTCGCTGCCACACAGACATTCGCGCTCTGCTAAAGCTTTGCTTCCTAATGGGGCAACACTCTGTATCTCTCTCTGGCAGAGCCCGGCTGCCAAATTGGAAACGTCCAGAGATTGCGCCCACAGGAAAGCTGCCAGCACTGAAAACTTTAGCTGGTTTTCACTGTCCCTTGGAACTGCATTCGCTGCCACACAGACATTCGCGCTCTGCTAAAGCATTGCTTCCTAATGGGGCAACACTCTGTATCTCTCTCTGGCAGAGCCCGGCTGCCAAATTGGAAACGTCCAGAGATTGCGCCCACAGGAAAGCTGCCAGCACTGAAAGCTCTAGCTGGTTTTCACTGTCCCTTGGAACTGCATTCGCTGCCACACAGACATTCGCGCTCTGCTAAAGCTTTGCTTCCTAATGGGGCAACACTCTGTATCTCTCTCTGGCAGAGCCCGGCTGCCAAATTGGAAACGTCCAGAGATTGCGCCCACAGGAAAGCTGCCAGCACTGAAAGCTCTAGCTGGTTTTCACTGTCCCTTGGAACTGCATTCGCTGCCACACAGACATTCGCGCTCTGCTAAAGCATTGCTTCCTAATGGGGCAACACTCTGTAGCTCTCTCTGGCAGAGCCCGGCTGCCAAATTGGAAACGTCCAGAGATTGCGCCCACAGGAAAGCTGCCAGCACTGAAAGCTCTAGCTGGTTTTCACTGTCCCTTGGAACTGCATTCGCTGCCACACAGACATTCGCGCTCTGCTAAAGCATTGCTTCGTAATGGGGCAACACTCTGTCTCTCTCTCTGGCAGAGCCTGGCTGCCAAATTGGAAACGTCCAGAGATTGCGCCCACAGGAAAGCTGCCAGCACTGAAAGCTCTAGCTGGTTTTCACTGTCCCTTGGAACTGCATTCGCTGCCACACAGACGTTCGCGCTCTGCTAAAGCATTGCTTCGTAATGGGGCAACATTCTGTATCTCTCTCTGGCAGAGCCCGGCTGCCAAATTGGAAACGTCCAGACATTGCGCCCACAGGAAAGCTGCCAGCACTGAAAGCTCTAGCTGGTTTTCACTGTCCCTTGGAACTGCATTCGCTGCCACACAGACATTCGCGCTCTGCTAAAGCATTGCTTCCTAATGGGGCAACACTCTGTATCTCTCTCTGGCAGATCCCGGCTGCCAAATTGGAAACGTCCAGAGATTGCGCCCACAGGAAAGCTGCCAGCACTGAAAGCTCTAGCTGGTTTTCACTGTCCCTTGGAGCTGCATTCGCTGCCACACAGACATTCGCGCTCTGCTAAAGCATTGCTTCCTAATGGGGCAACACTCTGTATCTCTCTCTGGCAGAGCCCGGCTGCCAAATTGGAAACGTCCAGAGATTGCGCCCACAGGAAAGCTGCCAGCACTGAAAGCTCTAGCTGGTTTTCACTGTCCCTTGGAACTGCATTCGCTGGCACACAGACATTCGCGCTCTGCTAAAGCATTGCTTCCTAATGGGGCAACACTCTGTATCTCTCTCTGGCAGAGCCCGGCTGCCAAATTGGAAACGACCAGAGATTGCGCCCACAGGAAAGCTGCCAGCACTGAAAGCTCTAGCTGGTTTTCACTGTCCCTTGGAACTGCATTCGCTGGCACACAGACATTCGCGCTCTGCTAAAGCATTGCTTCGTAATGGGGCAACACTCTGTCTCTCTCTCTGGCAGAGCCCGGCTGCCAAATTGGAAACGTCCAGAGATTGCGCCCACAGGAAAGCTGCCAGCACTGAAAACTTTAGCTGGTTTTCACTGTCCCTTGGAACTGCATTCGCTGCCACACAGACATTCGCGCTCTGCTAAAGCATTGCTTCCTAATGGGGCAACACTCTGTCTCTCTCTCTGGCAGAGCCCGGCTGCCAAATTGGAAACGTCCAGAGATTGCGCCCACAGGAAAGCTGCCAGCACTGAAAGCTCTAGCTGGTTTTCACTGTCCCTTGGAACTGCATTCGCTGCCACACAGACATTCGCGCTCTGCTAAAGCATTGCTTCGTAATGGGGCAACACTCTGTATCTCTCTCTGGCAGAGCCCGGCTGCCAAATTGGAAACGTCCAGAGATTGCGCCCACAGGAAAGCTGCCAGCACTGAAAGCTCTAGCTGGTTTTCACTGTCCCTTGGAACTGCATTCGCTGCCACACAGACATTCGCGCTCTGCTAAAGCATTGCTTCGTAATGGGGCAACACTCTGTAGCTCTCTCTGGCAGAGCCCGGCTGCCAAATTGGAAACGTCCAGAGATTGCGCCCACAGGAAAGCTGCCAGCACTGAAAGCTCTAGCTGGTTTTCACTGTCCCTTGGAACTGCATTCGCTGCCACACAGACATTCGCGCTCTGCTAAAGCATTGCTTCGTAATGGCGCAACACTCTGTCTCTCTCTCTGGCAGAGCCCGGCTGCCAAATTGGAAACGTCCAGAGATTGCGCCCACAGGAAAGCTGCCAGCACTGAAAGCTCTAGCTGGTTTTCACTGTCCCTTGGAACTGCATTCGCTGCCACACAGACATTCGCGCTCTGCTAAAGCATTGCTTCGTAATGGGGCAACACTCTGTCTCTCTCTCTGGCAGAGCCCGGCTGCCAAATTGGAAACGTCCAGAGATTGCGCCCACAGGAAAGCTGCCAGCACTGAAAGCTCTAGCTGGTTTTCACTGTCCCTTGGAACTGCATTCGCTGCCACACAGACGTTCGCGCTCTGCTAAAGCATTGCTTCGTAATGGGGCAACATTCTGTATCTCTCTCTGGCAGAGCCCCGCTGCCAAATTGGAAACGTCCAGACATTGCGCCCACAGGAAAGCTGCCAGCACTGAAAGCTCTAGCTGGTTTTCACTGTCCCTTGGAACTGCATTCGCTGCCACACAGACATTCGCGCTCTGCTAAAGCATTGCTTCGTAATGGGGCAACACTCTGTATCTCTCTCTGGCAGAGCCCGGCTGCCAAATTGGAAACGTCCAGAGATTGCGCCCACAGGAAAGCTGCCAGCACTGAAAGCTCTAGCTGGTTTTCACTGTCCCTTGGAACTGCATTCGCTGCCACACAGACATTCGCGCTCTGCTAAAGCATTGCTTCGTAATGGGGCAACACTCTGTATCTCTCTCTGGCAGAGCCCGGCTGCCAAATTGGAAACGTCCAGACATTGCGCCCACAGGAAAGCTGCCAGCACTGAAAGCTCTAGCTGGTTTTCACTGTCCCTTGGAGCTGCATTCGCTGCCACACAGACATTCGCGCTCTGCTAAAGCATTGCTTCCTAATGGGGCAACACTCTGTATCTCTCTCTGGCAGAGCCCGGCTGCCAAATTGGAAACGTCCAGAGATTGCGCCCACAGGAAAGCTGCCAGCACTGAAAGCTCTAGCTGGTTTTCACTGTCCCTTGGAACTGCATTCGCTGCCACACAGACATTCGCGCTCTGCTAAAGCTTTGCTTCCTAATGGGGCAACACTCTGTATCTCTCTCTGGCAGAGCCCGGCTGCCAAATTGGAAACGTCCAGAGATTGCGCCCACAGGAAAGCTGCCAGCACTGAAAGCTCTAGCTGGTTTTCACTGTCCCTTGGAACTGCATTCGCTGCCACACAGACATTCGCGCTCTGCTAAAGCATTGCTTCCTAATGGGGCAACACTCTGTATCTCTCTCTGGCAGAGCCCGGCTGCCAAATTGGAAACGACCAGAGATTGCGCCCACAGGAAAGCTGCCAGCACTGAAAGCTCTAGCTGGTTTTCACTGTCCCTTGGAACTGCATTCGCTGCCACACAGACATTCGCGCTCTGCTAAAGCATTGCTTCGTAATGGGGCAACACTCTATCTCTCTCTGGCAGAGCCCGGCTGCCAAATTGGAAACGTCCAGAGATTGCGCCCACAGGAAAGCTGCCAGCACTGAAAGCTCTAGCTGGTTTTCACTGTCCCTTGGAGCTGCATTCACTGCCACACAGACATTCGCGCTCTGCTAAAGCATTGCTTCCTAATGGGGCAACACTCTGTCTCTCTCTCTGGCAGAGCCCGGCTGCCAAATTGGAAACGTCCAGAGATTGCGCCCACAGGAAAGCTGCCAGCACTGAAAGCTCTAGCTGGTTTTCACTGTCCCTTGGAACTGCATTCGCTGCCACACAGACATTCGCGCTCTGCTAAAGCATTGCTTCCTAATGGGGCAACACTCTGTATCTCTCTCTAGCAGAGCCCGGCTGCCAAATTGGAAACGTCCAGAGATTGCGCCCACAGGAAAGCTGCCAGCACTGAAAGCTCTAGCTGGTTTTCACTGTCCCTTGGAGCTGCATTCGCTGCCACACAGACATTCGCGCTCTGCTGAAGAATTGCTTCCTAATGGGGCAACACTCTGTCTCTCTCTCTGGCAGAGCCCGGCTGCCAAATTGGAAACGTCCAGAGATTGCGCCCACAGGAAAGCTGCCAGCACTGAAAGCTCTAGCTGGTTTTCACTGTCCCTTGGAACTGCATTCGCTGCCACACAGACATTCGCGCTCTGCTAAAGCATTGCTTCCTAAAGGGGCAACACTCTGTCTCTCTCTCTGGCAGAGCCCGGCTGCCAAATTGGAAACGTCCAGAGATTGCGCCCACAGGAAAGCTGCCAGCACTGAAAGCTCTAGCTGGTTTTCACTGTCCCTTGGAACTGCATTCGCTGCCACACAGACATTCGCGCTCTGCTAAAGCTTTGCTTCGTAATGGGGCAACACTCTGTCTCTCTCTCTGGCAGAGCCCGGCTGCCAAATTGGAAACGTCCAGAGATTGCGCCCACAGGAAAGCTGCCAGCACTGAAAGCTCTAGCTGGTTTTCACTGTCCCTTGGAACTGCATTCGCTGCCACACAGACATTCGCGCTCTGCTAAAGCATTGCTTCGTAATGGGGCAACACTCTGTCTCTCTCTCTGGCAGAGCCCGGCTGCCAAATTGGAAACGTCCAGAGATTGCGCCCACAGGAAAGCTGCCAGCACTGAAAGCTCTAGCTGGTTTTCACTGTCCCTTGGAACTGCATTCGCTGCCACACAGGCGTTCGCGCTCTGCTAAAGCATTGCTTCCTAATGGGGCAACATTCTGTATCTCTCTCTGGCAGAGACCGGCTGCCAAATTGGAAACGTCCAGAGATTGCGCCCACAGGAAAGCTGCCAGCACTGAAAGCTCTAGCTGGTTTTCACTGTCCCTTGGAACTGCATTCGCTGCCACACAGACATTCGCGCTCTGCTAAAGCATTGCTTCGTAATGGGGCAACACTCTGTCTCTCTCTCTGGCAGAGCCCGGCTGCCAAATTGGAAACGTCCAGAGATTGCGCCCACAGGAAAGCTGCCAGCACTGAAAGCTCTAGCTGGTTTTCACTGTCCCTTGGAACTGCATTCACTGCCACACAGACATTCGCGCTTTTCTAAAGCATTGCTACGTAATGGGGCAACATTCTGTATCTCTCTCTGGCAGAGCCCGGCTGCCAAATTGGAAACGTCCAGAGATTGCGCCCACAGGAAAGCTGCCAGCACTGAAAGCTCTAGCTGGTTTTCACTGTCCCTTGGAACTGCATTCGCTGCCACACAGACATTCGCGCTCTGCTAAAGCTTTGCTTCCTAATGGGGCAACACTCTGTATCTCTCTCTGGCAGAGCCCGGCTGCCAAATTGGAAACGTCCAGAGATTGCGCCCACAGGAAAGCTGCCAGCACTGAAAGCTCTAGCTGGTTTTCACTGTCCCTTGGAACTGCATTCGCTGCCACACAGACATTCGCGCTCTGCTAAAGCATTGCTTCGTAATGGGGCAACACTCTGTATCTCTCTCTGGCAGAGCCCGGCTGCCAAATTGGAAACGTCCAGACATTGCGCCCACAGGAAAGCTGCCAGCACTGAAAGCTCTAGCTGGTTTTCACTGTCCCTTGGAACTGCATTCGCTGCCACACAGACATTCGCGCTCTGCTAAAGCTTTGCTTCCTAATGGGGCAACACTCTGTATCTCTCTCTGGCAGATCCCGGCTGCCAAATTGGAAACGTCCAGAGATTGCGCCCACAGGAAAGCTGCCAGCACTGAAAGCTCTAGCTGGTTTTCACTGTCCCTTGGAGCTGCATTCGCTGCCACACAGACATTCGCGCTCTGCTAAAGCATTGCTTCCTAATGGGGCAACACTCTGTATCTCTCTCTGGCAGAGCCCGGCTGCCAAATTGGAAACGTCCAGAGATTGCGCCCACAGGAAAGCTGCCAGCACTGAAAGCTCTAGCTGGTTTTCACTGTCCCTTGGAACTGCATTCGCTGCCACACAGACATTCGCGCTCTGCTAAAGCATTGCTTCCTAATGGGGCAACACTCTGTATCTCTCTCTGGCAGAGCCCGGCTGCCAAATTGGAAACGACCAGAGATTGCGCCCACAGGAAAGCTGCCAGCACTGAAAGCTCTAGCTGGTTTTCACTGTCCCTTGGAACTGCATTCGCTGGCACACAGACATTCGCGCTCTGCTAAAGCATTGCTTCCTAATGGGGCAACACTCTGTCTCTCTCTCTGGCAGAGCCCGGCTGCCAAATTGGAAACGTCCAGAGATTGCGCCCACAGGAAAGCTGCCAGCACTGAAAACTTTAGCTGGTTTTCACTGTCCCTTGGAACTGCATTCGCTGCCACACAGACATTCGCGCTCTGCTAAAGCATTGCTTCCTAATGGGGCAACACTCTGTCTCTCTCTCTGGCAGAGCCCGGCTGCCAAATTGGAAACGTCCAGAGATTGCGCCCACAGGAAAGCTGCCAGCACTGAAAGCTCTAGCTGGTTTTCACTGTCCCTTGGAACTGCATTCGCTGCCACACAGACATTCGCGCTCTGCTAAAGCTTTGCTTCCTAATGGGGCAACACTCTGTCTCTCTCTCTGGCAGAGCCCGGCTGCCAAATTGGAAACGTCCAGAGATTGCGCCCACAGGAAAGCTGCCAGCACTGAAAGCTCTAGCTGGTTTTCACTGTCCCTTGGAACTGCATTCGCTGCCACACAGACATTCGCGCTCTGCTAAAGCATTGCTTCGTAATGGGGCAACACTCTGTCTCTCTCTCTGGCAGAGCCCGGCTGCCAAATTGGAAACGTCCAGAGATTGCGCCCACAGGAAAGCTGCCAGCACTGAAAGCTCTAGCTGGTTTTCACTGTCCCTTGGAACTGCATTCGCTGCCACACAGACATTCGCGCTCTGCTAAAGCTTTGCTTCCTAATGGGGCAACACTCTGTCTCTCTCTCTGGCAGAGCCCGGCTGCCAAATTGGAAACGTCCAGAGATTGCGCCCACAGGAAAGCTGCCAGCACTGAAAGCTCTAGCTGGTTTTCACTGTCCCTTGGAACTGCATTCGCTGCCACACAGACATTCGCGCTCTGCTAAAGCATTGCTTCGTAATGGGGCAACACTCTGTATCTCTCTCTGGCAGAGCCCGGCTGCCAAATTGGAAACGACCAGAGATTGCGCCCACAGGAAAGCTGCCAGCACTGAAAGCTCTAGCTGGTTTTCACTGTCCCTTGGAACTGCATTCGCTGCCACACAGACATTCGCGCTCTGCTAAAGCTTTGCTTCGTAATGGGGCAACACTCTGTCTCTCTCTCTGGCAGAGCCCGGCTGCCAAATTGGAAACGTCCAGAGATTGCGCCCACAGGAAAGCTGCCAGCACTGAAAACTTTAGCTGGTTTTCACTGTCCCTTGGAACTGCATTCGCTGCCACACAGACATTCGCGCTCTGCTAAAGCATTGCTTCCTAATGGGGCAACACTCTGTCTCTCTCTCTGGCAGAGCCCGGCTGCCAAATTGGAAACGTCCAGAGATTGCGCCCACAGGAAAGCTGCCAGCACTGAAAGCTCTAGCTGGTTTTCACTGTCCCTTGGAACTGCATTCGCTGCCACACAGACATTCGCGCTCTGCTAAAGCTTTGCTTCCTAATGGGGCAACACTCTGTCTCTCTCTCTGGCAGAGCCCGGCTGCCAAATTGGAAACGTCCAGAGATTGCGCCCACAGGAAAGCTGCCAGCACTGAAAGCTCTAGCTGGTTTTCACTGTCCCTTGGAACTGCATTCGCTGCCACACAGACATTCGCGCTCTGCTAAAGCATTGCTTCGTAATGGGGCAACACTCTGTCTCTCTCTCTGGCAGAGCCCGGCTGCCAAATTGGAAACGTCCAGAGATTGCGCCCACAGGAAAGCTGCCAGCACTGAAAGCTCTAGCTGGTTTTCACTGTCCCTTGGAACTGCATTCGCTGCCACACAGACATTCGCGCTCTGCTAAAGCATTGCTTCCTAATGGGGCAACACTATGTCTCTCTCTCTGGCAGAGCCCGGCTGCCAAATTGGAAACGTCCAGAGATTGCGCCCACAGGAAAGCTGCCAGCACTGAAAGCTCTAGCTGGTTTTCACTGTCCCTTGGAACTGCATTCGCTGCCACACAGACATTCGCGCTCTGCTAAAGCATTGCTTCCTAATGGGGCAACACTCTGTCTCTCTCTCTGGCAGAGCCCGGCTGCCAAATTGGAAACGTCCAGAGATTGCGCCCACAGGAAAGCTGCCAGCACTGAAAGCTCTAGCTGGTTTTCACTGTCCCTTGGAGCTGCATTCGCTGCCACACAGACATTCGCGCTCTGCTAAAGCATTGCTTCGTAATGGGGCAACACTCTGTCTCTCTCTCTGGCAGAGCCCGGCTGCCAAATTGGAAACGTCCAGAGATTGCGCCCACAGGAAAGCTGCCAGCACTGAAAGCTCTAGCTGGTTTTCACTGTCCCTTGGAACTGCATTCACTGCCACACAGACATTCGCGCTTTTCTAAAGCATTGCTACGTAATGGGGCAACATTCTGTATCTCTCTCTGGCAGAGCCCGGCTGCCAAATTGGAAACGTCCAGAGATTGCGCCCACAGGAAAGCTGCCAGCACTGAAAGCTCTAGCTGGTTTTCACTGTCCCTTGGAACTGCATTCGCTGCCACACAGACATTCGCGCTCTGCTAAAGCTTTGCTTCCTAATGGGGCAACACTCTGTATCTCTCTCTGGCAGAGCCCGGCTGCCAAATTGGAAACGTCCAGAGATTGCGCCCACAGGAAAGCTGCCAGCACTGAAAGCTCTAGCTGGTTTTCACTGTCCCTTGGAACTGCATTCGCTGCCACACAGACATTCGCGCTCTGCTAAAGCATTGCTTCGTAATGGGGCAACACTCTGTATCTCTCTCTGGCAGAGCCCGGCTGCCAAATTGGAAACGTCCAGACATTGCGCCCACAGGAAAGCTGCCAGCACTGAAAGCTCTAGCTGGTTTTCACTGTCCCTTGGAACTGCATTCGCTGCCACACAGACATTCGCGCTCTGCTAAAGCTTTGCTTCCTAATGGGGCAACACTCTGTATCTCTCTCTGGCAGATCCCGGCTGCCAAATTGGAAACGTCCAGAGATTGCGCCCACAGGAAAGCTGCCAGCACTGAAAGCTCTAGCTGGTTTTCACTGTCCCTTGGAGCTGCATTCGCTGCCACACAGACATTCGCGCTCTGCTAAAGCATTGCTTCCTAATGGGGCAACACTCTGTATCTCTCTCTGGCAGAGCCCGGCTGCCAAATTGGAAACGTCCAGAGATTGCGCCCACAGGAAAGCTGCCAGCACTGAAAGCTCTAGCTGGTTTTCACTGTCCCTTGGAACTGCATTCGCTGCCACACAGACATTCGCGCTCTGCTAAAGCATTGCTTCCTAATGGGGCAACACTCTGTATCTCTCTCTGGCAGAGCCCGGCTGCCAAATTGGAAACGACCAGAGATTGCGCCCACAGGAAAGCTGCCAGCACTGAAAGCTCTAGCTGGTTTTCACTGTCCCTTGGAACTGCATTCGCTGGCACACAGACATTCGCGCTCTGCTAAAGCATTGCTTCCTAATGGGGCAACACTCTGTCTCTCTCTCTGGCAGAGCCCGGCTGCCAAATTGGAAACGTCCAGAGATTGCGCCCACAGGAAAGCTGCCAGCACTGAAAACTTTAGCTGGTTTTCACTGTCCCTTGGAACTGCATTCGCTGCCACACAGACATTCGCGCTCTGCTAAAGCATTGCTTCCTAATGGGGCAACACTCTGTCTCTCTCTCTGGCAGAGCCCGGCTGCCAAATTGGAAACGTCCAGACATTGCGCCCACAGGAAAGCTGCCAGCACTGAAAGCTCTAGCTGGTTTTCACTGTCCCTTGGAACTGCATTCGCTGCCACACAGACATTCGCGCTCTGCTAAAGCTTTGCTTCCTAATGGGGCAACACTCTGTCTCTCTCTCTGGCAGAGCCCGGCTGCCAAATTGGAAACGTCCAGAGATTGCGCCCACAGGAAAGCTGCCAGCACTGAAAGCTCTAGCTGGTTTTCACTGTCCCTTGGAACTGCATTCGCTGCCACACAGACATTCGCGCTCTGCTAAAGCATTGCTTCGTAATGGGGCAACACTCTGTCTCTCTCTCTGGCAGAGCCCGGCTGCCAAATTGGAAACGTCCAGAGATTGCGCCCACAGGAAAGCTGCCAGCACTGAAAGCTCTAGCTGGTTTTCACTGTCCCTTGGAACTGCATTCGCTGCCACACAGACATTCGCGCTCTGCTAAAGCTTTGCTTCCTAATGGGGCAACACTCTGTCTCTCTCTCTGGCAGAGCCCGGCTGCCAAATTGGAAACGTCCAGAGATTGCGCCCACAGGAAAGCTGCCAGCACTGAAAGCTCTAGCTGGTTTTCACTGTCCCTTGGAACTGCATTCGCTGCCACACAGACATTCGCGCTCTGCTAAAGCATTGCTTCGTAATGGGGCAACACTCTGTATCTCTCTCTGGCAGAGCCCGGCTGCCAAATTGGAAACGACCAGAGATTGCGCCCACAGGAAAGCTGCCAGCACTGAAAGCTCTAGCTGGTTTTCACTGTCCCTTGGAACTGCATTCGCTGCCACACAGACATTCGCGCTCTGCTAAAGCTTTGCTTCGTAATGGGGCAACACTCTGTCTCTCTCTCTGGCAGAGCCCGGCTGCCAAATTGGAAACGTCCAGAGATTGCGCCCACAGGAAAGCTGCCAGCACTGAAAACTTTAGCTGGTTTTCACTGTCCCTTGGAACTGCATTCGCTGCCACACAGACATTCGCGCTCTGCTAAAGCATTGCTTCCTAATGGGGCAACACTCTGTCTCTCTCTCTGGCAGAGCCCGGCTGCCAAATTGGAAACGTCCAGAGATTGCGCCCACAGGAAAGCTGCCAGCACTGAAAGCTCTAGCTGGTTTTCACTGTCCCTTGGAACTGCATTCGCTGCCACACAGACATTCGCGCTCTGCTAAAGCTTTGCTTCCTAATGGGGCAACACTCTGTCTCTCTCTCTGGCAGAGCCCGGCTGCCAAATTGGAAACGTCCAGAGATTGCGCCCACAGGAAAGCTGCCAGCACTGAAAGCTCTAGCTGGTTTTCACTGTCCCTTGGAACTGCATTCGCTGCCACACAGACATTCGCGCTCTGCTAAAGCATTGCTTCGTAATGGGGCAACACTCTGTCTCTCTCTCTGGCAGAGCCCGGCTGCCAAATTGGAAACGTCCAGAGATTGCGCCCACAGGAAAGCTGCCAGCACTGAAAGCTCTAGCTGGTTTTCACTGTCCCTTGGAACTGCATTCGCTGCCACACAGACATTCGCGCTCTGCTAAAGCTTTGCTTCCTAATGGGGCAACACTCTGTATCTCTCTCTGGCAGAGCCCGGCTGCCAAATTGGAAACGTCCAGAGATTGCGCCCACAGGAAAGCTGCCAGCACTGAAAGCTCTAGCTGGTTTTCACTGTCCCTTGGAACTGCATTCGCTGCCACACAGACATTCGCGCTCTGCTAAAGCATTGCTTCGTAATGGGGCAACACTCTGTATCTCTCTCTGGCAGAGCCCGGCTGCCAAATTGGAAACGTCCAGAGATTGCGCCCACAGGAAAGCTGCCAGCACTGAAAGCTCTAGCTGGTTTTCACTGTCCCTTGGAACTGCATTCGCTGCCACACAGACATTCGCGCTCTGCTAAAGCATTGCTTCGTAATGGGGCAACACTCTGTCTCTCTCTCTGGCAGAGCCCCGCTGCCAAATTGGAAACGTCCAGAGATTGCGCCCACAGGAAAGCTGCCAGCACTGAAAGCTCTAGCTGGTTTTCACTGTCCCTTGGAACTGCATTCGCTGCCACACAGACATTCGCGCTCTGCTAAAGCATTGCTTCCTAAAGGGGCAACACTCTGTCTCTCTCTCTGGCAGAGCCCGGCTGCCAAATTGGAAACGTCCAGAGATTGCGCCCACAGGAAAGCTGCCAGCACTGAAAGCTCTAGCTGGTTTTCACTGTCCCTTGGAACTGCATTCGCTGCCACACAGACATTCGCGCTCTGCTAAAGCATTGCTTCGTAATGGGGCAACACTCTGTCTCTCTCTCTGGCAGAGCCCGGCTGCCAAATTGGAAACGTCCAGAGATTGCGCCCACAGGAAAGCTGCCAGCACTGAAAGCTCTAGCTGGTTTTCACTGTCCCTTGGAACTGCATTCACTGCCACACAGACATTCGCGCTCTGCTAAAGCATTGCTTCGTAATGGGGCAACACTCTGTCTCTCTCTCTGGCAGAGCCCGGCTGCCAAATTGGAAACGTCCAGAGATTGCGCCCACAGGAAAGCTGCCAGCACTGAAAGCTCTAGCTGGTTTTCACTGTCCCTTGGAACTGCATTCGCTGCCACACAGACATTCGCGCTCTGCTAAAGCATTGCTTCGTAATGGGGCAACACTCTGTCTCTCTCTCTGGCAGAGCCCGGCTGCCAAATTGGAAACGTCCAGAGATTGCGCCCACAGGAAAGCTGCCAGCACTGAAAGCTCTAGCTGGTTTTCACTGTCCCTTGGAACTGCATTCGCTGCCACACAGGCGTTCGCGCTCTGCTAAAGCATTGCTTCGTAATGGGGCAACACTCTGTCTCTCTCTCTGGCAGAGCCCCGCTGCCAAATTGGAAACGTCCAGAGATTGCGCCCACAGGAAAGCTGCCAGCACTGAAAGCTCTAGCTGGTTTTCACTGTCCCTTGGAACTGCATTCGCTGCCACACAGACATTCGCGCTCTGCTAAAGCATTGCTTCGTAATGGGGCAACACTCTGTATCTCTCTCTGGCAGAGCCCGGCTGCCAAATTGGAAACGTCCAGAGATTGCGCCCACAGGAAAGCTGCCAGCACTGAAAGCTCTAGCTGGTTTTCACTGTCCCTTGGAACTGCATTCGCTGCCACACAGACATTCGCGCTCTGCTAAAGCTTTGCTTCCTAATGGGGCAACACTCTGTATCTCTCTCTGGCAGAGCCCGGCTGCCAAATTGGAAACGTCCAGAGATTGCGCCCACAGGAAAGCTGCCAGCACTGAAAACTTTAGCTGGTTTTCACTGTCCCTTGGAACTGCATTCGCTGCCACACAGACATTCGCGCTCTGCTAAAGCATTGCTTCCTAATGGGGCAACACTCTGTATCTCTCTCTGGCAGAGCCCGGCTGCCAAATTGGAAACGTCCAGAGATTGCGCCCACAGGAAAGCTGCCAGCACTGAAAGCTCTAGCTGGTTTTCACTGTCCCTTGGAACTGCATTCGCTGCCACACAGACATTCGCGCTCTGCTAAAGCTTTGCTTCCTAATGGGGCAACACTCTGTATCTCTCTCTGGCAGAGCCCGGCTGCCAAATTGGAAACGTCCAGAGATTGCGCCCACAGGAAAGCTGCCAGCACTGAAAGCTCTAGCTGGTTTTCACTGTCCCTTGGAACTGCATTCGCTGCCACACAGACATTCGCGCTCTGCTAAAGCATTGCTTCGTAATGGGGCAACACTCTGTAGCTCTCTCTGGCAGAGCCCGGCTGCCAAATTGGAAACGTCCAGAGATTGCGCCCACAGGAAAGCTGCCAGCACTGAAAGCTCTAGCTGGTTTTCACTGTCCCTTGGAACTGCATTCGCTGCCACACAGATATTTGCGCTCTGCTAAAGCATTGCTTCCTAATGGGGCAACACTCTGTATCTCTCTCTGGCAGAGCCCGGCTGCCAAATTGGAAACGTCCAGAGATTGCGCCCACAGGAAAGCTGCCAGCACTGAAAGCTCTAGCTGGTTTTCACTGTCCCTTGGAACTGCATTCGCTGCCACACAGACATTCGCGCTCTGCTAAAGCATTGCTTCGTAATGGGGCAACACTCTGTCTCTCTCTCTGGCAGAGCCTGGCTGCCAAATTGGAAACGTCCAGAGATTGCGCCCACAGGAAAGCTGCCAGCACTGAAAGCTCTAGCTGGTTTTCACTGTCCCTTGGAACTGCATTCGCTGCCACACAGACGTTCGCGCTCTGCTAAAGCATTGCTTCGTAATGGGGCAACATTCTGTATCTCTCTCTGGCAGAGCCCGGCTGCCAAATTGGAAACGTCCAGACATTGCGCCCACAGGAAAGCTGCCAGCACTGAAAGCTCTAGCTGGTTTTCACTGTCCCTTGGAACTGCATTCGCTGCCACACAGACATTCGCGCTCTGCTAAAGCATTGCTTCCTAATGGGGCAACACTCTGTATCTCTCTCTGGCAGATCCCGGCTGCCAAATTGGAAACGTCCAGAGATTGCGCCCACAGGAAAGCTGCCAGCACTGAAAGCTCTAGCTGGTTTTCACTGTCCCTTGGAACTGCATTCGCTGGCACACAGACATTCGCGCTCTGCTAAAGCATTGCTTCCTAATGGGGCAACACTCTGTATCTCTCTCTGGCAGAGCCCGGCTGCCAAATTGGAAACGTCCAGAGATTGCGCCCACAGGAAAGCTGCCAGCACTGAAAGCTCTAGCTGGTTTTCACTGTCCCTTGGAACTGCATTCGCTGCCACACAGACATTCGCGCTCTGCTAAAGCTTTGCTTCGTAATGGGGCAACACTCTGTCTCTCTCTCTGGCAGAGCCCGGCTGCCAAATTGGAAACGTCCAGAGATTGCGCCCACAGGAAAGCTGCCAGCACTGAAAGCTCTAGCTGGTTTTCACTGTCCCTTGGAACTGCATTCGCTGCCACACAGACATTCGCGCTCTGCTAAAGCTTTGCTTCGTAATGGGGCAACACTCTGTCTCTCTCTCTGGCAGAGCCCGGCTGCCAAATTGGAAACGTCCAGAGATTGCGCCCACAGGAAAGCTGCCAGCACTGAAAGCTCTAGCTGGTTTTCACTGTCCCTTGGAACTGCATTCGCTGCCACACAGACATTCGCGCTCTGCTAAAGCATTGCTTCGTAATGGGGCAACACTCTGTCTCTCTCTCTGGCAGAGCCCGGCTGCCAAATTGGAAACGTCCAGAGATTGCGCCCACAGGAAAGCTGCCAGCACTGAAAGCTCTAGCTGGTTTTCACTGTCCCTTGGAACTGCATTCGCTGCCACACAGGCGTTCGCGCTCTGCTAAAGCATTGCTTCGTAATGAGGCAACATTCTGTATCTCTCTCTGGCAGAGACCGGCTGCCAAATTGGAAACGTCCAGAGATTGCGCCCACAGGAAAGCTGCCAGCACTGAAAGCTCTAGCTGGTTTTCACTGTCCCTTGGAACTGCATTCGCTGCCACACAGACATTCGCGCTCTGCTAAAGCATTGCTTCGTAATGGGGCAACACTCTGTATCTCTCTCTGGCAGAGCCCGGCTGCCAAATTGTAAACGTCCAGAGATTGCGCCCACAGGAAAGCTGCCAGCACTGAAAGCTCTAGCTGGTTTTCACTGTCCCTTGGAACTGCATTCGCTGCCACACAGACATTCGCGCTCTGCTAAAGCATTGCTTCGTAATGGGGCAACACTCTGTCTCTCTCTCTGGCAGAGCCCGGCTGCCAAATTGGAAACGTCCAGAGATTGCGCCCACAGGAAAGCTGCCAGCACTGAAAGCTCTAGCTGGTTTTCACTGTCCCTTGGAACTGCATTCGCTGCCACACAGGCGTTCGCGCTCTGCTAAAGCATTGCTTCGTAATGAGGCAACATTCTGTATCTCTCTCTGGCAGAGACCGGCTGCCAAATTGGAAACGTCCAGAGATTGCGCCCACAGGAAAGCTGCCAGCACTGAAAGCTCTAGCTGGTTTTCACTGTCCCTTGGAACTGCATTCGCTGCCACACAGACATTCGCGCTCTGCTAAAGCATTGCTTCGTAATGGGGCAACACTCTGTATCTCTCTCTGGCAGAGCCCGGCTGCCAAATTGTAAACGTCCAGAGATTGCGCCCACAGGAAAGCTGCCAGCACTGAAAGCTCTAGCTGGTTTTCACTGTCCCTTGGAACTGCATTCGCTGCCACACAGACATTCGCGCTCTGCTAAAGCTTTGCTTCCTAATGGGGCAACACTCTGTATCTCTCTCTGGCAGAGCCCGGCTGCCAAATTGGAAACGTCCAGAGATTGCGCCCACAGGAAAGCTGCCAGCACTGAAAGCTCTAGCTGGTTTTCACTGTCCCTTGGAACTGCATTCGCTGCCACACAGACATTCGCGCTCTGCTAAAGCTTTGCTTCCTAATGGGGCAACACTCTGTATCTCTCTCTGGCAGAGCCCGGCTGCCAAATTGGAAACGTCCAGAGATTGCGCCCACAGGAAAGCTGCCAGCACTGAAAGCTCTAGCTGGTTTTCACTGTCCCTTGGAACTGCATTCGCTGCCACACAGACATTCGCGCTCTGCTAAAGCTTTGCTTCCTAATGGGGCAACACTCTGTATCTCTCTCTGGCAGAGCCCGGCTGCCAAATTGGAAACGTCCAGAGATTGCGCCCACAGGAAAGCTGCCAGCACTGAAAGCTCTAGCTGGTTTTCACTGTCCCTTGGAACTGCATTCGCTGCCACACAGACATTCGCGCTCTGCTAAAGCATTGCTTCCTAATGGGGCAACACTCTGTATCTCTCTCTGGCAGATCCCGGCTGCCAAATTGGAAACGTCCAGAGATTGCGCCCACAAGAAAGCTGCCAGCACTGAAAGCTCTAGCTGGTTTTCACTGTCCCTTGGAGCTGCATTCGCTGCCACACAGACATTCGCGCTCTGCTAAAGCATTGCTTCCTAATGGGGCAACACTCTGTATCTCTCTCTGGCAGAGCCCGGCTGCCAAATTGGAAACGTCCAGAGATTGCGCCCACAGGAAAGCTGCCAGCACTGAAAGCTCTAGCTGGTTTTCACTGTCCCTTGGAACTGCATTCGCTGGCACACAGACATTCGCGCTCTGCTAAAGCATTGCTTCCTAATGGGGCAACACTCTGTATCTCTCTCTGGCAGAGCCCGGCTGCCAAATTGGAAACGACCAGAGATTGCGCCCACAGGAAAGCTGCCAGCACTGAAAGCTCTAGCTGGTTTTCACTGTCCCTTGGAACTGCATTCGCTGCCACACAGACATTCGCGCTCTGCTAAAGCTTTGCTTCCTAATGGGGCAACACTCTGTCTCTCTCTCTGGCAGAGCCCGGCTGCCAAATTGGAAACGTCCAGAGATTGCGCCCACAGGAAAGCTGCCAGCACTGAAAGCTCTAGCTGGTTTTCACTGTCCCTTGGAACTGCATTCGCTGCCACACAGACATTCGCGCTCTGCTAAAGCATTGCTTCCTAATGGGGCAACACTCTGTATCTCTCTCTGGCAGAGCCCGGCTGCCAAATTGGAAACGTCCAGAGATTGCGCCCACAGGAAAGCTGCCAGCACTGAAAGCTCTAGCTGGTTTTCACTGTCCCTTGGAACTGCATTCGCTGCCACACAGACATTCGCGCTCTGCTAAAGCTTTGCTTCCTAATGGGGCAACACTCTGTATCTCTCTCTGGCAGAGCCCGGCTGCCAAATTGGAAACGTCCAGAGATTGCGCCCACAGGAAAGCTGCCAGCACTGAAAGCTCTAGCTGGTTTTCACTGTCCCTTGGAACTGCATTCGCTGCCACACAGACATTCGCGCTCTGCTAAAGCATTGCTTCGTAATGGGGCAACACTCTGTAGCTCTCTCTGGCAGAGCCCGGCTGCCAAATTGGAAACGTCCAGAGATTGCGCCCACAGGAAAGCTGCCAGCACTGAAAGCTCTAGCTGGTTTTCACTGTCCCTTGGAACTGCATTCGCTGCCACACAGACATTCGCGCTCTGCTAAAGCATTGCTTCGTAATGGGGCAACACTCTGTCTCTCTCTCTGGCAGAGCCCGGCTGCCAAATTGGAAACGTCCAGAGATTGCGCCCACAGGAAAGCTGCCAGCACTGAAAGCTCTAGCTGGTTTTCACTGTCCCTTGGAACTGCATTCGCTGCCACACAGACATTCGCGCTCTGCTAAAGCATTGCTTCGTAATGGGGCAACACTCTGTCTCTCTCTCTGGCAGAGCCCGGCTGCCAAATTGGAAACGTCCAGAGATTGCGCCCACAGGAAAGCTGCCAGCACTGAAAGCTCTAGCTGGTTTTCACTGTCCCTTGGAACTGCATTCGCTGCCACACAGACATTCGCGCTCTGCTAAAGCATTGCTTCCTAATGGGGCAACACTCTGTATCTCTCTCTGGCAGAGCCCGGCTGCCAAATTGGAAACGTCCAGAGATTGCGCCCACAGGAAAGCTGCCAGCACTGAAAGCTCTAGCTGGTTTTCACTGTCCCTTGGAACTGCATTCGCTGCCACACAGACATTCGCGCTCTGCTAAAGCTTTGCTTCCTAATGGGGCAACACTCTGTATCTCTCTCTGGCAGAGCCCGGCTGCCAAATTGGAAACGTCCAGAGATTGCGCCCACAGGAAAGCTGCCAGCACTGAAAGCTCTAGCTGGTTTTCACTGTCCCTTGGAACTGCATTCGCTGCCACACAGACATTCGCGCTCTGCTAAAGCATTGCTTCGTAATGGGGCAACACTCTGTAGCTCTCTCTGGCAGAGCCCGGCTGCCAAATTGGAAACGTCCAGAGATTGCGCCCACAGGAAAGCTGCCAGCACTGAAAGCTCTAGCTGGTTTTCACTGTCCCTTGGAACTGCATTCGCTGCCACACAGACATTCGCGCTCTGCTAAAGCATTGCTTCGTAATGGGGCAACACTCTGTCTCTCTCTCTGGCAGAGCCCGGCTGCCAAATTGGAAACGTCCAGAGATTGCGCCCACAGGAAAGCTGCCAGCACTGAAAGCTCTAGCTGGTTTTCACTGTCCCTTGGAACTGCATTCGCTGCCACACAGACATTCGCGCTCTGCTAAAGCATTGCTTCGTAATGGGGCAACACTCTGTCTCTCTCTCTGGCAGAGCCCGGCTGCCAAATTGGAAACGTCCAGAGATTGCGCCCACAGGAAAGCTGCCAGCACTGAAAGCTCTAGCTGGTTTTCACTGTCCCTTGGAACTGCATTCGCTGCCACACAGACGTTCGCGCTCTGCTAAAGCATTGCTTCGTAATGGGGCAACATTCTGTATCTCTCTCTGGCAGAGCCCGGCTGCCAAATTGGAAACGTCCAGACATTGCGCCCACAGGAAAGCTGCCAGCACTGAAAGCTCTAGCTGGTTTTCACTGTCCCTTGGAACTGCATTCGCTGCCAC
Organism: Mycteria americana; assembly: GCF_035582795.1. NCBI lineage: Eukaryota > Metazoa > Chordata > Aves > Ciconiiformes > Ciconiidae > Mycteria > Mycteria americana. The sequence goes on from NW_027445635.1 coordinate 926,655, forward strand.
ACAGACATTCGCGCTCTGCTAAAGCATTGCTTCGTAATGGGGCAACACTCTGTATCTCTCTCTGGCAGATCCCGGCTGCCAAATTGGAAACGTCCAGAGATTGCGCCCACAGGAAAGCTGCCAGCACTGAAAGCTCTAGCTGGTTTTCACTGTCCCTTGGAACTGCATTCGCTGCCACACAGACATTCGCGCTCTGCTAAAGCATTGCTTCGTAATGGGGCAACACTCTGTAGCTCTCTCTGGCAGAGCCCGGCTGCCAAATTGGAAACGTCCAGAGATTGCGCCCACAGGAAAGCTGCCAGCACTGAAAGCTCTAGCTGGTTTTCACTGTCCCTTGGAGCTGCATTCGCTGCCACACAGACATTCGCGCTCTGCTAAAGCATTGCTTCCTAATGGGGCAACACTCTGTATCTCTCTCTGGCAGAGCCCGGCTGCCAAATTGGAAACGTCCAGAGATTGCGCCCACAGGAAAGCTGCCAGCACTGAAAGCTCTAGCTGGTTTTCACTGTCCCTTGGAACTGCATTCGCTGCCACACAGACATTCGCGCTCTGCTAAAGCATTGCTTCCTAATGGGGCAACACTCTGTATCTCTCTCTGGCAGAGCCCGGCTGCCAAATTGGAAACGTCCAGAGATTGCGCCCACAGGAAAGCTGCCAGCACTGAAAGCTCTAGCTGGTTTTCACTGTCCCTTGGAACTGCATTCGCTGCCACACAGACATTCGCGCTCTGCTAAAGCATTGCTTCCTAATGGGGCAACACTCTGTATCTCTCTCTGGCAGAGCCCGGCTGCCAAATTGGAAACGACCAGAGATTGCGCCCACAGGAAAGCTGCCAGCACTGAAAGCTCTAGCTGGTTTTCACTGTCCCTTGGAACTGCATTCGCTGCCACACAGACATTCGCGCTCTGCTAAAGCATTGCTTCCTAATGGGGCAACACTCTGTATCTCTCTCTAGCAGAGCCCGGCTGCCAAATTGGAAACGTCCAGAGATTGCGCCCACAGGAAAGCTGCCAGCACTGAAAGCTCTAGCTGGTTTTCACTGTCCCTTGGAACTGCATTCGCTGCCACACAGACATTCGCGCTCTGCTAAAGCATTGCTTCGTAATGGGGCAACACTCTGTCTCTCTCTCTGGCAGAGCCCGGCTGCCAAATTGGAAACGTCCAGAGATTGCGCCCACAGGAAAGCTGCCAGCACTGAAAGCTCTAGCTGGTTTTCACTGTCCCTTGGAACTGCATTCGCTGCCACACAGACATTCGCGCTCTGCTAAAGCATTGCTTCGTAATGGGGCAACACTCTGTCTCTCTCTCTGGCAGAGCCCGGCTGCCAAATTGGAAACGTCCAGAGATTGCGCCCACAGGAAAGCTGCCAGCACTGAAAGCTCTAGCTGGTTTTCACTGTCCCTTGGAACTGCATTCGCTGCCACACAGACATTCGCGCTCTGCTAAAGCATTGCTTCGTAATGGGGCAACACTCTGTCTCTCTCTCTGGCAGAGCCCGGCTGCCAAATTGGAAACGTCCAGAGATTGCGCCCACAGGAAAGCTGCCAGCACTGAAAGCTCTAGCTGGTTTTCACTGTCCCTTGGAACTGCATTCGCTGCCACACAGACGTTCGCGCTCTGCTAAAGCATTGCTTCGTAATGGGGCAACATTCTGTATCTCTCTCTGGCAGAGCCCGGCTGCCAAATTGGAAACGTCCAGACATTGCGCCCACAGGAAAGCTGCCAGCACTGAAAGCTCTAGCTGGTTTTCACTGTCCCTTGGAACTGCATTCGCTGCCACACAGACATTCGCGCTCTGCTAAAGCATTGCTTCGTAATGGGGCAACACTCTGTATCTCTCTCTGGCAGATCCCGGCTGCCAAATTGGAAACGTCCAGAGATTGCGCCCACAGGAAAGCTGCCAGCACTGAAAGCTCTAGCTGGTTTTCACTGTCCCTTGGAACTGCATTCGCTGCCACACAGACATTCGCGCTCTGCTAAAGCATTGCTTCGTAATGGGGCAACACTCTGTAGCTCTCTCTGGCAGAGCCCGGCTGCCAAATTGGAAACGTCCAGAGATTGCGCCCACAGGAAAGCTGCCAGCACTGAAAGCTCTAGCTGGTTTTCACTGTCCCTTGGAGCTGCATTCGCTGCCACACAGACATTCGCGCTCTGCTAAAGCATTGCTTCCTAATGGGGCAACACTCTGTATCTCTCTCTGGCAGAGCCCGGCTGCCAAATTGGAAACGTCCAGAGATTGCGCCCACAGGAAAGCTGCCCGCACTGAAAGCTCTAGCTGGTTTTCACTGTCCCTTGGAACTGCATTCGCTGCCACACAGACATTCGCGCTCTGCTAAAGCATTGCTTCCTAATGGGGCAACACTCTGTATCTCTCTCTGGCAGAGCCCGGCTGCCAAATTGGAAATGTCCAGAGATTGCGCCCACAGGAAAGCTGCCAGCACTGAAAACTCTAGCTGGTTTTCACTGTCCCTTGGAACTGCATTCGCTGCCACACAGACATTCGCGCTCTGCTAAAGCATTGCTTCCTAATGGGGCAACACTCTGTCTCTCTCTCTGGCAGAGCCCGGCTGCCAAATTGGAAACGTCCAGAGATTGCGCCCACAGGAAAGCTGCCAGCACTGAAAGCTCTAGCTGGTTTTCACTGTCCCTTGGAACTGCATTCGCTGCCACACAGACATTCGCGCTCTGCTAAAGCATTGCTTCGTAATGGGGCAACACTCTGTATCTCTCTCTGGCAGAGCCCGGCTGCCAAATTGGAAACGTCCAGAGATTGCGCCCACAGGAAAGCTGCCAGCACTGAAAGCTCTAGCTGGTTTTCACTGTCCCTTGGAGCTGCATTCACTGCCACACAGACATTCGCGCTCTGCTAAAGCATTGCTTTGTAATGGGGCAACACTCTGTATCTCTCTCTGGCAGAGCCCGGCTGCCAAATTGGAAACGTCCAGAGATTGCGCCCACAGGAAAGCTGCCAGCACTGAAAGCTCTAGCTGGTTTTCACTGTCCCTTGGAACTGCATTCGCTGCCACACAGACATTCGCGCTCTGCTAAAGCATTGCTTCGTAATGGGGCAACACTCTGTATCTCTCTCTAGCAGAGCCCGGCTGCCAAATTGGAAACGTCCAGAGATTGCGCCCACAGGAAAGCTGCCAGCACTGAAAGCTCTAGCTGGTTTTCACTGTCCCTTGGAACTGCATTCGCTGCCACACAGACATTCGCGCTCTGCTAAAGCATTGCTTCGTAATGGGGCAACACTCTGTCTCTCTCTCTGGCAGAGCCCGGCTGCCAAATTGGAAACGTCCAGAGATTGCGCCCACAGGAAAGCTGCCAGCACTGAAAGCTCTAGCTGGTTTTCACTGTCCCTTGGAACTGCATTCGCTGCCACACAGACATTCGCGCTCTGCTAAAGCATTGCTTCGTAATGGGGCAACACTCTGTCTCTCTCTCTGGCAGAGCCCGGCTGCCAAATTGGAAACGTGCAGACATTGCGCCCACAGGAAAGCTGCCAGCACTGAAAGCTCTAGCTGGTTTTCACTGTCCCTTGGAACTGCATTCGCTGCCACACAGGCGTTCGCGCTCTGCTAAAGCATTGCTTCGTAATGGGGCAACATTCTGTATCTCTCTCTGGCAGAGACCGGCTGCCAAATTGGAAACGTCCAGAGATTGCGCCCACAGGAAAGCTGCCAGCACTGAAAGCTCTAGCTGGTTTTCACTGTCCCTTGGAACTGCATTCGCTGCCACACAGACATTCGCGCTCTGCTAAAGCATTGCTTCGTAATGGGGCAACACTCTGTATCTCTCTCTGGCAGAGCCCGGCTGCCAAATTGGAAACGTCCAGAGATTGCGCCCACAGGAAAGCTGCCAGCACTGAAAGCTCTAGCTGGTTTTCACTGTCCCTTGGAACTGCATTCGCTGCCACACAGACATTCGCGCTCTGCTAAAGCATTGCTTCGTAATGGGGCAACACTCTGTCTCTCTCTCTGGCAGAGCCCGGCTGCCAAATTGGAAACGTGCAGACATTGCGCCCACAGGAAAGCTGCCAGCACTGAAAGCTCTAGCTGGTTTTCACTGTCCCTTGGAACTGCATTCGCTGCCACACAGGCGTTCGCGCTCTGCTAAAGCATTGCTTCGTAATGGGGCAACATTCTGTATCTCTCTCTGGCAGAGACCGGCTGCCAAATTGGAAACGTCCAGAGATTGCGCCCACAGGAAAGCTGCCAGCACTGAAAGCTCTAGCTGGTTTTCACTGTCCCTTGGAACTGCATTCGCTGCCACACAGACATTCGCGCTCTGCTAAAGCTTTGCTTCCTAATGGGGCAACACTCTGTATCTCTCTCTGGCAGAGCCCGGCTGCCAAATTGGAAACGTCCAGAGATTGCGCCCACAGGAAAGCTGCCAGCACTGAAAACTGTAGCTGGTTTTCACTGTCCCTTGGAACTGCATTCGCTGCCACACAGACATTCGCGCTCTGCTAAAGCATTGCTTCCTAATGGGGCAACACTCTGTATCTCTCTCTGGCAGAGCCCGGCTGCCAAATTGGAAACGTCCAGAGATTGCGCCCACAGGAAAGCTGCCAGCACTGAAAGCTCTAGCTGGTTTTCACTGTCCCTTGGAACTGCATTCGCTGCCACACAGACATTCGCGCTCTGCTAAAGCTTTGCTTCCTAATGGGGCAACACTCTGTATCTCTCTCTGGCAGAGCCCGGCTGCCAAATTGGAAACGTCCAGAGATTGCGCCCACAGGAAAGCTGCCAGCACTGAAAGCTCTAGCTGGTTTTCACTGTCCCTTGGAACTGCATTCGCTGCCACACAGACATTCGCGCTCTGCTAAAGCATTGCTTCCTAATGGGGCAACACTCTGTATCTCTCTCTGGCAGAGCCCGGCTGCCAAATTGGAAACGTCCAGAGATTGCGCCCACAGGAAAGCTGCCAGCACTGAAAGCTCTAGCTGGTTTTCACTGTCCCTTGGAACTGCATTCGCTGCCACACAGACATTCGCGCTCTGCTAAAGCATTGCTTCCTAATGGGGCAACACTCTGTCTCTCTCTCTGGCAGAGCCCGGCTGCCAAATTGGAAACGTCCAGAGATTGCGCCCACAGGAAAGCTGTCAGCACTGAAAGCTCTAGCTGGTTTTCACTGTCCCTTGGAACTGCATTCGCTGCCACACAGACATTCGCGCTCTGCTAAAGCATTGCTTCGTAATGGGGCAACACTCTGTATCTCTCTCTGGCAGAGCCCGGCTGCCAAATTGGAAACGTCCAGAGATTGCGCCCACAGGAAAGCTGCCAGCACTGAAAGCTCTAGCTGGTTTTCACTGTCCCTTGGAACTGCATTCGCTGCCACACAGACATTCGCGCTCTGCTAAAGCATTGCTTCGTAATGGGGCAACACTCTGTATCTCTCTCTGGCAGAGCCCGGCTGCCAAATTGGAAACGTCCAGAGATTGCGCCCACAGGAAAGCTGCCAGCACTGAAAGCTCTAGCTGGTTTTCACTGTCCCTTGGAACTGCATTCGCTGCCACACAGACATTCGCGCTCTGCTAAAGCATTGCTTCCTAATGGGGCAACACTCTGTCTCTCTCTCTGGCAGAGCCCGGCTGCCAAATTGGAAACGTCCAGACATTGCGCCCACAGGAAAGCTGCCAGCACTGAAAGCTCTAGCTGGTTTTCACTGTCCCTTGGAACTGCATTCGCTGCCACACAGGCGTTCGCGCTCTGCTAAAGCATTTCTTCGTAATGGGGCAACATTCTGTATCTCTCTCTGGCAGAGCCCCGCTGCCAAATTGGAAACGTCCAGAGATTGCGCCCACAGGAAAGCTGCCAGCACTGAAAGCTCTAGCTGGTTTTCACTGTCCCTTGGAACTGCATTCGCTGCCACACAGACATTCGCGCTCTGCTAAAGCATTGCTTCGTAATGGGGCAACACTCTGTATCTCTCTCTGGCAGAGCCCGGCTGCCAAATTGGAAACGTCCAGAGATTGCGCCCACAGGAAAGCTGCCAGCACTGAAAGCTCTAGCTGGTTTTCACTGTCCCTTGGAACTGCATTCGCTGCCACACAGACATTCGCGCTCTGCTGAAGCTTTGCTTCCTAATGGGGCAACACTCTGTATCTCTCTCTGGCAGAGCCCGGCTGCCAAATTGGAAACGTCCAGAGATTGCGCCCACAGGAAAGCTGCCAGCACTGAAAACTTTAGCTGGTTTTCACTGTCCCTTGGAACTGCATTCGCTGCCACACAGACATTCGCGCTCTGCTAAAGCATTGCTTCCTAATGGGGCAACACTCTGTATCTCTCTCTGGCAGAGCCCGGCTGCCAAATTGGAAACGTCCAGAGATTGCGCCCACAGGAAAGCTGCCAGCACTGAAAGCTCTAGCTGGTTTTCACTGTCCCTTGGAACTGCATTCGCTGCCACACAGACATTCGCGCTCTGCTAAAGCTTTGCTTCCTAATGGGGCAACACTCTGTATCTCTCTCTGGCAGAGCCCGGCTGCCAAATTGGAAACGTCCAGAGATTGCGCCCACAGGAAAGCTGCCAGCACTGAAAGCTCTAGCTGGTTTTCACTGTCCCTTGGAACTGCATTCGCTGCCACACAGACATTCGCGCTCTGCTAAAGCATTGCTTCCTAATGGGGCAACACTCTGTCTCTCTCTCTGGCAGAGCCCGGCTGCCAAATTGGAAACGTCCAGAGATTGCGCCCACAGGAAAGCTGCCAGCACTGAAAACTGTAGCTGGTTTTCACTGTCCCTTGGAACTGCATTCGCTGCCACACAGACATTCGCGCTCTGCTAAAGCATTGCTTCGTAATGGGGCAACACTCTGTCTCTCTCTCTGGCAGAGCCCGGCTGCCAAATTGGAAACGTCCAGAGATTGCGCCCACAGGAAAGCTGCCAGCACTGAAAGCTCTAGCTGGTTTTCACTGTCCCTTGGAACTGCATTCGCTGCCACACAGACGTTCGCGCTCTGCTAAAGCATTGCTTCGTAATGGGGCAACATTCTGTATCTCTCTCTGGCAGAGCCCGGCTGCCAAATTGGAAACGTCCAGAGATTGCGCCCACAGGAAAGCTGCCAGCACTGAAAGCTCTAGCTGGTTTTCACTGTCCCTTGGAACTGCATTCGCTGCCACACAGACATTCGCGCTCTGCTAAAGCATTGCTTCCTAATGGGGCAACACTCTGTATCTCTCTCTGGCAGAGCCCGGCTGCCAAATTGGAAACGTCCAGAGATTGCGCCCACAGGAAAGCTGCCAGCACTGAAAGCTCTAGCTGGTTTTCACTGTCCCTTGGAGCTGCATTCGCTGCCACACAGACATTCGCGCTCTGCTAAAGCATTGCTTCCTAATGGGGCAACACTCTGTATCTCTCTCTGGCAGAGCCCGGCTGCCAAATTGGAAACGTCCAGAGATTGCGCCCACAGGAAAGCTGCCAGCACTGAAAGCTCTAGCTGGTTTTCACTGTCCCTTGGAACTGCATTCGCTGGCACACAGACATTCGCGCTCTGCTAAAGCATTGCTTCCTAATGGGGCAACACTCTGTATCTCTCTCTGGCAGAGCCCGGCTGCCAAATTGGAAACGACCAGAGATTGCGCCCACAGGAAAGCTGCCAGCACTGAAAGCTCTAGCTGGTTTTCACTGTCCCTTGGAACTGCATTCGCTGGCACACAGACATTCGCGCTCTGCTAAAGCATTGCTTCGTAATGGGGCAACACTCTGTCTCTCTCTCTGGCAGAGCCCGGCTGCCAAATTGGAAACGTCCAGAGATTGCGCCCACAGGAAAGCTGCCAGCACTGAAAACTTTAGCTGGTTTTCACTGTCCCTTGGAACTGCATTCGCTGCCACACAGACATTCGCGCTCTGCTAAAGCATTGCTTCCTAATGGGGCAACACTCTGTCTCTCTCTCTGGCAGAGCCCGGCTGCCAAATTGGAAACGTCCAGAGATTGCGCCCACAGGAAAGCTGCCAGCACTGAAAGCTCTAGCTGGTTTTCACTGTCCCTTGGAACTGCATTCGCTGCCACACAGACATTCGCGCTCTGCTAAAGCTTTGCTTCCTAATGGGGCAACACTCTGTCTCTCTCTCTGGCAGAGCCCGGCTGCCAAATTGGAAACGTCCAGAGATTGCGCCCACAGGAAAGCTGCCAGCACTGAAAGCTCTAGCTGGTTTTCACTGTCCCTTGGAACTGCATTCGCTGCCACACAGACATTCGCGCTCTGCTAAAGCATTGCTTCCTAATGGGGCAACACTCTGTCTCTCTCTCTGGCAGAGCCCGGCTGCCAAATTGGAAACGTCCAGAGATTGCGCCCACAGGAAAGCTGCCAGCACTGAAAGCTCTAGCTGGTTTTCACTGTCCCTTGGAACTGCATTCGCTGCCACACAGACATTCGCGCTCTGCTAAAGCTTTGCTTCCTAATGGGGCAACACTCTGTATCTCTCTCTGGCAGAGCCCGGCTGCCAAATTGGAAACGTCCAGAGATTGCGCCCACAGGAAAGCTGCCAGCACTGAAAGCTCTAGCTGGTTTTCACTGTCCCTTGGAACTGCATTCGCTGCCACACAGACATTCGCGCTCTGCTAAAGCATTGCTTCGTAATGGGGCAACACTCTGTCTCTCTCTCTGGCAGAGCCCGGCTGCCAAATTGGAAACGTCCAGAGATTGCGCCCACAGGAAAGCTGCCAGCACTGAAAGCTCTAGCTGGTTTTCACTGTCCCTTGGAACTGCATTCGCTGCCACACAGACATTCGCGCTCTGCTAAAGCATTGCTTCGTAATGGGGCAACACTCTGTCTCTCTCTCTGGCAGAGCCCGGCTGCCAAATTGGAAACGTGCAGACATTGCGCCCACAGGAAAGCTGCCAGCACTGAAAGCTCTAGCTGGTTTTCACTGTCCCTTGGAACTGCATTCGCTGCCACACAGGCGTTCGCGCTCTGCTAAAGCATTGCTTCGTAATGGGGCAACATTCTGTATCTCTCTCTGGCAGAGACCGGCTGCCAAATTGGAAACGTCCAGAGATTGCGCCCACAGGAAAGCTGCCAGCACTGAAAGCTCTAGCTGGTTTTCACTGTCCCTTGGAACTGCATTCGCTGCCACACAGACATTCGCGCTCTGCTAAAGCATTGCTTCCTAATGGGGCAACACTCTGTATCTCTCTCTGGCAGAGCCCGGCTGCCAAATTGGAAACGTCCAGAGATTGCGCCCACAGGAAAGCTGCCAGCACTGAAAGCTCTAGCTGGTTTTCACTGTCCCTTGGAACTGCATTCGCTGCCACACAGACATTCGCGCTCTGCTAAAGCATTGCTTCCTAATGGGGCAACACTCTGTATCTCTCTCTGGCAGAGCCCGGCTGCCAAATTGGAAACGTCCAGAGATTGCGCCCACAGGAAAGCTGCCAGCACTGAAAGCTCTAGCTGGTTTTCACTGTCCCTTGGAACTGCATTCGCTGCCACACAGACATTCGCGCTCTGCTAAAGCATTGCTTCCTAATGGGGCAACACTCTGTATCTCTCTCTAGCAGAGCCCGGCTGCCAAATTGGAAACGTCCAGAGATTGCGCCCACAGGAAAGCTGCCAGCACTGAAAGCTCTAGCTGGTTTTCACTGTCCCTTGGAACTGCATTCGCTGCCACACAGACATTCGCGCTCTGCTAAAGAATTGCTTCCTAATGGGGCAACACTCTGTCTCTCTCTCTGGCAGAGCCCGGCTGCCAAATTGGAAACGTCCAGAGATTGCGCCCACAGGAAAGCTGCCAGCACTGAAAGCTCTAGCTGGTTTTCACTGTCCCTTGGAACTGCATTCGCTGCCACACAGACATTCGCGCTCTGCTAAAGCATTGCTTCCTAAAGGGGCAACACTCTGTCTCTCTCTCTGGCAGAGCCCGGCTGCCAAATTGGAAACGTCCAGAGATTGCGCCCACAGGAAAGCTGCCAGCACTGAAAGCTCTAGCTGGTTTTCACTGTCCCTTGGAACTGCATTCGCTGCCACACAGACATTCGCGCTCTGCTAAAGCTTTGCTTCGTAATGTGGCAACACTCTGTCTCTCTCTCTGGCAGAGCCCGGCTGCCAAATTGGAAACGTCCAGAGATTGCGCCCACAGGAAAGCTGCCAGCACTGAAAGCTCTAGCTGGTTTTCACTGTCCCTTGGAACTGCATTCGCTGCCACACAGACATTCGCGCTCTGCTAAAGCATTGCTTCGTAATGGGGCAACACTCTGTCTCTCTCTCTGGCAGAGCCCGGCTGCCAAATTGGAAACGTCCAGAGATTGCGCCCACAGGAAAGCTGCCAGCACTGAAAGCTCTAGCTGGTTTTCACTGTCCCTTGGAACTGCATTCGCTGCCACACAGGCGTTCGCGCTCTGCTAAAGCATTGCTTCCTAATGGGGCAACATTCTGTATCTCTCTCTGGCAGAGACCGGCTGCCAAATTGGAAACGTCCAGAGATTGCGCCCACAGGAAAGCTGCCAGCACTGAAAGCTCTAGCTGGTTTTCACTGTCCCTTGGAACTGCATTCGCTGCCACACAGACATTCGCGCTCTGCTAAAGCATTGCTTCGTAATGGGGCAACACTCTGTATCTCTCTCTGGCAGAGCCCGGCTGCCAAATTGTAAACGTCCAGAGATTGCGCCCACAGGAAAGCTGCCAGCACTGAAAGCTCTAGCTGGTTTTCACTGTCCCTTGGAACTGCATTCGCTGCCACACAGACATTCGCGCTCTGCTAAAGCTTTGCTTCCTAATGGGGCAACACTCTGTATCTCTCTCTGGCAGAGCCCGGCTGCCAAATTGGAAACGTCCAGAGATTGCGCCCACAGGAAAGCTGCCAGCACTGAAAACTGTAGCTGATTTTCACTGTCCCTTGGAACTGCATTCGCTGCCACACAGACATTCGCGCTCTGCTAAAGCATTGCTTCCTAATGGGGCAACACTCTGTATCTCTCTCTGGCAGAGCCCGGCTGCCAAATTGGAAACGTCCAGAGATTGCGCCCACAGGAAAGCTGCCAGCACTGAAAGCTCTAGCTGGTTTTCACTGTCCCTTGGAACTGCATTCGCTGCCACACAGACATTCGCGCTCTGCTAAAGCTTTGCTTCCTAATGGGGCAACACTCTGTATCTCTCTCTGGCAGAGCCCGGCTGCCAAATTGGAAACGTCCAGAGATTGCGCCCACAGGAAAGCTGCCAGCACTGAAAGCTCTAGCTGGTTTTCACTGTCCCTTGGAACTGCATTCGCTGCCACACAGACATTCGCGCTCTGCTAAAGCATTGCTTCCTAATGGGGCAACACTCTGTATCTCTCTCTGGCAGAGCCCGGCTGCCAAATTGGAAACGTCCAGAGATTGCGCCCACAGGAAAGCTGCCAGCACTGAAAGCTCTAGCTGGTTTTCACTGTCCCTTGGAACTGCATTCGCTGCCACACAGACATTCGCGCTCTGCTAAAGCATTGCTTCCTAATGGGGCAACACTCTGTCTCTCTCTCTGGCAGAGCCCGGCTGCCAAATTGGAAACGTCCAGAGATTGCGCCCACAGGAAAGCTGCCAGCACTGAAAGCTCTAGCTGGTTTTCACTGTCCCTTGGAACTGCATTCGCTGCCACACAGACATTCGCGCTCTGCTAAAGCATTGCTTCCTAATGGGGCAACACTCTGTATCTCTCTCTAGCAGAGCCCGGCTGCCAAATTGGAAACGTCCAGAGATTGCGCCCACAGGAAAGCTGCCAGCACTGAAAGCTCTAGCTGGTTTTCACTGTCCCTTGGAACTGCATTCGCTGCCACACAGACATTCGCGCTCTGCTAAAGAATTGCTTCCTAATGGGGCAACACTCTGTCTCTCTCTCTGGCAGAGCCCGGCTGCCAAATTGGAAACGTCCAGAGATTGCGCCCACAGGAAAGCTGCCAGCACTGAAAGCTCTAGCTGGTTTTCACTGTCCCTTGGAACTGCATTCGCTGCCACACAGACATTCGCGCTCTGCTAAAGCATTGCTTCCTAAAGGGGCAACACTCTGTCTCTCTCTCTGGCAGAGCCCGGCTGCCAAATTGGAAACGTCCAGAGATTGCGCCCACAGGAAAGCTGCCAGCACTGAAAGCTCTAGCTGGTTTTCACTGTCCCTTGGAACTGCATTCGCTGCCACACAGACATTCGCGCTCTGCTAAAGCTTTGCTTCGTAATGGGGCAACACTCTGTCTCTCTCTCTGGCAGAGCCCGGCTGCCAAATTGGAAACGTCCAGAGATTGCGCCCACAGGAAAGCTGCCAGCACTGAAAGCTCTAGCTGGTTTTCACTGTCCCTTGGAACTGCATTCGCTGCCACACAGACATTCGCGCTCTGCTAAAGCATTGCTTCGTAATGGGGCAACACTCTGTCTCTCTCTCTGGCAGAGCCCGGCTGCCAAATTGGAAACGTCCAGAGATTGCGCCCACAGGAAAGCTGCCAGCACTGAAAGCTCTAGCTGGTTTTCACTGTCCCTTGGAACTGCATTCGCTGCCACACAGACATTCGCGCTCTGCTAAAGCATTGCTTCCTAATGGGGCAACACTCTGTATCTCTCTCTGGCAGAGCCCGGCTTCCAAATTGGAAACGTCCAGATATTGCGCCCACAGGAAAGCTGCCAGCACTGAAAGCTCTAGCTGGTTTTCACTGTCCCTTGGAACTGCATTCGCTGCCACACAGACATTCGCGCTCTGCTAAAGCTTTGCTTCCTAATGGGGCAACACTCTGTATCTCTCTCTGGCAGAGCCCGGCTGCCAAATTGGAAACGTCCAGAGATTGCGCCCACAGGAAAGCTGCCAGCACTGAAAGCTCTAGCTGGTTTTCACTGTCCCTTGGAACTGCATTCGCTGCCACACAGACATTCGCGCTCTGCTAAAGCTTTGCTTCGTAATGGGGCAACACTCTGTATCTCTCTCTGGCAGAGCCCGGCTGCCAAATTGGAAACGTCCAGAGATTGCGCCCACAGGAAAGCTGCCAGCACTGAAAGCTCTAGCTGGTTTTCACTGTCCCTTGGAACTGCATTCGCTGCCACACAGACATTCGCGCTCTGCTAAAGCATTGCTTCCTAATGGGGCAACACTCTGTATCTCTCTCTGGCAGAGCCCGGCTGCCAAATTGGAAACGACCAGAGATTGCGCCCACAGGAAAGCTGCCAGCACTGAAAGCTCTAGCTGGTTTTCACTGTCCCTTGGAACTGCATTCGCTGGCACACAGACATTCGCGCTCTGCTAAAGCATTGCTTCGTAATGGGGCAACACTCTGTATCTCTCTCTGGCAGAGCCCGGCTGCCAAATTGGAAACGTCCAGAGATTGCGCCCACAGGAAAGCTGCCAGCACTGAAAGCTCTAGCTGGTTTTCACTGTCCCTTGGAGCTGCATTCACTGCCACACAGACATTCGCGCTCTGCTAAAGCATTGCTTTGTAATGGGGCAACACTCTGTATCTCTCTCTGGCAGAGCCCGGCTGCCAAATTGGAAACGTCCAGAGATTGCGCCCACAGGAAAGCTGCCAGCACTGAAAGCTCTAGCTGGTTTTCACTGTCCCTTGGAACTGCATTCGCTGCCACACAGACATTCGCGCTCTGCTAAAGCATTGCTTCCTAATGGGGCAACACTCTGTATCTCTCTCTAGCAGAGCCCGGCTGCCAAATTGGAAACGTCCAGAGATTGCGCCCACAGGAAAGCTGCCAGCACTGAAAGCTCTAGCTGGTTTTCACTGTCCCTTGGAACTGCATTCGCTGCCACACAGACATTCGCGCTCTGCTAAAGAATTGCTTCCTAATGGGGCAACACTCTGTCTCTCTCTCTGGCAGAGCCCGGCTGCCAAATTGGAAACGTCCAGAGATTGCGCCCACAGGAAAGCTGCCAGCACTGAAAGCTCTAGCTGGTTTTCACTGTCCCTTGGAACTGCATTCGCTGCCACACAGACATTCGCGCTCTGCTAAAGCATTGCTTCCTAAAGGGGCAACACTCTGTCTCTCTCTCTGGCAGAGCCCGGCTGCCAAATTGGAAACGTCCAGAGATTGCGCCCACAGGAAAGCTGCCAGCACTGAAAGCTCTAGCTGGTTTTCACTGTCCCTTGGAACTGCATTCGCTGCCACACAGACATTCGCGCTCTGCTAAAGCTTTGCTTCGTAATGGGGCAACACTCTGTCTCTCTCTCTGGCAGAGCCCGGCTGCCAAATTGGAAACGTCCAGAGATTGCGCCCACAGGAAAGCTGCCAGCACTGAAAGCTCTAGCTGGTTTTCACTGTCCCTTGGAACTGCATTCGCTGCCACACAGACATTCGCGCTCTGCTAAAGCATTGCTTCGTAATGGGGCAACACTCTGTCTCTCTCTCTGGCAGAGCCCGGCTGCCAAATTGGAAACGTCCAGAGATTGCGCCCACAGGAAAGCTGCCAGCACTGAAAGCTCTAGCTGGTTTTCACTGTCCCTTGGAACTGCATTCGCTGCCACACAGGCGTTCGCGCTCTGCTAAAGCATTGCTTCCTAATGGGGCAACATTCTGTATCTCTCTCTGGCAGAGACCGGCTGCCAAATTGGAAACGTCCAGAGATTGCGCCCACAGGAAAGCTGCCAGCACTGAAAGCTCTAGCTGGTTTTCACTGTCCCTTGGAACTGCATTCGCTGCCACACAGACATTCGCGCTCTGCTAAAGCATTGCTTCGTAATGGGGCAACACTCTGTATCTCTCTCTGGCAGAGCCCGGCTGCCAAATTGTAAACGTCCAGAGATTGCGCCCACAGGAAAGCTGCCAGCACTGAAAGCTCTAGCTGGTTTTCACTGTCCCTTGGAACTGCATTCGCTGCCACACAGACATTCGCGCTCTGCTAAAGCTTTGCTTCCTAATGGGGCAACACTCTGTATCTCTCTCTGGCAGAGCCCGGCTGCCAAATTGGAAACGTCCAGAGATTGCGCCCACAGGAAAGCTGCCAGCACTGAAAACTGTAGCTGATTTTCACTGTCCCTTGGAACTGCATTCGCTGCCACACAGACATTCGCGCTCTGCTAAAGCATTGCTTCCTAATGGGGCAACACTCTGTATCTCTCTCTGGCAGAGCCCGGCTGCCAAATTGGAAACGTCCAGAGATTGCGCCCACAGGAAAGCTGCCAGCACTGAAAGCTCTAGCTGGTTTTCACTGTCCCTTGGAACTGCATTCGCTGCCACACAGACATTCGCGCTCTGCTAAAGCTTTGCTTCCTAATGGGGCAACACTCTGTATCTCTCTCTGGCAGAGCCCGGCTGCCAAATTGGAAACGTCCAGAGATTGCGCCCACAGGAAAGCTGCCAGCACTGAAAGCTCTAGCTGGTTTTCACTGTCCCTTGGAACTGCATTCGCTGCCACACAGACATTCGCGCTCTGCTAAAGCATTGCTTCCTAATGGGGCAACACTCTGTATCTCTCTCTGGCAGAGCCCGGCTGCCAAATTGGAAACGTCCAGAGATTGCGCCCACAGGAAAGCTGCCAGCACTGAAAGCTCTAGCTGGTTTTCACTGTCCCTTGGAACTGCATTCGCTGCCACACAGACATTCGCGCTCTGCTAAAGCATTGCTTCGTAATGGGGCAACACTCTGTCTCTCTCTCTGGCAGAGCCCGGCTGCCAAATTGGAAACGTCCAGAGATTGCGCCCACAGGAAAGCTGCCAGCACTGAAAGCTCTAGCTGGTTTTCACTGTCCCTTGGAACTGCATTCGCTGCCACACAGACATTCGCGCTCTGCTAAAGCATTGCTTCGTAATGGGGCAACACTCTGTCTCTCTCTCTGGCAGAGCCCGGCTGCCAAATTGGAAACGTCCAGAGATTGCGCCCACAGGAAAGCTGCCAGCACTGAAAGCTCTAGCTGGTTTTCACTGTCCCTTGGAACTGCATTCGCTGCCACACAGACATTCGCGCTCTGCTAAAGCATTGCTTCGTAATGGGGCAACATTCTGTATCTCTCTCTGGCAGAGCCCGGCTGCCAAATTGGAAACGTCCAGAGATTGCGCCCACAGGAAAGCTGCCAGCACTGAAAGCTCTAGCTGGTTTTCACTGTCCCTTGGAACTGCATTCGCTGCCACACAGACATTCGCGCTCTGCTAAAGCATTGCTTCCTAATGGGGCAACACTCTGTATCTCTCTCTGGCAGAGCCCGGCTGCCAAATTGGAAACGTCCAGAGATTGCGCCCACAGGAAAGCTGCCAGCACTGAAAGCTCTAGCTGGTTTTCACTGTCCCTTGGAGCTGCATTCGCTGCCACACAGACATTCGCGCTCTGCTAAAGCATTGCTTCGTAATGGGGCAACACTCTGTCTCTCTCTCTGGCAGAGCCCGGCTGCCAAATTGGAAACGTCCAGAGATTGCGCCCACAGGAAAGCTGCCAGCACTGAAAGCTCTAGCTGGTTTTCACTGTCCCTTGGAACTGCATTCACTGCCACACAGACATTCGCGCTTTTCTAAAGCATTGCTACGTAATGGGGCAACATTCTGTATCTCTCTCTGGCAGAGCCCGGCTGCCAAATTGGAAACGTCCAGAGATTGCGCCCACAGGAAAGCTGCCAGCACTGAAAGCTCTAGCTGGTTTTCACTGTCCCTTGGAACTGCATTCGCTGCCACACAGACATTCGCGCTCTGCTAAAGCTTTGCTTCCTAATGGGGCAACACTCTGTATCTCTCTCTGGCAGAGCCCGGCTGCCAAATTGGAAACGTCCAGAGATTGCGCCCACAGGAAAGCTGCCAGCACTGAAAGCTCTAGCTGGTTTTCACTGTCCCTTGGAACTGCATTCGCTGCCACACAGACATTCGCGCTCTGCTAAAGCATTGCTTCGTAATGGGGCAACACTCTGTATCTCTCTCTGGCAGAGCCCGGCTGCCAAATTGGAAACGTCCAGAGATTGCGCCCACAGGAAAGCTGCCAGCACTGAAAGCTCTAGCTGGTTTTCACTGTCCCTTGGAACTGCATTCGCTGCCACACAGACATTCGCGCTCTGCTAAAGCTTTGCTTCCTAATGGGGCAACACTCTGTATCTCTCTCTGGCAGAGCCCGGCTGCCAAATTGGAAACGTCCAGAGATTGCGCCCACAGGAAAGCTGCCAGCACTGAAAGCTCTAGCTGGTTTTCACTGTCCCTTGGAACTGCATTCGCTGCCACACAGACATTCGCGCTCTGCTAAAGCATTGCTTCGTAATGGGGCAACACTCTGTAGCTCTCTCTGGCAGAGCCCGGCTGCCAAATTGGAAACGTCCAGAGATTGCGCCCACAGGAAAGCTGCCAGCACTGAAAGCTCTAGCTGGTTTTCACTGTCCCTTGGAACTGCATTCGCTGCCACACAGACATTCGCGCTCTGCTAAAGCATTGCTTCGTAATGGGGCAACACTCTGTCTCTCTCTCTGGCAGAGCCCGGCTGCCAAATTGGAAACGTCCAGAGATTGCGCCCACAGGAAAGCTGCCAGCACTGAAAGCTCTAGCTGGTTTTCACTGTCCCTTGGAACTGCATTCGCTGCCACACAGACATTCGCGCTCTGCTAAAGCATTGCTTCGTAATGGGGCAACACTCTGTTTCTCTCTCTGGCAGAGCCCGGCTGCCAAATTGGAAACGTCCAGAGATTGCGCCCACAGGAAAGCTGCCAGCACTGAAAGCTCTAGCTGGTTTTCACTGTCCCTTGGAACTGCATTCGCTGCCACACAGACGTTCGCGCTCTGCTAAAGCATTGCTTCGTAATGGGGCAACATTCTGTATCTCTCTCTGGCAGAGCCCGGCTGCCAAATTGGAAACGTCCAGACATTGCGCCCACAGGAAAGCTGCCAGCACTGAAAGCTCTAGCTGGTTTTCACTGTCCCTTGGAACTGCATTTGCTGCCACACAGACATTCGCGCTCTGCTAAAGCATTGCTTCCTAATGGGGCAACACTCTGTATCTCTCTCTGGCAGAGCCCGGCTGCCAAATTGGAAACGTCCAGAGATTGCGCCCACAGGAAAGCTGCCAGCACTGAAAGCTCTAGCTGGTTTTCACTGTCCCTTGGAGCTGCATTCGCTCCCACACAGACATTCGCGCTCTGCTAAAGCATTGCTTCCTAATGGGGCAACACTCTGTATCTCTCTCTGGCAGAGCCCGGCTGCCAAATTGGAAACGTCCAGAGATTGCGCCCACAGGAAAGCTGCCAGCACTGAAAGCTCTAGCTGGTTTTCACTGTCCCTTGGAACTGCATTCGCTGGCACACAGACATTCGCGCTCTGCTAAAGCATTGCTTCCTAATGGGGCAACACTCTGTATCTCTCTCTGGCAGAGCCCGGCTGCCAAATTGGAAACGACCAGAGATTGCGCCCACAGGAAAGCTGCCAGCACTGAAAGCTCTAGCTGGTTTTCACTGTCCCTTGGAACTGCATTCGCTGCCACACAGACATTCGCGCTCTGCTAAAGCATTGCTTCGTAATGGGGCAACACTCTGTCTCTCTCTCTGGCAGAGCCCGGCTGCCAAATTGGAAACGTCCAGAGATTGCGCCCACAGGAAAGCTGCCAGCACTGAAAACTTTAGCTGGTTTTCACTGTCCCTTGGAACTGCATTCGCTGCCACACAGACATTCGCGCTCTGCTAAAGCATTGCTTCCTAATGGGGCAACACTCTGTCTCTCTCTCTGGCAGAGCCCGGCTGCCAAATTGGAAACGTCCAGAGATTGCGCCCACAGGAAAGCTGCCAGCACTGAAAGCTCTAGCTGGTTTTCACTGTCCCTTGGAACTGCATTCGCTGCCACACAGACATTCGCGCTCTGCTAAAGCATTGCTTCCTAATGGGGCAACACTCTGTATCTCTCTCTGGCAGAGCCCGGCTGCCAAATTGGAAACGTCCAGAGATTGCGCCCACAGGAAAGCTGCCAGCACTGAAAGCTCTAGCTGGTTTTCACTGTCCCTTGGAACTGCATTCGCTGCCACACAGACATTCGCGCTCTGCTAAAGCTTTGCTTCCTAATGGGGCAACACTCTGTAGCTCTCTCTGGCAGAGCCCGGCTGCCAAATTGGAAACGTCCAGAGATTGCGCCCACAGGAAAGCTGCCAGCACTGAAAGCTCTAGCTGGTTTTCACTGTCCCTTGGAACTGCATTCGCTGCCACACAGACATTCGCGCTCTGCTAAAGCATTGCTTCCTAATGGGGCAACACTCTGTATCTCTCTCTGGCAGAGCCCGGCTGCCAAATTGGAAACGTCCAGAGATTGCGCCCACAGGAAAGCTGCCAGCACTGAAAGCTCTAGCTGGTTTTCACTGTCCCTTGGAACTGCATTCGCTGCCACACAGACATTCGCGCTCTGCTAAAGCATTGCTTCGTAATGGGGCAACACTCTGTATCTCTCTCTGGCAGAGCCCGGCTGCCAAATTGGAAACGTCCAGAGATTGCGCCCACAGGAAAGCTGCCAGCACTGAAAGCTCTAGCTGGTTTTCACTGTCCCTTGGAACTGCATTCGCTGCCACACAGACATTCGCGCTCTGCTAAAGCTTTGCTTCCTAATGGGGCAACACTCTGTATCTCTCTCTGGCAGAGCCCGGCTGCCAAATTGGAAACGTCCAGAGATTGCGCCCACAGGAAAGCTGCCAGCACTGAAAGCTCTAGCTGGTTTTCACTGTCCCTTGGAACTGCATTCGCTGCCACACAGACATTCGCGCTCTGCTAAAGCATTGCTTCCTAATGGGGCAACACTCTGTAGCTCTCTCTGGCAGAGCCCGGCTGCCAAATTGGAAACGTCCAGAGATTGCGCCCACAGGAAAGCTGCCAGCACTGAAAGCTCTAGCTGGTTTTCACTGTCCCTTGGAACTGCATTCGCTGCCACACAGACATTCGCGCTCTGCTAAAGCATTGCTTCGTAATGGGGCAACACTCTGTCTCTCTCTCTGGCAGAGCCCGGCTGCCAAATTGGAAACGTCCAGAGATTGCGCCCACAGGAAAGCTGCCAGCACTGAAAGCTCTAGCTGGTTTTCACTGTCCCTTGGAACTGCATTCGCTGCCACACAGACATTCGCGCTCTGCTAAAGCATTGCTTCGTAATGGGGCAACACTCTGTCTCTCTCTCTGGCAGAGCCCGGCTGCCAAATTGGAAACGTCCAGAGATTGCGCCCACAGGAAAGCTGCCAGCACTGAAAGCTCTAGCTGGTTTTCACTGTCCCTTGGAACTGCATTCGCTGCCACACAGACGTTCGCGCTCTGCTAAAGCATTGCTTCGTAATGGGGCAACATTCTGTATCTCTCTCTGGCAGAGCCCGGCTGCCAAATTGGAAACGTCCAGAGATTGCGCCCACAGGAAAGCTGCCAGCACTGAAAGCTCTAGCTGGTTTTCACTGTCCCTTGGAACTGCATTCGCTGCCACACAGACATTCGCGCTCTGCTAAAGCATTGCTTCGTAATGGGGCAACACTCTGTCTCTCTCTCTGGCAGAGCCCGGCTGCCAAATTGGAAACGTCCAGAGATTGCGCCCACAGGAAAGCTGCCAGCACTGAAAACTTTAGCTGGTTTTCACTGTCCCTTGGAACTGCATTCGCTGCCACACAGACATTCGCGCTCTGCTAAAGCATTGCTTCCTAATGGGGCAACACTCTGTCTCTCTCTCTGGCAGAGCCCGGCTGCCAAATTGGAAACGTCCAGAGATTGCGCCCACAGGAAAGCTGCCAGCACTGAAAGCTCTAGCTGGTTTTCACTGTCCCTTGGAACTGCATTCGCTGCCACACAGACATTCGCGCTCTGCTAAAGCTTTGCTTCCTAATGGGGCAACACTCTGTATCTCTCTCTGGCAGAGCCCGGCTGCCAAATTGGAAACGTCCAGAGATTGCGCCCACAGGAAAGCTGCCAGCACTGAAAGCTCTAGCTGGTTTTCACTGTCCCTTGGAACTGCATTCGCTGCCACACAGACATTCGCGCTCTGCTAAAGCATTGCTTCCTAATGGGGCAACACTCTGTATCTCTCTCTGGCAGAGCCCGGCTGCCAAATTGGAAACGTCCAGAGATTGCGCCCACAGGAAAGCTGCCAGCACTGAAAGCTCTAGCTGGTTTTCACTGTCCCTTGGAACTGCATTCGCTGCCACACAGACATTCGCGCTCTGCTAAAGCTTTGCTTCCTAATGGGGCAACACTCTGTATCTCTCTCTGGCAGAGCCCGGCTGCCAAATTGGAAACGTCCAGAGATTGCGCCCACAGGAAAGCTGCCAGCACTGAAAGCTCTAGCTGGTTTTCACTGTCCCTTGGAACTGCATTCGCTGCCACACAGACATTCGCGCTCTGCTAAAGCATTGCTTCGTAATGGGGCAACACTCTGTAGCTCTCTCTGGCAGAGCCCGGCTGCCAAATTGGAAACGTCCAGAGATTGCGCCCACAGGAAAGCTGCCAGCACTGAAAGCTCTAGCTGGTTTTCACTGTCCCTTGGAACTGCATTCGCTGCCACACAGACATTCGCGCTCTGCTAAAGCATTGCTTCCTAAAGGGGCAACACTCTGTCTCTCTCTCTGGCAGAGCCCGGCTGCCAAATTGGAAACGTCCAGAGATTGCGCCCACAGGAAAGCTGCCAGCACTGAAAGCTCTAGCTGGTTTTCACTGTCCCTTGGAACTGCATTCGCTGCCACACAGACATTCGCGCTCTGCTAAAGCATTGCTTCCTAATGGGGCAACACTCTGTCTCTCTCTCTGGCAGAGCCCGGCTGCCAAATTGGAAACGTCCAGAGATTGCGCCCACAGGAAAGCTGCCAGCACTGAAAGCTCTAGCTGGTTTTCACTGTCCCTTGGAACTGCATTCGCTGCCACACAGACATTCGCGCTCTGCTAAAGCATTGCTTCGTAATGGGGCAACACTCTGTATCTCTCTCTGGCAGAGCCCGGCTGCCAAATTGGAAACGTCCAGAGATTGCGCCCACAGGAAAGCTGCCAGCACTGAAAGCTCTAGCTGGTTTTCACTGTCCCTTGGAACTGCATTCGCTGCCACACAGACATTCGCGCTCTGCTAAAGCATTGCTTCGTAATGGGGCAACACTCTGTATCTCTCTCTGGTAGAGCCCGGCTGCCAAATTGGAAACGTCCAGACATTGCGCCCACAGGAAAGCTGCCAGCACTGAAAACTGTAGCTGGTTTTCACTGTCCCTTGGAACTGCATTCGCTGCCACACAGACATTCGCGCTCTGCTAAAGCATTGCTTCCTAATGGGGCAACACTCTGTATCTCTCTCTGGCAGAGCCCTGCTGCCAAATTGGAAACGTCCAGAGATTGCGCCCACAGGAAAGCTGCCAGCACTGAAAGCTCTAGCTGGTTTTCACTGTCCCTTGGAACTGCATTCGCTGCCACACAGACATTCGCGCTCTGCTAAAGCATTGCTTCGTAATGGGGCAACACTCTGTATCTCTCTCTGGCAGAGCCCGGCTGCCAAATTGGAAACGTCCAGAGATTGCGCCCACAGGAAAGCTGCCAGCACTGAAAGCTCTAGCTGGTTTTCACTGTCCCTTGGAACTGCATTCGCTGCCACACAGACATTCGCGCTCTGCTAAAGCATTGCTTCGTAATGGGGCAACACTCTGTATCTCTCTCTGGCAGAGCCCGGCTGCCAAATTGGAAACGTCCAGAGATTGCGCCCACAGGAAAGCTGCCAGCACTGAAAGCTCTAGCTGGTTTTCACTGTCCCTTGGAACTGCATTCGCTGCCACACAGACATTCGCGCTCTGCTAAAGCATTGCTTCCTAATGGGGCAACACTCTGTATCTCTCTCTGGCAGAGCCCGGCTGCCAAATTGGAAACGTCCAGAGATTGCGCCCACAGGAAAGCTGCCAGCACTGAAAGCTCTAGCTGGTTTTCACTGTCCCTTGGAACTGCATTCGCTGCCACACAGACATTCGCGCTCTGCTAAAGCATTGCTTCCTAATGGGGCAACACTCTGTATCTCTCTCTGGCAGAGCCCGGCTGCCAAATTGGAAACGTCCAGAGATTGCGCCCACAGGAAAGCTGCCAGCACTGAAAGCTCTAGCTGGTTTTCACTGTCCCTTGGAACTGCATTCGCTGCCACACAGATATTTGCGCTCTGCTAAAGCATTGCTTCGTAATAGGGCAACACTCTGTATCTCTCTCTGGCAGAGCCCGGCTGCCAAATTGGAAACGTCCAGAGATTGCGCCCACAGGAAAGCTGCCAGCACTGAAAGCTCTAGCTGGTTTTCACTGTCCCTTGGAACTGCATTCGCTGCCACACAGATATTTGCGCTCTGCTAAAGCATTGCTTCGTAATAGGGCAACACTCTGTATCTCTCTCTGGCAGAGCCCGGCTGCCAAATTGGAAACGTCCAGAGATTGCGCCCACAGGAAAGCTGCCAGCACTGAAAACTCTAGCTGGTTTTCACTGTCCCTTGGAACTGCATTCGCTGCCACACAGACATTCGCGCTCTGCTAAAGCATTGCTTCCTAATGGGGCAACACTCTGTATCTCTCTCTGGCAGAGCCCGGCTGCCAAATTGGAAACGTCCAGAGATTGCGCCCACAGGAAAGCTGCCAGCACTGAAAGCTCTAGCTGGTTTTCACTGTCCCTTGGAACTGCATTCGCTGCCACACAGACATTCGCGCTCTGCTAAAGCATTGCTTCCTAATGGGGCAACACTCTGTATCTCTCTCTGGCAGAGCCCGGCTGCCAAATTGGAAACGTCCAGAGATTGCGCCCACAGGAAAGCTGCCAGCACTGAAAGCTCTAGCTGGTTTTCACTGTCCCTTGGAACTGCATTCGCTGCCACACAGACATTCGCGCTCTGCTAAAGCATTGCTTCCTAATGGGGCAACACTCTGTATCTCTCTCTGGCAGAGCCCGGCTGCCAAATTGGAAACGTCCAGAGATTGCGCCCACAGGAAAGCTGCCAGCACTGAAAGCTCTAGCTGGTTTTCACTGTCCCTTGGAACTGCATTCGCTGCCACACAGATATTTGCGCTCTGCTAAAGCATTGCTTCGTAATAGGGCAACACTCTGTATCTCTCTCTGGCAGAGCCCGGCTGCCAAATTGGAAACGTCCAGAGATTGCGCCCACAGGAAAGCTGCCAGCACTGAAAGCTCTAGCTGGTTTTCACTGTCCCTTGGAACTGCATTCGCTGCCACACAGACATTCGCGCTCTGCTAAAGCATTGCTTCGTAATGGGGCAACACTCTGTAGCTCTCTCTGGCAGAGCCCGGCTGCCAAATTGGAAACGTCCAGAGATTGCGCCCACAGGAAAGCTGCCAGCACTGAAAGCTCTAGCTGGTTTTCACTGTCCCTTGGAACTGCATTCGCTGCCACACAGACATTCGCGCTCTGCTAAAGCATTGCTTCGTAATGGGGCAACATTCTGTATCTCTCTCTGGCACAGCCCGGCTGCCAAATTGGAAACGTCCAGAGATTGCGCCCACAGGAAAGCTGCCAGCACTGAAAGCTCTAGCTGGTTTTCACTGTCCCTTGGAACTGCATTCGCTGCCACACAGACATTCGCGCTCTGCTAAAGCATTGCTTCCTAAAGGGGCAACACTCTGTCTCTCTCTCTGGCAGAGCCCGGCTGCCAAATTGGAAACGTCCAGAGATTGCGCCCACAGGAAAGCTGCCAGCACTGAAAGCTCTAGCTGGTTTTCACTGTCCCTTGGAACTGCATTCGCTGCCACACAGACATTCGCGCTCTGCTAAAGCATTGCTTCCTAATGGGGCAACACTCTGTCTCTCTCTCTGGCAGAGCCCGGCTGCCAAATTGGAAACGTCCAGAGATTGCGCCCACAGGAAAGCTGCCAGCACTGAAAGCTCTAGCTGGTTTTCACTGTCCCTTGGAACTGCATTCGCTGCCACACAGACATTCGCGCTCTGCTAAAGCATTGCTTCGTAATGGGGCAACACTCTGTATCTCTCTCTGGCAGAGCCCGGCTGCCAAATTGGAAACGTCCAGAGATTGCGCCCACAGGAAAGCTGCCAGCACTGAAAGCTCTA
This sequence comes from Mycteria americana, assembly GCF_035582795.1. Taxonomy (NCBI): domain Eukaryota; kingdom Metazoa; phylum Chordata; class Aves; order Ciconiiformes; family Ciconiidae; genus Mycteria; species Mycteria americana. Next base: position 951,535 of record NW_027445635.1, read on the forward strand.
GCTGGTTTTCACTGTCCCTTGGAACTGCATTCGCTGCCACACAGACATTCGCGCTCTGCTAAAGCATTGCTTCGTAATGGGGCAACACTCTGTATCTCTCTCTGGTAGAGCCCGGCTGCCAAATTGGAAACGTCCAGAGATTGCGCCCACAGGAAAGCTGCCAGCACTGAAAACTGTAGCTGGTTTTCACTGTCCCTTGGAACTGCATTCGCTGCCACACAGACATTCGCGCTCTGCTAAAGCATTGCTTCGTAATGGGGCAACACTCTGTATCTCTCTCTGGCAGAGCCCGGCTGCCAAATTGGAAACGTCCAGAGATTGCGCCCACAGGAAAGCTGCCAGCACTGAAAGCTCTAGCTGGTTTTCACTGTCCCTTGGAACTGCATTCGCTGCCACACAGACATTCGCGCTCTGCTAAAGCATTGCTTCGTAATGGGGCAACACTCTGTATCTCTCTCTGGCAGAGCCCGGCTGCCAAATTGGAAACGTCCAGACATTGCGCCCACAGGAAAGCTGCCAGCACTGAAAGCTCTAGCTGGTTTTCACTGTCCCTTGGAACTGCATTCGCTGCCACACAGACATTCGCGCTCTGCTAAAGCGTTGCTTCCTAATGGGGCAACACTCTGTATCTCTCTCTGGTAGAGCCCGGCTGCCAAATTGGAAACGTCCAGACATTGCGCCCACAGGAAAGCTGCCAGCACTGAAAACTGTAGCTGGTTTTCACTGTCCCTTGGAACTGCATTCGCTGCCACACAGACATTCGCGCTCTGCTAAAGCATTGCTTCCTAATGGGGCAACACTCTGTATCTCTCTCTGGCAGAGCCCTGCTGCCAAATTGGAAACGTCCAGAGATTGCGCCCACAGGAAAGCTGCCAGCACTGAAAGCTCTAGCTGGTTTTCACTGTCCCTTGGAACTGCATTCGCTGCCACACAGACATTCGCGCTCTGCTAAAGCATTGCTTCGTAATGGGGCAACACTCTGTATCTCTCTCTGGCAGAGCCCGGCTGCCAAATTGGAAACGTCCAGAGATTGCGCCCACAGGAAAGCTGCCAGCACTGAAAGCTCTAGCTGGTTTTCACTGTCCCTTGGAACTGCATTCGCTGCCACACAGACATTCGCGCTCTGCTAAAGCATTGCTTTGTAATGGGGCAACACTCTGTATCTCTCTCTGGCAGAGCCCGGCTGCCAAATTGGAAACGTCCAGAGATTGCGCCCACAGGAAAGCTGCCAGCACTGAAAGCTCTAGCTGGTTTTCACTGTCCCTTGGAACTGCATTCGCTGCCACACAGACATTCGCGCTCTGCTAAAGCATTGCTTCCTAATGGGGCAACACTCTGTATCTCTCTCTAGCAGAGCCCGGCTGCCAAATTGGAAACGTCCAGAGATTGCGCCCACAGGAAAGCTGCCAGCACTGAAAGCTCTAGCTGGTTTTCACTGTCCCTTGGAACTGCATTCGCTGCCACACAGACATTCGCGCTCTGCTAAAGCATTGCTTCGTAATGGGGCAACACTCTGTCTCTCTCTCTGGCAGAGCCCGGCTGCCAAATTGGAAACGTCCAGAGATTGCGCCCACAGGAAAGCTGCCAGCACTGAAAGCTCTAGCTGGTTTTCACTGTCCCTTGGAACTGCATTCGCTGCCACACAGACATTCGCGCTCTGCTAAAGCATTGCTTCCTAATGGGGCAACACTCTGTCTCTCTCTCTGGCAGAGCCCGGCTGCCAAATTGGAAACGTCCAGAGATTGCGCCCACAGGAAAGCTGCCAGCACTGAAAGCTCTAGCTGGTTTTCACTGTCCCTTGGAACTGCATTCGCTGCCACACAGACATTCGCGCTCTGCTAAAGCATTGCTTCGTAATGGGGCAACACTCTGTCTCTCTCTCTGGCAGAGCCCGGCTGCCAAATTGGAAACGTCCAGAGATTGCGCCCACAGGAAAGCTGCCAGCACTGAAAGCTCTAGCTGGTTTTCACTGTCCCTTGGAACTGCATTCGCTGCCACACAGACATTCGCGCTCTGCTAAAGCTTTGCTTCGTAATGGGGCAACACTCTGTCTCTCTCTCTGGCAGAGCCCGGCTGCCAAATTGGAAACGTCCAGAGATTGCGCCCACAGGAAAGCTGCCAGCACTGAAAGCTCTAGCTGGTTTTCACTGTCCCTTGGAACTGCATTCGCTGCCACACAGACATTCGCGCTCTGCTAAAGCATTGCTTCGTAATGGGGCAACACTCTGTATCTCTCTCTGGCAGAGCCCGGCTGCCAAATTGTAAACGTCCAGAGATTGCGCCCACAGGAAAGCTGCCAGCACTGAAAGCTCTAGCTGGTTTTCACTGTCCCTTGGAACTGCATTCGCTGCCACACAGACATTCGCGCTCTGCTAAAGCTTTGCTTCCTAATGGGGCAACACTCTGTATCTCTCTCTGGCAGAGCCCGGCTGCCAAATTGGAAACGTCCAGAGATTGCGCCCACAGGAAAGCTGCCAGCACTGAAAACTGTAGCTGATTTTCACTGTCCCTTGGAACTGCATTCGCTGCCACACAGACATTCGCGCTCTGCTAAAGCATTGCTTCCTAATGGGGCAACACTCTGTATCTCTCTCTGGCAGAGCCCGGCTGCCAAATTGGAAACGTCCAGAGATTGCGCCCACAGGAAAGCTGCCAGCACTGAAAGCTCTAGCTGGTTTTCACTGTCCCTTGGAACTGCATTCGCTGCCACACAGACATTCGCGCTCTGCTAAAGCTTTGCTTCCTAATGGGGCAACACTCTGTATCTCTCTCTGGCAGAGCCCGGCTGCCAAATTGGAAACGTCCAGAGATTGCGCCCACAGGAAAGCTGCCAGCACTGAAAGCTCTAGCTGGTTTTCACTGTCCCTTGGAACTGCATTCGCTGCCACACAGACATTCGCGCTCTGCTAAAGCATTGCTTCCTAATGGGGCAACACTCTGTCTCTCTCTCTGGCAGAGCCCGGCTGCCAAATTGGAAACGTCCAGAGATTGCGCCCACAGGAAAGCTGCCAGCACTGAAAGCTCTAGCTGGTTTTCACTGTCCCTTGGAACTGCATTCGCTGCCACACAGACATTCGCGCTCTGCTAAAGCATTGCTTCCTAATGGGGCAACACTCTGTCTCTCTCTCTGGCAGAGCCCGGCTGCCAAATTGGAAACGTCCAGAGATTGCGCCCACAGGAAAGCTGCCAGCACTGAAAGCTCTAGCTGGTTTTCACTGTCCCTTGGAACTGCATTCGCTGCCACACAGACATTCGCGCTCTGCTAAAGCTTTGCTTCGTAATGGGGCAACACTCTGTCTCTCTCTCTGGCAGAGCCCGGCTGCCAAATTGGAAACGTCCAGAGATTGCGCCCACAGGAAAGCTGCCAGCACTGAAAGCTCTAGCTGGTTTTCACTGTCCCTTGGAACTGCATTCGCTGCCACACAGACATTCGCGCTCTGCTAAAGCATTGCTTCGTAATGGGGCAACACTCTGTATCTCTCTCTGGCAGAGCCCGGCTGCCAAATTGGAAACGTCCAGAGATTGCGCCCACAGGAAAGCTGCCAGCACTGAAAACTGTAGCTGATTTTCACTGTCCCTTGGAACTGCATTCGCTGCCACACAGACATTCGCGCTCTGCTAAAGCATTGCTTCCTAATGGGGCAACACTCTGTATCTCTCTCTGGCAGAGCCCGGCTGCCAAATTGGAAACGTCCAGAGATTGCGCCCACAGGAAAGCTGCCAGCACTGAAAGCTCTAGCTGGTTTTCACTGTCCCTTGGAACTGCATTCGCTGCCACACAGACATTCGCGCTCTGCTAAAGCTTTGCTTCCTAATGGGGCAACACTCTGTATCTCTCTCTGGCAGAGCCCGGCTGCCAAATTGGAAACGTCCAGAGATTGCGCCCACAGGAAAGCTGCCAGCACTGAAAGCTCTAGCTGGTTTTCACTGTCCCTTGGAACTGCATTCGCTGCCACACAGACATTCGCGCTCTGCTAAAGCATTGCTTCCTAATGGGGCAACACTCTGTCTCTCTCTCTGGCAGAGCCCGGCTGCCAAATTGGAAACGTCCAGAGATTGCGCCCACAGGAAAGCTGCCAGCACTGAAAGCTCTAGCTGGTTTTCACTGTCCCTTGGAACTGCATTCGCTGCCACACAGACATTCGCGCTCTGCTAAAGCATTGCTTCCTAATGGGGCAACACTCTGTCTCTCTCTCTGGCAGAGCCCGGCTGCCAAATTGGAAACGTCCAGAGATTGCGCCCACAGGAAAGCTGCCAGCACTGAAAGCTCTAGCTGGTTTTCACTGTCCCTTGGAACTGCATTCGCTGCCACACAGACATTCGCGCTCTGCTAAAGCATTGCTTCGTAATGGGGCAACACTCTGTCTCTCTCTCTGGCAGAGCCCGGCTGCCAAATTGGAAATGTCCAGAGATTGCGCCCACAGGAAAGCTGCCAGCACTGAAAGCTCTAGCTGGTTTTCACTGTCCCTTGGAACTGCATTCGCTGCCACACAGACATTCGCGCTCTGCTAAAGCATTGCTTCGTAATGGGGCAACATTCTGTATCTCTCTCTGGCAGAGCCCGGCTGCCAAATTGGAAACGTCCAGAGATTGCGCCCACAGGAAAGCTGCCAGCACTGAAAGCTCTAGCTGGTTTTCACTGTCCCTTGGAACTGCATTCGCTGCCACACAGACATTCGCGCTCTGCTAAAGCATTGCTTCCTAATGGGGCAACACTCTGTCTCTCTCTCTGGCAGAGCCCGGCTGCCAAATTGGAAACGTCCAGAGATTGCGCCCACAGGAAAGCTGCCAGCACTGAAAGCTCTAGCTGGTTTTCACTGTCCCTTGGAACTGCATTCGCTGCCACACAGACATTCGCGCTCTGCTAAAGCATTGCTTCGTAATGGGGCAACATTCTGTATCTCTCTCTTGCAGAGCCCGGCTGCCAAATTGGAAACGTCCAAAGATTGCACCCACAGGAAAGCTGCCAGCACTGAAAGCTCTAGCTGGTTTTCACTGTCCCTTGGAACTGCATTCGCTGCCACACAGACATTCGCGCTCTGCTAAAGCATTGCTTCCTAATGGGGCAACACTCTGTATCTCTCTCTGGCAGAGCCCGGCTGCCAAATTGGAAACGTCCAGAGATTGCGCCCACAGGAAAGCTGCCAGCACTGAAAGCTCTAGCTGGTTTTCACTGTCCCTTGGAGCTGCATTCGCTGCCACACAGACATTCGCGCTCTGCTAAAGCATTGCTTCGTAATGGGGCAACACTCTGTCTCTCTCTCTGGCAGAGCCCGGCTGCCAAATTGGAAACGTCCAGAGATTGCGCCCACAGGAAAGCTGCCAGCACTGAAAGCTCTAGCTGGTTTTCACTGTCCCTTGGAACTGCATTCACTGCCACACAGACATTCGCGCTTTTCTAAAGCATTGCTACGTAATGGGGCAACATTCTGTATCTCTCTCTGGCAGAGCCCGGCTGCCAAATTGGAAACGTCCAGAGATTGCGCCCACAGGAAAGCTGCCAGCACTGAAAGCTCTAGCTGGTTTTCACTGTCCCTTGGAACTGCATTCGCTGCCACACAGACATTCGCGCTCTGCTAAAGCATTGCTTCGTAATGGGGCAACACTCTGTATCTCTCTCTGGCAGAGCCCGGCTGCCAAATTGGAAACGTCCAGAGATTGCGCCCACAGGAAAGCTGCCAGCACTGAAAGCTCTAGCTGGTTTTCACTGTCCCTTGGAACTGCATTCGCTGCCACACAGACATTCGCGCTCTGCTAAAGCATTGCTTCCTAATGGGGCAACACTCTGTATCTCTCTCTGGCAGAGCCCGGCTGCCAAATTGGAAACGTCCAGAGATTGCGCCCACAGGAAAGCTGCCAGCACTGAAAGCTCTAGCTGGTTTTCACTGTCCCTTGGAACTGCATTCGCTGCCACACAGACATTCGCGCTCTGCTAAAGCATTGCTTCGTAATGGGGCAACACTCTGTATCTCTCTCTGGCAGAGCCCGGCTGCCAAATTGGAAACGTCCAGAGATTGCGCCCACAGGAAAGCTGCCAGCACTGAAAGCTCTAGCTGGTTTTCACTGTCCCTTGGAACTGCATTCGCTGCCACACAGACATTCGCGCTCTGCTAAAGCATTGCTTCGTAATGGGGCAACACTCTGTATCTCTCTCTGGCAGAGCCCGGCTGCCAAATTGGAAACGTCCAGAGATTGCGCCCACAGGAAAGCTGCCAGCACTGAAAGCTCTAGCTGGTTTTCACTGTCCCTTGGAACTGCATTCGCTGCCACACAGACATTCGCGCTCTGCTAAAGCATTGCTTCCTAATGGGGCAACACTCTGTATCTCTCTCTGGCAGAGCCCGGCTGCCAAATTGGAAACGTCCAGAGATTGCGCCCACAGGAAAGCTGCCAGCACTGAAAGCTCTAGCTGGTTTTCACTGTCCCTTGGAACTGCATTCGCTGCCACACAGACATTCGCGCTCTGCTAAAGCATTGCTTCGTAATGGGGCAACACTCTGTATCTCTCTCTGGCAGAGCCCGGCTGCCAAATTGGAAACGTCCAGAGATTGCGCCCACAGGAAAGCTGCCAGCACTGAAAGCTCTAGCTGGTTTTCACTGTCCCTTGGAACTGCATTCGCTGCCACACAGACATTCGCGCTCTGCTAAAGCATTGCTTCCTAATGGGGCAACACTCTGTATCTCTCTCTGGCAGAGCCCGGCTGCCAAATTGGAAACGTCCAGAGATTGCGCCCACAGGAAAGCTGCCAGCACTGAAAGCTCTAGCTGGTTTTCACTGTCCCTTGGAACTGCATTCGCTGCCACACAGACATTCGCGCTCTGCTAAAGCATTGCTTCCTAATGGGGCAACACTCTGTATCTCTCTCTGGCAGAGCCCGGCTGCCAAATTGGAAACGTCCAGAGATTGCGCCCACAGGAAAGCTGCCAGCACTGAAAGCTCTAGCTGGTTTTCACTGTCCCTTGGAACTGCATTCGCTGCCACACAGACATTCGCGCTCTGCTAAAGCATTGCTTCGTAATGGGGCAACACTCTGTATCTCTCTCTGGCAGAGCCCGGCTGCCAAATTGGAAACGTCCAGAGATTGCGCCCACAGGAAAGCTGCCAGCACTGAAAGCTCTAGCTGGTTTTCACTGTCCCTTGGAACTGCATTCGCTGCCACACAGACATTCGCGCTCTGCTAAAGCATTGCTTCGTAATGGGGCAACACTCTGTATCTCTCTCTGGCAGAGCCCGGCTGCCAAATTGGAAACGTCCAGAGATTGCGCCCACAGGAAAGCTGCCAGCACTGAAAGCTCTAGCTGGTTTTCACTGTCCCTTGGAACTGCATTCGCTGCCACACAGACATTCGCGCTCTGCTAAAGCATTGCTTCCTAATGGGGCAACACTCTGTATCTCTCTCTGGCAGAGCCCGGCTGCCAAATTGGAAACGTCCAGAGATTGCGCCCACAGGAAAGCTGCCAGCACTGAAAGCTCTAGCTGGTTTTCACTGTCCCTTGGAACTGCATTCGCTGCCACACAGACATTCGCGCTCTGCTAAAGCATTGCTTCGTAATGGGGCAACACTGTATCTCTCTCTGGCAGAGCCCGGCTGCCAAATTGGAAACGTCCAGAGATTGCGCCCACAGGAAAGCTGCCAGCACTGAAAGCTCTAGCTGGTTTTCACTGTCCCTTGGAGCTGCATTCGCTGCCACACAGACATTCGCGCTCTGCTAAAGCATTGCTTCGTAATGGGGCAACACTCTGTCTCTCTCTCTGGCAGAGCCCGGCTGCCAAATTGGAAACGTCCAGAGATTGCGCCCACAGGAAAGCTGCCAGCACTGAAAACTGTAGCTGGTTTTCACTGTCCCTTGGAACTGCATTCACTGCCACACAGACATTCGCGCTTTTCTAAAGCATTGCTACGTAATGGGGCAACATTCTGTATCTCTCTCTGGCAGAGCCCGGCTGCCAAATTGGAAACGTCCAGAGATTGCGCCCACAGGAAAGCTGCCAGCACTGAAAGCTCTAGCTGGTTTTCACTGTCCCTTGGAACTGCATTCGCTGCCACACAGACATTCGCGCTCTGCTAAAGCATTGCTTCCTAATGGGGCAACACTCTGTATCTCTCTCTGGCAGAGCCCGGCTGCCAAATTGGAAACGTCCAGAGATTGCGCCCACAGGAAAGCTGCCAGCACTGAAAGCTCTAGCTGGTTTTCACTGTCCCTTGGAACTGCATTCGCTCCCACACAGACATTCGCGCTCTGCTAAAGCATTGCTTCGTAATGGGGCAACATTCTGTATCTCTCTCTGGCACAGCCCGGCTGCCAAATTGGAAACGTCCAGAGATTGCGCCCACAGGAAAGCTGCCAGCACTGAAAGCTCTAGCTGGTTTTCACTGTCCCTTGGAACTGCATTCGCTGCCACACAGACATTCGCGCTCTGCTAAAGCATTGCTTCCTAAAGGGGCAACACTCTGTCTCTCTCTCTGGCAGAGCCCGGCTGCCAAATTGGAAACGTCCAGAGATTGCGCCCACAGGAAAGCTGCCAGCACTGAAAGCTCTAGCTGGTTTTCACTGTCCCTTGGAACTGCATTCGCTGCCACACAGACATTCGCGCTCTGCTAAAGCATTGCTTCCTAATGGGGCAACACTCTGTCTCTCTCTCTGGCAGAGCCCGGCTGCCAAATTGGAAACGTCCAGAGATTGCGCCCACAGGAAAGCTGCCAGCACTGAAAGCTCTAGCTGGTTTTCACTGTCCCTTGGAACTGCATTCGCTGCCACACAGACATTCGCGCTCTGCTAAAGCATTGCTTCGTAATGGGGCAACACTCTGTCTCTCTCTCTGGCAGAGCCCGGCTGCCAAATTGGAAACGTCCAGAGATTGCGCCCACAGGAAAGCTGCCAGCACTGAAAGCTCTAGCTGGTTTTCACTGTCCCTTGGAACTGCATTCGCTGCCACACAGACATTCGCGCTCTGCTAAAGCATTGCTTCCTAATGGGGCAACACTCTGTATCTCTCTCTGGTAGAGCCCGGCTGCCAAATTGGAAACGTCCAGACATTGCGCCCACAGGAAAGCTGCCAGCACTGAAAACTGTAGCTGGTTTTCACTGTCCCTTGGAACTGCATTCGCTGCCACACAGACATTCGCGCTCTGCTAAAGCATTGCTTCGTAATGGGGCAACACTCTGTATCTCTCTCTGGCAGAGCCCGGCTGCCAAATTGGAAACGTCCAGAGATTGCGCCCACAGGAAAGCTGCCAGCACTGAAAGCTCTAGCTGGTTTTCACTGTCCCTTGGAACTGCATTCGCTGCCACACAGACATTCGCGCTCTGCTAAAGCATTGCTTCGTAATGGGGCAACACTCTGTATCTCTCTCTGGCAGAGCCCGGCTGCCAAATTGGAAACGTCCAGAGATTGCGCCCACAGGAAAGCTGCCAGCACTGAAAGCTCTAGCTGGTTTTCACTGTCCCTTGGAACTGCATTCGCTGCCACACAGACATTCGCGCTCTGCTAAAGCATTGCTTCCTAATGGGGCAACACTCTGTATCTCTCTCTGGTAGAGCCCGGCTGCCAAATTGGAAACGTCCAGACATTGCGCCCACAGGAAAGCTGCCACCACTGAAAACTGTAGCTGGTTTTCACTGTCCCTTGGAACTGCATTCGCTGCCACACAGACATTCGCGCTCTGCTAAAGCATTGCTTCCTAATGGGGCAACACTCTGGATCTCTCTCTGGCAGAGCCCTGCTGCCAAATTGGAAACGTCCAGAGATTGCGCCCACAGGAAAGCTGCCAGCACTGAAAGCTCTAGCTGGTTTTCACTGTCCCTTGGAACTGCATTCGCTGCCACACAGACATTCGCGCTCTGCTAAAGCATTGCTTCGTAATGGGGCAACACTCTGTATCTCTCTCTGGCAGAGCCCGGCTGCCAAATTGGAAACGTCCAGAGATTGCGCCCACAGGAAAGCTGCCAGCACTGAAAGCTCTAGCTGGTTTTCACTGTCCCTTGGAACTGCATTCGCTGCCACACAGACATTCGCGCTCTGCTAAAGCATTGCTTCGTAATGGGGCAACACTCTGTATCTCTCTCTGGCAGAGCCCGGCTGCCAAATTGGAAACGTCCAGACATTGCGCCCACAGGAAAGCTGCCAGCACTGAAAGCTCTAGCTGGTTTTCACTGTCCCTTGGAACTGCATTCGCTGCCACACAGACATTCGCGCTCTGCTAAAGCATTGCTTCCTAATGGGGCAACACTCTGTATCTCTCTCTGGCAGAGCCCGGCTGCCAAATTGGAAACGTCCAGAGATTGCGCCCACAGGAAAGCTGCCAGCACTGAAAGCTCTAGCTGGTTTTCACTGTCCCTTGGAACTGCATTCGCTGCCACACAGACATTCGCGCTCTGCTAAAGCATTGCTTCGTAATGGGGCAACACTCTGTATCTCTCTCTGGCAGAGCCCGGCTGCCAAATTGGAAACGTCCAGAGATTGCGCCCACAGGAAAGCTGCCAGCACTGAAAGCTCTAGCTGGTTTTCACTGTCCCTTGGAACTGCATTCGCTGCCACACAGATATTTGCGCTCTGCTAAAGCATTGCTTCGTAATAGGGCAACACTCTGTATCTCTCTCTGGCAGAGCCCGGCTGCCAAATTGGAAACGTCCAGAGATTGCGCCCACAGGAAAGCTGCCAGCACTGAAAACTCTAGCTGGTTTTCACTGTCCCTTGGAACTGCATTCGCTGCCACACAGACATTCGCGCTCTGCTAAAGCATTGCTTCCTAATGGGGCAACACTCTGTATCTCTCTCTGGCAGAGCCCGGCTGCCAAATTGGAAACGTCCAGAGATTGCGCCCACAGGAAAGCTGCCAGCACTGAAAGCTCTAGCTGGTTTTCACTGTCCCTTGGAACTGCATTCGCTGCCACACAGACATTCGCGCTCTGCTAAAGCATTGCTTCGTAATGGGGCAACACTCTGTATCTCTCTCTGGCAGAGCCCGGCTGCCAAATTGGAAACGTCCAGAGATTGCGCCCACAGGAAAGCTGCCAGCACTGAAAGCTCTAGCTGGTTTTCACTGTCCCTTGGAGCTGCATTCGCTGCCACACAGACATTCGCGCTCTGCTAAAGCTTAACTTGGTAATTGGGCAACATTCTGTATCTCTCTCTGGCAGAGCCAGGCTGCCAAATTGGAAACGTCCAGAGATTGCGCCCACAGGAAAGCTGCCAGCACTGAAAGCTCTAACTGGTTTTCACTGTCCCTTGGAACTGCATTCGCTGCCACACAGACATTCGCGCTCTGCTAAAGCATTGCTTCCTAATGGGGCAACACTCTGTATCTCTCTCTGGCAGAGCCCGGCTGCCAAATTGGAAACGTCCAGAGATTGCGCCCACAGGAAAGCTGCCAGCACTGAAAGCTCTAGCTGGTTTTCACTGTCCCTTGGAACTGCATTCGCTGCCACACAGACATTCGCGCTCTGCTAAAGCATTGCTTCGTAATGGGGCAACACTCTGTATCTCTCCCTGGCAGAGCCCGGCTGCCAAATTGGAAACGTCCAGAGATTGCGCCCACAGGAAAGCTGCCAGCACTGAAAGCTCTAGCTGGTTTTCACTGTCCCTTGGAACTGCATTCGCTGCCACACAGACATTCGCGCTCTGCTAAAGCATTGCTTCCTAATGGGGCAACACTCTGTCTCTCTCTCTGGCAGAGCCCGGCTGCCAAATTGGAAACGTCCAGAGATTGCGCCCACAGGAAAGCTGCCAGCACTGAAAGCTCTAGCTGGTTTTCACTGTCCCTTGGAACTGCATTCGCTGCCACACAGACATTCGCGCTCTGCTAAAGCATTGCTTCCTAATGGGGCAACACTCTGTATCTCTCTCTGGCAGAGCCCGGCTGCCAAATTGGAAACGTCCAGAGATTGCGCCCACAGGAAAGCTGCCAGCACTGAAAGCTCTAGCTGGTTTTCACTGTCCCTTGGAGCTGCATTCGCTGCCACACAGACATTCGCGCTCTGCTAAAGCTTAACTTGGTAATTGGGCAACATTCTGTATCTCTCTCTGGCAGAGCCCGGCTGCCAAATTGGAAACGTCCAGAGATTGCGCCCACAGGAAAGCTGCCAGCACTGAAAGCTCTAACTGGTTTTCACTGTCCCTTGGAACTGCATTCGCTGCCACACAGACATTCGCGCTCTGCTAAAGCATTGCTTCCTAATGGGGCAACACTCTGTATCTCTCTCTGGCAGAGCCCGGCTGCCAAATTGGAAACGTCCAGAGATTGCGCCCACAGGAAAGCTGCCAGCACTGAAAGCTCTAGCTGGTTTTCACTGTCCCTTGGAACTGCATTCGCTGCCACACAGACATTCGCGCTCTGCTAAAGCATTGCTTCGTAATGGGGCAACACTCTGTATCTCTCTCTGGCAGAGCCCGGCTGCCAAATTGGAAACGTCCAGAGATTGCGCCCACAGGAAAGCTGCCAGCACTGAAAGCTCTAGCTGGTTTTCACTGTCCCTTGGAACTGCATTCGCTGCCACACAGACATTCGCGCTCTGCTAAAGCATTGCTTCCTAATGGGGCAACACTCTGTATCTCTCTCTGGCAGAGCCTGGCTGCCAAATTGGAAACGTCCAGACATTGCGCCCACAGGAAAGCTGCCAGCACTGAAAGCTCTAGCTGGTTTTCACTGTCCCTTGGAACTGCATTCGCTGCCACACAGACATTCGCGCTCTGCTAAAGCATTGCTTCGTAATGGGGCAACACTCTGTATCTCTCTCTGGCAGAGCCCGGCTGCCAAATTGGAAACGTCCAGAGATTGCGCCCACAGGAAAGCTGCCAGCACTGAAAGCTCTAGCTGGTTTTCACTGTCCCTTGGAACTGCATTCGCTGCCACACAGACATTCGCGCTCTGCTAAAGCATTGCTTCCTAATGGGGCAACACTCTGTATCTCTCTCTGGCAGAGCCTGGCTGCCAAATTGGAAACGTCCAGAGATTGCGCCCACAGGAAAGCTGCCAGCACTGAAAGCTCTAGCTGGTTTTCACTGTCCCTTGGAACTGCATTCGCTGCCACACAGACATTCGCGCTCTGCTAAAGCATTGCTTCGTAATGGGGCAACATTCTGTATCTCTCTCTGGCACAGCCCGGCTGCCAAATTGGAAACGTCCAGAGATTGCGCCCACAGGAAAGCTGCCAGCACTGAAAGCTCTAGCTGGTTTTCACTGTCCCTTGGAACTGCATTCGCTGCCACACAGATATTTGCGCTCTGCTAAAGCATTGCTTCCTAATGGGGCAACACTCTGTATCTCTCTCTGGCAGAGCCCGGCTGCCAAATTGGAAACGTCCAGAGATTGCGCCCACAGGAAAGCTGCCAGCACTGAAAACTCTAGCTGGTTTTCACTGTCCCTTGGAACTGCATTCGCTGCCACACAGACATTCGCGCTCTGCTAAAGCATTGCTTCCTAATGGGGCAACACTCTGTATCTCTCTCTGGCAGAGCCCGGCTGCCAAATTGGAAACGTCCAGAGATTGCGCCCACAGGAAAGCTGCCAGCACTGAAAGCTCTAGCTGGTTTTCACTGTCCCTTGGAACTGCATTCGCTGCCACACAGACATTCGCGCTCTGCTAAAGCATTGCTTCGTAATGGGGCAACACTCTGTATCTCTCTCTGGCAGAGCCCGGCTGCCAAATTGGAAACGTCCAGAGATTCCGCCCACAGGAAAGCTGCCAGCACTGAAAGCTCTAGCTGGTTTTCACTGTCCCTTGGAGCTGCATTCGCTGCCACACAGACATTCGCGCTCTGCTAAAGCTTAACTTGGTAATTGGGCAACATTCTGTATCTCTCTCTGGCAGAGCCCGGCTGCCAAATTGGAAACGTCCAGACATTGCGCCCACAGGAAAGCTGCCAGCACTGAAAGCTCTAACTGGTTTTCACTGTCCCTTGGAACTGCATTCGCTGCCACACAGACATTCGCGCTCTGCTAAAGCATTGCTTCCTAATGGGGCAACACTCTGTATCTCTCTCTGGCAGAGCCCGGCTGCCAAATTGGAAACGTCCAGAGATTGCGCCCACAGGAAAGCTGCCAGCACTGAAAGCTCTAGCTGGTTTTCACTGTCCCTTGGAACTGCATTCGCTGCCACACAGACATTCGCGCTCTGCTAAAGCATTGCTTCGTAATGGGGCAACACTCTGTATCTCTCTCTGGCAGAGCCCGGCTGCCAAATTGGAAACGTCCAGAGATTGCGCCCACAGGAAAGCTGCCAGCACTGAAAGCTCTAGCTGGTTTTCACTGTCCCTTGGAACTGCATTCGCTGCCACACAGACATTCGCGCTCTGCTAAAGCATTGCTTCCTAATGGGGCAACACTCTGTATCTCTCTCTGGCAGAGCCTGGCTGCCAAATTGGAAACGTCCAGAGATTGCGCCCACAGGAAAGCTGCCAGCACTGAAAGCTCTAGCTGGTTTTCACTGTCCCTTGGAACTGCATTCGCTGCCACACAGACATTCGCGCTCTGCTAAAGCATTGCTTCCTAATGGGGCAACACTCTGTATCTCTCTCTGGCAGAGCCCGGCTGCCAAATTGGAAACGTCCAGAGATTGCGCCCACAGGAAAGCTGCCAGCACTGAAAGCTCTAGCTGGTTTTCACTGTCCCTTGGAACTGCATTCGCTGCCACACAGACATTCGCGCTCTGCTAAAGCATTGCTTCCTAATGGGGCAACACTCTGTATCTCTCTCTGGCAGAGCCTGGCTGCCAAATTGGAAACGTCCAGAGATTGCGCCCACAGGAAAGCTGCCAGCACTGAAAGCTCTAGCTGGTTTTCACTGTCCCTTGGAACTGCATTCGCTGCCACACAGACATTCGCGCTCTGCTAAAGCATTGCTTCGTAATGGGGCAACATTCTGTATCTCTCTCTGGCACAGCCCGGCTGCCAAATTGGAAACGTCCAGAGATTGCGCCCACAGGAAAGCTGCCAGCACTGAAAGCTCTAGCTGGTTTTCACTGTCCCTTGGAACTGCATTCGCTGCCACACAGACATTCGCGCTCTGCTAAAGCATTGCTTCGTAATGGGGCAACACTCTGTCTCTCTCTCTGGCAGAGCCCGGCTGCCAAATTGGAAACGTCCAGAGATTGCGCCCACAGGAAAGCTGCCAGCACTGAAAGCTCTAGCTGGTTTTCACTGTCCCTTGGAACTGCATTCGCTGCCACACAGACATTCGCGCTCTGCTAAAGCATTGCTTCGTAATGGGGCAACACTCTGTATCTCTCTCTGGCAGAGCCCGGCTGCCAAATTGGAAATGTCCAGAGATTGCGCCCACAGGAAAGCTGCCAGCACTGAAAGCTCTAGCTGGTTTTCACTGTCCCTTGGAACTGCATTCGCTGCCACACAGACATTCGCGCTCTGCTAAAGCATTGCTTCCTAAAGGGGCAACACTCTGTCTCTCTCTCTGGCAGAGCCCGGCTGCCAAATTGGAAACGTCCAGAGATTGCGCCCACAGGAAAGCTGCCAGCACTGAAAGCTCTAGCTGGTTTTCACTGTCCCTTGGAACTGCATTCGCTGCCACACAGACATTCGCGCTCTGCTAAAGCATTGCTTCCTAAAGGGGCAACACTCTGTCTCTCTCTCTGGCAGAGCCCGGCTGCCAAATTGGAAACGTCCAGAGATTGCGCCCACAGGAAAGCTGCCAGCACTGAAAGCTCTAGCTGGTTTTCACTGTCCCTTGGAACTGCATTCGCTGCCACACAGACATTCGCGCTCTGCTAAAGCATTGCTTCCTAATGGGGCAACACTCTGTCTCTCTCTCTGGCAGAGCCCGGCTGCCAAATTGGAAACGTCCAGAGATTGCGCCCACAGGAAAGCTGCCAGCACTGAAAGCTCTAGCTGGTTTTCACTGTCCCTTGGAGCTGCATTCGCTGCCACACAGACATTCGCGCTCTGCTAAAGGTTAACTTGGTAATTGGGCAACATTCTGTATCTCTCTCTGGCAGAGCCCGGCTGCCAAATTGGAAACGTCCAGAGATTGCGCCCACAGGAAAGCTGCCAGCACTGAAAGCTCTAACTGGTTTTCACTGTCCCTTGGAACTGCATTCGCTGCCACACAGACATTCGCGCTCTGCTAAAGCATTGCTTCGTAATGGGGCAACACTCTGTATCTCTCTCTGGCAGAGCCCGGCTGCCAAATTGGAAACGTCCAGAGATTGCGCCCACAGGAAAGCTGCCAGCACTGAAAGCTCTAGCTGGTTTTCACTGTCCCTTGGAACTGCATTCGCTGCCACACAGACATTCGCGCTCTGCTAAAGCATTGCTTCCTAATGGGGCAACACTCTGTATCTCTCTCTGGCAGAGCCCGGCTGCCAAATTGGAAACGTCCAGAGATTGCGCCCACAGGAAAGCTGCCAGCACTGAAAGCTCTAGCTGGTTTTCACTGTCCCTTGGAACTGCATTCGCTGCCACACAGACATTCGCGCTCTGCTAAAGCATTGCTTCCTAATGGGGCAACACTCTGTATCTCTCTCTGGCAGAGCCCGGCTGCCAAATTGGAAATGTCCAGAGATTGCGCCCACAGGAAAGCTGCCAGCACTGAAAGCTCTAGCTGGTTTTCACTGTCCCTTGGAGCTGCATTCGCTGCCACACAGACATTCGCGCTCTGCTAAAGCATTGCTTCCTAATGGGGCAACACTCTGTATCTCTCTCTGGCAGAGCCCTGCTGCCAAATTGGAAACGTCCAGAGATTGCGCCCACAGGAAAGCTGCCAGCACTGAAAGCTCTAGCTGGTTTTCACTGTCCCTTGGAACTGCATTCGCTGCCACACAGACATTCGCGCTCTGCTAAAGCATTGCTTCGTAATGGGGCAACACTCTGTATCTCTCTCTGGCAGAGCCCGGCTGCCAAATTGGAAACGTCCAGAGATTGCGCCCACAGGAAAGCTGCCAGCACTGAAAGCTCTAGCTGGTTTTCACTGTCCCTTGGAACTGCATTCGCTGCCACACAGACATTCGCGCTCTGCTAAAGCATTGCTTCGTAATGGGGCAACACTCTGTATCTCTCTGTGGCAGAGCCCGGCTGCCAAATTGGAAACGTCCAGAGATTGCGCCCACAGGAAAGCTGCCAGCACTGAAAGCTCTAGCTGGTTTTCACTGTCCCTTGGAACTGCATTCGCTGCCACACAGACATTCGCGCTCTGCTAAAGCATTGCTTCCTAATGGGGCAACACTCTGTATCTCTCTCTGGCAGAGCCCGGCTGCCAAATTGGAAACGTCCAGAGATTGCGCCCACAGGAAAGCTGCCAGCACTGAAAGCTCTAGCTGGTTTTCACTGTCCCTTGGAACTGCATTCGCTGCCACACAGATATTTGCGCTCTGCTAAAGCATTGCTTCGTAATAGGGCAACACTCTGTATCTCTCTCTGGCAGAGCCCGGCTGCCAAATTGGAAACGTCCAGAGATTGCGCCCACAGGAAAGCTGCCAGCACTGAAAGCTCTAGCTGGTTTTCACTGTCCCTTGGAACTGCATTCGCTGCCACACAGACATTCGCGCTCTGCTAAAGCATTGCTTCGTAATGGGGCAACACTCTGTATCTCTCTCTGGCAGAGCCCGGCTGCCAAATTGGAAACGTCCAGAGATTGCGCCCACAGGAAAGCTGCCAGCACTGAAAGCTCTAGCTGGTTTTCACTGTCCCTTGGAACTGCATTCGCTGCCACACAGACATTCGCGCTCTGCTAAAGCATTGCTTCGTAATGGGGCAACACTCTGTATCTCTCTCTGGCAGAGCCCGGCTGCCAAATTGGAAACGTCCAGAGATTGCGCCCACAGGAAAGCTGCCAGCACTGAAAGCTCTAGCTGGTTTTCACTGTCCCTTGGAGCTGCATTCGCTGCCACACAGACATTCGCGCTCTGCTAAAGGTTAACTTGGTAATTGGGCAACATTCTGTATCTCTCTCTGGCAGAGCCCGGCTGCCAAATTGGAAACGTCCAGAGATTGCGCCCACAGGAAAGCTGCCAGCACTGAAAGCTCTAACTGGTTTTCACTGTCCCTTGGAACTGCATTCGCTGCCACACAGACATTCGCGCTCTGCTAAAGCATTGCTTCGTAATGGGGCAACACTCTGTATCTCTCTCTGGCAGAGCCCGGCTGCCAAATTGGAAACGTCCAGAGATTGCGCCCACAGGAAAGCTGCCAGCACTGAAAGCTCTAGCTGGTTTTCACTGTCCCTTGGAACTGCATTCGCTGCCACACAGACATTCGCGCTCTGCTAAAGCATTGCTTCCTAATGGGGCAACACTCTGTATCTCTCTCTGGCAGAGCCCGGCTGCCAAATTGGAAACGTCCAGAGATTGCGCCCACAGGAAAGCTGCCAGCACTGAAAGCTCTAGCTGGTTTTCACTGTCCCTTCGAACTGCATTCGCTGCCACACAGACATTCGCGCTCTGCTAAAGCATTGCTTCCTAATGGGGCAACACTCTGTATCTCTCTCTGGTAGAGCCCGGCTGCCAAATTGGAAACGTCCAGAGATTGCGCCCACAGGAAAGCTGCCAGCACTGAAAACTGTAGCTGGTTTTCACTGTCCCTTGGAACTGCATTCGCTGCCACACAGACATTCGCGCTCTGCTAAAGCATTGCTTCGTAATGGGGCAACACTCTGTATCTCTCTCTGGCAGAGCCCGGCTGCCAAATTGGAAACGTCCAGAGATTGCGCCCACAGGAAAGCTGCCAGCACTGAAAGCTCTAGCTGGTTTTCACTGTCCCTTGGAACTGCATTCGCTGCCACACAGACATTCGCGCTCTGCTAAAGCATTGCTTCCTAATGGGGCAACACTCTGTCTCTCTCTCTGGCAGAGCCCGGCTGCCAAATTGGAAACGTCCAGAGATTGCGCCCACAGGAAAGCTGCCAGCACTGAAAGCTCTAGCTGGTTTTCACTGTCCCTTCGAACTGCATTCGCTGCCACACAGACATTCGCGCTCTGCTAAAGCATTGCTTCCTAATGGGGCAACACTCTGTATCTCTCTCTGGTAGAGCCCGGCTGCCAAATTGGAAACGTCCAGACATTGCGCCCACAGGAAAGCTGCCAGCACTGAAAACTGTAGCTGGTTTTCACTGTCCCTTGGAACTGCATTCGCTGCCACACAGACATTCGCGCTCTGCTAAAGCATTGCTTCCTAATGGGGCAACACTCTGTATCTCTCTCTGGCAGAGCCCTGCTGCCAAATTGGAAACGTCCAGAGATTGCGCCCACAGGAAAGCTGCCAGCACTGAAAGCTCTAGCTGGTTTTCACTGTCCCTTGGAACTGCATTCGCTGCCACACAGACATTCGCGCTCTGCTAAAGCATTGCTTCGTAATGGGGCAACACTCTGTATCTCTCTCTGGCAGAGCCCGGCTGCCAAATTGGAAACGTCCAGAGATTGCGCCCACAGGAAAGCTGCCAGCACTGAAAGCTCTAGCTGGTTTTCACTGTCCCTTGGAGCTGCATTCGCTGCCACACAGACATTCGCGCTCTGCTAAAGCATTGCTTCGTAATGGGGCAACACTCTGTCTCTCTCTCTGGCAGAGCCCGGCTGCCAAATTGGAAACGTCCAGAGATTGCGCCCACAGGAAAGCTGCCAGCACTGAAAGCTCTAGCTGGTTTTCACTGTCCCTTGGAACTGCATTCGCTGCCACACAGACATTCGCGCTCTGCTAAAGCATTGCTTCCTAATGGGGCAACACTCTGTATCTCTCTCTGGCAGAGCCCGGCTGCCAAATTGGAAATGTCCAGAGATTGCGCCCACAGGAAAGCTGCCAGCACTGAAAGCTCTAGCTGGTTTTCACTGTCCCTTGGAGCTGCATTCGCTGCCACACAGACATTCGCGCTCTGCTAAAGCATTGCTTCCTAATGGGGCAACACTCTGTATCTCTCTCTGGCAGAGCCCTGCTGCCAAATTGGAAACGTCCAGAGATTGCGCCCACAGGAAAGCTGCCAGCACTGAAAGCTCTAGCTGGTTTTCACTGTCCCTTGGAACTGCATTCGCTGCCACACAGACATTCGCGCTCTGCTAAAGCATTGCTTCGTAATGGGGCAACACTCTGTATCTCTCTCTGGCAGAGCCCGGCTGCCAAATTGGAAACGTCCAGAGATTGCGCCCACAGGAAAGCTGCCAGCACTGAAAGCTCTAGCTGGTTTTCACTGTCCCTTGGAACTGCATTCGCTGCCACACAGACATTCGCGCTCTGCTAAAGCATTGCTTCGTAATGGGGCAACACTCTGTATCTCTCCCTGGCAGAGCCCGGCTGCCAAATTGGAAACGTCCAGAGATTGCGCCCACAGGAAAGCTGCCAGCACTGAAAGCTCTAGCTGGTTTTCACTGTCCCTTGGAACTGCATTCGCTGCCACACAGACATTCGCGCTCTGCTAAAGCATTGCTTCGTAATGGGGCAACACTCTGTATCTCTCTCTGGCAGAGCCCGGCTGCCAAATTGGAAACGTCCAGACATTGCGCCCACAGGAAAGCTGCCAGCACTGAAAGCTCTAGCTGGTTTTCACTGTCCCTTGGAACTGCATTCGCTGCCACACAGACATTCGCGCTCTGCTAAAGCATTGCTTCCTAATGGGGCAACACTCTGTCTCTCTCTCTGGCAGAGCCCGGCTGCCAAATTGGAAACGTCCAGAGATTGCGCCCACAGGAAAGCTGCCAGCACTGAAAGCTCTAGCTGGTTTTCACTGTCCCTTGGAACTGCATTCGCTGCCACACAGACATTCGCGCTCTGCTAAAGCATTGCTTCCTAATGGGGCAACACTCTGTCTCTCTCTCTGGCAGAGCCCGGCTGCCAAATTGGAAACGTCCAGAGATTGCGCCCACAGGAAAGCTGCCAGCACTGAAAGCTCTAGCTGGTTTTCACTGTCCCTTGGAACTGCATTCGCTGCCACACAGACATTCGCGCTCTGCTAAAGCATTGCTTCGTAATGGGGCAACACTCTGTATCTCTCTCTGGCAGAGCCCGGCTGCCAAATTGGAAACGTCCAGAGATTGCGCCCACAGGAAAGCTGCCAGCACTGAAAACTCTAGCTGGTTTTCACTGTCCCTTGGAACTGCATTCGCTGCCACACAGACATTCGCGCTCTGCTAAAGCATTGCTTCCTAATGGGGCAACACTCTGTCTCTCTCTCTGGCAGAGCCCGGCTGCCAAATTGGAAACGTCCAGAGATTGCGCCCACAGGAAAGCTGCCAGCACTGAAAGCTCTAGCTGGTTTTCACTGTCCCTTGGAACTGCATTCGCTGCCACACAGACATTCGCGCTCTGCTAAAGCATTGCTTCCTAATGGGGCAACACTCTGTATCTCTCTCTGGCAGAGCCTGGCTGCCAAATTGGAAACGTCCAGAGATTGCGCCCACAGGAAAGCTGCCAGCACTGAAAGCTCTAGCTGGTTTTCACTGTCCCTTGGAACTGCATTCGCTGCCACACAGACATTCGCGCTCTGCTAAAGCATTGCTTCGTAATGGGGCAACATTCTGTATCTCTCTCTGGCACAGCCCGGCTGCCAAATTGGAAACGTCCAGAGATTGCGCCCACAGGAAAGCTGCCAGCACTGAAAGCTCTAGCTGGTTTTCACTGTCCCTTGGAACTGCATTCGCTGCCACACAGACATTCGCGCTCTGCTAAAGCATTGCTTCCTAATGGGGCAACACTCTGTATCTCTCTCTGGCAGAGCCCGGCTGCCAAATTGGAAACGTCCAGAGATTGCGCCCACAGGAAAGCTGCCAGCACTGAAAGCTCTAGCTGGTTTTCACTGTCCCTTCGAACTGCATTCGCTGCCACACAGACATTCGCGCTCTGCTAAAGCATTGCTTCCTAATGGGGCAACACTCTGTATCTCTCTCTGGTAGAGCCCGGCTGCCAAATTGGAAACGTCCAGACATTGCGCCCACAGGAAAGCTGCCAGCACTGAAAACTGTAGCTGGTTTTCACTGTCCCTTGGAACTGCATTCGCTGCCACACAGACATTCGCGCTCTGCTAAAGCATTGCTTCGTAATGGGGCAACACTCTGTATCTCTCTCTGGCAGAGCCCGGCTGCCAAATTGGAAACGTCCAGAGATTGCGCCCACAGGAAAGCTGCCAGCACTGAAAGCTCTAGCTGGTTTTCACTGTCCCTTCGAACTGCATTCGCTGCCACACAGACATTCGCGCTCTGCTAAAGCATTGCTTCCTAATGGGGCAACACTCTGTATCTCTCTCTGGTAGAGCCCGGCTGCCAAATTGGAAACGTCCAGAGATTGCGCCCACAGGAAAGCTGCCAGCACTGAAAACTGTAGCTGGTTTTCACTGTCCCTTGGAACTGCATTCGCTGCCACACAGACATTCGCGCTCTGCTAAAGCATTGCTTCGTAATGGGGCAACACTCTGTATCTCTCTCTGGCAGAGCCCGGCTGCCAAATTGGAAACGTCCAGAGATTGCGCCCACAGGAAAGCTGCCAGCACTGAAAGCTCTAGCTGGTTTTCACTGTCCCTTGGAACTGCATTCGCTGCCACACAGACATTCGCGCTCTGCTAAAGCATTGCTTCCTAATGGGGCAACACTCTGTATCTCTCTCTGGCAGAGCCCGGCTGCCAAATTGGAAACGTCCAGAGATTGCGCCCACAGGAAAGCTGCCAGCACTGAAAGCTCTAGCTGGTTTTCACTGTCCCTTCGAACTGCATTCGCTGCCACACAGACATTCGCGCTCTGCTAAAGCATTGCTTCCTAATGGGGCAACACTCTGTATCTCTCTCTGGTAGAGCCCGGCTGCCAAATTGGAAACGTCCAGACATTGCGCCCACAGGAAAGCTGCCAGCACTGAAAACTGTAGCTGGTTTTCACTGTCCCTTGGAACTGCATTCGCTGCCACACAGACATTCGCGCTCTGCTAAAGCATTGCTTCCTAATGGGGCAACACTCTGTATCTCTCTCTGGCAGAGCCCTGCTGCCAAATTGGAAACGTCCAGAGATTGCGCCCACAGGAAAGCTGCCAGCACTGAAAGCTCTAGCTGGTTTTCACTGTCCCTTGGAACTGCATTCGCTGCCACACAGACATTCGCGCTCTGCTAAAGCATTGCTTCGTAATGGGGCAACACTCTGTATCTCTCTCTGGCAGAGCCCGGCTGCCAAATTGGAAACGTCCAGAGATTGCGCCCACAGGAAAGCTGCCAGCACTGAAAGCTCTAGCTGGTTTTCACTGTCCCTTGGAGCTGCATTCGCTGCCACACAGACATTCGCGCTCTGCTAAAGCATTGCTTCGTAATGGGGCAACACTCTGTCTCTCTCTCTGGCAGAGCCCGGCTGCCAAATTGGAAACGTCCAGAGATTGCGCCCACAGGAAAGCTGCCAGCACTGAAAGCTCTAGCTGGTTTTCACTGTCCCTTGGAACTGCATTCGCTGCCACACAGACATTCGCGCTCTGCTAAAGCATTGCTTCCTAATGGGGCAACACTCTGTATCTCTCTCTGGCAGAGCCCGGCTGCCAAATTGGAAATGTCCAGAGATTGCGCCCACAGGAAAGCTGCCAGCACTGAAAGCTCTAGCTGGTTTTCACTGTCCCTTGGAGCTGCATTCGCTGCCACACAGACATTCGCGCTCTGCTAAAGCATTGCTTCCTAATGGGGCAACACTCTGTATCTCTCTCTGGCAGAGCCCTGCTGCCAAATTGGAAACGTCCAGAGATTGCGCCCACAGGAAAGCTGCCAGCACTGAAAGCTCTAGCTGGTTTTCACTGTCCCTTGGAACTGCATTCGCTGCCACACAGACATTCGCGCTCTGCTAAAGCATTGCTTCGTAATGGGGCAACACTCTGTATCTCTCCCTGGCAGAGTCTCGCTGCCAAATTGGAAACGTCCAGAGATTGCGCCCACAGGAAAGCTGCCAGCACTGAAAGCTCTAGCTGGTTTTCACTGTCCCTTGGAACTGCATTCGCTGCCACACAGACATTCGCGCTCTGCTAAAGCATTGCTTCGTAATGGGGCAACACTCTGTATCTCTCCCTGGCAGAGCCCGGCTGCCAAATTGGAAACGTCCAGAGATTGCGCCCACAGGAAAGCTGCCAGCACTGAAAGCTCTAGCTGGTTTTCACTGTCCCTTGGAACTGCATTCGCTGCCACACAGACATTCGCGCTCTGCTAAAGCATTGCTTCGTAATGGGGCAACACTCTGTATCTCTCTCTGGCAGAGCCCGGCTGCCAAATTGGAAACGTCCAGACATTGCGCCCACAGGAAAGCTGCCAGCACTGAAAGCTCTAGCTGGTTTTCACTGTCCCTTGGAACTGCATTCGCTGCCACACAGACATTCGCGCTCTGCTAAAGCATTGCTTCCTAATGGGGCAACACTCTGTCTCTCTCTCTGGCAGAGCCCGGCTGCCAAATTGGAAACGTCCAGAGATTGCGCCCACAGGAAAGCTGCCAGCACTGAAAGCTCTAGCTGGTTTTCACTGTCCCTTGGAACTGCATTCGCTGCCACACAGACATTCGCGCTCTGCTAAAGCATTGCTTCGTAATGGGGCAACACTCTGTATCTCTCTCTGGCAGAGCCCGGCTGCCAAATTGGAAACGTCCAGAGATTGCGCCCACAGGAAAGCTGCCAGCACTGAAAACTCTAGCTGGTTTTCACTGTCCCTTGGAACTGCATTCGCTGCCACACAGACATTCGCGCTCTGCTAAAGCATTGCTTCCTAATGGGGCAACACTCTGTCTCTCTCTCTGGCAGAGCCCGGCTGCCAAATTGGAAACGTCCAGAGATTGCGCCCACAGGAAAGCTGCCAGCACTGAAAGCTCTAGCTGGTTTTCACTGTCCCTTGGAACTGCATTCGCTGCCACACAGACATTCGCGCTCTGCTAAAGCATTGCTTCCTAATGGGGCAACACTCTGTATCTCTCTCTGGCAGAGCCTGGCTGCCAAATTGGAAACGTCCAGAGATTGCGCCCACAGGAAAGCTGCCAGCACTGAAAGCTCTAGCTGGTTTTCACTGTCCCTTGGAACTGCATTCGCTGCCACACAGACATTCGCGCTCTGCTAAAGCATTGCTTCGTAATGGGGCAACATTCTGTATCTCTCTCTGGCACAGCCCGGCTGCCAAATTGGAAACGTCCAGAGATTGCGCCCACAGGAAAGCTGCCAGCACTGAAAGCTCTAGCTGGTTTTCACTGTCCCTTGGAACTGCATTCGCTGCCACACAGACATTCGCGCTCTGCTAAAGCATTGCTTCCTAATGGGGCAACACTCTGTATCTCTCTCTGGCAGAGCCCGGCTGCCAAATTGGAAACGTCCAGAGATTGCGCCCACAGGAAAGCTGCCAGCACTGAAAGCTCTAGCTGGTTTTCACTGTCCCTTCGAACTGCATTCGCTGCCACACAGACATTCGCGCTCTGCTAAAGCATTGCTTCCTAATGGGGCAACACTCTGTATCTCTCTCTGGTAGAGCCCGGCTGCCAAATTGGAAACGTCCAGACATTGCGCCCACAGGAAAGCTGCCAGCACTGAAAACTGTAGCTGGTTTTCACTGTCCCTTGGAACTGCATTCGCTGCCACACAGACATTCGCGCTCTGCTAAAGCATTGCTTCGTAATGGGGCAACACTCTGTATCTCTCTCTGGCAGAGACCGGCTGCCAAATTGGAAACGTCCAGAGATTGCGCCCACAGGAAAGCTGCCAGCACTGAAAGCTCTAGCTGGTTTTCACTGTCCCTTGGAACTGCATTCGCTGCCACACAGACATTCGCGCTCTGCTAAAGCATTGCTTCCTAATGGGGCAACACTCTGTATCTCTCTCTGGTAGAGCCCGGCTGCCAAATTGGAAACGTCCAGACATTGCGCCCACAGGAAAGCTGCCAGCACTGAAAACTGTAGCTGGTTTTCACTGTCCCTTGGAACTGCATTCGCTGCCACACAGACATTCGCGCTCTGCTAAAGCATTGCTTCCTAATGGGGCAACACTCTGTATCTCTCTCTGGCAGAGCCCTGCTGCCAAATTGGAAACGTCCAGAGATTGCGCCCACAGGAAAGCTGCCAGCACTGAAAGCTCTAGCTGGTTTTCACTGTCCCTTGGAACTGCATTCGCTGCCACACAGACATTCGCGCTCTGCTAAAGCATTGCTTCGTAATGGGGCAACACTCTGTATCTCTCTCTGGCAGAGCCCGGCTGCCAAATTGGAAACGTCCAGAGATTGCGCCCACAGGAAAGCTGCCAGCACTGAAAGCTCTAGCTGGTTTTCACTGTCCCTTGGAGCTGCATTCGCTGCCACACAGACATTCGCGCTCTGCTAAAGCATTGCTTCGTAATGGGGCAACACTCTGTCTCTCTCTCTGGCAGAGCCCGGCTGCCAAATTGGAAACGTCCAGAGATTGCGCCCACAGGAAAGCTGCCAGCACTGAAAGCTCTAGCTGGTTTTCACTGTCCCTTGGAACTGCATTCGCTGCCACACAGACATTCGCGCTCTGCTAAAGCATTGCTTCCTAATGGGGC
The DNA here is from genome assembly GCF_035582795.1 of Mycteria americana. Lineage (NCBI taxonomy): Eukaryota > Metazoa > Chordata > Aves > Ciconiiformes > Ciconiidae > Mycteria > Mycteria americana. Next base: position 977,960 of record NW_027445635.1, read on the forward strand.
AACACTCTGTATCTCTCTCTGGCAGAGCCCGGCTGCCAAATTGGAAATGTCCAGAGATTGCGCCCACAGGAAAGCTGCCAGCACTGAAAGCTCTAGCTGGTTTTCACTGTCCCTTGGAGCTGCATTCGCTGCCACACAGACATTCGCGCTCTGCTAAAGCATTGCTTCCTAATGGGGCAACACTCTGTATCTCTCTCTGGCAGAGCCCTGCTGCCAAATTGGAAACGTCCAGAGATTGCGCCCACAGGAAAGCTGCCAGCACTGAAAGCTCTAGCTGGTTTTCACTGTCCCTTGGAACTGCATTCGCTGCCACACAGACATTCGCGCTCTGCTAAAGCATTGCTTCGTAATGGGGCAACACTCTGTATCTCTCTCTGGCAGAGCCCGGCTGCCAAATTGGAAACGTCCAGAGATTGCGCCCACAGGAAAGCTGCCAGCACTGAAAGCTCTAGCTGGTTTTCACTGTCCCTTGGAACTGCATTCGCTGCCACACAGACATTCGCGCTCTGCTAAAGCATTGCTTCGTAATGGGGCAACATTCTGTCTCTCTCTCTGGCAGAGCCCGGCTGCCAAATTGGAAACGTCCAGAGATTGCGCCCACAGGAAAGCTGCCAGCACTGAAAGCTCTAGCTGGTTTTCACTGTCCCTTGGAGCTGCATTCGCTGCCACACAGACATTCGCGCTCTGCTAAAGCTTAACTTGGTAATTGGGCAACATTCTGTATCTCTCTCTGGCAGAGCCAGGCTGCCAAATTGGAAACGTCCAGAGATTGCGCCCACAGGAAAGCTGCCAGCACTGAAAGCTCTAACTGGTTTTCACTGTCCCTTGGAACTGCATTCGCTGCCACACAGACATTCGCGCTCTGCTAAAGCATTGCTTCCTAATGGGGCAACACTCTGTATCTCTCTCTGGCAGAGCCCGGCTGCCAAATTGGAAACGTCCAGAGATTGCGCCCACAGGAAAGCTGCCAGCACTGAAAGCTCTAGCTGGTTTTCACTGTCCCTTGGAACTGCATTCGCTGCCACACAGACATTCGCGCTCTGCTAAAGCATTGCTTCGTAATGGGGCAACACTCTGTATCTCTCCCTGGCAGAGCCCGGCTGCCAAATTGGAAACGTCCAGAGATTGCGCCCACAGGAAAGCTGCCAGCACTGAAAGCTCTAGCTGGTTTTCACTGTCCCTTGGAACTGCATTCGCTGCCACACAGACATTCGCGCTCTGCTAAAGCATTGCTTCCTAATGGGGCAACACTCTGTCTCTCTCTCTGGCAGAGCCCGGCTGCCAAATTGGAAACGTCCAGAGATTGCGCCCACAGGAAAGCTGCCAGCACTGAAAGCTCTAGCTGGTTTTCACTGTCCCTTGGAACTGCATTCGCTGCCACACAGACATTCGCGCTCTGCTAAAGCATTGCTTCCTAATGGGGCAACACTCTGTATCTCTCTCTGGCAGAGCCCGGCTGCCAAATTGGAAACGTCCAGAGATTGCGCCCACAGGAAAGCTGCCAGCACTGAAAGCTCTAGCTGGTTTTCACTGTCCCTTGGAACTGCATTCGCTGCCACACAGATATTTGCGCTCTGCTAAAGCATTGCTTCGTAATAGGGCAACACTCTGTATCTCTCTCTGGCAGAGCCCGGCTGCCAAATTGGAAACGTCCAGAGATTGCGCCCACAGGAAAGCTGCCAGCACTGAAAGCTCTAGCTGGTTTTCACTGTCCCTTGGAGCTGCATTCGCTGCCACACAGACATTCGCGCTCTGCTAAAGCATTGCTTCCTAATGGGGCAACACTCTGTCTCTCTCTCTGGCAGAGCCCGGCTGCCAAATTGGAAACGTCCAGAGATTGCGCCCACAGGAAAGCTGCCAGCACTGAAAGCTCTAGCTGGTTTTCACTGTCCCTTGGAACTGCATTCGCTGCCACACAGACATTCGCGCTCTGCTAAAGCATTGCTTCCTAATGGGGCAACACTCTGTCTCTCTCTCTGGCAGAGCCCGGCTGCCAAATTGGAAACGTCCAGAGATTGCGCCCACAGGAAAGCTGCCAGCACTGAAAGCTCTAGCTGGTTTTCACTGTCCCTTGGAACTGCATTCGCTGCCACACAGACGTTCGCGCTCTGCTAAAGCATTGCTTCGTAATGGGGCAACACTCTGTATCTCTCTCTGGCAGAGCCCGGCTGCCAAATTGGAAACGTCCAGAGATTGCGCCCACAGGAAAGCTGCCAGCACTGAAAGCTCTAGCTGGTTTTCACTGTCCCTTGGAGCTGCATTCGCTGCCACACAGACATTCGCGCTCTGCTAAAGCTTAACTTGGTAATTGGGCAACATTCTGTATCTCTCTCTGGCAGAGCCCGGCTGCCAAATTGGAAACGTCCAGAGATTGCGCCCACAGGAAAGCTGCCAGCACTGAAAGCTCTAACTGGTTTTCACTGTCCCTTGGAACTGCATTCGCTGCCACACAGACATTCGCGCTCTGCTAAAGCATTGCTTCCTAATGGGGCAACACTCTGTATCTCTCTCTGGCAGAGCCCGGCTGCCAAATTGGAAACGTCCAGAGATTGCGCCCACAGGAAAGCTGCCAGCACTGAAAGCTCTAGCTGGTTTTCACTGTCCCTTGGAACTGCATTCGCTGCCACACAGACATTCGCGCTCTGCTAAAGCATTGCTTCGTAATGGGGCAACACTCTGTATCTCTCTCTGGCAGAGCCCGGCTGCCAAATTGGAAACGTCCAGAGATTGCGCCCACAGGAAAGCTGCCAGCACTGAAAGCTCTAGCTGGTTTTCACTGTCCCTTGGAACTGCATTCGCTGCCACACAGACATTCGCGCTCTGCTAAAGCATTGCTTCCTAATGGGGCAACACTCTGTATCTCTCTCTGGCAGAGCCTGGCTGCCAAATTGGAAACGTCCAGACATTGCGCCCACAGGAAAGCTGCCAGCACTGAAAGCTCTAGCTGGTTTTCACTGTCCCTTGGAACTGCATTCGCTGCCACACAGACATTCGCGCTCTGCTAAAGCATTGCTTCGTAATGGGGCAACACTCTGTATCTCTCTCTGGCAGAGCCCGGCTGCCAAATTGGAAACGTCCAGAGATTGCGCCCACAGGAAAGCTGCCAGCACTGAAAGCTCTAGCTGGTTTTCACTGTCCCTTGGAACTGCATTCGCTGCCACACAGACATTCGCGCTCTGCTAAAGCATTGCTTCCTAATGGGGCAACACTCTGTATCTCTCTCTGGCAGAGCCTGGCTGCCAAATTGGAAACGTCCAGAGATTGCGCCCACAGGAAAGCTGCCAGCACTGAAAGCTCTAGCTGGTTTTCACTGTCCCTTGGAACTGCATTCGCTGCCACACAGACATTCGCGCTCTGCTAAAGCATTGCTTCGTAATGGGGCAACATTCTGTATCTCTCTCTGGCACAGCCCGGCTGCCAAATTGGAAACGTCCAGAGATTGCGCCCACAGGAAAGCTGCCAGCACTGAAAGCTCTAGCTGGTTTTCACTGTCCCTTGGAACTGCATTCGCTGCCACACAGATATTTGCGCTCTGCTAAAGCATTGCTTCCTAATGGGGCAACACTCTGTATCTCTCTCTGGCAGAGCCCGGCTGCCAAATTGGAAACGTCCAGAGATTGCGCCCACAGGAAAGCTGCCAGCACTGAAAACTCTAGCTGGTTTTCACTGTCCCTTGGAACTGCATTCGCTGCCACACAGACATTCGCGCTCTGCTAAAGCATTGCTTCCTAATGGGGCAACACTCTGTATCTCTCTCTGGCAGAGCCCGGCTGCCAAATTGGAAACGTCCAGAGATTGCGCCCACAGGAAAGCTGCCAGCACTGAAAGCTCTAGCTGGTTTTCACTGTCCCTTGGAACTGCATTCGCTGCCACACAGACATTCGCGCTCTGCTAAAGCATTGCTTCGTAATGGGGCAACACTCTGTATCTCTCTCTGGCAGAGCCCGGCTGCCAAATTGGAAACGTCCAGAGATTCCGCCCACAGGAAAGCTGCCAGCACTGAAAGCTCTAGCTGGTTTTCACTGTCCCTTGGAGCTGCATTCGCTGCCACACAGACATTCGCGCTCTGCTAAAGCTTAACTTGGTAATTGGGCAACATTCTGTATCTCTCTCTGGCAGAGCCCGGCTGCCAAATTGGAAACGTCCAGACATTGCGCCCACAGGAAAGCTGCCAGCACTGAAAGCTCTAACTGGTTTTCACTGTCCCTTGGAACTGCATTCGCTGCCACACAGACATTCGCGCTCTGCTAAAGCATTGCTTCCTAATGGGGCAACACTCTGTATCTCTCTCTGGCAGAGCCCGGCTGCCAAATTGGAAACGTCCAGAGATTGCGCCCACAGGAAAGCTGCCAGCACTGAAAGCTCTAGCTGGTTTTCACTGTCCCTTGGAACTGCATTCGCTGCCACACAGACATTCGCGCTCTGCTAAAGCATTGCTTCCTAATGGGGCAACACTCTGTATCTCTCTCTGGCAGAGCCCGGCTGCCAAATTGGAAACGTCCAGAGATTGCGCCCACAGGAAAGCTGCCAGCACTGAAAGCTCTAGCTGGTTTTCACTGTCCCTTGGAACTGCATTCGCTGCCACACAGACATTCGCGCTCTGCTAAAGCATTGCTTCCTAATGGGGCAACACTCTGTATCTCTCTCTGGCAGAGCCTGGCTGCCAAATTGGAAACGTCCAGAGATTGCGCCCACAGGAAAGCTGCCAGCACTGAAAGCTCTAGCTGGTTTTCACTGTCCCTTGGAACTGCATTCGCTGCCACACAGACATTCGCGCTCTGCTAAAGCATTGCTTCGTAATGGGGCAACATTCTGTATCTCTCTCTGGCACAGCCCGGCTGCCAAATTGGAAACGTCCAGAGATTGCGCCCACAGGAAAGCTGCCAGCACTGAAAGCTCTAGCTGGTTTTCACTGTCCCTTGGAACTGCATTCGCTGCCACACAGACATTCGCGCTCTGCTAAAGCATTGCTTCGTAATGGGGCAACACTCTGTCTCTCTCTCTGGCAGAGCCCGGCTGCCAAATTGGAAACGTCCAGAGATTGCGCCCACAGGAAAGCTGCCAGCACTGAAAGCTCTAGCTGGTTTTCACTGTCCCTTGGAACTGCATTCGCTGCCACACAGACATTCGCGCTCTGCTAAAGCATTGCTTCGTAATGGGGCAACACTCTGTATCTCTCTCTGGCAGAGCCCGGCTGCCAAATTGGAAACGTCCAGAGATTGCGCCCACAGGAAAGCTGCCAGCACTGAAAGCTCTAGCTGGTTTTCACTGTCCCTTGGAACTGCATTCGCTGCCACACAGACATTCGCGCTCTGCTAAAGCATTGCTTCCTAAAGGGGCAACACTCTGTCTCTCTCTCTGGCAGAGCCCGGCTGCCAAATTGGAAACGTCCAGAGATTGCGCCCACAGGAAAGCTGCCAGCACTGAAAGCTCTAGCTGGTTTTCACTGTCCCTTGGAACTGCATTCGCTGCCACACAGACATTCGCGCTCTGCTAAAGCATTGCTTCCTAATGGGGCAACACTCTGTATCTCTCTCTGGCAGAGCCCGGCTGCCAAATTGGAAACGTCCAGAGATTGCGCCCACAGGAAAGCTGCCAGCACTGAAAGCTCTAGCTGGTTTTCACTGTCCCTTGGAACTGCATTCGCTGCCACACAGACATTCGCGCTCTGCTAAAGCATTGCTTCCTAATGGGGCAACACTCTGTATCTCTCTCTGGTAGAGCCCGGCTGCCAAATTGGAAACGTCCAGAGATTGCGCCCACAGGAAAGCTGCCAGCACTGAAAGCTCTAGCTGGTTTTCACTGTCCCTTGGAACTGCATTCGCTGCCACACAGACATTCGCGCTCTGCTAAAGCATTGCTTCGTAATGGGGCAACACTCTGTCTCTCTCTCTGGCAGAGCCCGGCTGCCAAATTGGAAACGTCCAGAGATTGCGCCCACAGGAAAGCTGCCAGCACTGAAAGCTCTAGCTGGTTTTCACTGTCCCTTGGAACTGCATTCGCTGCCACACAGACATTCGCGCTCTGCTAAAGCATTGCTTCGTAATGGGGCAACACTCTGTATCTCTCTCTGGCAGAGCCCGGCTGCCAAATTGGAAACGTCCAGAGATTGCGCCCACAGGAAAGCTGCCAGCACTGAAAGCTCTAGCTGGTTTTCACTGTCCCTTGGAGCTGCATTCGCTGCCACACAGACATTCGCGCTCTGCTAAAGCATTGCTTCCTAATGGGGCAACACTCTGTCTCTCTCTCTGGCAGAGCCCGGCTGCCAAATTGGAAACGTCCAGAGATTGCGCCCACAGGAAAGCTGCCAGCACTGAAAGCTCTAGCTGGTTTTCACTGTCCCTTGGAACTGCATTCGCTGCCACACAGACATTCGCGCTCTGCTAAAGCATTGCTTCCTAATGGGGCAACACTCTGTATCTCTCTCTGGCAGAGCCCGGCTGCCAAATTGGAAATGTCCAGAGATTGCGCCCACAGGAAAGCTGCCAGCACTGAAAGCTCTAGCTGGTTTTCACTGTCCCTTGGAGCTGCATTCGCTGCCACACAGACATTCGCGCTCTGCTAAAGCATTGCTTCCTAATGGGGCAACACTCTGTATCTCTCTCTGGCAGAGCCCTGCTGCCAAATTGGAAACGTCCAGAGATTGCGCCCACAGGAAAGCTGCCAGCACTGAAAGCTCTAGCTGGTTTTCACTGTCCCTTGGAACTGCATTCGCTGCCACACAGACATTCGCGCTCTGCTAAAGCATTGCTTCGTAATGGGGCAACACTCTGTATCTCTCTCTGGCAGAGCCCGGCTGCCAAATTGGAAACGTCCAGAGATTGCGCCCACAGGAAAGCTGCCAGCACTGAAAGCTCTAGCTGGTTTTCACTGTCCCTTGGAACTGCATTCGCTGCCACACAGACATTCGCGCTCTGCTAAAGCATTGCTTCGTAATGGGGCAACACTCTGTATCTCTCTGTGGCAGAGCCCGGCTGCCAAATTGGAAACGTCCAGAGATTGCGCCCACAGGAAAGCTGCCAGCACTGAAAGCTCTAGCTGGTTTTCACTGTCCCTTGGAACTGCATTCGCTGCCACACAGACATTCGCGCTCTGCTAAAGCATTGCTTCGTAATGGGGCAACACTCTGTATCTCTCTCTGGCAGAGCCCGGCTGCCAAATTGGAAACGTCCAGAGATTGCGCCCACAGGAAAGCTGCCAGCACTGAAAGCTCTAGCTGGTTTTCACTGTCCCTTGGAACTGCATTCGCTGCCACACAGACATTCGCGCTCTGCTAAAGCATTGCTTCGTAATGGGGCAACACTCTGTATCTCTCTCTGGCAGAGCCCGGCTGCCAAATTGGAAACGTCCAGAGATTGCGCCCACAGGAAAGCTGCCAGCACTGAAAGCTCTAGCTGGTTTTCACTGTCCCTTGGAGCTGCATTCGCTGCCACACAGACATTCGCGCTCTGCTAAAGGTTAACTTGGTAATTGGGCAACATTCTGTATCTCTCTCTGGCAGAGCCCGGCTGCCAAATTGGAAACGTCCAGAGATTGCGCCCACAGGAAAGCTGCCAGCACTGAAAGCTCTAACTGGTTTTCACTGTCCCTTGGAACTGCATTCGCTGCCACACAGACATTCGCGCTCTGCTAAAGCATTGCTTCGTAATGGGGCAACACTCTGTATCTCTCTCTGGCAGAGCCCGGCTGCCAAATTGGAAACGTCCAGAGATTGCGCCCACAGGAAAGCTGCCAGCACTGAAAGCTCTAGCTGGTTTTCACTGTCCCTTGGAACTGCATTCGCTGCCACACAGACATTCGCGCTCTGCTAAAGCATTGCTTCCTAATGGGGCAACACTCTGTATCTCTCTCTGGCAGAGCCCGGCTGCCAAATTGGAAACGTCCAGAGATTGCGCCCACAGGAAAGCTGCCAGCACTGAAAGCTCTAGCTGGTTTTCACTGTCCCTTGGAACTGCATTCGCTGCCACACAGACATTCGCGCTCTGCTAAAGCATTGCTTCCTAATGGGGCAACACTCTGTATCTCTCTCTGGCAGAGCCCGGCTGCCAAATTGGAAATGTCCAGAGATTGCGCCCACAGGAAAGCTGCCAGCACTGAAAGCTCTAGCTGGTTTTCACTGTCCCTTGGAGCTGCATTCGCTGCCACACAGACATTCGCGCTCTGCTAAAGCATTGCTTCCTAATGGGGCAACACTCTGTATCTCTCTCTGGCAGAGCCCTGCTGCCAAATTGGAAACGTCCAGAGATTGCGCCCACAGGAAAGCTGCCAGCACTGAAAGCTCTAGCTGGTTTTCACTGTCCCTTGGAACTGCATTCGCTGCCACACAGACATTCGCGCTCTGCTAAAGCATTGCTTCGTAATGGGGCAACACTCTGTATCTCTCTCTGGCAGAGCCCGGCTGCCAAATTGGAAACGTCCAGAGATTGCGCCCACAGGAAAGCTGCCAGCACTGAAAGCTCTAGCTGGTTTTCACTGTCCCTTGGAACTGCATTCGCTGCCACACAGACATTCGCGCTCTGCTAAAGCATTGCTTCGTAATGGGGCAACACTCTGTATCTCTCTGTGGCAGAGCCCGGCTGCCAAATTGGAAACGTCCAGAGATTGCGCCCACAGGAAAGCTGCCAGCACTGAAAGCTCTAGCTGGTTTTCACTGTCCCTTGGAACTGCATTCGCTGCCACACAGACATTCGCGCTCTGCTAAAGCATTGCTTCCTAATGGGGCAACACTCTGTATCTCTCTCTGGCAGAGCCCGGCTGCCAAATTGGAAACGTCCAGAGATTGCGCCCACAGGAAAGCTGCCAGCACTGAAAGCTCTAGCTGGTTTTCACTGTCCCTTGGAACTGCATTCGCTGCCACACAGACATTCGCGCTCTGCTAAAGCATTGCTTCGTAATGGGGCAACACTCTGTATCTCTCTCTGGCAGAGCCCGGCTGCCAAATTGGAAACGTCCAGAGATTGCGCCCACAGGAAAGCTGCCAGCACTGAAAGCTCTAGCTGGTTTTCACTGTCCCTTGGAACTGCATTCGCTGCCACACAGACATTCGCGCTCTGCTAAAGCATTGCTTCGTAATGGGGCAACACTCTGTATCTCTCTCTGGCAGAGCCCGGCTGCCAAATTGGAAACGTCCAGAGATTGCGCCCACAGGAAAGCTGCCAGCACTGAAAGCTCTAGCTGGTTTTCACTGTCCCTTGGAGCTGCATTCGCTGCCACACAGACATTCGCGCTCTGCTAAAGGTTAACTTGGTAATTGGGCAACATTCTGTATCTCTCTCTGGCAGAGCCCGGCTGCCAAATTGGAAACGTCCAGAGATTGCGCCCACAGGAAAGCTGCCAGCACTGAAAGCTCTAACTGGTTTTCACTGTCCCTTGGAACTGCATTCGCTGCCACACAGACATTCGCGCTCTGCTAAAGCATTGCTTCGTAATGGGGCAACACTCTGTATCTCTCTCTGGCAGAGCCCGGCTGCCAAATTGGAAACGTCCAGAGATTGCGCCCACAGGAAAGCTGCCAGCACTGAAAGCTCTAGCTGGTTTTCACTGTCCCTTGGAACTGCATTCGCTGCCACACAGACATTCGCGCTCTGCTAAAGCATTGCTTCCTAATGGGGCAACACTCTGTATCTCTCTCTGGCAGAGCCCGGCTGCCAAATTGGAAACGTCCAGAGATTGCGCCCACAGGAAAGCTGCCAGCACTGAAAGCTCTAGCTGGTTTTCACTGTCCCTTGGAACTGCATTCGCTGCCACACAGACATTCGCGCTCTGCTAAAGCATTGCTTCCTAATGGGGCAACACTCTGTATCTCTCTCTGGCAGAGCCCGGCTGCCAAATTGGAAACGTCCAGAGATTGCGCCCACAGGAAAGCTGCCAGCACTGAAAGCTCTAGCTGGTTTTCACTGTCCCTTGGAACTGCATTCGCTGCCACACAGACATTCGCGCTCTGCTAAAGCATTGCTTCCTAATGGGGCAACACTCTGTATCTCTCTCTGGCAGAGCCCGGCTGCCAAATTGGAAACTTCCAGAGATTGCGCCCACAGGAAAGCTGCCAGCACTGAAAGCTCTAGCTGGTTTTCACTGTCCCTTGGAACTGCATTCGCTGCCACACAGACATTCGCGCTCTGCTAAAGCATTGCTTCCTAATGGGGCAACACTCTGTATCTCTCTCTGGCAGAGCCCGGCTGCCAAATTGGAAACGTCCAGAGATTGCGCCCACAGGAAAGCTGCCAGCACTGAAAGCTCTAGCTGGTTTTCACTGTCCCTTCGAACTGCATTCGCTGCCACACAGACATTCGCGCTCTGCTAAAGCATTGCTTCCTAATGGGGCAACACTCTGTATCTCTCTCTGGTAGAGCCCGGCTGCCAAATTGGAAACGTCCAGAGATTGCGCCCACAGGAAAGCTGCCAGCACTGAAAACTGTAGCTGGTTTTCACTGTCCCTTGGAACTGCATTCGCTGCCACACAGACATTCGCGCTCTGCTAAAGCATTGCTTCGTAATGGGGCAACACTCTGTATCTCTCTCTGGCAGAGCCCGGCTGCCAAATTGGAAACGTCCAGAGATTGCGCCCACAGGAAAGCTGCCAGCACTGAAAGCTCTAGCTGGTTTTCACTGTCCCTTGGAACTGCATTCGCTGCCACACAGACATTCGCGCTCTGCTAAAGCATTGCTTCCTAATGGGGCAACACTCTGTATCTCTCTCTGGCAGAGCCCGGCTGCCAAATTGGAAACGTCCAGAGATTGCGCCCACAGGAAAGCTGCCAGCACTGAAAGCTCTAGCTGGTTTTCACTGTCCCTTCGAACTGCATTCGCTGCCACACAGACATTCGCGCTCTGCTAAAGCATTGCTTCCTAATGGGGCAACACTCTGTATCTCTCTCTGGTAGAGCCCGGCTGCCAAATTGGAAACGTCCAGACATTGCGCCCACAGGAAAGCTGCCAGCACTGAAAACTGTAGCTGGTTTTCACTGTCCCTTGGAACTGCATTCGCTGCCACACAGACATTCGCGCTCTGCTAAAGCATTGCTTCCTAATGGGGCAACACTCTGTATCTCTCTCTGGCAGAGCCCTGCTGCCAAATTGGAAACGTCCAGAGATTGCGCCCACAGGAAAGCTGCCAGCACTGAAAGCTCTAGCTGGTTTTCACTGTCCCTTGGAACTGCATTCGCTGCCACACAGACATTCGCGCTCTGCTAAAGCATTGCTTCGTAATGGGGCAACACTCTGTATCTCTCTCTGGCAGAGCCCGGCTGCCAAATTGGAAACGTCCAGAGATTGCGCCCACAGGAAAGCTGCCAGCACTGAAAGCTCTAGCTGGTTTTCACTGTCCCTTGGAGCTGCATTCGCTGCCACACAGACATTCGCGCTCTGCTAAAGCATTGCTTCGTAATGGGGCAACACTCTGTCTCTCTCTCTGGCAGAGCCCGGCTGCCAAATTGGAAACGTCCAGAGATTGCGCCCACAGGAAAGCTGCCAGCACTGAAAGCTCTAGCTGGTTTTCACTGTCCCTTGGAACTGCATTCGCTGCCACACAGACATTCGCGCTCTGCTAAAGCATTGCTTCCTAATGGGGCAACACTCTGTATCTCTCTCTGGCAGAGCCCGGCTGCCAAATTGGAAATGTCCAGAGATTGCGCCCACAGGAAAGCTGCCAGCACTGAAAGCTCTAGCTGGTTTTCACTGTCCCTTGGAGCTGCATTCGCTGCCACACAGACATTCGCGCTCTGCTAAAGCATTGCTTCCTAATGGGGCAACACTCTGTATCTCTCTCTGGCAGAGCCCTGCTGCCAAATTGGAAACGTCCAGAGATTGCGCCCACAGGAAAGCTGCCAGCACTGAAAGCTCTAGCTGGTTTTCACTGTCCCTTGGAACTGCATTCGCTGCCACACAGACATTCGCGCTCTGCTAAAGCATTGCTTCGTAATGGGGCAACACTCTGTATCTCTCTCTGGCAGAGCCCGGCTGCCAAATTGGAAACGTCCAGAGATTGCGCCCACAGGAAAGCTGCCAGCACTGAAAGCTCTAGCTGGTTTTCACTGTCCCTTGGAACTGCATTCGCTGCCACACAGACATTCGCGCTCTGCTAAAGCATTGCTTCGTAATGGGGCAACACTCTGTATCTCTCCCTGGCAGAGCCCGGCTGCCAAATTGGAAACGTCCAGAGATTGCGCCCACAGGAAAGCTGCCAGCACTGAAAGCTCTAGCTGGTTTTCACTGTCCCTTGGAACTGCATTCGCTGCCACACAGACATTCGCGCTCTGCTAAAGCATTGCTTCGTAATGGGGCAACACTCTGTATCTCTCTCTGGCAGAGCCCGGCTGCCAAATTGGAAACGTCCAGACATTGCGCCCACAGGAAAGCTGCCAGCACTGAAAGCTCTAGCTGGTTTTCACTGTCCCTTGGAACTGCATTCGCTGCCACACAGACATTCGCGCTCTGCTAAAGCATTGCTTCCTAATGGGGCAACACTCTGTCTCTCTCTCTGGCAGAGCCCGGCTGCCAAATTGGAAACGTCCAGAGATTGCGCCCACAGGAAAGCTGCCAGCACTGAAAGCTCTAGCTGGTTTTCACTGTCCCTTGGAACTGCATTCGCTGCCACACAGACATTCGCGCTCTGCTAAAGCATTGCTTCCTAATGGGGCAACACTCTGTCTCTCTCTCTGGCAGAGCCCGGCTGCCAAATTGGAAACGTCCAGAGATTGCGCCCACAGGAAAGCTGCCAGCACTGAAAGCTCTAGCTGGTTTTCACTGTCCCTTGGAACTGCATTCGCTGCCACACAGACATTCGCGCTCTGCTAAAGCATTGCTTCGTAATGGGGCAACACTCTGTATCTCTCTCTGGCAGAGCCCGGCTGCCAAATTGGAAACGTCCAGAGATTGCGCCCACAGGAAAGCTGCCAGCACTGAAAACTCTAGCTGGTTTTCACTGTCCCTTGGAACTGCATTCGCTGCCACACAGACATTCGCGCTCTGCTAAAGCATTGCTTCCTAATGGGGCAACACTCTGTCTCTCTCTCTGGCAGAGCCCGGCTGCCAAATTGGAAACGTCCAGAGATTGCGCCCACAGGAAAGCTGCCAGCACTGAAAGCTCTAGCTGGTTTTCACTGTCCCTTGGAACTGCATTCGCTGCCACACAGACATTCGCGCTCTGCTAAAGCATTGCTTCCTAATGGGGCAACACTCTGTATCTCTCTCTGGCAGAGCCTGGCTGCCAAATTGGAAACGTCCAGAGATTGCGCCCACAGGAAAGCTGCCAGCACTGAAAGCTCTAGCTGGTTTTCACTGTCCCTTGGAACTGCATTCGCTGCCACACAGACATTCGCGCTCTGCTAAAGCATTGCTTCCTAATGGGGCAACATTCTGTATCTCTCTCTGGCACAGCCCGGCTGCCAAATTGGAAACGTCCAGAGATTGCGCCCACAGGAAAGCTGCCAGCACTGAAAGCTCTAGCTGGTTTTCACTGTCCCTTGGAACTGCATTCGCTGCCACACAGACATTCGCGCTCTGCTAAAGCATTGCTTCCTAATGGGGCAACACTCTGTATCTCTCTCTGGCAGAGCCCGGCTGCCAAATTGGAAACGTCCAGAGATTGCGCCCACAGGAAAGCTGCCAGCACTGAAAGCTCTAGCTGGTTTTCACTGTCCCTTCGAACTGCATTCGCTGCCACACAGACATTCGCGCTCTGCTAAAGCATTGCTTCCTAATGGGGCAACACTCTGTATCTCTCTCTGGTAGAGCCCGGCTGCCAAATTGGAAACGTCCAGACATTGCGCCCACAGGAAAGCTGCCAGCACTGAAAACTGTAGCTGGTTTTCACTGTCCCTTGGAACTGCATTCGCTGCCACACAGACATTCGCGCTCTGCTAAAGCATTGCTTCCTAATGGGGCAACACTCTGTATCTCTCTCTGGCAGAGCCCGGCTGCCAAATTGGAAACGTCCAGAGATTGCGCCCACAGGAAAGCTGCCAGCACTGAAAGCTCTAGCTGGTTTTCACTGTCCCTTGGAACTGCATTCGCTGCCACACAGACATTCGCGCTCTGCTAAAGCATTGCTTCCTAATGGGGCAACACTCTGTATCTCTCTCTGGTAGAGCCCGGCTGCCAAATTGGAAACGTCCAGACATTGCGCCCACAGGAAAGCTGCCAGCACTGAAAACTGTAGCTGGTTTTCACTGTCCCTTGGAACTGCATTCGCTGCCACACAGACATTCGCGCTCTGCTAAAGCATTGCTTCCTAATGGGGCAACACTCTGTATCTCTCTCTGGCAGAGCCCTGCTGCCAAATTGGAAACGTCCAGAGATTGCGCCCACAGGAAAGCTGCCAGCACTGAAAGCTCTAGCTGGTTTTCACTGTCCCTTGGAACTGCATTCGCTGCCACACAGACATTCGCGCTCTGCTAAAGCATTGCTTCGTAATGGGGCAACACTCTGTATCTCTCTCTGGCAGAGCCCGGCTGCCAAATTGGAAACGTCCAGAGATTGCGCCCACAGGAAAGCTGCCAGCACTGAAAGCTCTAGCTGGTTTTCACTGTCCCTTGGAGCTGCATTCGCTGCCACACAGACATTCGCGCTCTGCTAAAGCATTGCTTCGTAATGGGGCAACACTCTGTCTCTCTCTCTGGCAGAGCCCGGCTGCCAAATTGGAAACGTCCAGAGATTGCGCCCACAGGAAAGCTGCCAGCACTGAAAGCTCTAGCTGGTTTTCACTGTCCCTTGGAACTGCATTCGCTGCCACACAGACATTCGCGCTCTGCTAAAGCATTGCTTCCTAATGGGGCAACACTCTGTATCTCTCTCTGGCAGAGCCCGGCTGCCAAATTGGAAATGTCCAGAGATTGCGCCCACAGGAAAGCTGCCAGCACTGAAAGCTCTAGCTGGTTTTCACTGTCCCTTGGAGCTGCATTCGCTGCCACACAGACATTCGCGCTCTGCTAAAGCATTGCTTCCTAATGGGGCAACACTCTGTATCTCTCTCTGGCAGAGCCCTGCTGCCAAATTGGAAACGTCCAGAGATTGCGCCCACAGGAAAGCTGCCAGCACTGAAAGCTCTAGCTGGTTTTCACTGTCCCTTGGAACTGCATTCGCTGCCACACAGACATTCGCGCTCTGCTAAAGCATTGCTTCGTAATGGGGCAACACTCTGTATCTCTCTCTGGCAGAGCCCGGCTGCCAAATTGGAAACGTCCAGAGATTGCGCCCACAGGAAAGCTGCCAGCACTGAAAGCTCTAGCTGGTTTTCACTGTCCCTTGGAACTGCATTCGCTGCCACACAGACATTCGCGCTCTGCTAAATCATTGCTTCGTAATGGGGCAACACTCTGTATCTCTCCCTGGCAGAGCCCGGCTGCCAAATTGGAAACGTCCAGAGATTGCGCCCACAGGAAAGCTGCCAGCACTGAAAGCTCTAGCTGGTTTTCACTGTCCCTTGGAACTGCATTCGCTGCCACACAGACATTCGCGCTCTGCTAAAGCATTGCTTCGTAATGGGGCAACACTCTGTATCTCTCTCTGGCAGAGCCCGGCTGCCAAATTGGAAACGTCCAGACATTGCGCCCACAGGAAAGCTGCCAGCACTGAAAGCTCTAGCTGGTTTTCACTGTCCCTTGGAACTGCATTCGCTGCCACACAGACATTCGCGCTCTGCTAAAGCATTGCTTCCTAATGGGGCAACACTCTGTCTCTCTCTCTGGCAGAGCCCGGCTGCCAAATTGGAAACGTCCAGAGATTGCGCCCACAGGAAAGCTGCCAGCACTGAAAGCTCTAGCTGGTTTTCACTGTCCCTTGGAACTGCATTCGCTGCCACACAGACATTCGCGCTCTGCTAAAGCATTGCTTCCTAATGGGGCAACACTCTGTCTCTCTCTCTGGCAGAGCCCGGCTGCCAAATTGGAAACGTCCAGAGATTGCGCCCACAGGAAAGCTGCCAGCACTGAAAGCTCTAGCTGGTTTTCACTGTCCCTTGGAACTGCATTCGCTGCCACACAGACATTCGCGCTCTGCTAAAGCATTGCTTCGTAATGGGGCAACACTCTGTATCTCTCTCTGGCAGAGCCCGGCTGCCAAATTGGAAACGTCCAGAGATTGCGCCCACAGGAAAGCTGCCAGCACTGAAAACTCTAGCTGGTTTTCACTGTCCCTTGGAACTGCATTCGCTGCCACACAGACATTCGCGCTCTGCTAAAGCATTGCTTCCTAATGGGGCAACACTCTGTCTCTCTCTCTGGCAGAGCCCGGCTGCCAAATTGGAAACGTCCAGAGATTGCGCCCACAGGAAAGCTGCCAGCACTGAAAGCTCTAGCTGGTTTTCACTGTCCCTTGGAACTGCATTCGCTGCCACACAGACATTCGCGCTCTGCTAAAGCATTGCTTCCTAATGGGGCAACACTCTGTATCTCTCTCTGGCAGAGCCTGGCTGCCAAATTGGAAACGTCCAGAGATTGCGCCCACAGGAAAGCTGCCAGCACTGAAAGCTCTAGCTGGTTTTCACTGTCCCTTGGAACTGCATTCGCTGCCACACAGACATTCGCGCTCTGCTAAAGCATTGCTTCGTAATGGGGCAACATTCTGTATCTCTCTCTGGCACAGCCCGGCTGCCAAATTGGAAACGTCCAGAGATTGCGCCCACAGGAAAGCTGCCAGCACTGAAAGCTCTAGCTGGTTTTCACTGTCCCTTGGAACTGCATTCGCTGCCACACAGACATTCGCGCTCTGCTAAAGCATTGCTTCCTAATGGGGCAACACTCTGTATCTCTCTCTGGCAGAGCCCGGCTGCCAAATTGGAAACGTCCAGAGATTGCGCCCACAGGAAAGCTGCCAGCACTGAAAGCTCTAGCTGGTTTTCACTGTCCCTTGGAACTGCATTCGCTGCCACACAGACATTCGCGCTCTGCTAAAGCATTGCTTCCTAATGGGGCAACACTCTGTATCTCTCTCTGGCAGAGCCTGGCTGCCAAATTGGAAACGTCCAGAGATTGCGCCCACAGGAAAGCTGCCAGCACTGAAAGCTCTAGCTGGTTTTCACTGTCCCTTGGAACTGCATTCGCTGCCACACAGACATTCGCGCTCTGCTAAAGCATTGCTTCGTAATGGGGCAACATTCTGTATCTCTCTCTGGCACAGCCCGGCTGCCAAATTGGAAACGTCCAGAGATTGCGCCCACAGGAAAGCTGCCAGCACTGAAAGCTCTAGCTGGTTTTCACTGTCCCTTGGAACTGCATTCGCTGCCACACAGACATTCGCGCTCTGCTAAAGCATTGCTTCGTAATGGGGCAACACTCTGTCTCTCTCTCTGGCAGAGCCCGGCTGCCAAATTGGAAATGTCCAGAGATTGCGCCCACAGGAAAGCTGCCAGCACTGAAAGCTCTAGCTGGTTTTCACTGTCCCTTGGAGCTGCATTCGCTGCCACACAGACATTCGCGCTCTGCTAAAGCATTGCTTCCTAATGGGGCAACACTCTGTCTCTCTCTCTGGCAGAGCCCGGCTGCCAAATTGGAAACGTCCAGAGATTGCGCCCACAGGAAAGCTGCCAGCACTGAAAGCTCTAGCTGGTTTTCACTGTCCCTTGGAACTGCATTC
Source organism: Mycteria americana (assembly GCF_035582795.1). Taxonomy (NCBI): domain Eukaryota; kingdom Metazoa; phylum Chordata; class Aves; order Ciconiiformes; family Ciconiidae; genus Mycteria; species Mycteria americana. The sequence continues at coordinate 995,531 of NW_027445635.1, forward strand.
GCTGCCACACAGACATTCGCGCTCTGCTAAAGCATTGCTTCGTAATGGGGCAACACTCTGTATCTCTCTCTGGCAGAGCCCGGCTGCCAAATTGGAAACGTCCAGAGATTGCGCCCACAGGAAAGCTGCCAGCACTGAAAGCTCTAGCTGGTTTTCACTGTCCCTTGGAACTGCATTCGCTGCCACACAGACATTCGCGCTCTGCTAAAGCATTGCTTCGTAATGGGGCAACACTCTGTATCTCTCTCTGGCAGAGCCCGGCTGCCAAATTGGAAACGTCCAGACATTGCGCCCACAGGAAAGCTGCCAGCACTGAAAGCTCTAGCTGGTTTTCACTGTCCCTTGGAACTGCATTCGCTGCCACACAGACATTCGCGCTCTGCTAAAGCATTGCTTCCTAATGGGGCAACACTCTGTATCTCTCTCTGGCAGAGCCCGGCTGCCAAATTGGAAACGTCCAGAGATTGCGCCCACAGGAAAGCTGCCAGCACTGAAAGCTCTAGCTGGTTTTCACTGTCCCTTGGAACTGCATTCGCTGCCACACAGACATTCGCGCTCTGCTAAAGCATTGCTTCGTAATGGGGCAACACTCTGTATCTCTCTCTGGCAGAGCCCGGCTGCCAAATTGGAAACGTCCAGAGATTGCGCCCACAGGAAAGCTGCCAGCACTGAAAGCTCTAGCTGGTTTTCACTGTCCCTTGGAACTGCATTCGCTGCCACACAGATATTTGCGCTCTGCTAAAGCATTGCTTCGTAATAGGGCAACACTCTGTATCTCTCTCTGGCAGAGCCCGGCTGCCAAATTGGAAACGTCCAGAGATTGCGCCCACAGGAAAGCTGCCAGCACTGAAAACTCTAGCTGGTTTTCACTGTCCCTTGGAACTGCATTCGCTGCCACACAGACATTCGCGCTCTGCTAAAGCATTGCTTCCTAATGGGGCAACACTCTGTATCTCTCTCTGGCAGAGCCCGGCTGCCAAATTGGAAACGTCCAGAGATTGCGCCCACAGGAAAGCTGCCAGCACTGAAAGCTCTAGCTGGTTTTCACTGTCCCTTGGAACTGCATTCGCTGCCACACAGACATTCGCGCTCTGCTAAAGCATTGCTTCGTAATGGGGCAACACTCTGTATCTCTCTCTGGCAGAGCCCGGCTGCCAAATTGGAAACGTCCAGAGATTGCGCCCACAGGAAAGCTGCCAGCACTGAAAGCTCTAGCTGGTTTTCACTGTCCCTTGGAGCTGCATTCGCTGCCACACAGACATTCGCGCTCTGCTAAAGCTTAACTTGGTAATTGGGCAACATTCTGTATCTCTCTCTGGCAGAGCCCGGCTGCCAAATTGGAAACGTCCAGAGATTGCGCCCACAGGAAAGCTGCCAGCACTGAAAGCTCTAGCTGGTTTTCACTGTCCCTTGGAACTGCATTCGCTGCCACACATACATTCGCGCTCTGCTAAAGCATTGCTACGTAATGGGGCAACATTCTGTATCTCTCTCTGGCAGAGCCCGGCTGCCAAATTGGAAACGTCCAGAGATTGCGCCCACAGGAAAGCTGCCAGCACTGAAAGCTCTAGCTGGTTTTCACTGTCCCTTGGAACTGCATTCGCTGCCACACAGACATTCGCGCTCTGCTAAAGCATTGCTTCCTAATGGGGCAACACTCTGTATCTCTCTCTGGCAGAGCCTGGCTGCCAAATTGGAAACGTCCAGAGATTGCGCCCACAGGAAAGCTGCCAGCACTGAAAGCTCTAGCTGGTTTTCACTGTCCCTTGGAACTGCATTCGCTGCCACACAGACATTCGCGCTCTGCTAAAGCATTGCTTCGTAATGGGGCAACACTCTGTATCTCTCTCTGGCAGAGCCCGGCTGCCAAATTGGAAACGTCCAGAGATTGCGCCCACAGGAAAGCTGCCAGCACTGAAAGCTCTAGCTGGTTTTCACTGTCCCTTGGAACTGCATTCGCTGCCACACAGACATTCGCGCTCTGCTAAAGCATTGCTTCCTAATGGGGCAACACTCTGTATCTCTCTCTGGTAGAGCCCGGCTGCCAAATTGGAAACGTCCAGACATTGCGCCCACAGGAAAGCTGCCAGCACTGAAAACTGTAGCTGGTTTTCACTGTCCCTTGGAACTGCATTCGCTGCCACACAGACATTCGCGCTCTGCTAAAGCATTGCTTCGTAATGGGGCAACACTCTGTATCTCTCTCTGGCAGAGCCCGGCTGCCAAATTGGAAACGTCCAGAGATTGCGCCCACAGGAAAGCTGCCAGCACTGAAAGCTCTAGCTGGTTTTCACTGTCCCTTGGAACTGCATTCGCTGCCACACAGACATTCGCGCTCTGCTAAAGCATTGCTTCGTAATGGGGCAACACTCTGTATCTCTCTCTGGTAGAGCCCGGCTGCCAAATTGGAAACGTCCAGAGATTGCGCCCACAGGAAAGCTGCCAGCACTGAAAGCTCTAGCTGGTTTTCACTGTCCCTTGGAACTGCATTCGCTGCCACACAGACATTCGCGCTCTGCTAAAGCATTGCTTCCTAATGGGGCAACACTCTGTATCTCTCTCTGGCAGAGCCCGGCTGCCAAATTGGAAACGTCCAGACATTGCGCCCACAGGAAAGCTGCCAGCACTGAAAGCTCTAGCTGGTTTTCACTGTCCCTTGGAACTGCATTCGCTGCCACACAGACATTCGCGCTCTGCTAAAGCATTGCTTCGTAATGGGGCAACACTCTGTATCTCTCTCTGGCAGAGCCCGGCTGCCAAATTGGAAACGTCCAGAGATTGCGCCCACAGGAAAGCTGCCAGCACTGAAAGCTCTAGCTGGTTTTCACTGTCCCTTGGAACTGCATTCGCTGCCACACAGATATTTGCGCTCTGCTAAAGCATTGCTTCGTAATAGGGCAACACTCTGTATCTCTCTCTGGCAGAGCCCGGCTGCCAAATTGGAAACGTCCAGAGATTGCGCCCACAGGAAAGCTGCCAGCACTGAAAACTCTAGCTGGTTTTCACTGTCCCTTGGAACTGCATTCGCTGCCACACAGACATTCGCGCTCTGCTAAAGCATTGCTTCCTAATGGGGCAACACTCTGTATCTCTCTCTGGCAGAGCCCGGCTGCCAAATTGGAAACGTCCAGAGATTGCGCCCACAGGAAAGCTGCCAGCACTGAAAGCTCTAGCTGGTTTTCACTGTCCCTTGGAACTGCATTCGCTGCCACACAGACATTCGCGCTCTGCTAAAGCATTGCTTCGTAATGGGGCAACACTCTGTCTCTCTCTCTGGCAGAGCCCGGCTGCCAAATTGGAAACGTCCAGAGATTGCGCCCACAGGAAAGCTGCCAGCACTGAAAGCTCTAGCTGGTTTTCACTGTCCCTTGGAACTGCATTCGCTGCCACACAGACATTCGCGCTCTGCTAAAGCATTGCTTCCTAATGGGGCAACACTCTGTATCTCTCTCTGGCAGAGCCCGGCTGCCAAATTGGAAATGTCCAGAGATTGCGCCCACAGGAAAGCTGCCAGCACTGAAAGCTCTAGCTGGTTTTCACTGTCCCTTGGAGCTGCATTCGCTGCCACACAGACATTCGCGCTCTGCTAAAGCATTGCTTCCTAATGGGGCAACACTCTGTATCTCTCTCTGGCAGAGCCCTGCTGCCAAATTGGAAACGTCCAGAGATTGCGCCCACAGGAAAGCTGCCAGCACTGAAAGCTCTAGCTGGTTTTCACTGTCCCTTGGAACTGCATTCGCTGCCACACAGACATTCGCGCTCTGCTAAAGCATTGCTTCGTAATGGGGCAACACTCTGTATCTCTCTCTGGCAGAGCCCGGCTGCCAAATTGGAAACGTCCAGAGATTGCGCCCACAGGAAAGCTGCCAGCACTGAAAGCTCTAGCTGGTTTTCACTGTCCCTTGGAACTGCATTCGCTGCCACACAGACATTCGCGCTCTGCTAAAGCATTGCTTCCTAATGGGGCAACACTCTGTATCTCTCTCTGGCAGAGCCCGGCTGCCAAATTGGAAACGTCCAGAGATTGCGCCCACAGGAAAGCTGCCAGCACTGAAAGCTCTAGCTGGTTTTCACTGTCCCTTGGAACTGCATTCGCTGCCACACAGACATTCGCGCTCTGCTAAAGCATTGCTTCCTAATGGGGCAACACTCTGTATCTCTCTCTGGCAGAGCCCGGCTGCCAAATTGGAAACGTCCAGAGATTGCGCCCACAGGAAAGCTGCCAGCACTGAAAGCTCTAGCTGGTTTTCACTGTCCCTTGGAACTGCATTCGCTGCCACACAGACATTCGCGCTCTGCTAAAGCATTGCTTCGTAATGGGGCAACACTCTGTATCTCTCTCTGGCAGAGCCCGGCTGCCAAATTGGAAACGTCCAGAGATTGCGCCCACAGGAAAGCTGCCAGCACTGAAAGCTCTAGCTGGTTTTCACTGTCCCTTGGAGCTGCATTCGCTGCCACACAGACATTCGCGCTCTGCTAAAGCATTGCTTCGTAATGGGGCAACACTCTGTCTCTCTCTCTGGCAGAGCCCGGCTGCCAAATTGGAAACGTCCAGAGATTGCGCCCACAGGAAAGCTGCCAGCACTGAAAGCTCTAGCTGGTTTTCACTGTCCCTTGGAACTGCATTCGCTGCCACACAGACATTCGCGCTCTGCTAAAGCATTGCTTCCTAATGGGGCAACACTCTGTATCTCTCTCTGGCAGAGCCCGGCTGCCAAATTGGAAATGTCCAGAGATTGCGCCCACAGGAAAGCTGCCAGCACTGAAAGCTCTAGCTGGTTTTCACTGTCCCTTGGAGCTGCATTCGCTGCCACACAGACATTCGCGCTCTGCTAAAGCATTGCTTCCTAATGGGGCAACACTCTGTATCTCTCTCTGGCAGAGCCCTGCTGCCAAATTGGAAACGTCCAGAGATTGCGCCCACAGGAAAGCTGCCAGCACTGAAAGCTCTAGCTGGTTTTCACTGTCCCTTGGAACTGCATTCGCTGCCACACAGACATTCGCGCTCTGCTAAAGCATTGCTTCGTAATGGGGCAACACTCTGTATCTCTCTCTGGCAGAGCCCGGCTGCCAAATTGGAAACGTCCAGAGATTGCGCCCACAGGAAAGCTGCCAGCACTGAAAGCTCTAGCTGGTTTTCACTGTCCCTTGGAACTGCATTCGCTGCCACACAGACATTCGCGCTCTGCTAAAGCATTGCTTCGTAATGGGGCAACACTCTGTATCTCTCCCTGGCAGAGCCCGGCTGCCAAATTGGAAACGTCCAGAGATTGCGCCCACAGGAAAGCTGCCAGCACTGAAAGCTCTAGCTGGTTTTCACTGTCCCTTGGAACTGCATTCGCTGCCACACAGACATTCGCGCTCTGCTAAAGCATTGCTTCCTAATGGGGCAACACTCTGTATCTCTCTCTGGCAGAGCCCGGCTGCCAAATTGGAAACGTCCAGAGATTGCGCCCACAGGAAAGCTGCCAGCACTGAAAGCTCTAGCTGGTTTTCACTGTCCCTTGGAACTGCATTCGCTGCCACACAGACATTCGCGCTCTGCTAAAGCATTGCTTCCTAATGGGGCAACACTCTGTATCTCTCTCTGGCAGAGCCCGGCTGCCAAATTGGAAACGTCCAGAGATTGCGCCCACAGGAAAGCTGCCAGCACTGAAAGCTCTAGCTGGTTTTCACTGTCCCTTGGAACTGCATTCGCTGCCACACAGACATTCGCGCTCTGCTAAAGCATTGCTTCGTAATGGGGCAACACTCTGTATCTCTCTCTGGCAGAGCCCGGCTGCCAAATTGGAAACGTCCAGAGATTGCGCCCACAGGAAAGCTGCCAGCACTGAAAGCTCTAGCTGGTTTTCACTGTCCCTTGGAGCTGCATTCGCTGCCACACAGACATTCGCGCTCTGCTAAAGCTTAACTTGGTAATTGGGCAACATTCTGTATCTCTCTCTGGCAGAGCCCGGCTGCCAAATTGGAAACGTCCAGAGATTGCGCCCACAGGAAAGCTGCCAGCACTGAAAGCTCTAGCTGGTTTTCACTGTCCCTTGGAACTGCATTCGCTGCCACACAGACATTCGCGCTCTGCTAAAGCATTGCTTCCTAATGGGGTAACACTCTGTATCTCTCTCTGGCAGAGCCCGGCTGCCAAATTGGAAACGTCCAGAGATTGCGCCCACAGGAAAGCTGCCAGCACTGAAAGCTCTAGCTGGTTTTCACTGTCCCTTGGAACTGCATTCGCTGCCACACAGACATTCGCGCTCTGCTAAAGCATTGCTTCGTAATGGGGCAACACTCTGTATCTCTCTCTGGCAGAGCCCGGCTGCCAAATTGGAAACGTCCAGAGATTGCGCCCACAGGAAAGCTGCCAGCACTGAAAGCTCTAGCTGGTTTTCACTGTCCCTTGGAACTGCATTCGCTGCCACACAGACATTCGCGCTTTGCTAAAGCATTGCTTCCTAATGGGGCAACACTCTGTATCTCTCTCTGGCAGAGCCTGGCTGCCAAATTGGAAACGTCCAGAGATTGCGCCCACAGGAAAGCTGCCAGCACTGAAAGCTCTAGCTGGTTTTCACTGTCCCTTGGAACTGCATTCGCTGCCACACAGACATTCGCGCTCTGCTAAAGCATTGCTTCGTAATGGGGCAACACTCTGTATCTCTCTCTGGCAGAGCCCGGCTGCCAAATTGGAAACGTCCAGAGATTGCGCCCACAGGAAAGCTGCCAGCACTGAAAGCTCTAGCTGGTTTTCACTGTCCCTTGGAACTGCATTCGCTGCCACACAGACATTCGCGCTCTGCTAAAGCATTGCTTCCTAATGGGGCAACACTCTGTATCTCTCTCTGGCAGAGCCTGGCTGCCAAATTGGAAACGTCCAGAGATTGCGCCCACAGGAAAGCTGCCAGCACTGAAAGCTCTAGCTGGTTTTCACTGTCCCTTGGAACTGCATTCGCTGCCACACAGACATTCGCGCTCTGCTAAAGCATTGCTTCGTAATGGGGCAACATTCTGTATCTCTCTCTGGCACAGCCCGGCTGCCAAATTGGAAACGTCCAGAGATTGCGCCCACAGGAAAGCTGCCAGCACTGAAAGCTCTAGCTGGTTTTCACTGTCCCTTGGAACTGCATTCGCTGCCACACAGACATTCGCGCTCTGCTAAAGCATTGCTTCGTAATGGGGCAACACTCTGTCTCTCTCTCTGGCAGAGCCCGGCTGCCAAATTGGAAACGTCCAGAGATTGCGCCCACAGGAAAGCTGCCAGCACTGAAAGCTCTAGCTGGTTTTCACTGTCCCTTGGAACTGCATTCGCTGCCACACAGACATTCGCGCTCTGCTAAAGCATTGCTTCGTAATGGGGCAACACTCTGTATCTCTCTCTGGCAGAGCCCGGCTGCCAAATTGGAAACGTCCAGACATTGCGCCCACAGGAAAGCTGCCAGCACTGAAAGCTCTAGCTGGTTTTCACTGTCCCTTGGAACTGCATTCGCTGCCACACAGACATTCGCGCTCTGCTAAAGCATTGCTTCCTAAAGGGGCAACACTCTGTCTCTCTCTCTGGCAGAGCCCGGCTGCCAAATTGGAAACGTCCAGACATTGCGCCCACAGGAAAGCTGCCAGCACTGAAAGCTCTAGCTGGTTTTCACTGTCCCTTGGAACTGCATTCGCTGCCACACAGACATTCGCGCTCTGCTAAAGCATTGCTTCCTAAAGGGGCAACACTCTGTCTCTCTCTCTGGCAGAGCCCGGCTGCCAAATTGGAAACGTCCAGAGATTGCGCCCACAGGAAAGCTGCCAGCACTGAAAGCTCTAGCTGGTTTTCACTGTCCCTTGGAACTGCATTCGCTGCCACACAGACATTCGCGCTCTGCTAAAGCATTGCTTCCTAATGGGGCAACACTCTGTCTCTCTCTCTGGCAGAGCCCGGCTGCCAAATTGGAAACGTCCAGAGATTGCGCCCACAGGAAAGCTGCCAGCACTGAAAGCTCTAGCTGGTTTTCACTGTCCCTTGGAACTGCATTCGCTGCCACACAGACATTCGCGCTCTGCTAAAGCATTGCTTCGTAATGGGGCAACACTCTGTATCTCTCTCTGGCAGAGCCCGGCTGCCAAATTGGAAACGTCCAGAGATTGCGCCCACAGGAAAGCTGCCAGCACTGAAAGCTCTAGCTGGTTTTCACTGTCCCTTGGAGCTGCATTCGCTGCCACACAGACATTCGCGCTCTGCTAAAGCATTGCTTCCTAAAGGGGCAACACTCTGTCTCTCTCTCTGGCAGAGCCCGGCTGCCAAATTGGAAACGTCCAGAGATTGCGCCCACAGGAAAGCTGCCAGCACTGAAAGCTCTAGCTGGTTTTCACTGTCCCTTGGAACTGCATTCGCTGCCACACAGACATTCGCGCTCTGCTAAAGCATTGCTTCCTAATGGGGCAACACTCTGTCTCTCTCTCTGGCAGAGCCCGGCTGCCAAATTGGAAACGTCCAGAGATTGCGCCCACAGGAAAGCTGCCAGCACTGAAAGCTCTAGCTGGTTTTCACTGTCCCTTGGAACTGCATTCGCTGCCACACAGACATTCGCGCTCTGCTAAAGCATTGCTTCGTAATGGGGCAACACTCTGTATCTCTCTCTGGCAGAGCCCGGCTGCCAAATTGGAAACGTCCAGAGATTGCGCCCACAGGAAAGCTGCCAGCACTGAAAGCTCTAGCTGGTTTTCACTGTCCCTTGGAACTGCATTCGCTGCCACACAGACATTCGCGCTCTGCTAAAGCATTGCTTCCTAATGGGGCAACACTCTGTATCTCTCTCTGGTAGAGCCCGGCTGCCAAATTGGAAACGTCCAGACATTGCGCCCACAGGAAAGCTGCCAGCACTGAAAACTGTAGCTGGTTTTCACTGTCCCTTGGAACTGCATTCGCTGCCACACAGACATTCGCGCTCTGCTAAAGCATTGCTTCGTAATGGGGCAACACTCTGTATCTCTCTCTGGCAGAGCCCGGCTGCCAAATTGGAAACGTCCAGAGATTGCGCCCACAGGAAAGCTGCCAGCACTGAAAGCTCTAGCTGGTTTTCACTGTCCCTTGGAACTGCATTCGCTGCCACACAGACATTCGCGCTCTGCTAAAGCATTGCTTCCTAATGGGGCAACACTCTGTATCTCTCTCTGGTAGAGCCCGGCTGCCAAATTGGAAACGTCCAGACATTGCGCCCACAGGAAAGCTGCCAGCACTGAAAACTGTAGCTGGTTTTCACTGTCCCTTGGAACTGCATTCGCTGCCACACAGACATTCGCGCTCTGCTAAAGCTTTGCTTCGTAATGGGGCAACACTCTGTATCTCTCCCTGGCAGAGCCCGGCTGCCAAATTGGAAACGTCCAGAGATTGCGCCCACAGGAAAGCTGCCAGCACTGAAAGCTCTAGCTGGTTTTCACTGTCCCTTGGAACTGCATTCGCTGCCACACAGACATTCGCGCTCTGCTAAAGCATTGCTTCGTAATGGGGCAACACTCTGTATCTCTCTCTGGCAGAGCCCGGCTGCCAAATTGGAAACGTCCAGAGATTGCGCCCACAGGAAAGCTGCCAGCACTGAAAGCTCTAGCTGGTTTTCACTGTCCCTTGGAGCTGCATTCGCTGCCACACAGACATTCGCGCTCTGCTAAAGCATTGCTTCCTAATGGGGCAACACTCTGTCTCTCTCTCTGGCAGAGCCCGGCTGCCAAATTGGAAACGTCCAGACATTGCGCCCACAGGAAAGCTGCCAGCACTGAAAGCTCTAGCTGGTTTTCACTGTCCCTTGGAACTGCATTCGCTGCCACACAGACATTCGCTCTCTGCTAAAGCATTGCTTCGTAATGGGGCAACACTCTGTATCTCTCTCTGGCAGAGCCCGGCTGCCAAATTGGAAACGTCCAGAGATTGCGCCCACAGGAAAGCTGCCAGCACTGAAAGCTCTAGCTGGTTTTCACTGTCCCTTGGAACTGCATTCGCTGCCACACAGACATTCGCGCTCTGCTAAAGCATTGCTTCGTAATGGGGCAACATTCTGTATCTCTCTGTGGCAGAGCCCGGCTGCCAAATTGGAAACGTCCAGAGATTGCGCCCACAGGAAAGCTGCCAGCACTGAAAGCTCTAGCTGGTTTTCACTGTCCCTTGGAACTGCATTCGCTGCCACACAGACATTCGCGCTCTGCTAAAGCATTGCTTCCTAATGGGGCAACACTCTGTATCTCTCTCTGGCACAGCCCGGCTGCCAAATTGGAAACGTCCAGAGATTGCGCCCACAGGAAAGCTGCCAGCACTGAAAGCTCTAGCTGGTTTTCACTGTCCCTTGGAACTGCATTCGCTGCCACACAGACATTCGCGCTCTGCTAAAGCATTGCTTCGTAATGGGGCAACATTCTGTATCTCTCCCTGGCAGAGCCCGGCTGCCAAATTGGAAACGTCCAGAGATTGCGCCCACAGGAAAGCTGCCAGCACTGAAAGCTCTAGCTGGTTTTCACTGTCCCTTGGAACTGCATTCGCTGCCACACAGACATTCGCGCTCTGCTAAAGCATTGCTTCCTAATGGGGCAACACTCTGTATCTCTCTCTGGCACAGCCCGGCTGCCAAATTGGAAACGTCCAGAGATTGCGCCCACAGGAAAGCTGCCAGCACTGAAAGCTCTAGCTGGTTTTCACTGTCCCTTGGAACTGCATTCGCTGCCACACAGACATTCGCGCTCTGCTAAAGCATTGCTTCCTAATGGGGCAACACTCTGTATCTCTCTCTGGCAGAGCCCGGCTGCCAAATTGGAAACGTCCAGAGATTGCGCCCACAGGAAAGCTGCCAGCACTGAAAGCTCTAGCTGGTTTTCACTGTCCCTTGGAGCTGCATTCGCTGCCACACAGACATTCGCGCTCTGCTAAAGCATTGCTTCCTAATGGGGCAACACTCTGTATCTCTCTCTGGCAGAGCCCGGCTGCCAAATTGGAAACGTCCAGACATTGCGCCCACAGGAAAGCTGCCAGCACTGAAAGCTCTAGCTGGTTTTCACTGTCCCTTGGAACTGCATTCGCTGCCACACAGACATTCGCTCTCTGCTAAAGCATTGCTTCGTAATGGGGCAACACTCTGTATCTCTCTCTGGCAGAGCCCGGCTGCCAAATTGGAAACGTCCAGAGATTGCGCCCACAGGAAAGCTGCCAGCACTGAAAGCTCTAGCTGGTTTTCACTGTCCCTTGGAACTGCATTCGCTGCCACACAGACATTCGCGCTCTGCTAAAGCATTGCTTCGTAATGGGGCAACATTCTGTATCTCTCTGTGGCAGAGCCCGGCTGCCAAATTGGAAACGTCCAGAGATTGCGCCCACAGGAAAGCTGCCAGCACTGAAAGCTCTAGCTGGTTTTCACTGTCCCTTGGAACTGCATTCGCTGCCACACAGACATTCGCGCTCTGCTAAAGCATTGCTTCCTAATGGGGCAACACTCTGTATCTCTCTCTGGCAGAGCCCGGCTGCCAAATTGGAAACGTCCAGAGATTGCGCCCACAGGAAAGCTGCCAGCACTGAAAGCTCTAGCTGGTTTTCACTGTCCCTTGGAACTGCATTCGCTGCCACACAGACATTCGCGCTCTGCTAAAGCATTGCTTCGTAATGGGGCAACATTCTGTATCTCTCCCTGGCAGAGCCCGGCTGCCAAATTGGAAACGTCCAGAGATTGCGCCCACAGGAAAGCTGCCAGCACTGAAAGCTCTAGCTGGTTTTCACTGTCCCTTGGAACTGCATTCGCTGCCACACAGACATTCGCGCTCTGCTAAAGCATTGCTTCCTAATGGGGCAACACTCTGTATCTCTCTCTGGCACAGCCCGGCTGCCAAATTGGAAACGTCCAGAGATTGCGCCCACAGGAAAGCTGCCAGCACTGAAAGCTCTAGCTGGTTTTCACTGTCCCTTGGAACTGCATTCGCTGCCACACAGACATTCGCGCTCTGCTAAAGCATTGCTTCGTAATGGGGCAACACTCTGTATCTCTCTCTGGCAGAGCCCGGCTGCCAAATTGGAAACGTCCAGAGATTGCGCCCACAGGAAAGCTGCCAGCACTGAAAGCTCTAGCTGGTTTTCACTGTCCCTTGGAACTGCATTCGCTGCCACACAGATATTTGCGCTCTGCTAAAGCATTGCTTCGTAATAGGGCAACACTCTGTATCTCTCTCTGGCAGAGCCCGGCTGCCAAATTGGAAACGTCCAGAGATTGCGCCCACAGGAAAGCTGCCAGCACTGAAAGCTCTAGCTGGTTTTCACTGTCCCTTGGAACTGCATTCGCTGCCACACAGACATTCGCGCTCTGCTAAAGCATTGCTTCCTAATGGGGCAACACTCTGTATCTCTCTCTGGCAGAGCCCGGCTGCCAAATTGGAAACGTCCAGAGATTGCGCCCACAGGAAAGCTGCCAGCACTGAAAGCTCTAGCTGGTTTTCACTGTCCCTTGGAACTGCATTCGCTGCCACACAGACATTCGCGCTCTGCTAAAGCATTGCTTCGTAATGGGGCAACACTCTGTATCTCTCTCTGGCAGAGCCCGGCTGCCAAATTGGAAACGTCCAGAGATTGCGCCCACAGGAAAGCTGCCAGCACTGAAAGCTCTAGCTGGTTTTCACTGTCCCTTGGAGCTGCATTCGCTGCCACACAGACATTCGCGCTCTGCTAAAGCTTAACTTGGTAATTGGGCAACATTCTGTATCTCTCTCTGGCAGAGCCCGGCTGCCAAATTGGAAACGTCCAGAGATTGCGCCCACAGGAAAGCTGCCAGCACTGAAAGCTCTAGCTGGTTTTCACTGTCCCTTGGAACTGCATTCGCTGCCACACAGACATTCGCGCTCTGCTAAAGCATTGCTTCCTAATGGGGCAACACTCTGTATCTCTCTCTGGCAGAGCCCGGCTGCCAAATTGGAAACGTCCAGAGATTGCGCCCACAGGAAAGCTGCCAGCACTGAAAGCTCTAGCTGGTTTTCACTGTCCCTTGGAACTGCATTCGCTGCCACACAGACATTCGCGCTCTGCTAAAGCTTTGCTTCGTAATGGGGCAACATTCTGTATCTCTCCCTGGCAGAGCCCGGCTGCCAAATTGGAAACGTCCAGAGATTGCGCCCACAGGAAAGCTGCCAGCACTGAAAACTGTAGCTGGTTTTCACTGTCCCTTGGAACTGCATTCGCTGCCACACAGACATTCGCGCTCTGCTAAAGCATTGCTTCCTAATGGGGCAACACTCTGTATCTCTCTCTGGCAGAGCCCGGCTGCCAAATTGGAAACGTCCAGAGATTGCGCCCACAGGAAAGCTGCCAGCACTGAAAGCTCTAGCTGGTTTTCACTGTCCCTTGGAACTGCATTCGCTGCCACACAGACATTCGCGCTCTGCTAAAGCATTGCTTCCTAATGGGGCAACATTCTGTATCTCTCTCTGGCAGAGCCCGGCTGCCAAATTGGAAACGTCCAGAGATTGCGCCCACAGGAAAGCTGCCAGCACTGAAAGCTCTAGCTGGTTTTCACTGTCCCTTGGAACTGCATTCGCTGCCACACAGACATTCGCGCTCTGCTAAAGCATTGCTTCGTAATGGGGCAACACTCTGTATCTCTCTCTGGCAGAGCCCGGCTGCCAAATTGGAAACGTCCAGAGATTGCGCCCACAGGAAAGCTGCCAGCACTGAAAGCTCTAGCTGGTTTTCACTGTCCCTTGGAACTGCATTCGCTGCCACACAGACATTCGCGCTCTGCTAAAGCATTGCTTCCTAATGGGGCAACACTCTGTATCTCTCTCTGGCAGAGCCCGGCTGCCAAATTGGAAACGTCCAGAGATTGCGCCCACAGGAAAGCTGCCAGCACTGAAAGCTCTAGCTGGTTTTCACTGTCCCTTGGAACTGCATTCGCTGCCACACAGACATTCGCGCTCTGCTAAAGCATTGCTTCGTAATGGGGCAACATTCTGTATCTCTCTCTGGCACAGCCCGGCTGCCAAATTGGAAACGTCCAGAGATTGCGCCCACAGGAAAGCTGCCAGCACTGAAAGCTCTAACTGGTTTTCACTGTCCCTTGGAACTGCATTCGCTGCCACACAGACATTCGCGCTCTGCTAAAGCATTGCTTCCTAATGGGGCAACACTCTGTATCTCTCTCTGGCAGAGCCCGGCTGCCAAATTGGAAACGTCCAGAGATTGCGCCCACAGGAAAGCTGCCAGCACTGAAAGCTCTAGCTGGTTTTCACTGTCCCTTGGAACTGCATTCGCTGCCACACAGACATTCGCGCTCTGCTAAAGCATTGCTTCCTAATGGGGCAACACTCTGTATCTCTCTCTGGCAGAGCCCGGCTGCCAAATTGGAAACGTCCAGAGATTGCGCCCACAGGAAAGCTGCCAGCACTGAAAACTGTAGCTGGTTTTCACTGTCCCTTGGAACTGCATTCGCTGCCACACAGACATTCGCGCTCTGCTAAAGCATTGCTTCCTAATGGGGCAACACTCTGTATCTCTCTCTGGCAGAGCCCGGCTGCCAAATTGGAAACGTCCAGAGATTGCGCCCACAGGAAAGCTGCCAGCACTGAAAGCTCTAGCTGGTTTTCACTGTCCCTTGGAACTGCATTCGCTGCCACACAGACATTCGCGCTCTGCTAAAGCATTGCTTCCTAATGGGGCAACACTCTGTATCTCTCTCTGGCAGAGCCCGGCTGCCAAATTGGAAACGTCCAGAGATTGCGCCCACAGGAAAGCTGCCAGCACTGAAAGCTCTAGCTGGTTTTCACTGTCCCTTGGAACTGCATTCGCTGCCACACAGACATTCGCGCTCTGCTAAAGCATTGCTTCGTAATGGGGCAACATTCTGTATCTCTCTCTGGCAGAGCCCGGCTGCCAAATTGGAAACGTCCAGAGATTGCGCCCACAGGAAAGCTGCCAGCACTGAAAGCTCTAGCTGGTTTTCACTGTCCCTTGGAACTGCATTCGCTGCCACACAGACATTCGCGCTCTGCTAAAGCATTGCTTCCTAATGGGGCAACATTCTGTATCTCTCTCTGGCAGAGCCCGGCTGCCAAATTGGAAACGTCCAGAGATTGCGCCCACAGGAAAGCTGCCAGCACTGAAAGCTCTAGCTGGTTTTCACTGTCCCTTGGAACTGCATTCGCTGCCACACAGACATTCGCGCTCTGCTAAAGCATTGCTTCGTAATGGGGCAACACTCTGTATCTCTCTCTGGCAGAGCCCGGCTGCCAAATTGGAAACGTCCAGAGATTGCGCCCACAGGAAAGCTGCCAGCACTGAAAGCTCTAGCTGGTTTTCACTGTCCCTTGGAACTGCATTCGCTGCCACACAGACATTCGCGCTCTGCTAAAGCATTGCTTCCTAATGGGGCAACACTCTGTATCTCTCTCTGGCAGAGCCTGGCTGCCAAATTGGAAACGTCCAGAGATTGTGCCCACAGGAAAGCTGCCAGCACTGAAAGCTCTAGCTGGTTTTCACTGTCCCTTGGAACTACATTCGCTGCCACACAGACATTCGCGCTCTGCTAAAGCATTGCTTCGTAATGGGGCAACATTCTGTATCTCTCTCTGGCACAGCCCGGCTGCCAAATTGGAAACGTCCAGAGATTGCGCCCACAGGAAAGCTGCCAGCACTGAAAGCTCTAGCTGGTTTTCACTGTCCCTTGGAACTGCATTCGCTGCCACACAGACATTCGCGCTCTGCTAAAGCATTGCTTCGTAATGGGGCAACACTCTGTCTCTCTCTCTGGCAGAGCCCGGCTGCCAAATTGGAAACGTCCAGAGATTGCGCCCACAGGAAAGCTGCCAGCACTGAAAGCTCTAGCTGGTTTTCACTGTCCCTTGGAACTGCATTCGCTGCCACACAGACATTCGCGCTCTGCTAAAGCATTGCTTCCTAAAGGGGCAACACTCTGTCTCTCTCTCTGGCAGAGCCCGGCTGCCAAATTGGAAACGTCCAGAGATTGCGCCCACAGGAAAGCTGCCAGCACTGAAAGCTCTAGCTGGTTTTCACTGTCCCTTGGAACTGCATTCGCTGCCACACAGACATTCGCGCTCTGCTAAAGCATTGCTTCCTAATGGGGCAACACTCTGTCTCTCTCTCTGGCAGAGCCCGGCTGCCAAATTGGAAACGTCCAGAGATTGCGCCCACAGGAAAGCTGCCAGCACTGAAAGCTCTAGCTGGTTTTCACTGTCCCTTGGAACTGCATTCGCTGCCACACAGACATTCGCGCTCTGCTAAAGCATTGCTTCGTAATGGGGCAACACTCTGTATCTCTCTCTGGCAGAGCCCGGCTGCCAAATTGGAAACGTCCAGAGATTGCGCCCACAGGAAAGCTGCCAGCACTGAAAGCTCTAGCTGGTTTTCACTGTCCCTTGGAGCTGCATTCGCTGCCACACAGACATTCGCGCTCTGCTAAAGCTTAACTTGGTAATTGGGCAACATTCTGTATCTCTCTCTGGCAGAGCCCGGCTGCCAAATTGGAAACGTCCAGAGATTGCGCCCACAGGAAAGCTGCCAGCACTGAAAGCTCTAACTGGTTTTCACTGTCCCTTGGAACTGCATTCGCTGCCACACAGACATTCGCGCTCTGCTAAAGCATTGCTTCGTAATGGGGCAACACTCTGTATCTCTCTCTGGCAGAGCCCGGCTGCCAAATTGGAAACGTCCAGAGATTGCGCCCACAGGAAAGCTGCCAGCACTGAAAGCTCTAGCTGGTTTTCACTGTCCCTTGGAACTGCATTCGCTGCCACACAGACATTCGCGCTCTGCTAAAGCATTGCTTCCTAATGGGGCAACACTCTGTATCTCTCTCTGGCAGAGCCCGGCTGCCAAATTGGAAACGTCCAGAGATTGCGCCCACAGGAAAGCTGCCAGCACTGAAAACTGTAGCTGGTTTTCACTGTCCCTTGGAACTGCATTCGCTGCCACACAGACATTCGCGCTCTGCTAAAGCATTGCTTCCTAATGGGGCAACACTCTGTATCTCTCTCTGGCAGAGCCCGGCTGCCAAATTGGAAACGTCCAGAGATTGCGCCCACAGGAAAGCTGCCAGCACTGAAAGCTCTAGCTGGTTTTCACTGTCCCTTGGAACTGCATTCGCTGCCACACAGACATTCGCGCTCTGCTAAAGCATTGCTTCCTAATGGGGCAACACTCTGTATCTCTCTCTGGCAGAGCCCGGCTGCCAAATTGGAAACGTCCAGAGATTGCGCCCACAGGAAAGCTGCCAGCACTGAAAGCTCTAGCTGGTTTTCACTGTCCCTTGGAACTGCATTCACTGCCACACAGACATTCGCGCTCTGCTAAAGCATTGCTTCGTAATGGGGCAACATTCTGTATCTCTCTCTGGCAGAGCCCGGCTGCCAAATTGGAAACGTCCAGAGATTGCGCCCACAGGAAAGCTGCCAGCACTGAAAGCTCTAGCTGGTTTTCACTGTCCCTTGGAACTGCATTCGCTGCCACACAGACATTCGCGCTCTGCTAAAGCATTGCTTCCTAATGGGGCAACATTCTGTATCTCTCTCTGGCAGAGCCCGGCTGCCAAATTGGAAACGTCCAGAGATTGCGCCCACAGGAAAGCTGCCAGCACTGAAAGCTCTAGCTGGTTTTCACTGTCCCTTGGAACTGCATTCGCTGCCACACAGACATTCGCGCTCTGCTAAAGCATTGCTTCGTAATGGGGCAACACTCTGTATCTCTCTCTGGCAGAGCCCGGCTGCCAAATTGGAAACGTCCAGAGATTGCGCCCACAGGAAAGCTGCCAGCACTGAAAGCTCTAGCTGGTTTTCACTGTCCCTTGGAACTGCATTCGCTGCCACACAGACATTCGCGCTCTGCTAAAGCATTGCTTCCTAATGGGGCAACACTCTGTATCTCTCTCTGGCAGAGCCTGGCTGCCAAATTGGAAACGTCCAGAGATTGCGCCCACAGGAAAGCTGCCAGCACTGAAAGCTCTAGCTGGTTTTCACTGTCCCTTGGAACTGCATTCGCTGCCACACAGACATTCGCGCTCTGCTAAAGCATTGCTTCGTAATGGGGCAACATTCTGTATCTCTCTCTGGCACAGCCCGGCTGCCAAATTGGAAACGTCCAGAGATTGCGCCCACAGGAAAGCTGCCAGCACTGAAAGCTCTAGCTGGTTTTCACTGTCCCTTGGAACTGCATTCGCTGCCACACAGACATTCGCGCTCTGCTAAAGCATTGCTTCGTAATGGGGCAACACTCTGTCTCTCTCTCTGGCAGAGCCCGGCTGCCAAATTGGAAACGTCCAGAGATTGCGCCCACAGGAAAGCTGCCAGCACTGAAAGCTCTAGCTGGTTTTCACTGTCCCTTGGAACTGCATTCGCTGCCACACAGACATTCGCGCTCTGCTAAAGCATTGCTTCGTAATGGGGCAACACTCTGTATCTCTCTCTGGCAGAGCCCGGCTGCCAAATTGGAAACGTCCAGAGATTGCGCCCACAGGAAAGCTGCCAGCACTGAAAGCTCTAGCTGGTTTTCACTGTCCCTTGGAACTGCATTCGCTGCCACACAGACATTCGCGCTCTGCTAAAGCATTGCTTCCTAATGGGGCAACACTCTGTATCTCTCTCTGGCAGAACCCGGCTGCCAAATTGGAAACGTCCAGAGATTGCGCCCACAGGAAAGCTGCCAGCACTGAAAGCTCTAGCTGGTTTTCACTGTCCCTTGGAACTGCATTCGCTGCCACACAGACATTCGCGCTCTGCTAAAGCATTGCTTCGTAATGGGGCAACACTCTGTCTCTCTCTCTGGTAGAGCCCGGCTGCCAAATTGGAAACGTCCAGACATTGCGCCCACAGGAAAGCTGCCAGCACTGCAAACTGTAGCTGGTTTTCACTGTCCCTTGGAACTGCATTCGCTGCCACACAGACATTCGCGCTCTGCTAAAGCTTTGCTTCGTAATGGGGCAACATTCTGTATCTCTCTCTGGCAGAGCCCGGCTGCCAAATAGGAAACGTCCAGAGATTGCGCCCACAGGAAAGCTGCCAGCACTGAAAGCTCCAGCTGGTTTTCACTGTCCCTTGGAACTGCATTCGCTGCCACACAGACATTCGCGCTCTGCTAAAGCATTGCTTCCTAATGGGGCAACACTCTGTATCTCTCCCTGGCAGAGCCTGGCTGCCAAATTGGAAACGTCCAGAGATTGCGCCCACAGGAAAGCTGCCAGCACTGAAAGCTCTAGCTGGTTTTCACTGTCCCTTGGAACTGCATTCGCTGCCACACAGACATTCGCGCTCTGCTAAAGCATTGCTTCCTAATGGGGCAACACTCTGTATCTCTCTCTGGCAGAGCCCGGCTGCCAAATTGGAAACGTCCAGAGATTGCGCCCACAGGAAAGCTGCCAGCACTGAAAGCTCTAGCTGGTTTTCACTGTCCCTTGGAACTGCATTCGCTGCCACACAGACATTCGCGCTCTGCTAAAGCATTGCTTCCTAATGGGGCAACACTCTGTATCTCTCCCTGGCAGAGCCCGGCTGCCAAATTGGAAACGTCCAGAGATTGCGCCCACAGGAAAGCTGCCAGCACTGAAAGCTCTAGCTGGTTTTCACTGTCCCTTGGAACTGCATTCGCTGCCACACAGACATTCGCGCTCTGCTAAAGCATTGCTTCGTAATGGGGCAACACTCTGTATCTCTCTCTGGCAGAGCCCGGCTGCCAAATTGGAAACGTCCAGAGATTGCGCCCACAGGAAAGCTGCCAGCACTGAAAGCTCTAGCTGGTTTTCACTGTCCCTTGGAGCTGCATTCGCTGCCACACAGACATTCGCGCTCTGCTAAAGCATTGCTTCCTAATGGGGCAACACTCTGTCTCTCTCTCTGGCAGAGCCCGGCTGCCAAATTGGAAACGTCCAGAGATTGCGCCCACAGGAAAGCTGCCAGCACTGAAAGCTCTAGCTGGTTTTCACTGTCCCTTGGAACTGCATTCGCTGCCACACAGACATTCGCGCTCTGCTAAAGCATTGCTTCCTAATGGGGCAACACTCTGTATCTCTCTCTGGCAGAGCCCGGCTGCCAAATTGGAAACGTCCAGAGATTGCGCCCACAGGAAAGCTGCCAGCACTGAAAGCTCTAGCTGGTTTTCACTGTCCCTTGGAACTGCATTCGCTGCCACACAGACATTCGCGCTCTGCTAAAGCATTGCTTCCTAATGGGGCAACACTCTGTATCTCTCTCTGGCAGAGCCCGGCTGCCAAATTGGAAATGTCCAGAGATTGCGCCCACAGGAAAGCTGCCAGCACTGAAAGCTCTAGCTGGTTTTCACTGTCCCTTCGAACTGCATTCGCTGCCACACAGACATTCGCGCTCTGCTAAAGCATTGCTTCCTAATGGGGCAACACTCTGTATCTCTCTCTGGCAGAGCCCGGCTGCCAAATTGGAAACGTCCAGAGATTGCGCCCACAGGAAAGCTGCCAGCACTGAAAGCTCTAGCTGGTTTTCACTGTCCCTTGGAACTGCATTCGCTGCCACACAGACATTCGCGCTCTGCTAAAGCATTGCTTCCTAATGGGGCAACACTCTGTATCTCTCCCTGGCAGAGCCCGGCTGCCAAATTGGAAACGTCCAGACATTGCGCCCACAGGAAAGCTGCCAGCACTGAAAGCTCTAGCTGGTTTTCACTGTCCCTTGGAACTGCATTCGCTGCCACACAGACATTCGCGCTCTGCTAAAGCATTGCTTCCTAATGGGGCAACACTCTGTATCTCTCTCTGGCAGAGCCCGGCTGCCAAATTGGAAACGTCCAGACATTGCGCCCACAGGAAAGCTGCCAGCACTGAAAGCTCTAGCTGGTTTTCACTGTCCCTTGGAACTGCATTCGCTGCCACACAGACATTCGCGCTCTGCTAAAGCATTGCTTCCTAATGGGGCAACACTCTGTATCTCTCTCTGGCAGAGCCCTGCTGCCAAATTGGAAACGTCCAGAGATTGCGCCCACAGGAAAGCTGCCAGCACTGAAAGCTCTAGCTGGTTTTCACTGTCCCTTGGAACTGCATTCGCTGCCACACAGACATTCGCGCTCTGCTAAAGCATTGCTTCGTAATGGGGCAACACTCTGTATCTCTCTCTGGCAGAGCCCGGCTGCCAAATTGGAAACGTCCAGAGATTGCGCCCACAGGAAAGCTGCCAGCACTGAAAGCTCTAGCTGGTTTTCACTGTCCCTTGGAACTGCATTCGCTGCCACACAGATATTTGCGCTCTGCTAAAGCATTGCTTCGTAATAGGGCAACACTCTGTATCTCTCTCTGGCAGAGCCCGGCTGCCAAATTGGAAACGTCCAGAGATTGCGCCCACAGGAAAGCTGCCAGCACTGAAAGCTCTAACTGGTTTTCACTGTCCCTTGGAACTGCATTCGCTGCCACACAGACATTCGCGCTCTGCTAAAGCATTGCTTCGTAATGGGGCAACACTCTGTATCTCTCTCTGGCAGAACCCGGCTGCCAAATTGGAAACGTCCAGAGATTGCGCCCACAGGAAAGCTGCCAGCACTGAAAGCTCTAGCTGGTTTTCACTGTCCCTTGGAACTGCATTCGCTGCCACACAGACATTCGCGCTCTGCTAAAGCATTGCTTCCTAATGGGGCAACACTCTGTATCTCTCTCTGGCAGAGCCCGGCTGCCAAATTGGAAACGTCCAGAGATTGCGCCCACAGGAAAGCTGCCAGCACTGAAAGCTCTAGCTGGTTTTCACTGTCCCTTGGAACTGCATTCGCTGCCACACAGACATTCGCGCTCTGCTAAAGCATTGCTTCGTAATGGGGCAACATTCTGTATCTCTCTCTGGCAGAGCCCGGCTGCCAAATTGGAAACGTCCAGAGATTGCACCCACAGGAAAGCTGCCAGCACTGAAAGCTCTAGCTGGTTTTCACTGTCCCTTGGAACTGCATTCGCTGCCACACAGATATTCGCGCTCTGCTAAAGCATTGCTTCCTAATGGGGCAACACTCTGTATCTCTCTCTGGCAGAGCCCGGCTGCCAAATTGGAAACGTCCAGAGATTGCGCCCACAGGAAAGCTGCCAGCACTGAAAGCTCTAGCTGGTTTTCACTGTCCCTTGGAACTGCATTCGCTGCCACACAGACATTCGCGCTCTGCTAAAGCTTAACTTGGTAATTGGGCAACATTCTGTATCTCTCTCTGGCAGAGCCCGGCTGCCAAATTGGAAACGTCCAGAGATTGCGCCCACAGGAAAGCTGCCAGCACTGAAAGCTCTAGCTGGTTTTCACTGTCCCTTGGAACTGCATTCGCTGCCACACAGACATTCGCGCTCTGCTAAAGCATTGCTTCGTAATGGGGCAACTCTCTGTATCTCTCTGTGGCAGAGCCCGGCTGCCAAATTGGAAACGTCCAGAGATTGCGCCCACAGGAAAGCTGCCAGCACTGAAAACTGTAGCTGGTTTTCACTGTCCCTTGGAACTGCATTCGCTGCCACACAGACATTCGCGCTCTGCTAAAGCATTGCTTCCTAATGGGGCAACACTCTGTATCTCTCTCTGGCAGAGCCCGGCTGCCAAATTGGAAACGTCCAGAGATTGCGCCCACAGGAAAGCTGCCAGCACTGAAAGCTCTAGCTGGTTTTCACTGTCCCTTGGAACTGCATTCGCTGCCACACAGACATTCGCGCTCTGCTAAAGCATTGCTTCCTAATGGGGCAACACTCTGTATCTCTCTCTGGCAGAGCCCGGCTGCCAAATTGGAAACGTCCAGAGATTGCGCCCACAGGAAAGCTGCCAGCACTGAAAGCTCTAGCTGGTTTTCACTGTCCCTTGGAACTGCATTCGCTGCCACACAGACATTCGCGCTCTGCTAAAGCATTGCTTCCTAATGGGGCAACATTCTGTATCTCTCTCTGGCAGAGCCCGGCTGCCAAATTGGAAACGTCCAGAGATTGCGCCCACAGGAAAGCTGCCAGCACTGAAAGCTCTAGCTGGTTTTCACTGTCCCTTGGAACTGCATTCGCTGCCACACAGATATTTGCGCTCTGCTAAAGCATTGCTTCCTAATGGGGCAACATTCTGTATCTCTCTCTGGCAGAGCCCGGCTGCCAAATTGGAAACGTCCAGACATTGCGCCCACAGGAAAGCTGCCAGCACTGAAAGCTCTAGCTGGTTTTCACTGTCCCTTGGAACTGCATTCGCTGCCACACAGACATTCGCGCTCTGCTAAAGCATTGCTTCCTAATGGGGCAACACTCTGTATCTCTCTCTGGCAGAGCCCGGCTGCCAAATTGGAAACGTCCAGAGATTGCGCCCACAGGAAAGCTGCCAGCACTGAAAGCTCTAGCTGGTTTTCACTGTCCCTTGGAACTGCATTCGCTGCCACACAGACATTCGCGCTCTGCTAAAGCATTGCTTCGTAATGGGGCAACATTCTGTATCTCTCTCTGGCAGAGCCCGACTGCCAAATTGGAAACGTCCAGAGATTGCGCCCACAGGAAAGCTGCCAGCACTGAAAGTTCTAGCTGGTTTTCACTGTCCCTTGGAACTGCATTCGCTGCCACACAGACATTCGCGCTCTGCTAAAGCATTGCTTCCTAATGGGGCAACATTCTGTATCTCTCTCTGGCAGAGCCCGGCTGCCAAATTGGAAACGTCCAGAGATTGCGCCCACAGGAAAGCTGCCAGCACTGAAAGCTCTAGCTGGTTTTCACTGTCCCTTGGAACTGCATTCGCTGCCACACAGACATTCGCGCTCTGCTAAAGCATTGCTTCCTAATGGGGCAACACTCTGTATCTCTCTCTGGCAGAGCCCGGCTGCCAAATTGGAAACGTCCAGAGATTGCGCCCACAGGAAAGCTGCCAGCACTGAAAGCTCCAGCTGGTTTTCACTGTCCCTTGGAACTGCATTCGCTGCCACACAGACATTCGCGCTCTGCTAAAGCATTGCTTCGTAATGGGGCAACATTCTGTATCTCTCTCTGGCAGAGCCCGGCTGCCAAATTGGAAACGTCCAGAGATTGCACCCACAGGAAAGCTGCCAGCACTGAAAGCTCTAGCTGGTTTTCACTGTCCCTTGGAACTGCATTCGCTGCCACACAGATATTCGCGCTCTGCTAAAGCATTGCTTCCTAATGAGGCAACACTCTGTATCTCTCTCTGGCAGAGCCCGGCTGCCAAATTGGAAACGTCCAGAGATTGCGCCCACAGGAAAGCTGCCAGCACTGAAAGCTCTAGCTGGTTTTCACTGTCCCTTGGAACTGCATTCGCTGCCACACAGACATTCGCGCTCTGCTAAAGCTTAACTTGGTAATTGGGCAACATTCTGTATCTCTCTCTGGCAGAGCCCGGCTGCCAAATTGGAAACGTCCAGAGATTGCGCCCACAGGAAAGCTGCCAGCACTGAAAGCTCTAGCTGGTTTTCACTGTCCCTTGGAACTGCATTCGCTGCCACACAGACATTCGCGCTCTGCTAAAGCATTGCTTCGTAATGGGGCAACACTCTGTATCTCTCTGTGGCAGAGCCCGGCTGCCAAATTGGAAACGTCCAGAGATTGCGCCCACAGGAAAGCTGCCAGCACTGAAAGCTCTAGCTGGTTTTCACTGTCCCTTGGAACTGCATTCGCTGCCACACAGACATTCGCGCTCTGCTAAAGCATTGCTTCGTAATGGGGCAACATTCTGTATCTCTCTCTGGCAGAGCCCGGCTGCCAAATTGGAAACGTCCAGAGATTTCGCCCACAGGAAAGCTGCCAGCACTGAAAGCTCTAGCTGGTTTTCACTGTCCCTTGGAGCTGCATTCGCTGCCACACAGACATTCGCGCTCTGCTAAAGCATTGCTTCGTAATGGGGCAACACTCTGTATCTCTCTCTGGCAGAGCCCGGCTGCCAAATTGGAAACGTCCAGAGATTGCGCCCACAGGAAAGCTGCCAGCACTGAAAGCTCTAGCTGGTTTTCACTGTCCCTTGGAACTGCATTCGCTGCCACACAGACATTCGCGCTCTGCTAAAGCATTGCTTCGTAATGGGGCAACATTCTGTATCTCTCTCTGGCAGAGCCCGGCTGCCAAATTGGAAACGTCCAGAGATTGCGCCCACAGGAAAGCTGCCAGCACTGAAAGCTCTAGCTGGTTTTCACTGTCCCTTGGAGCTGCATTCGCTGCCACACAGACATTCGTGCTCTGCTAAAGCATTGCTTCCTAATGCGGCAACACTCTGTCTCTCTCTCTGGCAGAGCCCGGCTGCCAAATTGGAAACGTCCAGAGATTGCGCCCACAGGAAAGCTGCCAGCACTGAAAGCTCTAGCTGGTTTTCACTGTCCCTTGGAACTGCATTCGCTGCCACACAGACATTCGCGCTCTGCTAAAGCATTGCTTCGTAATGGGGCAACACTCTGTATCTCTCTCTGGCAGAGCCCGGCTGCCAAATTGGAAACGTCCAGAGATTGCGCCCACAGGAAAGCTGCCAGCACTGAAAGCTCTAGCTGGTTTTCACTGTCCCTTGGAACTGCATTCGCTGCCACACAGATATTTGCGCTCTGCTAAAGCATTGCTTCGTAATAGGGCAACACTCTGTATCTCTCTCTGGCAGAGCCCGGCTGCCAAATTGGAAACGTCCAGAGATTGCGCCCACAGGAAAGCTGCCAGCACTGAAAGCTCTAGCTGGTTTTCACTGTCCCTTGGAACTGCATTCGCTGCCACACAGACATTCGCGCTCTGCTAAAGCATTGCTTCCTAATGGGGCAACATTCTGTATCTCTCTCTGGCAGAGCCCGGCTGCCAAATTGGAAACGTCCAGACATTGCGCCCACAGGAAAGCTGCCAGCACTGAAAGCTCTAGCTGGTTTTCACTGTCCCTTGGAACTGCATTCGCTGCCACACAGACATTCGCGCTCTGCTAAAGCATTGCTTCCTAATGGGGCAACACTCTGTATCTCTCTCTGGCAGAGCCCGGCTGCCAAATTGGAAACGTCCAGAGATTGCGCCCACAGGAAAGCTGCCAGCACTGAAAGCTCTAGCTGGTTTTCACTGTCCCTTGGAACTGCATTCGCTGCCACACAGACATTCGCGCTCTGCTAAAGCATTGCTTCGTAATGGGGCAACATTCTGTATCTCTCTCTGGCAGAGCCCGACTGCCAAATTGGAAACGTCCAGAGATTGCGCCCACAGGAAAGCTGCCAGCACTGAAAGTTCTAGCTGGTTTTCACTGTCCCTTGGAACTGCATTCGCTGCCACACAGACATTCGCGCTCTGCTAAAGCATTGCTTCCTAATGGGGCAACATTCTGTATCTCTCTCTGGCAGAGCCCGGCTGCCAAATTGGAAACGTCCAGAGATTGCGCCCACAGGAAAGCTGCCAGCACTGAAAGCTCTAGCTGGTTTTCACTGTCCCTTGGAACTGCATTCGCTGCCACACAGACATTCGCGCTCTGCTAAAGCATTGCTTCCTAATGGGGCAACACTCTGTATCTCTCTCTGGCAGAGCCCGGCTGCCAAATTGGAAACGTCCAGAGATTGCGCCCACAGGAAAGCTGCCAGCACTGAAAGCTCCAGCTGGTTTTCACTGTCCCTTGGAACTGCATTCGCTGCCACACAGACATTCGCGCTCTGCTAAAGCATTGCTTCGTAATGGGGCAACATTCTGTATCTCTCTCTGGCAGAGCCCGGCTGCCAAATTGGAAACGTCCAGAGATTGCACCCACAGGAAAGCTGCCAGCACTGAAAGCTCTAGCTGGTTTTCACTGTCCCTTGGAACTGCATTCGCTGCCACACAGATATTCGCGCTCTGCTAAAGCATTGCTTCCTAATGGGGCAACACTCTGTATCTCTCTCTGGCAGAGCCCGGCTGCCAAATTGGAAACGTCCAGAGATTGCGCCCACAGGAAAGCTGCCAGCACTGAAAGCTCTAGCTGGTTTTCACTGTCCCTTGGAACTGCATTCGCTGCCACACAGACATTCGCGCTCTGCTAAAGCATTGCTTCGTAATGGGGCAACACTCTGTATCTCTCTGTGGCAGAGCCCGGCTGCCAAATTGGAAACGTCCAGAGATTGCGCCCACAGGAAAGCTGCCAGCACTGAAAGCTCTAGCTGGTTTTCACTGTCCCTTGGAACTGCATTCGCTGCCACACAGACATTCGCGCTCTGCTAAAGCATTGCTTCGTAATGGGGCAACATTCTGTATCTCTCTCTGGCAGAGCCCGGCTGCCAAATTGGAAACGTCCAGAGATTTCGCCCACAGGAAAGCTGCCAGCACTGAAAGCTCTAGCTGGTTTTCACTGTCCCTTGGAGCTGCATTCGCTGCCACACAGACATTCGCGCTCTGCTAAAGCATTGCTTCGTAATGGGGCAACACTCTGTATCTCTCTCTGGCAGAGCCCGGCTGCCAAATTGGAAACGTCCAGAGATTGCGCCCACAGGAAAGCTGCCAGCACTGAAAGCTCTAGCTGGTTTTCACTGTCCCTTGGAACTGCATTCGCTGCCACACAGACATTCGCGCTCTGCTAAAGCATTGCTTCGTAATGGGGCAACATTCTGTATCTCTCTCTGGCAGAGCCCGGCTGCCAAATTGGAAACGTCCAGAGATTTCGCCCACAGGAAAGCTGCCAGCACTGAAAGCTCTAGCTGGTTTTCACTGTCCCTTGGAGCTGCATTCGCTGCCACACAGACATTCGTGCTCTGCTAAAGCATTGCTTCCTAATGCGGCAACACTCTGTCTCTCTCTCTGGCAGAGCCCGGCTGCCAAATTGGAAACGTCCAGAGATTGCGCCCACAGGAAAGCTGCCAGCACTGAAAGCTCTAGCTGGTTTTCACTGTCCCTTGGAACTGCATTCGCTGCCACACAGACATTCGCGCTCTGCTAAAGCATTGCTTCGTAATGGGGCAACACTCTGTATCTCTCTCTGGCAGAGCCCGGCTGCCAAATTGGAAACGTCCAGACATTGCGCCCACAGGAAAGCTGCCAGCACTGAAAGCTCTAGCTGGTTTTCACTGTCCCTTGGAACTGCATTCGCTGCCACACAGATATTTGCGCTCTGCTAAAGCATTGCTTCGTAATAGGGCAACACTCTGTATCTCTCTCTGGCAGAGCCCGGCTGCCAAATTGGAAACGTCCAGAGATTGCGCCCACAGGAAAGCTGCCAGCACTGAAAGCTCTAGCTGGTTTTCACTGTCCCTTGGAACTGCATTCGCTGCCACACAGACATTCGCGCTCTGCTAAAGCATTGCTTCCTAATGGGGCAACACTCTGTATCTCTCTCTGGCAGAACCCGGCTGCCAAATTGGAAACGTCCAGAGATTGCGCCCACAGGAAAGCTGCCAGCACTGAAAGCTCTAGCTGGTTTTCACTGTCCCTTGGAACTGCATTCGCTGCCACACAGACATTCGCGCTCTGCTAAAGCATTGCTTCCTAATGGGGCAACACTCTGTCTCTCTCTCTGGTAGAGCCCGGCTGCCAAATTGGAAACGTCCAGACATTGCGCCCACAGGAAAGCTGCCAGCACTGCAAACTGTAGCTGGTTTTCACTGTCCCTTGGAACTGCATTCGCTGCCACACAGACATTCGCGCTCTGCTAAAGCTTTGCTTCGTAATGGGGCAACATTCTGTATCTCTCTCTGGTAGAGCCCGGCTGCCAAATAGGAAACGTCCAGAGATTGCGCCCACAGGAAAGCTGCCAGCACTGAAAGCTCCAGCTGGTTTTCACTGTCCCTTGGAACTGCATTCGCTGCCACACAGACATTCGCGCTCTGCTAAAGCATTGCTTCCTAATGGGGCAACACTCTGTATCTCTCCCTGGCAGAGCCTGGCTGCCAAATTGGAAACGTCCAGAGATTGCGCCCACAGGAAAGCTGCCAGCACTGAAAGCTCTAGCTGGTTTTCACTGTCCCTTGGAACTGCATTCGCTGCCACACAGACATTCGCGCTCTGCTAAAGCATTGCTTCCTAATGGGGCAACACTCTGTATCTCTCTCTGGCAGAGCCCGGCTGCCAAATTGGAAACGTCCAGAGATTGCGCCCACAGGAAAGCTGCCAGCACTGAAAGCTCTAGCTGGTTTTCACTGTCCCTTGGAACTGCATTCGCTGCCACACAGACATTCGCGCTCTGCTAAAGCATTGCTTCCTAATGGGGCAACACTCTGTATCTCTCCCTGGCAGAGCCCAGCTGCCAAATTGGAAACGTCCAGAGATTGCGCCCACAGGAAAGCTGCCAGCACTGAAAGCTCTAGCTGGTTTTCACTGTCCCTTGGAACTGCATTCGCTGCCACACAGACATTCGCGCTCTGCTAAAGCATTGCTTCGTAATGGGGCAACACTCTGTATCTCTCTCTGGCAGAGCCCGGCTGCCAAATTGGAAACGTCCAGAGATTGCGCCCACAGGAAAGCTGCCAGCACTGAAAGCTCTAGCTGGTTTTCACTGTCCCTTGGAGCTGCATTCGCTGCCACACAGACATTCGCGCTCTGCTAAAGCATTGCTTCCTAATGGGGCAACACTCTGTCTCTCTCTCTGGCAGAGCCCGGCTGCCAAATTGGAAACGTCCAGAGATTGCGCCCACAGGAAAGCTGCCAGCACTGAAAGCTCTAGCTGGTTTTCACTGTCCCTTGGAACTGCATTCGCTGCCACACAGACATTCGCGCTCTGCTAAAGCATTGCTTCCTAATGGGGCAACACTCTGTATCTCTCTCTGGCAGAGCCCGGCTGCCAAATTGGAAACGTCCAGAGATTGCGCCCACAGGAAAGCTGCCAGCACTGAAAGCTCTAGCTGGTTTTCACTGTCCCTTGGAACTGCATTCGCTGCCACACAGACATTCGCGCTCTGCTAAAGCATTGCTTCCTAATGGGGCAACACTCTGTATCTCTCCCTGGCAGAGCCCGGCTGCCAAATTGGAAACGTCCAGAGATTGCGCCCACAGGAAAGCTGCCAGCACTGAAAGCTCTAGCTGGTTTTCACTGTCCCTTGGAACTGCATTCGCTGCCACACAGACATTCGCGCTCTGCTAAAGCATTGCTTCCTAATGGGGCAACACTCTGTATCTCTCTCTGGCAGAGCCCGGCTGCCAAATTGGAAACGTCCAGACATTGCGCCCACAGGAAAGCTGCCAGCACTGAAAGCTCTAGCTGGTTTTCACTGTCCCTTGGAACTGCATTCGCTGCCACACAGACATTCGCGCTCTGCTAAAGCATTGCTTCCTAATGGGGCAACACTCTGTATCTCTCTCTGGCAGAGCCCTGCTGCCAAATTGGAAACGTCCAGAGATTGCGCCCACAGGAAAGCTGCCAGCACTGAAAGCTCTAGCTGGTTTTCACTGTCCCTTGGAACTGCATTCGCTGCCACACAGACATTCGCGCTCTGCTAAAGCATTGCTTCGTAATGGGGCAACACTCTGTATCTCTCTCTGGCAGAGCCCGGCTGCCAAATTGGAAACGTCCAGAGATTGCGCCCACAGGAAAGCTGCCAGCACTGAAAGCTCTAGCTGGTTTTCACTGTCCCTTGGAACTGCATTCGCTGCCACACAGATATTTGCGCTGTGCTAAAGCATTGCTTCGTAATAGGGCAACACTCTGTATCTCTCTCTGGCAGAGCCCGGCTGCCAAATTGGAAACGTCCAGAGATTGCGCCCACAGGAAAGCTGCCAGCACTGAAAGCTCTAGCTGGTTTTCACTGTCCCTTGGAACTGCATTCGCTGCCACACAGACATTCGCGCTCTGCTAAAGCATTGCTTCGTAATGGGGCAACACTCTGTATCTCTCTCTGGCAGAGCCCGGCTGCCAAATTGGAAACGTCCAGAGATTGCGCCCACAGGAAAGCTGCCAGCACTGAAAGCTCTAGCTGGTTTTCACTGTCCCTTGGAGCTGCATTCGCTGCCACACAGACATTCGCGCTCTGCTAAAGCTTAACTTGGTAATTGGGCAACATTCTGTATCTCTCTCTGGCAGAGCCCGGCTGCCAAATTGGAAACGTCCAGAGATTGCGCCCACAGGAAAGCTGCCAGCACTGAAAGCTCTAACTGGTTTTCACTGTCCCTTGGAACTGCATTCGCTGCCACACAGACATTCGCGCTCTGCTAAAGCATTGCTTCGTAATGGGGCAACACTCTGTATCTCTCTCTGGCAGAACCCGGCTGCCAAATTGGAAACGTCCAGAGATTGCGCCCACAGGAAAGCTGCCAGCACTGAAAGCTCTAGCTGGTTTTCACTGTCCCTTGGAACTGCATTCGCTGCCACACAGACATTCGCGCTCTGCTAAAGCATTGCTTCCTAATGGGGCAACACTCTGTATCTCTCTCTGGCAGAGCCCGGCTGCCAAATTGGAAACGTCCAGAGATTGCGCCCACAGGAAAGCTGCCAGCACTGAAAGCTCTAGCTGGTTTTCACTGTCCCTTGGAACTGCATTCGCTGCCACACAGACATTCGCGCTCTGCTAAAGCATTGCTTCGTAATGGGGCAACATTCTGTATCTCTCTCTGGCAGAGCCCGGCTGCCAAATTGGAAACGTCCAGAGATTGCGCCCACAGGAAAGCTGCCAGCACTGAAAGCTCTAGCTGGTTTTCACTGTCCCTTGGAACTGCATTCGCTGCCACACAGATATTCGCGCTCTGCTAAAGCATTGCTTCCTAATGGGGCAACACTCTGTATCTCTCTCTGGCAGAGCCCGGCTGCCAAATTGGAAACGTCCAGAGATTGCGCCCACAGGAAAGCTGCCAGCACTGAAAGCTCTAGCTGGTTTTCACTGTCCCTTGGAACTGCATTCGCTGCCACACAGACATTCGCGCTCTGCTAAAGCTTAACTTGGTAATTGGGCAACATTCTGTATCTCTCTCTGGCAGAGCCCGGCTGCCAAATTGGAAACGTCCAGAGATTGCGCCCACAGGAAAGCTGCCAGCACTGAAAGCTCTAGCTGGTTTTCACTGTCCCTTGGAACTGCATTCGCTGCCACACAGACATTCGCGCTCTGCTAAAGCATTGCTTCGTAATGGGGCAACTCTCTGTATCTCTCTGTGGCAGAGCCCGGCTGCCAAATTGGAAACGTCCAGAGATTGCGCCCACAGGAAAGCTGCCAGCACTGAAAGCTCTAGCTGGTTTTCACTGTCCCTTGGAACTGCATTCGCTGCCACACAGACATTCGCGCTCTGCTAAAGCATTGCTTCGTAATGGGGCAACATTCTGTATCTCTCTCTGGCAGAGCCCGGCTGCCAAATTGGAAACGTCCAGAGATTTCGCCCACAGGAAAGCTGCCAGCACTGAAAGCTCTAGCTGGTTTTCACTGTCCCTTGGAGCTGCATTCGCTGCCACACAGACATTCGCGCTCTGCTAAAGCATTGCTTCGTAATGGGGCAACACTCTGTATCTCTCTCTGGCAGAGCCCGGCTGCCAAATTGGAAACGTCCAGAGATTGCGCCCACAGGAAAGCTGCCAGCACTGAAAGCTCTAGCTGGTTTTCACTGTCCCTTGGAACTGCATTCGCTGCCACACAGACATTCGCGCTCTGCTAAAGCATTGCTTCCTAATGGGGCAACACTCTGTATCTCTCTCTGGCAGAGCCCGGCTGCCAAATTGGAAACGTCCAGAGATTGCGCCCACAGGAAAGCTGCCAGCACTGAAAACTGTAGCTGGTTTTCACTGTCCCTTGGAACTGCATTCGCTGCCACACAGACATTCGCGCTCTGCTAAAGCATTGCTTCCTAATGGGGCAACACTCTGTATCTCTCTCTGGCAGAGCCCGGCTGCCAAATTGGAAACGTCCAGAGATTGCGCCCACAGGAAAGCTGCCAGCACTGAAAGCTCTAGCTGGTTTTCACTGTCCCTTGGAACTGCATTCGCTGCCACACAGACATTCGCGCTCTGCTAAAGCATTGCTTCCTAATGGGGCAACACTCTGTATCTCTCTCTGGCAGAGCCCGGCTGCCAAATTGGAAACGTCCAGAGATTGCGCCCACAGGAAAGCTGCCAGCACTGAAAGCTCTAGCTGGTTTTCACTGTCCCTTGGAACTGCATTCGCTGCCACACAGACATTCGCGCTCTGCTAAAGCATTGCTTCGTAATGGGGCAACATTCTGTATCTCTCTCTGGCAGAGCCCGGCTGCCAAATTGGAAACGTCCAGAGATTGCGCCCACAGGAAAGCTGCCAGCACTGAAAGCTCTAGCTGGTTTTCACTGTCCCTTGGAACTGCATTCGCTGCCACACAGACATTCGCGCTCTGCTAAAGCATTGCTTCGTAATGGGGCAACACTCTGTATCTCTCTCTGGCAGAGCCCGGCTGCCAAATTGGAAACGTCCAGACATTGCGCCCACAGGAAAGCTGCCAGCACTGAAAGCTCTAGCTGGTTTTCACTGTCCCTTGGAACTGCATTCGCTGCCACACAGACATTCGCGCTCTGCTAAAGCATTGCTTCGTAATGGGGCAACATTCTGTATCTCTCTCTGGCAGAGCCCGACTGCCAAATTGGAAACGTCCAGAGATTGCGCCCACAGGAAAGCTGCCAGCACTGAAAGTTCTAGCTGGTTTTCACTGTCCCTTGGAACTGCATTCGCTGCCACACAGACATTCGCGCTCTGCTAAAGCATTGCTTCCTAATGGGGCAACATTCTGTATCTCTCTCTGGCAGAGCCCGGCTGCCAAATTGGAAACGTCCAGAGATTGCGCCCACAGGAAAGCTGCCAGCACTGAAAGCTCTAGCTGGTTTTCACTGTCCCTTGGAACTGCATTCGCTGCCACACAGACATTCGCGCTCTGCTAAAGCATTGCTTCCTAATGGGGCAACACTCTGTATCTCTCTCTGGCAGAGCCCGGCTGCCAAATTGGAAACGTCCAGAGATTGCGCCCACAGGAAAGCTGCCAGCACTGAAAGCTCCAGCTGGTTTTCACTGTCCCTTGGAACTGCATTCGCTGCCACACAGACATTCGCGCTCTGCTAAAGCATTGCTTCGTAATGGGGCAACATTCTGTATCTCTCTCTGGCAGAGCCCGGCTGCCAAATTGGAAACGTCCAGAGATTGCACCCACAGGAAAGCTGCCAGCACTGAAAGCTCTAGCTGGTTTTCACTGTCCCTTGGAACTGCATTCGCTGCCACACAGATATTCGCGCTCTGCTAAAGCATTGCTTCCTAATGGGGCAACACTCTGTATCTCTCTCTGGCAGAGCCCGGCTGCCAAATTGGAAACGTCCAGAGATTGCACCCACAGGAAAGCTGCCAGCACTGAAAGCTCTAGCTGGTTTTCACTGTCCCTTGGAACTGCATTCGCTGCCACACAGACATTCGCGCTCTGCTAAAGCTTAACTTGGTAATTGGGCAACACTCTGTCTCTCTCTCTGGCAGAGCCCGGCTGCCAAATTGGAAACGTCCAGAGATTGCGCCCACAGGAAAGCTGCCAGCACTGAAAGCTCTAGCTGGTTTTCACTGTCCCTTGGAACTGCATTCGCTGCCACACAGACATTCGCGCTCTGCTAAAGCATTGCTTCGTAATGGGGCAACACTCTGTATCTCTCTCTGGCAGAGCCCGGCTGCCAAATTGGAAACGTCCAGAGATTGCGCCCACAGGAAAGCTGCCAGCACTGAAAGCTCTAGCTGGTTTTCACTGTCCCTTGGAACTGCATTCGCTGCCACACAGATATTTGCGCTCTGCTAAAGCATTGCTTCGTAATAGGGCAACACTCTGTATCTCTCTCTGGCAGAGCCCGGCTGCCAAATTGGAAACGTCCAGAGATTGCGCCCACAGGAAAGCTGCCAGCACTGAAAGCTCTAGCTGGTTTTCACTGTCCCTTGGAACTGCATTCGCTGCCACACAGACATTCGCGCTCTGCTAAAGCATTGCTTCCTAATGGGGCAACATTCTGTATCTCTCTCTGGCAGAGCCCGGCTGCCAAATTGGAAACGTCCAGACATTGCGCCCACAGGAAAGCTGCCAGCACTGAAAGCTCTAGCTGGTTTTCACTGTCCCTTGGAACTGCATTCGCTGCCACACAGACATTCGCGCTCTGCTAAAGCATTGCTTCCTAATGGGGCAACACTCTGTATCTCTCTCTGGCAGAGCCCGGCTGCCAAATTGGAAACGTCCAGAGATTGCGCCCACAGGAAAGCTGCCAGCACTGAAAGCTCCAGCTGGTTTTCACTGTCCCTTGGAACTGCATTCGCTGCCACACAGACATTCGCGCTCTGCTAAAGCATTGCTTCGTAATGGGGCAACATTCTGTATCTCTCTCTGGCAGAGCCCGGCTGCCAAATTGGAAACGTCCAGAGATTGCACCCACAGGAAAGCTGCCAGCACTGAAAGCTCTAGCTGGTTTTCACTGTCCCTTGGAACTGCATTCGCTGCCACACAGATATTCGCGCTCTGCTAAAGCATTGCTTCCTAATGGGGCAACACTCTGTATCTCTCTCTGGCAGAGCCCGGCTGCCAAATTGGAAACGTCCAGAGATTGCGCCCACAGGAAAGCTGCCAGCACTGAAAGCTCTAGCTGGTTTTCACTGTCCCTTGGAACTGCATTCGCTGCCACACAGACATTCGCGCTCTGCTAAAGCATTGCTTCGTAATGGGGCAACACTCTGTATCTCTCTGTGGCAGAGCCCGGCTGCCAAATTGGAAACGTCCAGAGATTGCGCCCACAGGAAAGCTGCCAGCACTGAAAGCTCTAGCTGGTTTTCACTGTCCCTTGGAACTGCATTCGCTGCCACACAGACATTCGCGCTCTGCTAAAGCATTGCTTCGTAATGGGGCAACATTCTGTATCTCTCTCTGGCAGAGCCCGGCTGCCAAATTGGAAACGTCCAGAGATTTCGCCCACAGGAAAGCTGCCAGCACTGAAAGCTCTAGCTGGTTTTCACTGTCCCTTGGAGCTGCATTCGCTGCCACACAGACATTCGCGCTCTGCTAAAGCATTGCTTCGTAATGGGGCAACACTCTGTATCTCTCTCTGGCAGAGCCCGGCTGCCAAATTGGAAACGTCCAGAGATTGCGCCCACAGGAAAGCTGCCAGCACTGAAAGCTCTAGCTGGTTTTCACTGTCCCTTGGAACTGCATTCGCTGCCACACAGACATTCGCGCTCTGCTAAAGCATTGCTTCGTAATGGGGCAACATTCTGTATCTCTCTCTGGCAGAGCCCGGCTGCCAAATTGGAAACGTCCAGAGATTTCGCCCACAGGAAAGCTGCCAGCACTGAAAGCTCTAGCTGGTTTTCACTGTCCCTTGGAGCTGCATTCGCTGCCACACAGACATTCGTGCTCTGCTAAAGCATTGCTTCCTAATGCGGCAACACTCTGTCTCTCTCTCTGGCAGAGCCCGGCTGCCAAATTGGAAACGTCCAGAGATTGCGCCCACAGGAAAGCTGCCAGCACTGAAAGCTCTAGCTGGTTTTCACTGTCCCTTGGAACTGCATTCGCTGCCACACAGACATTCGCGCTCTGCTAAAGCATTGCTTCGTAATGGGGCAACACTCTGTATCTCTCTCTGGCAGAGCCCGGCTGCCAAATTGGAAACGTCCAGAGATTGCGCCCACAGGAAAGCTGCCAGCACTGAAAGCTCTAGCTGGTTTTCACTGTCCCTTGGAACTGCATTCGCTGCCACACAGATATTTGCGCTCTGCTAAAGCATTGCTTCGTAATAGGGCAACACTCTGTATCTCTCTCTGGCAGAGCCCGGCTGCCAAATTGGAAACGTCCAGAGATTGCGCCCACAGGAAAGCTGCCAGCACTGAAAGCTCTAGCTGGTTTTCACTGTCCCTTGGAACTGCATTCGCTGCCACACAGACATTCGCGCTCTGCTAAAGCATTGCTTCCTAATGGGGCAACACTCTGTATCTCTCTCTGGCAGAACCCGGCTGCCAAATTGGAAACGTCCAGAGATTGCGCCCACAGGAAAGCTGCCAGCACTGAAAGCTCTAGCTGGTTTTCACTGTCCCTTGGAACTGCATTCGCTGCCACACAGACATTCGCGCTCTGCTAAAGCATTGCTTCCTAATGGGGCAACACTCTGTCTCTCTCTCTGGTAGAGCCCGGCTGCCAAA
Organism: Mycteria americana; assembly: GCF_035582795.1. NCBI lineage: Eukaryota > Metazoa > Chordata > Aves > Ciconiiformes > Ciconiidae > Mycteria > Mycteria americana. The sequence goes on from NW_027445635.1 coordinate 1,032,468, forward strand.
TTGGAAACGTCCAGACATTGCGCCCACAGGAAAGCTGCCAGCACTGCAAACTGTAGCTGGTTTTCACTGTCCCTTGGAACTGCATTCGCTGCCACACAGACATTCGCGCTCTGCTAAAGCTTTGCTTCGTAATGGGGCAACATTCTGTATCTCTCTCTGGTAGAGCCCGGCTGCCAAATAGGAAACGTCCAGAGATTGCGCCCACAGGAAAGCTGCCAGCACTGAAAGCTCCAGCTGGTTTTCACTGTCCCTTGGAACTGCATTCGCTGCCACACAGACATTCGCGCTCTGCTAAAGCATTGCTTCCTAATGGGGCAACACTCTGTCTCTCTCTCTGGCAGAGCCCGGCTGCCAAATTGGAAACGTCCAGAGATTGCGCCCACAGGAAAGCTGCCAGCACTGAAAGCTCTAGCTGGTTTTCACTGTCCCTTGGAACTGCATTCGCTGCCACACAGACATTCGCGCTCTGCTAAAGCATTGCTTCCTAATGGGGCAACACTCTGTATCTCTCTCTGGCAGAGCCCGGCTGCCAAATTGGAAACGTCCAGAGATTGCGCCCACAGGAAAGCTGCCAGCACTGAAAGCTCTAGCTGGTTTTCACTGTCCCTTGGAACTGCATTCGCTGCCACACAGACATTCGCGCTCTGCTAAAGCATTGCTTCCTAATGGGGCAACACTCTGTATCTCTCCCTGGCAGAGCCCGGCTGCCAAATTGGAAACGTCCAGAGATTGCGCCCACAGGAAAGCTGCCAGCACTGAAAGCTCTAGCTGGTTTTCACTGTCCCTTGGAACTGCATTCGCTGCCACACAGACATTCGCGCTCTGCTAAAGCATTGCTTCCTAATGGGGCAACACTCTGTATCTCTCTCTGGCAGAGCCCGGCTGCCAAATTGGAAACGTCCAGACATTGCGCCCACAGGAAAGCTGCCAGCACTGAAAGCTCTAGCTGGTTTTCACTGTCCCTTGGAACTGCATTCGCTGCCACACAGACATTCGCGCTCTGCTAAAGCTTAACTTGGTAATTGGGCAACATTCTGTATCTCTCTCTGGCAGAGCCCGGCTGCCAAATTGGAAACGTCCAGAGATTGCGCCCACAGGAAAGCTGCCAGCACTGAAAGCTCTAGCTGGTTTTCACTGTCCCTTGGAACTGCATTCGCTGCCACACAGACATTCGCGCTCTGCTAAAGCATTGCTTCGTAATGGGGCAACTCTCTGTATCTCTCTGTGGCAGAGCCCGGCTGCCAAATTGGAAACGTCCAGAGATTGCGCCCACAGGAAAGCTGCCAGCACTGAAAGCTCTAGCTGGTTTTCACTGTCCCTTGGAACTGCATTCGCTGCCACACAGACATTCGCGCTCTGCTAAAGCATTGCTTCGTAATGGGGCAACATTCTGTATCTCTCTCTGGCAGAGCCCGGCTGCCAAATTGGAAACGTCCAGAGATTTCGCCCACAGGAAAGCTGCCAGCACTGAAAGCTCTAGCTGGTTTTCACTGTCCCTTGGAGCTGCATTCGCTGCCACACAGACATTCGCGCTCTGCTAAAGCATTGCTTCGTAATGGGGCAACACTCTGTATCTCTCTCTGGCAGAGCCCGGCTGCCAAATTGGAAACGTCCAGAGATTGCGCCCACAGGAAAGCTGCCAGCACTGAAAGCTCTAGCTGGTTTTCACTGTCCCTTGGAACTGCATTCGCTGCCACACAGACATTCGCGCTCTGCTAAAGCATTGCTTCCTAATGGGGCAACACTCTGTATCTCTCTCTGGCAGAGCCCGGCTGCCAAATTGGAAACGTCCAGAGATTGCGCCCACAGGAAAGCTGCCAGCACTGAAAACTGTAGCTGGTTTTCACTGTCCCTTGGAACTGCATTCGCTGCCACACAGACATTCGCGCTCTGCTAAAGCATTGCTTCCTAATGGGGCAACACTCTGTATCTCTCTCTGGCAGAGCCCGGCTGCCAAATTGGAAACGTCCAGAGATTGCGCCCACAGGAAAGCTGCCAGCACTGAAAGCTCTAGCTGGTTTTCACTGTCCCTTGGAACTGCATTCGCTGCCACACAGACATTCGCGCTCTGCTAAAGCATTGCTTCCTAATGGGGCAACACTCTGTATCTCTCTCTGGCAGAGCCCGGCTGCCAAATTGGAAACGTCCAGAGATTGCGCCCACAGGAAAGCTGCCAGCACTGAAAGCTCTAGCTGGTTTTCACTGTCCCTTGGAACTGCATTCGCTGCCACACAGACATTCGCGCTCTGCTAAAGCATTGCTTCGTAATGGGGCAACACTCTGTATCTCTCTCTGGCAGAGCCCGGCTGCCAAATTGGAAACGTCCAGACATTGCGCCCACAGGAAAGCTGCCAGCACTGAAAGCTCTAGCTGGTTTTCACTGTCCCTTGGAACTGCATTCGCTGCCACACAGACATTCGCGCTCTGCTAAAGCATTGCTTCGTAATGGGGCAACATTCTGTATCTCTCTCTGGCAGAGCCCGACTGCCAAATTGGAAACGTCCAGAGATTGCGCCCACAGGAAAGCTGCCAGCACTGAAAGTTCTAGCTGGTTTTCACTGTCCCTTGGAACTGCATTCGCTGCCACACAGACATTCGCGCTCTGCTAAAGCATTGCTTCCTAATGGGGCAACATTCTGTATCTCTCTCTGGCAGAGCCCGGCTGCCAAATTGGAAACGTCCAGAGATTGCGCCCACAGGAAAGCTGCCAGCACTGAAAGCTCTAGCTGGTTTTCACTGTCCCTTGGAACTGCATTCGCTGCCACACAGACATTCGCGCTCTGCTAAAGCATTGCTTCCTAATGGGGCAACACTCTGTATCTCTCTCTGGCAGAGCCCGGCTGCCAAATTGGAAACGTCCAGAGATTGCGCCCACAGGAAAGCTGCCAGCACTGAAAGCTCCAGCTGGTTTTCACTGTCCCTTGGAACTGCATTCGCTGCCACACAGACATTCGCGCTCTGCTAAAGCATTGCTTCGTAATGGGGCAACATTCTGTATCTCTCTCTGGCAGAGCCCGGCTGCCAAATTGGAAACGTCCAGAGATTGCACCCACAGGAAAGCTGCCAGCACTGAAAGCTCTAGCTGGTTTTCACTGTCCCTTGGAACTGCATTCGCTGCCACACAGATATTCGCGCTCTGCTAAAGCATTGCTTCCTAATGGGGCAACACTCTGTATCTCTCTCTGGCAGAGCCCGGCTGCCAAATTGGAAACGTCCAGAGATTGCACCCACAGGAAAGCTGCCAGCACTGAAAGCTCTAGCTGGTTTTCACTGTCCCTTGGAACTGCATTCGCTGCCACACAGACATTCGCGCTCTGCTAAAGCTTAACTTGGTAATTGGGCAACACTCTGTCTCTCTCTCTGGCAGAGCCCGGCTGCCAAATTGGAAACGTCCAGAGATTGCGCCCACAGGAAAGCTGCCAGCACTGAAAGCTCTAGCTGGTTTTCACTGTCCCTTGGAACTGCATTCGCTGCCACACAGACATTCGCGCTCTGCTAAAGCATTGCTTCGTAATGGGGCAACACTCTGTATCTCTCTCTGGCAGAGCCCGGCTGCCAAATTGGAAACGTCCAGAGATTGCGCCCACAGGAAAGCTGCCAGCACTGAAAGCTCTAGCTGGTTTTCACTGTCCCTTGGAACTGCATTCGCTGCCACACAGATATTTGCGCTCTGCTAAAGCATTGCTTCGTAATAGGGCAACACTCTGTATCTCTCTCTGGCAGAGCCCGGCTGCCAAATTGGAAACGTCCAGAGATTGCGCCCACAGGAAAGCTGCCAGCACTGAAAGCTCTAGCTGGTTTTCACTGTCCCTTGGAACTGCATTCGCTGCCACACAGACATTCGCGCTCTGCTAAAGCATTGCTTCCTAATGGGGCAACATTCTGTATCTCTCTCTGGCAGAGCCCGGCTGCCAAATTGGAAACGTCCAGACATTGCGCCCACAGGAAAGCTGCCAGCACTGAAAGCTCTAGCTGGTTTTCACTGTCCCTTGGAACTGCATTCGCTGCCACACAGACATTCGCGCTCTGCTAAAGCATTGCTTCCTAATGGGGCAACACTCTGTATCTCTCTCTGGCAGAGCCCGGCTGCCAAATTGGAAACGTCCAGAGATTGCGCCCACAGGAAAGCTGCCAGCACTGAAAGCTCCAGCTGGTTTTCACTGTCCCTTGGAACTGCATTCGCTGCCACACAGACATTCGCGCTCTGCTAAAGCATTGCTTCGTAATGGGGCAACATTCTGTATCTCTCTCTGGCAGAGCCCGGCTGCCAAATTGGAAACGTCCAGAGATTGCACCCACAGGAAAGCTGCCAGCACTGAAAGCTCTAGCTGGTTTTCACTGTCCCTTGGAACTGCATTCGCTGCCACACAGATATTCGCGCTCTGCTAAAGCATTGCTTCCTAATGGGGCAACACTCTGTATCTCTCTCTGGCAGAGCCCGGCTGCCAAATTGGAAACGTCCAGAGATTGCGCCCACAGGAAAGCTGCCAGCACTGAAAGCTCTAGCTGGTTTTCACTGTCCCTTGGAACTGCATTCGCTGCCACACAGACATTCGCGCTCTGCTAAAGCATTGCTTCGTAATGGGGCAACACTCTGTATCTCTCTGTGGCAGAGCCCGGCTGCCAAATTGGAAACGTCCAGAGATTGCGCCCACAGGAAAGCTGCCAGCACTGAAAGCTCTAGCTGGTTTTCACTGTCCCTTGGAACTGCATTCGCTGCCACACAGACATTCGCGCTCTGCTAAAGCATTGCTTCGTAATGGGGCAACATTCTGTATCTCTCTCTGGCAGAGCCCGGCTGCCAAATTGGAAACGTCCAGAGATTTCGCCCACAGGAAAGCTGCCAGCACTGAAAGCTCTAGCTGGTTTTCACTGTCCCTTGGAGCTGCATTCGCTGCCACACAGACATTCGCGCTCTGCTAAAGCATTGCTTCGTAATGGGGCAACACTCTGTATCTCTCTCTGGCAGAGCCCGGCTGCCAAATTGGAAACGTCCAGAGATTGCGCCCACAGGAAAGCTGCCAGCACTGAAAGCTCTAGCTGGTTTTCACTGTCCCTTGGAACTGCATTCGCTGCCACACAGACATTCGCGCTCTGCTAAAGCATTGCTTCGTAATGGGGCAACATTCTGTATCTCTCTCTGGCAGAGCCCGGCTGCCAAATTGGAAACGTCCAGAGATTTCGCCCACAGGAAAGCTGCCAGCACTGAAAGCTCTAGCTGGTTTTCACTGTCCCTTGGAGCTGCATTCGCTGCCACACAGACATTCGTGCTCTGCTAAAGCATTGCTTCCTAATGCGGCAACACTCTGTCTCTCTCTCTGGCAGAGCCCGGCTGCCAAATTGGAAACGTCCAGAGATTGCGCCCACAGGAAAGCTGCCAGCACTGAAAGCTCTAGCTGGTTTTCACTGTCCCTTGGAACTGCATTCGCTGCCACACAGACATTCGCGCTCTGCTAAAGCATTGCTTCGTAATGGGGCAACACTCTGTATCTCTCTCTGGCAGAGCCCGGCTGCCAAATTGGAAACGTCCAGAGATTGCGCCCACAGGAAAGCTGCCAGCACTGAAAGCTCTAGCTGGTTTTCACTGTCCCTTGGAACTGCATTCGCTGCCACACAGATATTTGCGCTCTGCTAAAGCATTGCTTCGTAATAGGGCAACACTCTGTATCTCTCTCTGGCAGAGCCCGGCTGCCAAATTGGAAACGTCCAGAGATTGCGCCCACAGGAAAGCTGCCAGCACTGAAAGCTCTAGCTGGTTTTCACTGTCCCTTGGAACTGCATTCGCTGCCACACAGACATTCGCGCTCTGCTAAAGCATTGCTTCCTAATGGGGCAACACTCTGTATCTCTCTCTGGCAGAACCCGGCTGCCAAATTGGAAACGTCCAGAGATTGCGCCCACAGGAAAGCTGCCAGCACTGAAAGCTCTAGCTGGTTTTCACTGTCCCTTGGAACTGCATTCGCTGCCACACAGACATTCGCGCTCTGCTAAAGCATTGCTTCCTAATGGGGCAACACTCTGTCTCTCTCTCTGGTAGAGCCCGGCTGCCAAATTGGAAACGTCCAGACATTGCGCCCACAGGAAAGCTGCCAGCACTGCAAACTGTAGCTGGTTTTCACTGTCCCTTGGAACTGCATTCGCTGCCACACAGACATTCGCGCTCTGCTAAAGCTTTGCTTCGTAATGGGGCAACATTCTGTATCTCTCTCTGGTAGAGCCCGGCTGCCAAATAGGAAACGTCCAGAGATTGCGCCCACAGGAAAGCTGCCAGCACTGAAAGCTCCAGCTGGTTTTCACTGTCCCTTGGAACTGCATTCGCTGCCACACAGACATTCGCGCTCTGCTAAAGCATTGCTTCCTAATGGGGCAACACTCTGTCTCTCTCTCTGGCAGAGCCCGGCTGCCAAATTGGAAACGTCCAGAGATTGCGCCCACAGGAAAGCTGCCAGCACTGAAAGCTCTAGCTGGTTTTCACTGTCCCTTGGAACTGCATTCGCTGCCACACAGACATTCGCGCTCTGCTAAAGCATTGCTTCCTAATGGGGCAACACTCTGTATCTCTCTCTGGCAGAGCCCGGCTGCCAAATTGGAAACGTCCAGAGATTGCGCCCACAGGAAAGCTGCCAGCACTGAAAGCTCTAGCTGGTTTTCACTGTCCCTTGGAACTGCATTCGCTGCCACACAGACATTCGCGCTCTGCTAAAGCATTGCTTCCTAATGGGGCAACACTCTGTATCTCTCCCTGGCAGAGCCCGGCTGCCAAATTGGAAACGTCCAGAGATTGCGCCCACAGGAAAGCTGCCAGCACTGAAAGCTCTAGCTGGTTTTCACTGTCCCTTGGAACTGCATTCGCTGCCACACAGACATTCGCGCTCTGCTAAAGCATTGCTTCCTAATGGGGCAACACTCTGTATCTCTCTCTGGCAGAGCCCGGCTGCCAAATTGGAAACGTCCAGACATTGCGCCCACAGGAAAGCTGCCAGCACTGAAAGCTCTAGCTGGTTTTCACTGTCCCTTGGAACTGCATTCGCTGCCACACAGACATTCGCGCTCTGCTAAAGCATTGCTTCCTAATGGGGCAACACTCTGTATCTCTCTCTGGCAGAGCCCTGCTGCCAAATTGGAAACGTCCAGAGATTGCGCCCACAGGAAAGCTGCCAGCACTGAAAGCTCTAGCTGGTTTTCACTGTCCCTTGGAACTGCATTCGCTGCCACACAGACATTCGCGCTCTGCTAAAGCATTGCTTCGTAATGGGGCAACACTCTGTATCTCTCTCTGGCAGAGCCCGGCTGCCAAATTGGAAACGTCCAGAGATTGCGCCCACAGGAAAGCTGCCAGCACTGAAAGCTCTAGCTGGTTTTCACTGTCCCTTGGAACTGCATTCGCTGCCACACAGATATTTGCGCTGTGCTAAAGCATTGCTTCGTAATAGGGCAACACTCTGTATCTCTCTCTGGCAGAGCCCGGCTGCCAAATTGGAAACGTCCAGAGATTGCGCCCACAGGAAAGCTGCCAGCACTGAAAGCTCTAGCTGGTTTTCACTGTCCCTTGGAACTGCATTCGCTGCCACACAGACATTCGCGCTCTGCTAAAGCATTGCTTCGTAATGGGGCAACACTCTGTATCTCTCTCTGGCAGAGCCCGGCTGCCAAATTGGAAACGTCCAGAGATTGCGCCCACAGGAAAGCTGCCAGCACTGAAAGCTCTAGCTGGTTTTCACTGTCCCTTGGAGCTGCATTCGCTGCCACACAGACATTCGCGCTCTGCTAAAGCTTAACTTGGTAATTGGGCAACATTCTGTATCTCTCTCTGGCAGAGCCCGGCTGCCAAATTGGAAACGTCCAGAGATTGCGCCCACAGGAAAGCTGCCAGCACTGAAAGCTCTAACTGGTTTTCACTGTCCCTTGGAACTGCATTCGCTGCCACACAGACATTCGCGCTCTGCTAAAGCATTGCTTCGTAATGGGGCAACACTCTGTATCTCTCTCTGGCAGAACCCGGCTGCCAAATTGGAAACGTCCAGAGATTGCGCCCACAGGAAAGCTGCCAGCACTGAAAGCTCTAGCTGGTTTTCACTGTCCCTTGGAACTGCATTCGCTGCCACACAGACATTCGCGCTCTGCTAAAGCATTGCTTCCTAATGGGGCAACACTCTGTATCTCTCTCTGGCAGAGCCCGGCTGCCAAATTGTAAAGGTCCAGAGATTGCGCCCACAGGAAAGCTGCCAGCACTGAAAGCTCTAGCTGGTTTTCACTGTCCCTTGGAACTGCATTCGCTGCCACACAGACATTCGCGCTCTGCTAAAGCATTGCTTCCTAATGGGGCAACACTCTGTATCTCTCTCTGGCAGAGCCCGGCTGCCAAATTGGAAACGTCCAGAGATTGCGCCCACAGGAAAGCTGCCAGCACTGAAAGCTCTAGCTGGTTTTCACTGTCCCTTGGAACTGCATTCGCTGCCACACAGATATTCGCGCTCTGCTAAAGCATTGCTTCCTAATGGGGCAACACTCTGTATCTCTCTCTGGCAGAGCCCGGCTGCCAAATTGGAAACGTCCAGAGATTGCGCCCACAGGAAAGCTGCCAGCACTGAAAGCTCTAGCTGGTTTTCACTGTCCCTTGGAACTGCATTCGCTGCCACACAGACATTCGCGCTCTGCTAAAGCTTAACTTGGTAATTGGGCAACATTCTGTATCTCTCTCTGGCAGAGCCCGGCTGCCAAATTGGAAACGTCCAGAGATTGCGCCCACAGGAAAGCTGCCAGCACTGAAAGCTCTAGCTGGTTTTCACTGTCCCTTGGAACTGCATTCGCTGCCACACAGACATTCGCGCTCTGCTAAAGCATTGCTTCGTAATGGGGCAACTCTCTGTATCTCTCTGTGGCAGAGCCCGGCTGCCAAATTGGAAACGTCCAGAGATTGCGCCCACAGGAAAGCTGCCAGCACTGAAAGCTCTAGCTGGTTTTCACTGTCCCTTGGAACTGCATTCGCTGCCACACAGACATTCGCGCTCTGCTAAAGCATTGCTTCGTAATGGGGCAACATTCTGTATCTCTCTCTGGCAGAGCCCGGCTGCCAAATTGGAAACGTCCAGAGATTTCGCCCACAGGAAAGCTGCCAGCACTGAAAGCTCTAGCTGGTTTTCACTGTCCCTTGGAGCTGCATTCGCTGCCACACAGACATTCGCGCTCTGCTAAAGCATTGCTTCGTAATGGGGCAACACTCTGTATCTCTCTCTGGCAGAGCCCGGCTGCCAAATTGGAAACGTCCAGAGATTGCGCCCACAGGAAAGCTGCCAGCACTGAAAGCTCTAGCTGGTTTTCACTGTCCCTTGGAACTGCATTCGCTGCCACACAGACATTCGCGCTCTGCTAAAGCATTGCTTCCTAATGGGGCAACACTCTGTATCTCTCTCTGGCAGAGCCCGGCTGCCAAATTGGAAACGTCCAGAGATTGCGCCCACAGGAAAGCTGCCAGCACTGAAAACTGTAGCTGGTTTTCACTGTCCCTTGGAACTGCATTCGCTGCCACACAGACATTCGCGCTCTGCTAAAGCATTGCTTCCTAATGGGGCAACACTCTGTATCTCTCTCTGGCAGAGCCCGGCTGCCAAATTGGAAACGTCCAGAGATTGCGCCCACAGGAAAGCTGCCAGCACTGAAAGCTCTAGCTGGTTTTCACTGTCCCTTGGAACTGCATTCGCTGCCACACAGACATTCGCGCTCTGCTAAAGCATTGCTTCCTAATGGGGCAACACTCTGTATCTCTCTCTGGCAGAGCCCGGCTGCCAAATTGGAAACGTCCAGAGATTGCGCCCACAGGAAAGCTGCCAGCACTGAAAGCTCTAGCTGGTTTTCACTGTCCCTTGGAACTGCATTCGCTGCCACACAGACATTCGCGCTCTGCTAAAGCATTGCTTCGTAATGGGGCAACATTCTGTATCTCTCTCTGGCAGAGCCCGGCTGCCAAATTGGAAACGTCCAGAGATTGCGCCCACAGGAAAGCTGCCAGCACTGAAAGCTCTAGCTGGTTTTCACTGTCCCTTGGAACTGCATTCGCTGCCACACAGACATTCGCGCTCTGCTAAAGCATTGCTTCCTAATGGGGCAACATTCTGTATCTCTCTCTGGCAGAGCCCGGCTGCCAAATTGGAAACGTCCAGACATTGCGCCCACAGGAAAGCTGCCAGCACTGAAAGCTCTAGCTGGTTTTCACTGTCCCTTGGAACTGCATTCGCTGCCACACAGACATTCGCGCTCTGCTAAAGCATTGCTTCGTAATGGGGCAACACTCTGTATCTCTCTCTGGCAGAGCCCGGCTGCCAAATTGGAAACGTCCAGAGATTGCGCCCACAGGAAAGCTGCCAGCACTGAAAGCTCTAGCTGGTTTTCACTGTCCCTTGGAACTGCATTCGCTGCCACACAGACATTCGCGCTCTGCTAAAGCATTGCTTCGTAATGGGGCAACATTCTGTATCTCTCTCTGGCAGAGCCCGACTGCCAAATTGGAAACGTCCAGAGATTGCGCCCACAGGAAAGCTGCCAGCACTGAAAGTTCTAGCTGGTTTTCACTGTCCCTTGGAACTGCATTCGCTGCCACACAGACATTCGCGCTCTGCTAAAGCATTGCTTCCTAATGGGGCAACATTCTGTATCTCTCTCTGGCAGAGCCCGGCTGCCAAATTGGAAACGTCCAGAGATTGCGCCCACAGGAAAGCTGCCAGCACTGAAAGCTCTAGCTGGTTTTCACTGTCCCTTGGAACTGCATTCGCTGCCACACAGACATTCGCGCTCTGCTAAAGCATTGCTTCCTAATGGGGCAACACTCTGTATCTCTCTCTGGCAGAGCCCGGCTGCCAAATTGGAAACGTCCAGAGATTGCGCCCACAGGAAAGCTGCCAGCACTGAAAGCTCCAGCTGGTTTTCACTGTCCCTTGGAACTGCATTCGCTGCCACACAGACATTCGCGCTCTGCTAAAGCATTGCTTCGTAATGGGGCAACATTCTGTATCTCTCTCTGGCAGAGCCCGGCTGCCAAATTGGAAACGTCCAGAGATTGCACCCACAGGAAAGCTGCCAGCACTGAAAGCTCTAGCTGGTTTTCACTGTCCCTTGGAACTGCATTCGCTGCCACACAGATATTCGCGCTCTGCTAAAGCATTGCTTCCTAATGGGGCAACACTCTGTATCTCTCTCTGGCAGAGCCCGGCTGCCAAATTGGAAACGTCCAGAGATTGCACCCACAGGAAAGCTGCCAGCACTGAAAGCTCTAGCTGGTTTTCACTGTCCCTTGGAACTGCATTCGCTGCCACACAGACATTCGCGCTCTGCTAAAGCTTAACTTGGTAATTGGGCAACATTCTGTATCTCTCTCTGGCAGAGCCCGGCTGCCAAATTGGAAACGTCCAGAGATTGCGCCCACAGGAAAGCTGCCAGCACTGAAAGCTCTAGCTGGTTTTCACTGTCCCTTGGAACTGCATTCGCTGCCACACAGACATTCGCGCTCTGCTAAAGCATTGCTTCGTAATGGGGCAACACTCTGTATCTCTCTGTGGCAGAGCCCGGCTGCCAAATTGGAAACGTCCAGAGATTGCGCCCACAGGAAAGCTGCCAGCACTGAAAGCTCTAGCTGGTTTTCACTGTCCCTTGGAACTGCATTCGCTGCCACACAGACATTCGCGCTCTGCTAAAGCATTGCTTCGTAATGGGGCAACATTCTGTATCTCTCTCTGGCAGAGCCCGGCTGCCAAATTGGAAACGTCCAGAGATTTCGCCCACAGGAAAGCTGCCAGCACTGAAAGCTCTAGCTGGTTTTCACTGTCCCTTGGAGCTGCATTCGCTGCCACACAGACATTCGCGCTCTGCTAAAGCATTGCTTCGTAATGGGGCAACACTCTGTATCTCTCTCTGGCAGAGCCCGGCTGCCAAATTGGAAACGTCCAGAGATTGCGCCCACAGGAAAGCTGCCAGCACTGAAAGCTCTAGCTGGTTTTCACTGTCCCTTGGAACTGCATTCGCTGCCACACAGACATTCGCGCTCTGCTAAAGCATTGCTTCGTAATGGGGCAACATTCTGTATCTCTCTCTGGCAGAGCCCGGCTGCCAAATTGGAAACGTCCAGAGATTTCGCCCACAGGAAAGCTGCCAGCACTGAAAGCTCTAGCTGGTTTTCACTGTCCCTTGGAGCTGCATTCGCTGCCACACAGACATTCGTGCTCTGCTAAAGCATTGCTTCCTAATGCGGCAACACTCTGTCTCTCTCTCTGGCAGAGCCCGGCTGCCAAATTGGAAACGTCCAGAGATTGCGCCCACAGGAAAGCTGCCAGCACTGAAAGCTCTAGCTGGTTTTCACTGTCCCTTGGAACTGCATTCGCTGCCACACAGACATTCGCGCTCTGCTAAAGCATTGCTTCGTAATGGGGCAACACTCTGTATCTCTCTCTGACAGAGCCCGGCTGCCAAATTGGAAACGTCCAGAGATTGCGCCCACAGGAAAGCTGCCAGCACTGAAAGCTCTAGCTGGTTTTCACTGTCCCTTGGAACTGCATTCGCTGCCACACAGATATTTGCGCTCTGCTAAAGCATTGCTTCGTAATAGGGCAACACTCTGTATCTCTCTCTGGCAGAGCCCGGCTGCCAAATTGGAAACGTCCAGAGATTGCGCCCACAGGAAAGCTGCCAGCACTGAAAGCTCTAGCTGGTTTTCACTGTCCCTTGGAACTGCATTCGCTGCCACACAGACATTCGCGCTCTGCTAAAGCATTGCTTCCTAATGGGGCAACACTCTGTATCTCTCTCTGGCAGAGCCCGGCTGCCAAATTGGAAACGTCCAGACATTGCGCCCACAGGAAAGCTGCCAGCACTGAAAGCTCTAGCTGGTTTTCACTGTCCCTTGGAACTGCATTCGCTGCCACACAGACATTCGCGCTCTGCTAAAGCATTGCTTTCTAATGGGGCAACACTCTGTCTCTCTCTCTGGCAGAGCCCGGCTGCCAAATTGGAAACGTCCAGAGATTGCGCCCACAGGAAAGCTGCCAGCACTGAAAGCTCTAGCTGGTTTTCACTGTCCCTTGGAACTGCATTCGCTGCCACACAGACATTCGCGCTCTGCTAAAGCTTAACTTGGTAATTGGGCAACATTCTGTATCTCTCTCTGGCAGAGCCCGGCTGCCAAATTGGAAACGTCCAGAGATTGCGCCCACAGGAAAGCTGCCAGCACTGAAAGCTCTAGCTGGTTTTCACTGTCCCTTGGAACTGCATTCGCTGCCACACAGACATTCGCGCTCTGCTAAAGCATTGCTTCCTAATGGGGCAACACTCTGTCTCTCTCTCTGGCAGAGCCCGGCTGCCAAATTGGAAACGTCCAGAGATTGCGCCCACAGGAAAGCTGCCAGCACTGAAAGCTCTAGCTGGTTTTCACTGTCCCTTGGAACTGCATTCGCTGCCACACAGACATTCGCGCTCTGCTAAAGCTTAACTTGGTAATTGGGCAACATTCTGTATCTCTCTCTGGCAGAGCCCGGCTGCCAAATTGGAAACGTCCAGAGATTGCGCCCACAGGAAAGCTGCCAGCACTGAAAGCTCTAGCTGGTTTTCACTGTCCCTTGGAACTGCATTCGCTGCCACACAGACATTCGCGCTCTGCTAAAGCATTGCTTCCTAATGGGGCAACACTCTGTATCTCTCTCTGGCAGAGCCCGGCTGCCAAATTGGAAACGTCCAGAGATTGCGCCCACAGGAAAGCTGCCAGCACTGAAAGCTCTAGCTGGTTTTCACTGTCCCTTGGAACTGCATTCGCTGCCACACAGACATTCGCGCTCTGCTAAAGCATTGCTTCGTAATGGGGCAACATTCTGTATCTCTCTCTGGCAGAGCCCGGCTGCCAAATTGGAAACGTCCAGAGATTGCGCCCACAGGAAAGCTGCCAGCACTGAAAGCTCTAGCTGGTTTTCACTGTCCCTTGGAACTGCATTCGCTGCCACACAGACATTCGCGCTCTGCTAAAGCATTGCTTCGTAATGGGGCAACACTCTGTATCTCTCTCTGGCAGAGCCCGGCTGCCAAATTGGAAACGTCCAGACATTGCGCCCACAGGAAAGCTGCCAGCACTGAAAGCTCTAGCTGGTTTTCACTGTCCCTTGGAACTGCATTCGCTGCCACACAGACATTCGCGCTCTGCTAAAGCATTGCTTCCTAATGGGGCAACACTCTGTATCTCTCTCTGGCAGAGCCCGGCTGCCAAATTGGAAACGTCCAGAGATTGCGCCCACAGGAAAGCTGCCAGCACTGAAAGCTCTAGCTGGTTTTCACTGTCCCTTGGAACTGCATTCGCTGCCACACAGACATTCGCGCTCTGCTAAAGCATTGCTTCGTAAAGGGGCAACATTCTGTATCTCTCTCTGGCAGAGCCCGGCTGCCAAATTGGAAACGTCCAGAGATTGCACCCACAGGAAAGCTGCCAGCACTGAAAGCTCTAGCTGGTTTTCACTGTCCCTTGGAACTGCATTCGCTGCCACACAGACATTCGCGCTCTGCTAAAGCATTGCTTCCTAATGGGGCAACACTCTGTCTCTCTCTCTGGCAGAGCCCGGCTGCCAAATTGGAAACGTCCAGAGATTGCGCCCACAGGAAAGCTGCCAGCACTGAAAGCTCTAGCTGGTTTTCACTGTCCCTTGGAACTGCATTCGCTGCCACACAGACATTCGCGCTCTGCTAAAGCTTAACTTGGTAATTGGGCAACATTCTGTATCTCTCTCTGGCAGAGCCCGGCTGCCAAATTGGAAACGTCCAGAGATTGCGCCCACAGGAAAGCTGCCAGCACTGAAAGCTCTAGCTGGTTTTCACTGTCCCTTGGAACTGCATTCGCTGCCACACAGACATTCGCGCTCTGCTAAAGCATTGCTTCGTAATGGGGCAACACTCTGTATCTCTCTCTGGCAGAGCCCGGCTGCCAAATTGGAAACGTCCAGAGATTGCGCCCACAGGAAAGCTGCCAGCACTGAAAGCTCTAGCTGGTTTTCACTGTCCCTTGGAACTGCATTCGCTGCCACACAGACATTCGCGCTCTGCTAAAGCATTGCTTCGTAATGGGGCAACATTCTGTATCTCTCTCTGGCAGAGCCCGGCTGCCAAATTGGAAACGTCCAGAGATTGCGCCCACAGGAAAGCTGCCAGCACTGAAAGCTCTAGCTGGTTTTCACTGTCCCTTGGAACTGCATTCGCTGCCACACAGACATTCGCGCTCTGCTAAAGCATTGCTTCGTAATGGGGCAACACTCTGTATCTCTCTCTGGCAGAGCCCGGCTGCCAAATTGGAAACGTCCAGAGATTGCGCCCACAGGAAAGCTGCCAGCACTGAAAGCTCTAGCTGGTTTTCACTGTCCCTTGGAACTGCATTCGCTGCCACACAGATATTCGCGCTCTGCTAAAGCATTGCTTCCTAATGGGGCAACACTCTGTATCTCTCTCTGGCAGAGCCCGGCTGCCAAATTGGAAACGTCCAGAGATTGCGCCCACAGGAAAGCTGCCAGCACTGAAAGCTCTAGCTGGTTTTCACTGTCCCTTGGAACTGCATTCGCTGCCACACAGACATTCGCGCTCTGCTAAAGCATTGCTTCCTAATGGGGCAACACTCTGTATCTCTCTCTGGCAGAGCCCGGCTGCCAAATTGGAAACGTCCAGAGATTGCACCCACAGGAAAGCTGCCAGCACTGAAAGCTCTAGCTGGTTTTCACTGTCCCTTGGAACTGCATTCGCTGCCACACAGACATTCGCGCTCTGCTAAAGCATTGCTTCCTAATGGGGCAACACTCTGTCTCTCTCTCTGGCAGAGCCCGGCTGCCAAATTGGAAACGTCCAGAGATTGCGCCCACAGGAAAGCTGCCAGCACTGAAAGCTCTAGCTGGTTTTCACTGTCCCTTGGAACTGCATTCGCTGCCACACAGACATTCGCGCTCTGCTAAAGCATTGCTTCCTAATGGGGCAACACTCTGTATCTCTCTCTGGCAGAGCCCGGCTGCCAAATTGGAAACGTCCAGAGATTGCGCCCACAGGAAAGCTGCCAGCACTGAAAACTGTAGCTGGTTTTCACTGTCCCTTGGAACTGCATTCGCTGCCACACAGACATTCGCGCTCTGCTAAAGCATTGCTTCCTAATGGGGCAACACTCTGTATCTCTCTCTGGCAGAGCCCGGCTGCCAAATTGGAAACGTCCAGAGATTGCGCCCACAGGAAAGCTGCCAGCACTGAAAACTGTAGCTGGTTTTCACTGTCCCTTGGAACTGCATTCGCTGCCACACAGACATTCGCGCTCTGCTAAAGCTTAACTTGGTAATTGGGCAACATTCTGTATCTCTCTCTGGCAGAGCCCGGCTGCCAAATTGGAAACGTCCAGAGATTGCGCCCACAGGAAAGCTGCCAGCACTGAAAGCTCTAGCTGGTTTTCACTGTCCCTTGGAACTGCATTCGCTGCCACACAGACATTCGCGCTCTGCTAAAGCATTGCTTCGTAATGGGGCAACACTCTGTATCTCTCTCTGGCAGAGCCCGGCTGCCAAATTGGAAACGTCCAGAGATTGCGCCCACAGGAAAGCTGCCAGCACTGAAAGCTCTAGCTGGTTTTCACTGTCCCTTGGAACTGCATTCGCTGCCACACAGACATTCGCGCTCTGCTAAAGCATTGCTTCGTAATGGGGCAACACTCTGTATCTCTCTCTGGCAGAGCCCGGCTGCCAAATTGGAAACGTCCAGAGATTGCACCCACAGGAAAGCTGCCAGCACTGAAAGCTCTAGCTGGTTTTCACTGTCCCTTGGAGCTGCATTCGCTGCCACACAGATATTCGCGCTCTGCTAAAGCATTGCTTCCTAATGGGGCAACACTCTGTATCTCTCTCTGGCAGAGCCCGGCTGCCAAATTGGAAACGTCCAGAGATTGCGCCCACAGGAAAGCTGCCAGCACTGAAAGCTCTAGCTGGTTTTCACTGTCCCTTGGAACTGCATTCGCTGCCACACAGACATTCGCGCTCTGCTAAAGCTTAACTTGGTAATTGGGCAATATTCTGTATCTCTCTCTGGCAGAGCCCGGCTGCCAAATTGGAAACGTCCAGAGATTGCGCCCACAGGAAAGCTGCCAGCACTGAAAGCTCTAGCTGGTTTTCACTGTCCCTTGGAACTGCATTCGCTGCCACACAGACATTCGCGCTCTGCTAAAGCATTGCTTCCTAATGGGGCAACACTCTGTATATCTCTCTGGCAGAGCCCGGCTGCCAAATTGGAAACGTCCAGAGATTGCGCCCACAGGAAAGCTGCCAGCACTGAAAGCTCTAGCTGGTTTTCACTGTCCCTTGGAGCTGCATTCGCTGCCACACAGACATTCGCGCTCTGCTAAAGCATTGCTTCGTAATGGGGCAACACTCTGTATCTCTCTCTGGCAGAGCCCGGCTGCCAAATTGGAAACGTCCAGAGATTGCGCCCACAGGAAAGCTGCCAGCACTGAAAACTGTAGCTGGTTTTCACTGTCCCTTGGAACTGCATTCGCTGCCACACAGACATTCGCGCTCTGCTAAAGCATTGCTTCCTAATGGGGCAACACTCTGTATCTCTCTCTGGCAGAGCCCGGCTGCCAAATTGTAAAGGTCCAGAGATTGCGCCCACAGGAAAGCTGCCAGCACTGAAAGCTCTAGCTGGTTTTCACTGTCCCTTGGAACTGCATTCGCTGCCACACAGACATTCGCGCTCTGCTAAAGCATTGCTTCCTAATGGGGCAACACTCTGTATCTCTCTCTGGCAGAGCCCGGCTGCCAAATTGGAAACGTCCAGAGATTGCGCCCACAGGAAAGCTGCCAGCACTGAAAGCTCTAGCTGGTTTTCACTGTCCCTTGGAACTGCATTCGCTGCCACACAGACATTCGCGCTCTGCTAAAGCATTGCTTCCTAATGGGGCAACATTCTGTATCTCTCTCTGGCAGAGCCCGGCTGCCAAATTGGAAACGTCCAGAGATTGCGCCCACAGGAAAGCTGCCAGCACTGAAAGCTCTAGCTGGTTTTCACTGTCCCTTGGAACTGCATTCGCTGCCACACAGACATTCGCGCTCTGCTAAAGCATTGCTTCGTAATGGGGCAACACTCTGTATCTCTCTCTGGCAGAGCCCGGCTGCCAAATTGGAAACGTCCAGAGATTGCGCCCACAGGAAAGCTGCCAGCACTGAAAGCTCTAGCTGGTTTTCACTGTCCCTTGGAACTGCATTCGCTGCCACACAGACATTCGCGCTCTGCTAAAGCATTGCTTCCTAATGGGGCAACACTCTGTATCTCTCTCTGGCAGAGCCCGGCTGCCAAATTGGAAACGTCCAGAGATTGCGCCCACAGGAAAGCTGCCAGCACTGAAAGCTCTAGCTGGTTTTCACTGTCCCTTGGAACTGCATTCGCTGCCACACAGACATTCGCGCTCTGCTAAAGCATTGCTTCCTAATGGGGCAACACTCTGTATCTCTCTCTGGCAGAGCCCGGCTGCCAAATTGGAAACGTCCAGAGATTGCGCCCACAGGAAAGCTGCCAGCACTGAAAGCTCTAGCTGGTTTTCACTGTCCCTTGGAACTGCATTCGCTGCCACACAGACATTCGCGCTCTGCTAAAGCATTGCTTCCTAAAGGGGCAACACTCTGTCTCTCTCTCTGGCAGAGCCCGGCTGCCAAATTGGAAACGTCCAGAGATTGCGCCCACAGGAAAGCTGCCAGCACTGAACGCTCTAGCTGGTTTTCACTGTCCCTTGGAACTGCATTCGCTGCCACACAGACATTCGCGCTCTGCTAAAGCATTGCTTCGTAATGGGGCAACATTCTGTATCTCTCTCTGGCAGAGCCCGGCTGCCAAATTGGAAACGTCCAGAGATTGCGCCCACAGGAAAGCTGCCAGCACTGAAAGCTCTAGCTGGTTTTCACTGTCCCTTGGAGCTGCATTCGCTGCCACACAGACATTCGCGCTCTGCTAAAGCATTGCTTCGTAATGGGGCAACACTCTGTATCTCTCTCTGGCAGAGCCCGGCTGCCAAATTGGAAACGTCCAGAGATTGCGCCCACAGGAAAGCTGCCAGCACTGAAAGCTCTAGCTGGTTTTCACTGTCCCTTGGAACTGCATTCGCTGCCACACAGACATTCGCGCTCTGCTAAAGCATTGCTTCCTAATGGGGCAACACTCTGTATCTCTCTCTGGCAGAGCCCGGCTGCCAAATTGGAAACGTCCAGAGATTGCGCCCACAGGAAAGCTGCCAGCACTGAAAGCTCTAGCTGGTTTTCACTGTCCCTTGGAGCTGCATTCGCTGCCACACAGACATTCGCGCTCTGCTAAAGCATTGCTTCGTAATGGGGCAACACTCTGTATCTCTCTCTGGCAGAGCCCGGCTGCCAAATTGGAAACGTCCAGACATTGCGCCCACAGGAAAGCTGCCAGCACTGAAAACTGTAGCTGGTTTTCACTGTCCCTTGGAACTGCATTCGCTGCCACACAGACATTCGCGCTCTGCTAAAGCATTGCTTCGTAATGGGGCAACATTCTGTATCTCTCTCTGGCAGAGCCTGGCTGACAAATTGGAAACGTCCAGAGATTGCACCCACAGGAAAGCTTCCAGCACTGAAAGCTCTAGCTGGTTTTCACTGTCCCTTGGAACTGCATTCGCTGCCACACAGACATTCGCGCTCTGCTAAAGCATTGCTTCGTAATGGGGCAACAATCTGTATCTCTCTCTGGCAGAGCCCGGCTGCCAAATTGGAAACGTCCAGAGATTGCGCCCACAGGAAAGCTGCCAGCACTGAAAGCTCTAGCTGGTTTTCACTGTCCCTTGGAACTGCATTCGCTGCCACACAGACATTCGCGCTCTGCTAAAGCATTGCTTCCTAACGGGGCAACACTCTGTCTCTCTCTCTGGCAGAGCCCGGCTGCCAAATTGGAAACGTCCAGAGATTGCGCCCACAGGAAAGCTGCCAGCACTGAAAGCTCTAGCTGGTTTTCACTGTCCCTTGGAACTGCATTCGCTGCCACACAGACATTCGCGCTCTGCTAAAGCATTGCTTCCTAATGGGGCAACACTCTGTCTCTCTCTCTGGCAGAGCCCGGCTGCCAAATTGGAAATGTCCAGAGATTGCGCCCACAGGAAAGCTGCCAGCTCTGAAAGCTCTAGCTGGTTTTCACTGTCCCTTGGAACTGCATTCGCTGCCACACAGACATTCGCGCTCTGCTAAAGCATTGCTTCGTAATGGGGCAACACTCTGTCTCTCTCTCTGGCAGAGCCCGGCTGCCAAATTGGAAACGTCCAGAGATTGCGCCCACAGGAAAGCTGCCAGCACTGAAAGCTCTAGCTGGTTTTCACTGTCCCTTGGAACTGCATTCGCTGCCACACAGACATTCGCGCTCTGCTAAAGCATTGCTTCGTAATGGGGCAACACTCTGTATCTCTCTCTGGCAGAGCCCGGCTGCCAAATTGGAAACGTCCAGACATTGCGCCCACAGGAAAGCTGCCAGCACTGAAAGCTCTAGCTGGTTTTCACTGTCCCTTGGAACTGCATTCGCTGCCACACAGACATTCGCGCTCTGCTAAAGCATTGCTTCCTAATGGGGCAACACTCTGTATCTCTCTCTGGCAGAGCCCGGCTGCCAAATTGGAAACGTCCAGACATTGCGCCCACAGGAAAGCTGCCAGCACTGAAAGCTCTAGCTGGTTTTCACTGTCCCTTGGAACTGCATTCGCTGCCACACAGACATTCGCGCTCTGCTAAAGCATTGCTTCGTAATGGGGCAACATTCTGTATCTCTCTCTGGCACAGCCCGGCTGCCAAATTGGAAACGTCCAGAGATTGCACCCACAGGAAAGCTGCCAGCACTGAAAGCTCTAGCTGGTTTTCACTGTCCCTTGGAACTGCATTCGCTGCCACACAGACATTCGCGCTCTGCTAAAGCATTGCTTCCTAATGGGGCAACACTCTGTCTCTCTCTCTGGCAGAGCCCGGCTGCCAAATTGGAAACGTCCAGAGATTGCGCCCACAGGAAAGCTGCCAGCACTGAAAGCTCTAACTGGTTTTCACTGTCCCTTGGAACTGCATTCGCTGCCACACAGACATTCGCGCTCTGCTAAAGCATTGCTTCCTAATGGGGCAACACTCTGTATCTCTCTCTGGCAGAGCCCGGCTGCCAAATTGGAAACGTCCAGAGATTGCGCCCACAGGAAAGCTGCCAGCACTGAAAGCTGTAGCTGGTTTTCACTGTCCCTTGGAACTGCATTCGCTGCCACACAGACATTCACGCTCTGCTAAAGCATTGCTTCCTAATGGGGCAACACTCTGTCTCTCTCTCTGGCAGAGCCCGGCTGCCAAATTGGAAACGTCCAGAGATTGCGCCCACAGGAAAGCTGCCAGCACTGAAAGCTCTAGCTGGTTTTCACTGTCCCTTGGAACTGCATTCGCTGCCACACAGACATTCGCGCTCTGCTAAAGCATTACTTCCTAATGGGGCAACACTCTGTATCTCTCTCTGGCAGAGCCCGGCTGCCAAATTGGAAACGTCCAGACATTGCGCCCACAGGAAAGCTGCCAGCACTGAAAGCTGTAGCTGGTTTTCACTGTCCCTTGGAACTGCATTCGCTGCCACACAGACATTCGCGCTCTGCTAAAGCATTGCTTCGTAATGGGGCAACACTCTGTATCTCTCTCTGGCAGAGCCCGGCTGCCAAATTGGAAACGTCCAGAGATTGCGCCCACAGGAAAGCTGCCAGCACTGAAAGCTCTAGCTGGTTTTCACTGTCCCTTGGAACTGCATTCGCTGCCACACAGACATTCGCGCTCTGCTAAAGCATTGCTTCGTAATGGGGCAACACTCTGTATCTCTCTCTGGCAGAGCCCGGCTGCCAAATTGGAAACGTCCAGAGATTGCGCCCACAGGAAAGCTGCCAGCACTGAAAGCTCTAGCTGGTTTTCACTGCCCCTTGGAACTGCATTCGCTGCCACACAGACATTCGCGCTCTGCTAAAGCATTGCTTCGTAATGGGGCAACATTCTGTATTTCTCTCTGGCACAGCCCGGCTGCCAAATTGGAAACGTCCAGAGATTGCGCCCACAGGAAAGCTGCCAGCACTGAAAGCTCTAGCTGGTTTTCACTGTCCCTTGGAACTGCATTCGCTGCCACACAGACATTCGCGCTCTGCTAAAGCATTGCTTCGTAATGGGGCAACACTCTGTATCTCTCTCTGGCAGAGCCCGGCTGCCAAATTGGAAACGTCCAGAGATTGCGCCCACAGGAAAGCTGCCAGCACTGAAAGCTCTAGCTGGTTTTCACTGTCCCTTGGAGCTGCATTCGCTGCCACACAGACATTCGCGCTCTGCTAAAGCATTGCTTCGTAATGGGGCAACACTCTGTATCTCTCCCTGGCAGAGCCCGGCTGCCAAATTGGAAACGTCCAGACATTGCGCCCACAGGAAAGCTGCCAGCACTGAAAGCTCTAGCTGGTTTTCACTGTCCCTTGGAACTGCATTCGCTGCCACACAGACATTCGCGCTCTGCTAAAGCATTGCTTCGTAATGCGGCAACACTCTGTATCTCTCCCTGGCAGAGCCCGGCTGCCAAATTGGAAACGTCCAGACATTGCGCCCACAGGAAAGCTGCCAGCACTGAAAGCTCTAGCTGGTTTTCACTGTCCCTTGGAACTGCATTCGCTGCCACACAGACATTCGCGCTCTGCTAAAGCATTGCTTCCTAATGGGGCAACACTCTGTATCTCTCTCTGGCAGAGCCTGGCTGCCAAATTGGAAACGTCCAGAGATTGCGCCCACAGGAAAGCTGCCAGCACTGAAAGCTCTAGCTGGTTTTCACTGTCCCTTGGAACTGCATTCGCTGCCACACAGACATTCGCGCTCTGCTAAAGCATTGCTTCCTAATGGGGCAACACTCTGTATCTCTCTCTGGCAGAGCCCGGCTGCCAAATTGGAAACGTCCAGAGATTGCGCCCACAGGAAAGCTGCCAGCACTGAAAGCTCTAGCTGGTTTTCACTGTCCCTTGGAACTGCATTCGCTGCCACACAGACATTCGCGCTCTACTAAAGCATTGCTTCGTAATGGGGCAACACTCTGTATCTCTCTGTGGCAGAGCCCGGCTGCCAAATTGGAAACGTCCAGAGATTGCGCCCACAGGAAAGCTGCCAGCACTGAAAGCTCTAGCTGGTTTTCACTGTCCCTTGGAACTGCATTCGCTGCCACACAGACATTCGCGCTCTGCTAAAGCATTGCTTCGTAATGGGGCAACACTCTGTATCTCTCTCTGGCAGAGCCCGGCTGCCAAATTGGAAACGTCCAGACATTGCGCCCACAGGAAAGCTGCCAGCACTGAAAACTGTAGCTGGTTTTCACTGTCCCTTGGAACTGCATTCGCTGCCACACAGACATTCGCGCTCTGCTAAAGCATTGCTTCGTAATGGGGCAACAATCTGTATCTCTCTCTGGCAGAGCCCGGCTGCCAAATTGGAAACGTCCAGAGATTGCGCCCACAGGAAAGCTGCCAGCACTGAAAGCTCTAGCTGGTTTTCACTGTCCCTTGGAACTGCATTCGCTGCCACACAGACATTCGCGCTCTGCTAAAGCATTGCTTCGTAATGGGGCAACATTCTGTATCTCTCTCTGGCAGAGCCCGGCTGCCAAATTGGAAACGTCCAGAGATTGCACCCACAGGAAAGCTTCCAGCACTGAAAGCTCTAGCTGGTTTTCACTGTCCCTTGGAACTGCATTCGCTGCCACACAGACATTCGCGCTCTGCTAAAGCATTGCTTCGTAATGGGGCAACAATCTGTATCTCTCTCTGGCAGAGCCCGGCTGCCAAATTGGAAACGTCCAGAGATTGCGCCCACAGGAAAGCTGCCAGCACTGAAAGCTCTAGCTGGTTTTCACTGTCCCTTGGAACTGCATTCGCTGCCACACAGACATTCGCGCTCTGCTAAAGCATTGCTTCGTAATGGGGCAACATTCTGTCTCTCTCTCTGGCAGAGCCCGGCTGCCAAATTGGAAACGTCCAGAGATTGCACCCACAGGAAAGCTTCCAGCACTGAAAGCTCTAGCTGGTTTTCACTGTCCCTTGGAACTGCATTCGCTGCCACACAGACATTCGCGCTCTGCTAAAGCATTGCTTCGTAATGGGGCAACACTCTGTATCTCTCTCTGGCAGAGCCCGGCTGCCAAATTGGAAACGTCCAGAGATTGCGCCCACAGGAAAGCTGCCAGCACTGAAAGCTCTAGCTGGTTTTCACTGTCCCTTGGAACTGCATTCGCTGCCACACAGACATTCGCGCTCTGCTAAAGCATTGCTTCCTAATGGGGCAATACTCTGTCTCTCTCTCTGGCAGAGCCCGGCTGCCAAATTGGAAACGTCCAGAGATTGCGCCCACAGGAAAGCTGCCAGCACTGAAAGCTCTAGCTGGTTTTCACTGTCCCTTGGAACTGCATTCGCTGCCACACAGACATTCGCGCTCTGCTAAAGCATTGCTTCCTAATGGGGCAACACTCTGTATCTCTCTCTGGCAGAGCCCGGCTGCCAAATTGGAAACGTCCAGAGATTGCGCCCACAGGAAAGCTGCCAGCACTGAAAGCTCTAGCTGGTTTTCACTGTCCCTTGGAACTGCATTCGCTGCCACACAGACATTCGCGCTCTGCTAAAGCATTGCTTCGTAATGGGGCAACACTCTGTATCTCTCTCTGGCAGAGCCCGGCTGCCAAATTGGAAACGTCCAGAGATTGCGCCCACAGGAAAGCTGCCAGCACTGAAAGCTCTAGCTGGTTTTCACTGTCCCTTGGAGCTGCATTCGCTGCCACACAGACATTCGCGCTCTGCTAAAGCATTGCTTCCTAATGGGGCAACACTCTGTATCTCTCCCTGGCAGAGCCCGGCTGCCAAATTGGAAACGTCCAGAGATTGCGCCCACAGGAAAGCTGCCAGCACTGAAAGCTCTAGCTGGTTTTCACTGTCCCTTGGAACTGCATTCGCTGCCACACAGACATTCGCGCTCTGCTAAAGCATTGCTTCCTAATGGGGCAACACTCTGTATTTCTCTCTGGCAGAGCCCGGCTGCCAAATTGGAAACGTCCAGACATTGCGCCCACAGGAAAGCTGCCAGCACTGAAAACTGTAGCTGGGTTTCACTGTCCCTTGGAACTGCATTCGCTGCCACACAGACATTCGCGCTCTGCTAAAGCATTGCTTCGTAATGGGGCAACACTCTGTATCTCTCTCTGGCAGAGCCCGGCTGCCAAATTGGAAACGTCCAGAGATTGCGCCCACAGGAAAGCTGCCAGCACTGAAAGCTCTAGCTGGTTTTCACTGTCCCTTGGAACTGCATTGGCTGCCACACAGACATTCGCGCTCAGCTAAAGCATTGCTTCGTAATGGGGCAACATTCTGTATCTCTCTCTGGCAGAGCCCGGCTGCCAAATTGGAAACGTCCAGAGATTTCGCCCACAGGAAAGCTGCCAGCACTGAAAGCTCTAGCTGGTTTTCACTGTCCCTTGGAACTGCATTCGCTGCCACACAGACATTCGCGCTCTGCTAAAGCATTGCTTCGTAATGGGGCAACACTCTGTATCTCTCTCTGGCAGAGCCCGGCTGCCAAATTGGAAACGTCCAGAGATTGCGCCCACAGGAAAGCTGCCAGCACTGAAAGCTCTAGCTGGTTTTCACTGTCCCTTGGAACTGCATTCGCTGCCACACAGACATTCGCGCTCTGCTAAAGCATTGCTTCGTAATGGGGCAACATTCTGTATCTCTCTCTGGCAGAGCCCGGCTGCCAAATTGGAAACGTCCAGAGATTGCGCCCACAGGAAAGCTGCCAGCACTGAAAGCTCTAGCTGGTTTTCACTGTCCCTTGGAACTGCATTCGCTGCCACACAGACATTCGCGCTCTGCTAAAGCATTGCTTCCTAATGGGGCAACACTCTGTATCTCTCTCTGGCAGAGCCCGGCTGCCAAATTGGAAACGTCCAGAGATTGCGCCCACAGGAAAGCTGCCAGCACTGAAAGCTCTAGCTGGTTTTCACTGTCCCTTGGAACTGCATTCGCTGCCACAGACATTCGCGCTCTGCTAAAGCATTGCTTCCTAAAGGGGCAACACTCTGTCTCTCTCTCTGGCAGAGCCCGGCTTCCAAATTGGAAACGTCCAGACATTGCGCCCACAGGAAAGCTGCCAGCACTGAACGCTCTAGCTGGTTTTCACTGTCCCTTGGAACTGCATTCGCTGCCACACAGACATTCGCGCTCTGCTAAAGCATTGCTTCGTAATGGGGCAACATTCTGTATCTCTCTCTGGCAGAGCCCGGCTGCCAAATTGGAAACGTCCAGAGATTGCGCCCACAGGAAAGCTGCCAGCACTGAAAGCTCTAGCTGGTTTTCACTGTCCCTTGGATCTGCATTCGCTGCCACACAGACATTCGCGCTCTGCTAAAGCATTGCTTCCTAATGGGGCAACACTCTGTATCTCTCTCTGGCAGAGCCCGGCTGCCAAATTGGAAACGTCCAGAGATTGCGCCCACAGGAAAGCTGCCAGCACTGAAAGCTCTAGCTGGTTTTCACTGTCCCTTGGAACTGCATTCGCTGCCACACAGACATTCGCGCTCTGCTAAAGCATTGCTTCGTAATGGGGCAACACTCTGTATCTCTCTCTGGCAGAGCCCGGCTGCCAAATTGGAAACGTCCAGAGATTGCGCCCACAGGAAAGCTGCCAGCACTGAAAGCTCTAGCTGGTTTTCACTGTCCCTTGGAGCTGCATTCGCTGCCACACAGACATTCGCGCTCTGCTAAAGCATTGCTTCGTAATGGGGCAACACTCTGTATCTCTCTCTGGCAGAGCCCGGCTGCCAAATTGGAAACGTCCAGACATTGCGCCCACAGGAAAGCTGCCAGCACTGAAAGCTCTAGCTGGTTTTCACTGTCCCTTGGAACTGCATTCGCTGCCACACAGACATTCGCGCTCTGCTAAAGCATTGCTTCGTAATGGGGCAACACTCTGTATCTCTCTCTGGCAGAGCCCGGCTGCCAAATTGTAAACGTCCAGACATTGCGCCCACAGGAAAGCTGCCAGCACTGAAAACTGTAGCTGGTTTTCACTGTCCCTTGGAACTGCATTCGCTGCCACACAGACATTCGCGCTCTGCTAAAGCATTGCTTCGTAATGGGGCAACATTCTGTATCTCTCTCTGGCAGAGCCTGGCTGACAAATTGGAAACGTCCAGAGATTGCACCCACAGGAAAGCTTCCAGCACTGAAAGCTCTAGCTGGTTTTCACTGTCCCTTGGAACTGCATTCGCTGCCACACAGACATTCGCGCTCTGCTAAAGCATTGCTTCGTAATGGGGCAACAATCTGTATCTCTCTCTGGCAGAGCCCGGCTGCCAAATTGGAAACGTCCAGAGATTGCGCCCACAGGAAAGCTGCCAGCACTGAAAGCTCTAGCTGGTTTTCACTGTCCCTTGGAACTGCATTCGCTGCCACACAGACATTCGCGCTCTGCTAAAGCATTGCTTCCTAATGGGGCAACACTCTGTATCTCTCTCTGGCAGAGCCCGGCTGCCAAATTGGAAACGTCCAGAGATTGCGCCCACAGGAAAGCTGCCAGCACTGAAAGCTCTAGCTGGTTTTCACTGTCCCTTGGAGCTGCATTCGCTGCCACACAGACATTCGCGCTCTGCTAAAGCATTGCTTCGTAATGGGGCAACACTCTGTATCTCTCTCTGGCAGAGCCCGGCTGCCAAATTGGAAACGTCCAGACATTGCGCCCACAGGAAAGCTGCCAGCACTGAAAGCTCTAGCTGGTTTTCACTGTCCCTTGGAACTGCATTCGCTGCCACACAGACATTCGCGCTCTGCTAAAGCATTGCTTCGTAATGGGGCAACACTCTGTATCTCTCTCTGGCAGAGCCCGGCTGCCAAATTGTAAACGTCCAGACATTGCGCCCACAGGAAAGCTGCCAGCACTGAAAACTGTAGCTGGTTTTCACTGTCCCTTGGAACTGCATTCGCTGCCACACAGACATTCGCGCTCTGCTAAAGCATTGCTTCGTAATGGGGCAACATTCTGTATCTCTCTCTGGCAGAGCCTGGCTTCCAAATTGGAAACGTCCAGACATTGCACCCACAGGAAAGCTTCCAGCACTGAAAGCTCTAGCTGGTTTTCACTGTCCCTTGGAACTGCATTCGCTGCCACACAGACATTCGCGCTCTGCTAAAGCATTGCTTCGTAATGGGGCAACAATCTGTATCTCTCTCTGGCAGAGCCCGGCTGCCAAATTGGAAACGTCCAGAGATTGCGCCCACAGGAAAGCTGCCAGCACTGAAAGCTCTAGCTGGTTTTCACTGTCCCTTGGAACTGCATTCGCTGCCACACAGACATTCGCGCTCTGCTAAAGCATTGCTTCGTAATGGGGCAACACTCTGTCTCTCTCTCTGGCAGAGCCCGGCTGCCAAATTGGAAACGTCCAGAGATTGCGCCCACAGGAAAGCTGCCAGCACTGAAAGCTCTAGCTGGTTTTCACTGTCCCTTGGAACTGCATTCGCTGCCACACAGACATTCGCGCTCTGCTAAAGCATTGCTTCCTAATGGGGCAACACTCTGTCTCTCTCTCTGGCAGAGCCCGGCTGCCAAATTGGAAATGTCCAGAGATTGCGCCCACAGGAAAGCTGCCAGCTCTGAAAGCTCTAGCTGGTTTTCACTGTCCCTTGGAACTGCATTCGCTGCCACACAGACATTCGCGCTCTGCTAAAGCATTGCTTCGTAATGGGGCAACACTCTGTCTCTCTCTCTGGCAGAGCCCGGCTGCCAAATTGGAAACGTCCAGAGATTGCGCCCACAGGAAAGCTGCCAGCACTGAAAGCTCTAGCTGGTTTTCACTGTCCCTTGGAACTGCATTCGCTGCCACACAGACATTCGCGCTCTGCTAAAGCATTGCTTTGTAATGGGGCAACATTCTGTATCTCTCTCTGGCAGAGCCCGGCTGCCAAATTGGAAACGTCCAGAGATTGCGCCCACAGAAAAGCTGCCAGCACTGAAAGCTCTAGCTGGTTTTCACTGTCCCTTGGAGCTGCATTCGCTGCCACACAGACATTCGCGCTCTGCTAAAGCATTGCTTCGTAATGGGGCAACACTCTGTCTCTCTCTCTGGCAGAGCCCGGCTGCCAAATTGGAAACGTCCAGAGATTGCGCCCACAGGAAAGCTGCCAGCACTGAAAGCTCTAGCTGGTTTTCACTGTCCCTTGGAACTGCATTCGCTGCCACACAGACATTCGCGCTCTGCTAAAGCATTGCTTCGTAATGGGGCAACACTCTGTATCTCTCTCTGGCAGAGCCCGGCTGCCAAATTGGAAACGTCCAGAGATTGCGCCCACAGGAAAGCTGCCAGCACTGAAAGCTCTAGCTGGTTTTCACTGTCCCTTGGAACTGCATTCGCTGCCACACAGACATTCGCGCTCTGCTAAAGCATTGCTTCGTAATGGGGCAACACTCTGTATCTCTCTCTGGCAGAGCCCGGCTGCCAAATTGGAAACGTCCAGAGATTGCGCCCACAGGAAAGCTGCCAGCACTGAAAGCTCTAGCTGGTTTTCACTGTCCCTTGGAACTGCATTCGCTGCCACACAGACATTCGCGCTCTGCTAAAGCATTACTTCCTAATGGGGCAACACTCTGTATCTCTCTCTGGCAGAGCCCGGCTGCCAAATTGGAAACGTCCAGAGATTGCGCCCACAGGAAAGCTGCCAGCACTGAAAGCTCTAGCTGGTTTTCACTGTCCCTTGGAGCTGCATTCGCTGCCACACAGACATTCGCCCTCTGCTAAAGCATTGCTTCGTAATGGGGCAACACTCTGTCTCTCTCTCTGGCAGAGCCCGGCTGCCAAATTGGAAACATCCAGACATTGCGCCCACAGGAAAGCTGCCAGCACTGAAAGCTCTAGCTGGTTTTCACTGTCCCTTGGAACTGCATTCGCTGCCACACAGACATTCGCGCTCTGCTAAAGCATTGCTTCCTAATGGGGCAACACTCTGTATCTCTCTCTGGCAGAGCCCGGCTGCCAAATTGGAAACGTCCAGAGATTGCGCCCACAGGAAAGCTGCCAGCACTGAAAACTGTAGCTGGTTTTCACTGTCCCTTGGAACTGCATTCGCTGCCACACAGACATTCGCGCTCTGCTAAAGCATTGCTTCGTAATGGGGCAACACTCTGTATCTCTCTCTGGCAGAGCCCGGCTGCCAAATTGGAAACGTCCAGAGATTGCGCCCACAGGAAAGCTGCCAGCACTGAAAGCTCTAGCTGGTTTTCACTGTCCCTTGGAACTGCATTCGCTGCCACACAGACATTCGCGCTCTGCTAAAGCATTGCTTCCTAATGGGGCAACACTCTGTATCTCTCTCTGGCAGAGCCCGGCTGCCAAATTGGAAACGTCCAGACATTGCGCCCACAGGAAAGCTGCCAGCACTGAAAGCTCTAGCTGGTTTTCACTGTCCCTTGGAACTGCATTCGCTGCCACACAGACATTCGCGCTCTGCTAAAGCTTTGCTTCGTAATGGGGCAACATTCTGTATCTCTCTCTGGCAGAGCCCGGCTGCCAAATTGGAAACGTCCAGAGATTGCACCCACAGGAAAGCTGCCAGCACTGAAAGCTCTAGCTGGTTTTCACTGTCCCTTGGAACTGCATTCGCTGCCACACAGACATTCGCGCTCTGCTAAAGCATTGCTTCCTAATGGGGCAACACTCTGTCTCTCTCTCTGGCAGAGCCCGGCTGCCAAATTGGAAACGTCCAGAGATTGCGCCCACAGGAAAGCTGCCAGCACTGAAAGCTCTAGCTGGTTTTCACTGTCCCTTGGAACTGCATTCGCTGCCACACAGACATTCGCGCTCTGCTAAAGCATTGCTTCCTAATGGGGCAACACTCTGTATCTCTCTCTGGCAGAGCCCGGCTGCCAAATTGGAAACGTCCAGAGATTGCGCCCACAGGAAAGCTGCCAGCACTGAAAGCTCTAGCTGGTTTTCACTGTCCCTTGGAACTGCATTCGCTGCCACACAGACATTCGCGCTCTGCTAAAGCATTGCTTCCTAATGGGGCAACACTCTGTATCTCTCTCTGGCAGAGCCCGGCTGCCAAATTGGAAACGTCCAGAGATTGCGCCCACAGGAAAGCTGCCAGCACTGAAAGCTCTAGCTGGTTTTCACTGTCCCTTGGAACTGCATTCGCTGCCACACAGACATTCGCGCTCTGCTAAAGCATTGCTTCCTAATGGGGCAACACTCTGTATCTCTCTCTGGCAGAGCCCGGCTGCCAAATTGGAAACGTCCAGACATTGCGCCCACAGGAAAGCTGCCAGCACTGAAAACTGTAGCTGGGTTTCACTGTCCCTTGGAACTGCATT
The DNA here is from genome assembly GCF_035582795.1 of Mycteria americana. Classification (NCBI taxonomy): domain Eukaryota; kingdom Metazoa; phylum Chordata; class Aves; order Ciconiiformes; family Ciconiidae; genus Mycteria; species Mycteria americana. The sequence continues at coordinate 1,063,880 of NW_027445635.1, forward strand.
CGCTGCCACACAGACATTCGCGCTCTGCTAAAGCATTGCTTCGTAATGGGGCAACACTCTGTATCTCTCTCTGGCAGAGCCCGGCTGCCAAATTGGAAACGTCCAGACATTGCGCCCACAGGAAAGCTGCCAGCACTGAAAGCTCTAGCTGGTTTTCACTGTCCCTTGGAACTGCATTGGCTGCCACACAGACATTCGCGCTCAGCTAAAGCATTGCTTCGTAATGGGGCAACATTCTGTATCTCTCTCTGGCAGAGCCCGGCTGCCAAATTGGAAACGTCCAGAGATTTCGCCCACAGGAAAGCTGCCAGCACTGAAAGCTCTAGCTGGTTTTCACTGTCCCTTGGAACTGCATTCGCTGCCACACAGACATTCGCGCTCTGCTAAAGCATTGCTTCGTAATGGGGCAACACTCTGTATCTCTCTCTGGCAGAGCCCGGCTGCCAAATTGGAAACGTCCAGAGATTGCGCCCACAGGAAAGCTGCCAGCACTGAAAGCTCTAGCTGGTTTTCACTGTCCCTTGGAACTGCATTCGCTGCCACACAGACATTCGCGCTCTGCTAAAGCATTGCTTCGTAATGGGGCAACACTCTGTCTCTCTCTCTGGCAGAGCCCGGCTGCCAAATTGGAAACGTCCAGAGATTGCGCCCACAGGAAAGCTGCCAGCACTGAAAGCTCTAGCTGGTTTTCACTGTCCCTTGGAACTGCATTCGCTGCCACACAGACATTCGCGCTCTGCTAAAGCATTGCTTCCTAATGGGGCAACACTCTGTCTCTCTCTCTGGCAGAGCCCGGCTGCCAAATTGGAAATGTCCAGAGATTGCGCCCACAGGAAAGCTGCCAGCTCTGAAAGCTCTAGCTGGTTTTCACTGTCCCTTGGAACTGCATTCGCTGCCACACAGACATTCGCGCTCTGCTAAAGCATTGCTTCGTAATGGGGCAACACTCTGTCTCTCTCTCTGGCAGAGCCCGGCTGCCAAATTGGAAACGTCCAGAGATTGCGCCCACAGGAAAGCTGCCAGCACTGAAAGCTCTAGCTGGTTTTCACTGTCCCTTGGAACTGCATTCGCTGCCACACAGACATTCGCGCTCTGCTAAAGCATTGCTTTGTAATGGGGCAACATTCTGTATCTCTCTCTGGCAGAGCCCGGCTGCCAAATTGGAAACGTCCAGAGATTGCGCCCACAGAAAAGCTGCCAGCACTGAAAGCTCTAGCTGGTTTTCACTGTCCCTTGGAGCTGCATTCGCTGCCACACAGACATTCGCGCTCTGCTAAAGCATTGCTTCGTAATGGGGCAACACTCTGTCTCTCTCTCTGGCAGAGCCCGGCTGCCAAATTGGAAACGTCCAGAGATTGCGCCCACAGGAAAGCTGCCAGCACTGAAAGCTCTAGCTGGTTTTCACTGTCCCTTGGAACTGCATTCGCTGCCACACAGACATTCGCGCTCTGCTAAAGCATTGCTTCCTAAAGGGGCAACACTCTGTATCTCTCTCTGGCAGAGCCCGGCTGCCAAATTGGAAACGTCCAGAGATTGCGCCCACAGGAAAGCTGCCAGCACTGAAAGCTCTAGCTGGTTTTCACTGTCCCTTGGAACTGCATTCGCTGCCACACAGACATTCGCGCTCTGCTAAAGCATTGCTTCGTAATGGGGCAACACTCTGTATCTCTCTCTGGCAGAGCCCGGCTGCCAAATTGGAAACGTCCAGAGATTGCGCCCACAGGAAAGCTGCCAGCACTGAAAGCTCTAGCTGGTTTTCACTGTCCCTTGGAACTGCATTCGCTGCCACACAGACATTCGCGCTCTGCTAAAGCATTACTTCCTAATGGGGCAACACTCTGTATCTCTCTCTGGCAGAGCCCGGCTGCCAAATTGGAAACGTCCAGAGATTGCGCCCACAGGAAAGCTGCCAGCACTGAAAGCTCTAGCTGGTTTTCACTGTCCCTTGGAGCTGCATTCGCTGCCACACAGACATTCGCCCTCTGCTAAAGCATTGCTTCGTAATGGGGCAACACTCTGTCTCTCTCTCTGGCAGAGCCCGGCTGCCAAATTGGAAACATCCAGACATTGCGCCCACAGGAAAGCTGCCAGCACTGAAAGCTCTAGCTGGTTTTCACTGTCCCTTGGAACTGCATTCGCTGCCACACAGACATTCGCGCTCTGCTAAAGCATTGCTTCCTAATGGGGCAACACTCTGTATCTCTCTCTGGCAGAGCCCGGCTGCCAAATTGGAAACGTCCAGAGATTGCGCCCACAGGAAAGCTGCCAGCACTGAAAACTGTAGCTGGTTTTCACTGTCCCTTGGAACTGCATTCGCTGCCACACAGACATTCGCGCTCTGCTAAAGCATTGCTTCGTAATGGGGCAACACTCTGTATCTCTCTCTGGCAGAGCCCGGCTGCCAAATTGGAAACGTCCAGAGATTGCGCCCACAGGAAAGCTGCCAGCACTGAAAGCTCTAGCTGGTTTTCACTGTCCCTTGGAACTGCATTCGCTGCCACACAGACATTCGCGCTCTGCTAAAGCATTGCTTCCTAATGGGGCAACACTCTGTATCTCTCTCTGGCAGAGCCCGGCTGCCAAATTGGAAACGTCCAGACATTGCGCCCACAGGAAAGCTGCCAGCACTGAAAGCTCTAGCTGGTTTTCACTGTCCCTTGGAACTGCATTCGCTGCCACACAGACATTCGCGCTCTGCTAAAGCTTTGCTTCGTAATGGGGCAACATTCTGTATCTCTCTCTGGCAGAGCCCGGCTGCCAAATTGGAAACGTCCAGAGATTGCACCCACAGGAAAGCTGCCAGCACTGAAAGCTCTAGCTGGTTTTCACTGTCCCTTGGAACTGCATTCGCTGCCACACAGACATTCGCGCTCTGCTAAAGCATTGCTTCCTAATGGGGCAACACTCTGTCTCTCTCTCTGGCAGAGCCCGGCTGCCAAATTGGAAACGTCCAGAGATTGCGCCCACAGGAAAGCTGCCAGCACTGAAAGCTCTAGCTGGTTTTCACTGTCCCTTGGAACTGCATTCGCTGCCACACAGACATTCGCGCTCTGCTAAAGCATTGCTTCCTAATGGGGCAACACTCTGTATCTCTCTCTGGCAGAGCCCGGCTGCCAAATTGGAAACGTCCAGAGATTGCGCCCACAGGAAAGCTGCCAGCACTGAAAGCTCTAGCTGGTTTTCACTGTCCCTTGGAACTGCATTCGCTGCCACACAGACATTCGCGCTCTGCTAAAGCATTGCTTCCTAATGGGGCAACACTCTGTATCTCTCTCTGGCAGAGCCCGGCTGCCAAATTGGAAACGTCCAGAGATTGCGCCCACAGGAAAGCTGCCAGCACTGAAAGCTCTAGCTGGTTTTCACTGTCCCTTGGAACTGCATTCGCTGCCACACAGACATTCGCGCTCTGCTAAAGCATTGCTTCCTAATGGGGCAACACTCTGTATCTCTCTCTGGCAGAGCCCGGCTGCCAAATTGGAAACGTCCAGACATTGCGCCCACAGGAAAGCTGCCAGCACTGAAAACTGTAGCTGGGTTTCACTGTCCCTTGGAACTGCATTCGCTGCCACACAGACATTCGCGCTCTGCTAAAGCATTGCTTCGTAATGGGGCAACACTCTGTATCTCTCTCTGGCAGAGCCCGGCTGCCAAATTGGAAACGTCCAGACATTGCGCCCACAGGAAAGCTGCCAGCACTGAAAGCTCTAGCTGGTTTTCACTGTCCCTTGGAACTGCATTGGCTGCCACACAGACATTCGCGCTCAGCTAAAGCATTGCTTCGTAATGGGGCAACATTCTGTATCTCTCTCTGGCAGAGCCCGGCTGCCAAATTGGAAACGTCCAGAGATTTCGCCCACAGGAAAGCTGCCAGCACTGAAAGCTCTAGCTGGTTTTCACTGTCCCTTGGAACTGCATTCGCTGCCACACAGACATTCGCGCTCTGCTAAAGCATTGCTTCGTAATGGGGCAACACTCTGTATCTCTCTCTGGCAGAGCCCGGCTGCCAAATTGGAAACGTCCAGAGATTGCGCCCACAGGAAAGCTGCCAGCACTGAAAGCTCTAGCTGGTTTTCACTGTCCCTTGGAACTGCATTCGCTGCCACACAGACATTCGCGCTCTGCTAAAGCATTGCTTCGTAATGGGGCAACATTCTGTATCTCTCTCTGGCAGAGCCCGGCTGCCAAATTGGAAACGTCCAGAGATTGCGCCCACAGGAAAGCTGCCAGCACTGAAAGCTCTAGCTGGTTTTCACTGTCCCTTGGAACTGCATTCGCTGCCACACAGACATTCGCGCTCTGCTAAAGCATTGCTTCCTAATGGGGCAACACTCTGTATCTCTCTCTGGCAGAGCCCGGCTGCCAAATTGGAAACGTCCAGAGATTGCGCCCACAGGAAAGCTGCCAGCACTGAAAGCTCTAGCTGGTTTTCACTGTCCCTTGGAACTGCATTCGCTGCCACAGACATTCGCGCTCTGCTAAAGCATTGCTTCCTAAAGGGGCAACACTCTGTCTCTCTCTCTGGCAGAGCCCGGCTTCCAAATTGGAAACGTCCAGACATTGCGCCCACAGGAAAGCTGCCAGCACTGAACGCTCTAGCTGGTTTTCACTGTCCCTTGGAACTGCATTCGCTGCCACACAGACATTCGCGCTCTGCTAAAGCATTGCTTCGTAATGGGGCAACATTCTGTATCTCTCTCTGGCAGAGCCCGGCTGCCAAATTGGAAACGTCCAGAGATTGCGCCCACAGGAAAGCTGCCAGCACTGAAAGCTCTAGCTGGTTTTCACTGTCCCTTGGAGCTGCATTCGCTGCCACACAGACATTCGCGCTCTGCTAAAGCATTGCTTCGTAATGGGGCAACACTCTGTATCTCTCTCTGGCAGAGCCCGGCTGCCAAATTGGAAACGTCCAGAGATTGCGCCCACAGGAAAGCTGCCAGCACTGAAAGCTCTAGCTGGTTTTCACTGTCCCTTGGAACTGCATTCGCTGCCACACAGACATTCGCGCTCTGCTAAAGCATTGCTTCCTAATGGGGCAACACTCTGTATCTCTCTCTGGCAGAGCCCGGCTGCCAAATTGGAAACGTCCAGAGATTGCGCCCACAGGAAAGCTGCCAGCACTGAAAGCTCTAGCTGGTTTTCACTGTCCCTTGGAACTGCATTCGCTGCCACACAGACATTCGCGCTCTGCTAAAGCATTGCTTCGTAATGGGGCAACACTCTGTATCTCTCTCTGGCAGAGCCCGGCTGCCAAATTGGAAACGTCCAGAGATTGCGCCCACAGGAAAGCTGCCAGCACTGAAAGCTCTAGCTGGTTTTCACTGTCCCTTGGAGCTGCATTCGCTGCCACACAGACATTCGCGCTCTGCTAAAGCATTGCTTCGTAATGGGGCAACACTCTGTATCTCTCTCTGGCAGAGCCCGGCTGCCAAATTGGAAACGTCCAGACATTGCGCCCACAGGAAAGCTGCCAGCACTGAAAGCTCTAGCTGGTTTTCACTGTCCCTTGGAACTGCATTCGCTGCCACACAGACATTCGCGCTCTGCTAAAGCATTGCTTCGTAATGGGGCAACACTCTGTATCTCTCTCTGGCAGAGCCCGGCTGCCAAATTGTAAACGTCCAGACATTGCGCCCACAGGAAAGCTGCCAGCACTGAAAACTGTAGCTGGTTTTCACTGTCCCTTGGAACTGCATTCGCTGCCACACAGACATTCGCGCTCTGCTAAAGCATTGCTTCGTAATGGGGCAACATTCTGTATCTCTCTCTGGCAGAGCCTGGCTGACAAATTGGAAACGTCCAGAGATTGCACCCACAGGAAAGCTTCCAGCACTGAAAGCTCTAGCTGGTTTTCACTGTCCCTTGGAACTGCATTCGCTGCCACACAGACATTCGCGCTCTGCTAAAGCATTGCTTCGTAATGGGGCAACAATCTGTATCTCTCTCTGGCAGAGCCCGGCTGCCAAATTGGAAACGTCCAGAGATTGCGCCCACAGGAAAGCTGCCAGCACTGAAAGCTCTAGCTGGTTTTCACTGTCCCTTGGAACTGCATTCGCTGCCACACAGACATTCGCGCTCTGCTAAAGCATTGCTTCCTAATGGGGCAACACTCTGTATCTCTCTCTGGCAGAGCCCGGCTGCCAAATTGGAAACGTCCAGAGATAGCGCCCACAGGAAAGCTGCCAGCACTGAAAGCTCTAGCTGGTTTTCACTGTCCCTTGGAGCTGCATTCGCTGCCACACAGACATTCGCGCTCTGCTAAAGCATTGCTTCGTAATGGGGCAACACTCTGTATCTCTCTCTGGCAGAGCCCGGCTGCCAAATTGGAAACGTCCAGACATTGCGCCCACAGGAAAGCTGCCAGCACTGAAAGCTCTAGCTGGTTTTCACTGTCCCTTGGAACTGCATTCGCTGCCACACAGACATTCGCGCTCTGCTAAAGCATTGCTTCGTAATGGGGCAACACTCTGTATCTCTCTCTGGCAGAGCCCGGTTGCCAAATTGTAAACGTCCAGACATTGCGCCCACAGGAAAGCTGCCAGCACTGAAAACTGTAGCTGGTTTTCACTGTCCCTTGGAACTGCATTCGCTGCCACACAGACATTCGCGCTCTGCTAAAGCATTGCTTCGTAATGGGGCAACATTCTGTATCTCTCTCTGGCAGAGCCTGGCTTCCAAATTGGAAACGTCCAGACATTGCACCCACAGGAAAGCTTCCAGCACTGAAAGCTCTAGCTGGTTTTCACTGTCCCTTGGAACTGCATTCGCTGCCACACAGACATTCGCGCTCTGCTAAAGCATTGCTTCGTAATGGGGCAACAATCTGTATCTCTCTCTGGCAGAGCCCGGCTGCCAAATTGGAAACGTCCAGAGATTGCGCCCACAGGAAAGCTGCCAGCACTGAAAGCTCTAGCTGGTTTTCACTGTCCCTTGGAACTGCATTCGCTGCCACACAGACATTCGCGCTCTGCTAAAGCATTGCTTCGTAATGGGGCAACACTCTGTCTCTCTCTCTGGCAGAGCCCGGCTGCCAAATTGGAAACGTCCAGAGATTGCGCCCACAGGAAAGCTGCCAGCACTGAAAGCTCTAGCTGGTTTTCACTGTCCCTTGGAACTGCATTCGCTGCCACACAGACATTCGCGCTCTGCTAAAGCATTGCTTCCTAATGGGGCAACACTCTGTCTCTCTCTCTGGCAGAGCCCGGCTGCCAAATTGGAAATGTCCAGAGATTGCGCCCACAGGAAAGCTGCCAGCTCTGAAAGCTCTAGCTGGTTTTCACTGTCCCTTGGAACTGCATTCGCTGCCACACAGACATTCGCGCTCTGCTAAAGCATTGCTTCGTAATGGGGCAACACTCTGTCTCTCTCTCTGGCAGAGCCCGGCTGCCAAATTGGAAACGTCCAGAGATTGCGCCCACAGGAAAGCTGCCAGCACTGAAAGCTCTAGCTGGTTTTCACTGTCCCTTGGAACTGCATTCGCTGCCACACAGACATTCGCGCTCTGCTAAAGCATTGCTTTGTAATGGGGCAACATTCTGTATCTCTCTCTGGCAGAGCCCGGCTGCCAAATTGGAAACGTCCAGAGATTGCGCCCACAGAAAAGCTGCCAGCACTGAAAGCTCTAGCTGGTTTTCACTGTCCCTTGGAGCTGCATTCGCTGCCACACAGACATTCGCGCTCTGCTAAAGCATTGCTTCGTAATGGGGCAACACTCTGTCTCTCTCTCTGGCAGAGCCCGGCTGCCAAATTGGAAACGTCCAGAGATTGCGCCCACAGGAAAGCTGCCAGCACTGAAAGCTCTAGCTGGTTTTCACTGTCCCTTGGAACTGCATTCGCTGCCACACAGACATTCGCGCTCTGCTAAAGCATTGCTTCGTAATGGGGCAACACTCTGTATCTCTCTCTGGCAGAGCCCGGCTGCCAAATTGGAAACGTCCAGAGATTGCGCCCACAGGAAAGCTGCCAGCACTGAAAGCTCTAGCTGGTTTTCACTGTCCCTTGGAACTGCATTCGCTGCCACACAGACATTCGCGCTCTGCTAAAGCATTGCTTCGTAATGGGGCAACACTCTGTATCTCTCTCTGGCAGAGCCCGGCTGCCAAATTGGAAACGTCCAGAGATTGCGCCCACAGGAAAGCTGCCAGCACTGAAAGCTCTAGCTGGTTTTCACTGTCCCTTGGAACTGCATTCGCTGCCACACAGACATTCGCGCTCTGCTAAAGCATTACTTCCTAATGGGGCAACACTCTGTATCTCTCTCTGGCAGAGCCCGGCTGCCAAATTGGAAACGTCCAGAGATTGCGCCCACAGGAAAGCTGCCAGCACTGAAAGCTCTAGCTGGTTTTCACTGTCCCTTGGAGCTGCATTCGCTGCCACACAGACATTCGCCCTCTGCTAAAGCATTGCTTCGTAATGGGGCAACACTCTGTCTCTCTCTCTGGCAGAGCCTGGCTTCCAAATTGGAAACGTCCAGACATTGCACCCACAGGAAAGCTTCCAGCACTGAAAGCTCTAGCTGGTTTTCACTGTCCCTTGGAACTGCATTCGCTGCCACACAGACATTCGCGCTCTGCTAAAGCATTGCTTCGTAATGGGGCAACAATCTGTATCTCTCTCTGGCAGAGCCCGGCTGCCAAATTGGAAACGTCCAGAGATTGCGCCCACAGGAAAGCTGCCAGCACTGAAAGCTCTAGCTGGTTTTCACTGTCCCTTGGAACTGCATTCGCTGCCACACAGACATTCGCGCTCTGCTAAAGCATTGCTTCGTAATGGGGCAACACTCTGTCTCTCTCTCTGGCAGAGCCCGGCTGCCAAATTGGAAACGTCCAGAGATTGCGCCCACAGGAAAGCTGCCAGCACTGAAAGCTCTAGCTGGTTTTCACTGTCCCTTGGAACTGCATTCGCTGCCACACAGACATTCGCGCTCTGCTAAAGCATTGCTTCCTAATGGGGCAACACTCTGTCTCTCTCTCTGGCAGAGCCCGGCTGCCAAATTGGAAATGTCCAGAGATTGCGCCCACAGGAAAGCTGCCAGCTCTGAAAGCTCTAGCTGGTTTTCACTGTCCCTTGGAACTGCATTCGCTGCCACACAGACATTCGCGCTCTGCTAAAGCATTGCTTCGTAATGGGGCAACACTCTGTCTCTCTCTCTGGCAGAGCCCGGCTGCCAAATTGGAAACGTCCAGAGATTGCGCCCACAGGAAAGCTGCCAGCACTGAAAGCTCTAGCTGGTTTTCACTGTCCCTTGGAACTGCATTCGCTGCCACACAGACATTCGCGCTCTGCTAAAGCATTGCTTTGTAATGGGGCAACATTCTGTATCTCTCTCTGGCAGAGCCCGGCTGCCAAATTGGAAACGTCCAGAGATTGCGCCCACAGAAAAGCTGCCAGCACTGAAAGCTCTAGCTGGTTTTCACTGTCCCTTGGAGCTGCATTCGCTGCCACACAGACATTCGCGCTCTGCTAAAGCATTGCTTCGTAATGGGGCAACACTCTGTCTCTCTCTCTGGCAGAGCCCGGCTGCCAAATTGGAAACGTCCAGAGATTGCGCCCACAGGAAAGCTGCCAGCACTGAAAGCTCTAGCTGGTTTTCACTGTCCCTTGGAACTGCATTCGCTGCCACACAGACATTCGCGCTCTGCTAAAGCATTGCTTCGTAATGGGGCAACACTCTGTATCTCTCTCTGGCAGAGCCCGGCTGCCAAATTGGAAACGTCCAGAGATTGCGCCCACAGGAAAGCTGCCAGCACTGAAAGCTCTAGCTGGTTTTCACTGTCCCTTGGAACTGCATTCGCTGCCACACAGACATTCGCGCTCTGCTAAAGCATTGCTTCGTAATGGGGCAACACTCTGTATCTCTCTCTGGCAGAGCCCGGCTGCCAAATTGGAAACGTCCAGAGATTGCGCCCACAGGAAAGCTGCCAGCACTGAAAGCTCTAGCTGGTTTTCACTGTCCCTTGGAACTGCATTCGCTGCCACACAGACATTCGCGCTCTGCTAAAGCATTACTTCCTAATGGGGCAACACTCTGTATCTCTCTCTGGCAGAGCCCGGCTGCCAAATTGGAAACGTCCAGAGATTGCGCCCACAGGAAAGCTGCCAGCACTGAAAGCTCTAGCTGGTTTTCACTGTCCCTTGGAGCTGCATTCGCTGCCACACAGACATTCGCCCTCTGCTAAAGCATTGCTTCGTAATGGGGCAACACTCTGTCTCTCTCTCTGGCAGAGCCCGGCTGCCAAATTGGAAACATCCAGACATTGCGCCCACAGGAAAGCTGCCAGCACTGAAAGCTCTAGCTGGTTTTCACTGTCCCTTGGAACTGCATTCGCTGCCACACAGACATTCGCGCTCTGCTAAAGCATTGCTTCCTAATGGGGCAACACTCTGTATCTCTCTCTGGCAGAGCCCGGCTGCCAAATTGGAAACGTCCAGAGATTGCGCCCACAGGAAAGCTGCCAGCACTGAAAACTGTAGCTGGTTTTCACTGTCCCTTGGAACTGCATTCGCTGCCACACAGACATTCGCGCTCTGCTAAAGCATTGCTTCGTAATGGGGCAACACTCTGTATCTCTCTCTGGCAGAGCCCGGCTGCCAAATTGGAAACGTCCAGAGATTGCGCCCACAGGAAAGCTGCCAGCACTGAAAGCTCTAGCTGGTTTTCACTGTCCCTTGGAACTGCATTCGCTGCCACACAGACATTCGCGCTCTGCTAAAGCATTGCTTCCTAATGGGGCAACACTCTGTATCTCTCTCTGGCAGAGCCCGGCTGCCAAATTGGAAACGTCCAGACATTGCGCCCACAGGAAAGCTGCCAGCACTGAAAGCTCTAGCTGGTTTTCACTGTCCCTTGGAACTGCATTCGCTGCCACACAGACATTCGCGCTCTGCTAAAGCATTGCTTCGTAATGGGGCAACATTCTGTATCTCTCTCTGGCAGAGCCCGGCTGCCAAATTGGAAACGTCCAGAGATTGCACCCACAGGAAAGCTGCCAGCACTGAAAGCTCTAGCTGGTTTTCACTGTCCCTTGGAACTGCATTCGCTGCCACACAGACATTCGCGCTCTGCTAAAGCATTGCTTCCTAATGGGGCAACACTCTGTCTCTCTCTCTGGCAGAGCCCGGCTGCCAAATTGGAAACGTCCAGAGATTGCGCCCACAGGAAAGCTGCCAGCACTGAAAGCTCTAGCTGGTTTTCACTGTCCCTTGGAACTGCATTCGCTGCCACACAGACATTCGCGCTCTGCTAAAGCATTGCTTCCTAATGGGGCAACACTCTGTATCTCTCTCTGGCAGAGCCCGGCTGCCAAATTGGAAACGTCCAGAGATTGCGCCCACAGGAAAGCTGCCAGCACTGAAAGCTCTAGCTGGTTTTCACTGTCCCTTGGAACTGCATTCGCTGCCACACAGACATTCGCGCTCTGCTAAAGCATTGCTTCCTAATGGGGCAACACTCTGTATCTCTCTCTGGCAGAGCCCGGCTGCCAAATTGGAAACGTCCAGAGATTGCGCCCACAGGAAAGCTGCCAGCACTGAAAGCTCTAGCTGGTTTTCACTGTCCCTTGGAGCTGCATTCGCTGCCACACAGACATTCGCGCTCTGCTAAAGCATTGCTTCGTAATGGGGCAACACTCTGTATCTCTCTCTGGCAGAGCCCGGCTGCCAAATTGGAAACGTCCAGACATTGCGCCCACAGGAAAGCTGCCAGCACTGAAAGCTCTAGCTGGTTTTCACTGTCCCTTGGAACTGCATTCGCTGCCACACAGACATTCGCGCTCTGCTAAAGCATTGCTTCGTAATGGGGCAACACTCTGTATCTCTCTCTGGCAGAGCCCGGCTGCCAAATTGTAAACGTCCAGACATTGCGCCCACAGGAAAGCTGCCAGCACTGAAAACTGTAGCTGGTTTTCACTGTCCCTTGGAACTGCATTCGCTGCCACACAGACATTCGCGCTCTGCTAAAGCATTGCTTCGTAATGGGGCAACATTCTGTATCTCTCTCTGGCAGAGCCTGGCTTCCAAATTGGAAACGTCCAGACATTGCACCCACAGGAAAGCTTCCAGCACTGAAAGCTCTAGCTGGTTTTCACTGTCCCTTGGAACTGCATTCGCTGCCACACAGACATTCGCGCTCTGCTAAAGCATTGCTTCGTAATGGGGCAACACTCTGTCTCTCTCTCTGGCAGAGCCCGGCTGCCAAATTGGAAACGTCCAGAGATTGCGCCCACAGGAAAGCTGCCAGCACTGAAAGCTCTAGCTGGTTTTCACTGTCCCTTGGAACTGCATTCGCTGCCACACAGACATTCGCGCTCTGCTAAAGCATTGCTTCCTAATGGGGCAACACTCTGTCTCTCTCTCTGGCAGAGCCCGGCTGCCAAATTGGAAATGTCCAGAGATTGCGCCCACAGGAAAGCTGCCAGCTCTGAAAGCTCTAGCTGGTTTTCACTGTCCCTTGGAACTGCATTCGCTGCCACACAGACATTCGCGCTCTGCTAAAGCATTGCTTCGTAATGGGGCAACACTCTGTCTCTCTCTCTGGCAGAGCCCGGCTGCCAAATTGGAAACGTCCAGAGATTGCGCCCACAGGAAAGCTGCCAGCACTGAAAGCTCTAGCTGGTTTTCACTGTCCCTTGGAACTGCATTCGCTGCCACACAGACATTCGCGCTCTGCTAAAGCATTGCTTTGTAATGGGGCAACATTCTGTATCTCTCTCTGGCAGAGCCCGGCTGCCAAATTGGAAACGTCCAGAGATTGCGCCCACAGAAAAGCTGCCAGCACTGAAAGCTCTAGCTGGTTTTCACTGTCCCTTGGAGCTGCATTCGCTGCCACACAGACATTCGCGCTCTGCTAAAGCATTGCTTCGTAATGGGGCAACACTCTGTCTCTCTCTCTGGCAGAGCCCGGCTGCCAAATTGGAAACGTCCAGAGATTGCGCCCACAGGAAAGCTTCCAGCACTGAAAGCTCTAGCTGGTTTTCACTGTCCCTTGGAACTGCATTCGCTGCCACACAGACATTCGCGCTCTGCTAAAGCATTGCTTCGTAATGGGGCAACACTCTGTATCTCTCTCTGGCAGAGCCCGGCTGCCAAATTGGAAACGTCCAGAGATTGCGCCCACAGGAAAGCTGCCAGCACTGAAAGCTCTAGCTGGTTTTCACTGTCCCTTGGAACTGCATTCGCTGCCACACAGACATTCGCGCTCTGCTAAAGCATTGCTTCGTAATGGGGCAACACTCTGTATCTCTCTCTGGCAGAGCCCGGCTGCCAAATTGGAAACGTCCAGAGATTGCGCCCACAGGAAAGCTGCCAGCACTGAAAGCTCTAGCTGGTTTTCACTGTCCCTTGGAACTGCATTCGCTGCCACACAGACATTCGCGCTCTGCTAAAGCATTACTTCCTAATGGGGCAACACTCTGTATCTCTCTCTGGCAGAGCCCGGCTGCCAAATTGGAAACGTCCAGAGATTGCGCCCACAGGAAAGCTGCCAGCACTGAAAGCTCTAGCTGGTTTTCACTGTCCCTTGGAGCTGCATTCGCTGCCACACAGACATTCGCCCTCTGCTAAAGCATTGCTTCGTAATGGGGCAACACTCTGTCTCTCTCTCTGGCAGAGCCTGGCTTCCAAATTGGAAACGTCCAGACATTGCACCCACAGGAAAGCTTCCAGCACTGAAAGCTCTAGCTGGTTTTCACTGTCCCTTGGAACTGCATTCGCTGCCACACAGACATTCGCGCTCTGCTAAAGCATTGCTTCGTAATGGGGCAACAATCTGTATCTCTCTCTGGCAGAGCCCGGCTGCCAAATTGGAAACGTCCAGAGATTGCGCCCACAGGAAAGCTGCCAGCACTGAAAGCTCTAGCTGGTTTTCACTGTCCCTTGGAACTGCATTCGCTGCCACACAGACATTCGCGCTCTGCTAAAGCATTGCTTCGTAATGGGGCAACACTCTGTCTCTCTCTCTGGCAGAGCCCGGCTGCCAAATTGGAAACGTCCAGAGATTGCGCCCACAGGAAAGCTGCCAGCACTGAAAGCTCTAGCTGGTTTTCACTGTCCCTTGGAACTGCATTCGCTGCCACACAGACATTCGCGCTCTGCTAAAGCATTGCTTCCTAATGGGGCAACACTCTGTCTCTCTCTCTGGCAGAGCCCGGCTGCCAAATTGGAAATGTCCAGAGATTGCGCCCACAGGAAAGCTGCCAGCTCTGAAAGCTCTAGCTGGTTTTCACTGTCCCTTGGAACTGCATTCGCTGCCACACAGACATTCGCGCTCTGCTAAAGCATTGCTTCGTAATGGGGCAACACTCTGTCTCTCTCTCTGGCAGAGCCCGGCTGCCAAATTGGAAACGTCCAGAGATTGCGCCCACAGGAAAGCTGCCAGCACTGAAAGCTCTAGCTGGTTTTCACTGTCCCTTGGAACTGCATTCGCTGCCACACAGACATTCGCGCTCTGCTAAAGCATTGCTTTGTAATGGGGCAACATTCTGTATCTCTCTCTGGCAGAGCCCGGCTGCCAAATTGGAAACGTCCAGAGATTGCGCCCACAGAAAAGCTGCCAGCACTGAAAGCTCTAGCTGGTTTTCACTGTCCCTTGGAGCTGCATTCGCTGCCACACAGACATTTGCGCTCTGCTAAAGCATTGCTTCGTAATGGGGCAACACTCTGTCTCTCTCTCTGGCAGAGCCCGGCTGCCAAATTGGAAACGTCCAGAGATTGCGCCCACAGGAAAGCTGCCAGCACTGAAAGCTCTAGCTGGTTTTCACTGTCCCTTGGAACTGCATTCGCTGCCACACAGACATTCGCGCTCTGCTAAAGCATTGCTTCGTAATGGGGCAACACTCTGTATCTCTCTCTGGCAGAGCCCGGCTGCCAAATTGGAAACGTCCAGAGATTGCGCCCACAGGAAAGCTGCCAGCACTGAAAGCTCTAGCTGGTTTTCACTGTCCCTTGGAACTGCATTCGCTGCCACACAGACATTCGCGCTCTGCTAAAGCATTGCTTCGTAATGGGGCAACACTCTGTATCTCTCTCTGGCAGAGCCCGGCTGCCAAATTGGAAACGTCCAGAGATTGCGCCCACAGGAAAGCTGCCAGCACTGAAAGCTCTAGCTGGTTTTCACTGTCCCTTGGAACTGCATTCGCTGCCACACAGACATTCGCGCTCTGCTAAAGCATTGCTTCGTAATGGGGCAACACTCTGTCTCTCTCTCTGGCAGAGCCCGGCTGCCAAATTGGAAACATCCAGACATTGCGCCCACAGGAAAGCTGCCAGCACTGAAAGCTCTAGCTGGTTTTCACTGTCCCTTGGAACTGCATTCGCTGCCACACAGACATTCGCGCTCTGCTAAAGCATTGCTTCCTAATGGGGCAACACTCTGTATCTCTCTCTGGCAGAGCCCGGCTGCCAAATTGGAAACGTCCAGAGATTGCGCCCACAGGAAAGCTGCCAGCACTGAAAACTGTAGCTGGTTTTCACTGTCCCTTGGAACTGCATTCGCTGCCACACAGACATTCGCGCTCTGCTAAAGCATTGCTTCGTAATGGGGCAACACTCTGTATCTCTCTCTGGCAGAGCCCGGCTGCCAAATTGGAAACGTCCAGAGATTGCGCCCACAGGAAAGCTGCCAGCACTGAAAGCTCTAGCTGGTTTTCACTGTCCCTTGGAACTGCATTCGCTGCCACACAGACATTCGCGCTCTGCTAAAGCATTGCTTCCTAATGGGGCAACACTCTGTATCTCTCTCTGGCAGAGCCCGGCTGCCAAATTGGAAACGTCCAGACATTGCGCCCACAGGAAAGCTGCCAGCACTGAAAGCTCTAGCTGGTTTTCACTGTCCCTTGGAACTGCATTCGCTGCCACACAGACATTCGCGCTCTGCTAAAGCATTGCTTCGTAATGGGGCAACATTCTGTATCTCTCTCTGGCAGAGCCCGGCTGCCAAATTGGAAACGTCCAGAGATTGCACCCACAGGAAAGCTGCCAGCACTGAAAGCTCTAGCTGGTTTTCACTGTCCCTTGGAACTGCATTCGCTGCCACACAGACATTCGCGCTCTGCTAAAGCATTGCTTCCTAATGGGGCAACACTCTGTCTCTCTCTCTGGCAGAGCCCGGCTGCCAAATTGGAAACGTCCAGAGATTGCGCCCACAGGAAAGCTGCCAGCACTGAAAGCTCTAGCTGGTTTTCACTGTCCCTTGGAACTGCATTCGCTGCCACACAGACATTCGCGCTCTGCTAAAGCATTGCTTCCTAATGGGGCAACACTCTGTATCTCTCTCTGGCAGAGCCCGGCTGCCAAATTGGAAACGTCCAGAGATTGCGCCCACAGGAAAGCTGCCAGCACTGAAAGCTCTAGCTGGTTTTCACTGTCCCTTGGAACTGCATTCGCTGCCACACAGACATTCGCGCTCTGCTAAAGCATTGCTTCCTAATGGGGCAACACTCTGTATCTCTCTCTGGCAGAGCCCGGCTGCCAAATTGGAAACGTCCAGAGATTGCGCCCACAGGAAAGCTGCCAGCACTGAAAGCTCTAGCTGGTTTTCACTGTCCCTTGGAACTGCATTCGCTGCCACACAGACATTCGCGCTCTGCTAAAGCATTGCTTCCTAATGGGGCAACACTCTGTATCTCTCTCTGGCAGAGCCCGGCTGCCAAATTGGAAACGTCCAGAGATTGCGCCCACAGGAAAGCTGCCAGCACTGAAAACTGTAGCTGGTTTTCACTGTCCCTTGGAACTGCATTCGCTGCCACACAGACATTCGCGCTCTGCTAAAGCATTGCTTCCTAATGGGGCAACACTCTGTATCTCTCTCTGGCAGAGCCCGGCTGCCAAATTGGAAACGTCCAGAGATTGCGCCCACAGGAAAGCTGCCAGCACTGAAAGCTCTAGCTGGTTTTCACTGTCCCTTGGAACTGCATTCGCTGCCACACAGACATTCGCGCTCTGCTAAAGCATTGCTTCCTAATGGGGCAACACTCTGTATCTCTCTCTGGCAGAGCCCGGCTGCCAAATTGGAAACGTCCAGAGATTGCGCCCACAGGAAAGCTGCCAGCACTGAAAGCTCTAGCTGGTTTTCACTGTCCCTTGGAACTGCATTCGCTGCCACACAGACATTCGCGCTCTGCTAAAGCATTGCTTCCTAATGGGGCAACACTCTGTATCTCTCTCTGGCAGAGCCCGGCTGCCAAATTGGAAACGTCCAGAGATTGCGCCCACAGGAAAGCTGCCAGCACTGAAAGTTCTAGCTGGTTTTCACTGTCCCTTGGAGCTGCATTCGCTGCCACACAGACATTCGCGCTCTGCTAAAGCATTGCTTCCTAATGGGGCAACACTCTGTCTCTCTCTCTGGCAGAGCCCGGCTGCCAGATTGGAAACGTCCAGACATTGCGCCCACAGGAAAGCTGCCAGCACTGAAAGCTCTAGCTGGTTTTCACTGTCCCTTGGAACTGCATTCGCTGCCACACAGACATTCGCGCTCTGCTAAAGCATTGCTTCGTAATGGGGCAACACTCTGTATCTCTCTCTGGCAGAGCCCGGCTGCCAAATTGGAAATGTCCAGAGATTGCGCCCACAGGAAAGCTGCCAGCACTGAAAGCTCTAGCTGGTTTTCACTGTCCCTTGGAGCTGCATTCGCTGCCACACAGACATTCGCGCTCTGCTAAAGCATTGCTTCGTAATGGGGCAACATTCTGTATCTCTCCCTGGCAGAGCCCGGCTGCCAAATTGGAAACGTCCAGAGATTGCGCCCACAGGAAAGCTGCCAGCACTGAAAGCTCTAGCTGGTTTTCACTGTCCCTTGGAACTGCATTCGCTGCCACACAGACATTCGCGCTCTGCTAAAGCATTGCTTCCTAATGGGGCAACACTCTGTATCTCTCCCTGGCAGAGCCCGGCTGCCAAATTGGAAACGTCCAGAGATTGCGCCCACAGGAAAGCTGCCAGCACTGAAAGCTCTAGCTGGTTTTCACTGTCCCTTGGAACTGCATTCGCTGCCACACAGACATTCGCGCTCTGCTAACATTGCTTCCTAATGGGGCAACACTCTGTATCTCTCTCTGGCAGAGCCCGGCTGCCAAATTGGAAACGTCCAGAGATTGCGCCCACAGGAAAGCTGCCAGCACTGAAAGCTCTAGCTGGTTTTCACTGTCCCTTGGAACTGCATTCGCTGCCACACAGACATTCGCGCTCTGCTAAAGCATTGCTTCCTAATGGGGCAACACTCTGTATCTCTCTCTGGCAGAGCCCGGCTGCCAAATTGGAAACGTCCAGAGATTGCGCCCACAGGAAAGCTGCCAGCACTGAAAGCTCTAGCTGGTTTTCACTGTCCCTTGGAACTGCATTCGCTGCCACACAGACATTCGCGCTCTGCTAAAGCATTGCTTCGTAATGGGGCAACATTCTGTATCTCTCCCTGGCAGAGCCCGGCTGCCAAATTGGAAACGTCCAGAGATTGCGCCCACAGGAAAGCTGCCAGCACTGAAAGCTCTAGCTGGTTTTCACTGTCCCTTGGAGCTGCATTCGCTGCCACACAGACATTCGCGCTCTGCTAAAGCATTGCTTCGTAATGGGGCAACATTCTGTATCTCTCTCTGGCAGAGCCCGGCTGCCAAATTGGAAACGTCCAGAGATTGCGCCCACAGGAAAGCTGCCAGCACTGAAAGCTCTAGCTGGTTTTCACTGTCCCTTGGAGCTGCATTCGCTGCCACACAGACATTCGCGCTCTGCTAAAGCATTGCTTCGTAATGGGGCAACACTCTGTATCTCTCTCTGGCAGAGCCCGGCTGCCAAATTGGAAACGTCCAGAGATTGCACCCACAGGAAAGCTGCCAGCACTGAAAGCTCTAGCTGGTTTTCACTGTCCCTTGGAACTGCATTCGCTGCCACACAGATATTCGCGCTCTGCTAAAGCATTGCTTCCTAATGGGGCAACACTCTGTATCTCTCTCTGGCAGAGCCCGGCTGCCAAATTGGAAACGTCCAGAGATTGCGCCCACAGGAAAGCTGCCAGCACTGAAAGCTCTAGCTGGTTTTCACTGTCCCTTGGAACTGCATTCGCTGCCACACAGACATTCGCGCTCTGCTAAAGCTTAACTTGGTAATTGGGCAACATTCTATATCTCTCTCTGGCAGAGCCCGGCTGCCAAATTGGAAACGTCCAGAGATTGCGCCCACAGGAAAGCTGCCAGCACTGAAAGCTCTAGCTGGTTTTCACTGTCCCTTGGAACTGCATTCGCTGCCACACAGACATTCGCGCTCTGCTAAAGCATTGCTTCGTAATGGGGCAACACTCTGTATCTCTCTGTGGCAGAGCCCGGCTGCCAAATTGGAAACGTCCAGAGATTGCGCCCACAGGAAAGCTGCCAGCACTGAAAGCTCTAGCTGGTTTTCACTGTCCCTTGGAACTGCATTCGCTGCCACACAGACATTCGCGCTCTGCTAAAGCATTGCTTCGTAATGGGGCAACACTCTGTATCTCTCTCTGGCAGAGCCCGGCTGCCAAATTGGAAACGTCCAGAGATTGCGCCCACAGGAAAGCTGCCAGCACTGAAAGCTCTAGCTGGTTTTCACTGTCCCTTGGAACTGCATTCGCTGCCACACAGATATTTGCGCTCTGCTAAAGCATTGCTTCGTAATAGGGCAACACTCTGTATCTCTCCCTGGCAGAGCCCGGCTGCCAAATTGGAAACGTCCAGAGATTGCGCCCACAGGAAAGCTGCCAGCACTGAAAGCTCTAGCTGGTTTTCACTGTCCCTTGGAACTGCATTCGCTGCCACACAGACATTCGCGCTCTGCTAAAGCATTGCTTCCTAATGGGGCAACACTCTGTATCTCTCTCTGGCAGAGCCCGGCTGCCAAATTGGAAACGTCCAGACATTGCGCCCACAGGAAAGCTGCCAGCACTGAAAGCTCTAGCTGGTTTTCACTGTCCCTTGGAACTGCATTCACTGCCACACAGACATTCGCGCTCTGCTAAAGCATTGCTTTCTAATGGGGCAACACTCTGTATCTCTCTCTGGCAGAGCCCGGCTGCCAAATTGGAAACGTCCAGAGATTGCGCCCACAGGAAAGCTGCCAGCACTGAAAGCTCTAGCTGGTTTTCACTGTCCCTTGGAACTGCATTCGCTGCCACACAGACATTCGCGCTCTGCTAAAGCTTGACTTGGTAATTGGGCAACATTCTGTATCTCTCTCTGGCAGAGCCCAGCTGCCAAATTGGAAACGTCCAGAGATTGCGCCCACAGGAAAGCTGCCAGCACTGAAAGCTCTAGCTGGTTTTCACTGTCCCTTGGAACTGCATTCGCTGCCACACAGACATTCGCGCTCTGCTAAAGCATTGCTTCCTAATGGGGCAACACTCTGTATCTCTCTCTGGCAGAGCCCGGCTGCCAAATTGGAAACGTCCAGAGATTGCGCCCACAGGAAAGCTGCCAGCACTGAAAGCTCTAGCTGGTTTTCACTGTCCCTTGGAACTGCATTCGCTGCCACACAGACATTCGCGCTCTGCTAAAGCATTGCTTCCTAATGGGGCAACACTCTGTATCTCTCTCTGGCAGAGCCCGGCTGCCAAATTGGAAACGTCCAGAGATTGCGCCCACAGGAAAGCTGCCAGCACTGAAAGCTCTAGCTGGTTTTCACTGTCCCTTGGAACTGCATTCGCTGCCACACAGACATTCGCGGTCTGCTAAAGCATTGCTTCGTAATGGGGCAACATTCTGTATCTCTCCCTGGCAGAGCCCGGCTGCCAAATTGGAAACGTCCAGAGATTGCGCCCACAGGAAAGCTGCCAGCACTGAAAGCTCTAGCTGGTTTTCACTGTCCCTTGGAGCTGCATTCGCTGCCACACAGACATTCGCGCTCTGCTAAAGCATTGCTTCGTAATGGGGCAACATTCTGTATCTCTCTCTGGCAGAGCCCGGCTGCCAAATTGGAAACGTCCAGAGATTGCGCCCACAGGAAAGCTGCCAGCACTGAAAGCTCTAGCTGGTTTTCACTGTCCCTTGGAGCTGCATTCGCTGCCACACAGACATTCGCGCTCTGCTAAAGCATTGCTTCGTAATGGGGCAACACTCTGTATCTCTCTCTGGCAGAGCCCGGCTGCCAAATTGGAAACGTCCAGAGATTGCGCCCACAGGAAAGCTGCCAGCACTGAAAGCTCTAGCTGGTTTTCACTGTCCCTTGGAACTGCATTCGCTGCCACACAGACATTCGCGCTCTGCTAAAGCATTGCTTCCTAATGGGGCAACACTCTGTATCTCTCTCTGGCAGAGCCCGGCTGCCAAATTGGAAACGTCCAGAGATTGCGCCCACAGGAAAGCTGCCAGCACTGAAAGCTCTAGCTGGTTTTCACTGTCCCTTGGAACTGCATTCGCTGCCACACAGACATTCGCGCTCTGCTAAAGCATTGCTTCGTAATGGGGCAACATTCTGTATCTCTCTCTGGCAGAGCCCGGCTGCCAAATTGGAAACGTCCAGAGATTGCGCCCACAGGAAAGCTGCCAGCACTGAAAGCTCTAGCTGGTTTTCACTGTCCCTTGGAACTGCATTCGCTGCCACACAGACATTCGCGCTCTGCTAAAGCATTGCTTCGTAATGGGGCAACACTCTGTATCTCTCTCTGGCAGAGCCCGGCTGCCAAATTGGAAACGTCCAGAGATTGCGCCCACAGGAAAGCTGCCAGCACTGAAAGCTCTAGCTGGTTTTCACTGTCCCTTGGAGCTGCATTCGCTGCCACACAGACATTCGCGCTCTGCTAAAGCTTAACTTGGTAATTGGGCAACATTCTGTATCTCTCTCTGGCAGAGCCCGGCTGCCAAATTGGAAACGTCCAGAGATTGCGCCCACAGGAAAGCTGCCAGCACTGAAAGCTCTAGCTGGTTTTCACTGTCCCTTGGAACTGCATTCGCTGCCACACAGACATTCGCGCTCTGCTAAAGCATTGCTTCCTAATGGGGCAACACTCTGTATCTCTCTCTGGCAGAGCCCGGCTGCCAAATTGGAAACGTCCAGAGATTGCGCCCACAGGAAAGCTGCCAGCACTGAAAGCTCTAGCTGGTTTTCACTGTCCCTTGGAACTGCATTCGCTGCCACACAGACATTCGCGCTCTGCTAAAGCATTGCTTCGTAATGGGGCAACACTCTGTATCTCTCTCTGGCAGAGCCCGGCTGCCAAATTGGAAACGTCCAGAGATTGCGCCCACAGGAAAGCTGCCAGCACTGAAAGCTCTAGCTGGTTTTCACTGCCCCTTGGAACTGCATTCGCTGCCACACAGACATTCGCGCTCTGCTAAAGCATTGCTTCGTAATGGGGCAACATTCTGTATCTCTCTCTGGCAGAGCCCGGCTGCCAAATTGGAAACGTCCAGAGATTTCGCCCACAGGAAAGCTGCCAGCACTGAAAGCTCTAGCTGGTTTTCACTGTCCCTTGGAGCTGCATTCGCTGCCACACAGACATTCGTGCTCTGCTAAAGCATTGCTTCGTAATGGGGCAACACTCTGTATCTCTCTCTGGCAGAGCCCGGCTGCCAAATTGGAAACGTCCAGAGATTGCGCCCACAGGAAAGCTGCCAGCACTGAAAGCTCTAGCTGGTTTTCACTGTCCCTTGGAACTGCATTCGCTGCCACACAGACATTCGCGCTCTGCTAAAGCATTGCTTCGTAATGGGGCAACACTCTGTATCTCTCTCTGGCAGAGCCCGGCTGCCAAATTGGAAACGTCCAGAGATTGCGCCCACAGGAAAGCTGCCAGCACTGAAAGCTCTAGCTGGTTTTCACTGTCCCTTGGAACTGCATTCGCTGCCACACAGATATTTGCGCTCTGCTAAAGCATTGCTTCGTAATAGGGCAACACTCTGTATCTCTCTCTGGCAGAGCCCGGCTGCCAAATTGGAAACGTCCAGAGATTGCGCCCACAGGAAAGCTGCCAGCACTGAAAGCTCTAGCTGGTTTTCACTGTCCCTTGGAACTGCATTCGCTGCCACACAGACATTCGCGCTCTGCTAAAGCTTAACTTGGTAATTGGGCAACATTCTGTATCTCTCTCTGGCAGAGCCCGGCTGCCAAATTGGAAACGTCCAGACATTGCGCCCACAGGAAAGCTGCCAGCACTGAAAGCTCTAGCTGGTTTTCACTGTCCCTTGGAACTGCATTCGCTGCCACACAGACATTCGCGCTCTGCTAAAGCATTGCTTCCTAATGGGGCAACACTCTGTATCTCTCTCTGGCAGAGCCCGGCTGCCAAATTGGAAACGTCCAGAGATTGCGCCCACAGGAAAGCTGCCAGCACTGAAAGCTCTAGCTGGTTTTCACTGTCCCTTGGAACTGCATTCGCTGCCACACAGACATTCGCGCTCTGCTAAAGCATTGCTTCCTAATGGGGCAACACTCTGTATCTCTCTCTGGCAGAGCCCGGCTGCCAAATTGGAAACGTCCAGAGATTGCGCCCACAGGAAAGCTGCCAGCACTGAAAGCTCTAGCTGGTTTTCACTGTCCCTTGGAACTGCATTCGCTGCCACACAGACATTCGCGCTCTGCTAAAGCATTGCTTCGTAATGGGGCAACATTCTGTATCTCTCCCTGGCAGAGCCCGGCTGCCAAATTGGAAACGTCCAGAGATTGCGCCCACAGGAAAGCTGCCAGCACTGAAAGCTCTAGCTGGTTTTCACTGTCCCTTGGAGCTGCATTCGCTGCCACACAGACATTCGCGCTCTGCTAAAGCATTGCTTCGTAATGGGGCAACACTCTGTATCTCTCTCTGGCAGAGCCCGGCTGCCAAATTGGAAACGTCCAGAGATTGCGCCCACAGGAAAGCTGCCAGCACTGAAAGCTCTAGCTGGTTTTCACTGTCCCTTGGAACTGCATTCGCTGCCACACAGACATTCGCGCTCTGCTAAAGCATTGCTTCCTAATGGGGCAACACTCTGTATCTCTCTCTGGCAGAGCCCGGCTGCCAAATTGGAAACGTCCAGAGATTGCGCCCACAGGAAAGCTGCCAGCACTGAAAGCTCTAGCTGGTTTTCACTGTCCCTTGGAACTGCATTCGCTGCCACACAGACATTCGCGCTCTGCTAAAGCATTGCTTCGTAATGGGGCAACACTCTGTATCTCTCCCTGGCAGAGCCCGGCTGCCAAATTGGAAACGTCCAGAGATTGCGCCCACAGGAAAGCTGCCAGCACTGAAAGCTCTAGCTGGTTTTCACTGTCCCTTGGAACTGCATTCGCTGCCACACAGACATTCGCGCTCTGCTAAAGCATTGCTTCCTAATGGGGCAACACTCTGTATCTCTCTCTGGCAGAGCCCGGCTGCCAAATTGGAAACGTCCAGAGATTGCGCCCACAGGAAAGCTGCCAGCACTGAAAGCTCTAGCTGGTTTTCACTGTCCCTTGGAACTGCATTCGCTGCCACACAGACATTCGCGCTCTGCTAAAGCATTGCTTCGTAATGGGGCAACACTCTGTATCTCTCCCTGGCAGAGCCCGGCTGCCAAATTGGAAACGTCCAGAGATTGCGCCCACAGGAAAGCTGCCAGCACTGAAAGCTCTAGCTGGTTTTCACTGTCCCTTGGAACTGCATTCGCTGCCACACAGACATTCGCGCTCTGCTAAAGCATTGCTTCCTAATGGGGCAACACTCTGTATCTCTCTCTGGCAGAGCCCGGCTGCCAAATTGGAAACGTCCAGACATTGCGCCCACAGGAAAGCTGCCAGCACTGAAAGCTCTAGCTGGTTTTCACTGTCCCTTGGAACTGCATTCGCTGCCACACAGACATTCGCGCTCTGCTAAAGCATTGCTTCCTAATGGGGCAACACTCTGTATCTCTCTCTGGCAGAGCCCGGCTGCCAAATTGGAAACGTCCAGAGATTGCGCCCACAGGAAAGCTGCCAGCACTGAAAGCTCTAGCTGGTTTTCACTGTCCCTTGGAACTGCATTCGCTGCCACACAGACATTCGCGCTCTGCTAAAGCATTGCTTCGTAATGGGGCAACACTCTGTATCTCTCTCTGGCAGAGCCCGGCTGCCAAATTGGAAACGTCCAGAGATTGCGCCCACAGGAAAGCTGCCAGCACTGAAAGCTCTAGCTGGTTTTCACTGTCCCCTGGAACTGCATTCGCTGCCACACAGATATTTGCGCTCTGCTAAAGCATTGCTTCGTAATAGGGCAACACTCTGTATCTCTCTCTGGCAGAGCCCGGCTGCCAAATTGGAAACGTCCAGAGATTGCGCCCACAGGAAAGCTGCCAGCACTGAAAGCTCTAGCTGGTTTTCACTGTCCCTTGGAACTGCATTCGCTGCCACACAGACATTCGCGCTCTGCTAAAGCATTGCTTCGTAATGGGGCAACACTCTGTATCTCTCTCTGGCAGAGCCCGGCTGCCAAATTGGAAACGTCCAGAGATTGCGCCCACAGGAAAGCTGCCAGCACTGAAAGCTCTAGCTGGTTTTCACTGTCCCTTGGAACTGCATTCGCTGCCACACAGACATTCGCGCTCTGCTAAAGCATTGCTTCCTAATGGGGCAACACTCTGTATCTCTCTCTGGCAGAGCCCGGCTGCCAAATTGGAAACGTCCAGAGATTGCGCCCACAGGAAAGCTGCCAGCACTGAAAGCTCTAGCTGGTTTTCACTGTCCCTTGGAACTGCATTCGCTGCCACACAGACATTCGCGCTCTGCTAAAGCTTAACTTGGTAATTGGGCAACATTCTGTATCTCTCTCTGGCAGAGCCCGGCTGCCAAATTGGAAACGTCCAGAGATTGCGCCCACAGGAAAGCTGCCAGCACTGAAAGCTCTAGCTGGTTTTCACTGTCCCTTGGAGCTGCATTCGCTGCCACACAGACATTCGCGCTCTGCTAAAGCATTGCTTCCTAATGGGGCAACACTCTGTATCTCTCTCTGGCAGAGCCCGGCTGCCAAATTGGAAACGTCCAGAGATTGCGCCCACAGGAAAGCTGCCAGCACTGAAAGCTCTAGCTGGTTTTCACTGTCCCTTGGAACTGCATTCGCTGCCACACAGACATTCGCGCTCTGCTAAAGCATTGCTTCGTAATGGGGCAACATTCTGTATCTCTCTCTGGCAGAGCCCGGCTGCCAAATTGGAAACGTCCAGAGATTGCGCCCACAGGAAAGCTGCCAGCACTGAAAGCTCTAGCTGGTTTTCACTGTCCCTTGGAACTGCATTCGCTGCCACACAGACATTCGCGCTCTGCTAAAGCATTGCTTCCTAATGGGGCAACACTCTGTATCTCTCCCTGGCAGAGCCCGGCTGCCAAATTGGAAACGTCCAGAGATTGCGCCCACAGGAAAGCTGCCAGCACTGAAAGCTCTAGCTGGTTTTCACTGTCCCTTGGAACTGCATTCGCTGCCACACAGACATTTGCGCTCTGCTAAAGCTTTGCTTCCTAATGGGGCAACACTCTGTATCTCTCTCTGGCAGAGCCCGGCTGCCAAATTGGAAACGTCCAGAGATTGCGCCCACAGGAAAGCTGCCAGCACTGAAAGCTCTAGCTGGTTTTCACTGTCCCTTGGAACTGCATTCGCTGCCACACAGACATTCGCGCTCTGCTAAAGCTTAACTTGGTAATTGGGCAACATTCTGTATCTCTCTCTGGCAGAGCCCGGCTGCCAAATTGGAAACGTCCAGAGATTGCGCCCACAGGAAAGCTGCCAGCACTGAAAGCTCTAGCTGGTTTTCACTGTCCCTTGGAGCTGCATTCGCTGCCACACAGACATTCGCGCTCTGCTAAAGCTTAACTTGGTAATTGGGCAACATTCTGTATCTCTCTCTGGCAGAGCCCGGCTGCCAAATTGGAAACGTCCAGAGATTGCGCCCACAGGAAAGCTGCCAGCACTGAAAGCTCTAGCTGGTTTTCACTGTCCCTTGGAACTGCATTCGCTGCCACACAGACATTCGCGCTCTGCTAAAGCATTGCTTCCTAATGGGGCAACACTCTGTATCTCTCTCTGGCAGAGCCCGGCTGCCAAATTGGAAACGTCCAGAGATTGCGCCCACAGGAAAGCTGCCAGCACTGAAAGCTCTAGCTGGTTTTCACTGTCCCTTGGAACTGCATTCGCTGCCACACAGACATTCGCGCTCTGCTAAAGCATTGCTTCGTAATGGGGCAACACTCTGTATCTCTCTCTGGCAGAGCCCGGCTGCCAAATTGGAAACGTCCAGAGATTGCGCCCACAGGAAAGCTGCCAGCACTGAAAGCTCTAGCTGGTTTTCACTGTCCCTTGGAGCTGCATTCGCTGCCACACAGACATTCGCGCTCTGCTAAAGCATTGCTTCGTAATGGGGCAACACTCTGTATCTCTCTCTGGCAGAGCCCGGCTGCCAAATTGGAAACGTCCAGAGATTGCGCCCACAGGAAAGCTGCCAGCACTGAAAGCTCTAGCTGGTTTTCACTGTCCCTTGGAACTGCATTCGCTGCCACACAGACATTCGCGCTCTGCTAAAGCATTGCTTCCTAATGGGGCAACACTCTGTATCTCTCTCTGGCAGAGCCCGGCTGCCAAATTGGAAACGTCCAGAGATTGCGCCCACAGGAAAGCTGCCAGCACTGAAAGCTCTAGCTGGTTTTCACTGTCCCTTGGAACTGCATTCGCTGCCACACAGACATTCGCGCTCTGCTAAAGCATTGCTTCGTAATGGGGCAACATTCTGTATCTCTCTCTGGCAGAGCCCGGCTGCCAAATTGGAAACGTCCAGAGATTGCGCCCACAGGAAAGCTGCCAGCACTGAAAGCTCTAGCTGGTTTTCACTGTCCCTTGGAACTGCATTCGCTGCCACACAGACATTCGCGCTCTGCTAAAGCATTGCTTCGTAATGGGGCAACACTCTGTATCTCTCCCTGGCAGAGCCCGGCTGCCAAATTGGAAACGTCCAGAGATTGCGCCCACAGGAAAGCTGCCAGCACTGAAAGCTCTAGCTGGTTTTCACTGTCCCTTGGAACTGCATTCGCTGCCACACAGACATTCGCGCTCTGCTAAAGCATTGCTTCCTAATGGGGCAACACTCTGTATCTCTCTCTGGCAGAGCCCGGCTGCCAAATTGGAAACGTCCAGACATTGCGCCCACAGGAAAGCTGCCAGCACTGAAAGCTCTAGCTGGTTTTCACTGTCCCTTGGAACTGCATTCGCTGCCACACAGACATTCGCGCTCTGCTAAAGCATTGCTTCGTAATGGGGCAACATTCTGTATCTCTCTCTCGCAGAGCCCGGCTGCCAAATTGGAAACGTCCAGAGATTGCGCCCACAGGAAAGCTGCCAGCACTGAAAGCTCTAGCTGGTTTTCACTGTCCCCTGGAACTGCATTCGCTGCCACACAGATATTTGCGCTCTGCTAAAGCATTGCTTCGTAATAGGGCAACACTCTGTATCTCTCTCTGGCAGAGCCCGGCTGCCAAATTGGAAACGTCCAGAGATTGCGCCCACAGGAAAGCTGCCAGCACTGAAAGCTCTAGCTGGTTTTCACTGTCCCTTGGAACTGCATTCGCTGCCACACAGACATTCGCGCTCTGCTAAAGCATTGCTTCCTAATGGGGCAACACTCTGTATCTCTCTCTGGCAGAGCCCGGCTGCCAAATTGGAAACGTCCAGAGATTGCGCCCACAGGAAAGCTGCCAGCACTGAAAGCTCTAGCTGGTTTTCACTGTCCCTTGGAACTGCATTCGCTGCCACACAGACATTCGCGCTCTGCTAAAGCATTGCTTCCTAATGGGGCAACACTCTGTATCTCTCTCTGGCAGAGCCCGGCTGCCAAATTGGAAACGTCCAGAGATTGCGCCCACAGGAAAGCTGCCAGCACTGAAAGCTCTGGCTGGTTTTCACTGTCCCTTGGAACTGCATTCGCTGCCACACAGACATTCGCGCTCTGCTAAAGCTTAACTTGGTAATTGGGCAACATTCTGTATCTCTCTCTGGCAGAGCCCGGCTGCCAAATTGGAAACGTCCAGAGATTGCGCCCACAGGAAAGCTGCCAGCACTGAAAGCTCTAGCTGGTTTTCACTGTCCCTTGGAGCTGCATTCGCTGCCACACAGACATTCGCGCTCTGCTAAAGCATTGCTTCCTAATGGGGCAACACTCTGTATCTCTCTCTGGCAGAGCCCGGCTGCCAAATTGGAAACGTCCAGAGATTGCGCCCACAGGAAAGCTGCCAGCACTGAAAGCTCTAGCTGGTTTTCACTGTCCCTTGGAACTGCATTCGCTGCCACACAGACATTCGCGCTCTGCTAAAGCATTGCTTCGTAATGGGGCAACATTCTGTATCTCTCTCTGGCAGAGCCCGGCTGCCAAATTGGAAACGTCCAGAGATTGCGCCCACAGGAAAGCTGCCAGCACTGAAAGCTCTAGCTGGTTTTCACTGTCCCTTGGAACTGCATTCGCTGCCACACAGACATTCGCGCTCTGCTAAAGCATTGCTTCGTAATGGGGCAACACTCTGTATCTCTCCCTGGCAGAGCCCGGCTGCCAAATTGGAAACGTCCAGAGATTGCGCCCACAGGAAAGCTGCCAGCACTGAAAGCTCTAGCTGGTTTTCACTGTCCCTTGGAACTGCATTCGCTGCCACACAGACATTCGCGCTCTGCTAAAGCATTGCTTCCTAATGGGGCAACACTCTGTATCTCTCTCTGGCAGAGCCCGGCTGCCAAATTGGAAACGTCCAGACATTGCGCCCACAGGAAAGCTGCCAGCACTGAAAGCTCTAGCTGGTTCTCACTGTCCCTTGGAACTGCATTCGCTGCCACACAGACATTCGCGCTCTGCTAAAGCATTGCTTCCTAATGGGGCAACACTCTGTATCTCTCTCTGGCAGAGCCCGGCTGCCAAATTGGAAACGTCCAGAGATTGCGCCCACAGGAAAGCTGCCAGCACTGAAAGCTCTAGCTGGTTTTCACTGTCCCTTGGAACTGCATTCGCTGCCACACAGACATTCGCGCTCTGCTAAAGCATTGCTTCGTAATGGGGCAACACTCTGTATCTCTCTCTGGCAGAGCCCGGCTGCCAAATTGGAAACGTCCAGAGATTGCGCCCACAGGAAAGCTGCCAGCACTGAAAGCTCTAGCTGGTTTTCACTGTCCCCTGGAACTGCATTCGCTGCCACACAGATATTTGCGCTCTGCTAAAGCATTGCTTCGTAATAGGGCAACACTCTGTATCTCTCTCTGGCAGAGCCCGGCTGCCAAATTGGAAACGTCCAGAGATTGCGCCCACAGGAAAGCTGCCAGCACTGAAAGCTCTAGCTGGTTTTCACTGTCCCTTGGAACTGCATTCGCTGCCACACAGACATTCGCGCTCTGCTAAAGCATTGCTTCGTAATGGGGCAACACTCTGTATCTCTCTCTGGCAGAGCCCGGCTGCCAAATTGGAAACGTCCAGAGATTGCGCCCACAGGAAAGCTGCCAGCACTGAAAGCTCTAGCTGGTTTTCACTGTCCCTTGGAACTGCATTCGCTGCCACACAGACATTCGCGCTCTGCTAAAGCATTGCTTCGTAATGGGGCAACACTCTGTATCTCTCTCTGGCAGAGCCCGGCTGCCAAATTGGAAACGTCCAGAGATTGCGCCCACAGGAAAGCTGCCAGCACTGAAAGCTCTAGCTGGTTT
The DNA here is from genome assembly GCF_035582795.1 of Mycteria americana. Lineage (NCBI taxonomy): Eukaryota > Metazoa > Chordata > Aves > Ciconiiformes > Ciconiidae > Mycteria > Mycteria americana. The sequence goes on from NW_027445635.1 coordinate 1,094,469, forward strand.
TCACTGTCCCTTGGAGCTGCATTCGCTGCCACACAGACATTCGCGCTCTGCTAAAGCTTAACTTGGTAATTGGGCAACATTCTGTATCTCTCTCTGGCAGAGCCCGGCTGCCAAATTGGAAACGTCCAGAGATTGCGCCCACAGGAAAGCTGCCAGCACTGAAAGCTCTAACTGGTTTTCACTGTCCCTTGGAACTGCATTCGCTGCCACACAGACATTCGCGCTCTGCTAAAGCATTGCTTCGTAATGGGGCAACACTCTGTATCTCTCTCTGGCAGAGCCCGGCTGCCAAATTGGAAACGTCCAGAGATTGCGCCCACAGGAAAGCTGCCAGCACTGAAAGCTCTAGCTGGTTTTCACTGTCCCTTGGAGCTGCATTCGCTGCCACACAGACATTCGCGCTCTGCTAAAGCATTGCTTCCTAATGGGGCAACACTCTGTATCTCTCTCTGGCAGAGCCCGGCTGCCAAATTGGAAACGTCCAGAGATTGCGCCCACAGGAAAGCTGCCAGCACTGAAAACTGTAGCTGGTTTTCACTGTCCCTTGGAACTGCATTCGCTGCCACACAGACATTCGCGCTCTGCTAAAGCATTGCTTCCTAATGGGGCAACACTCTGTATCTCTCTCTGGCAGAGCCCGGCTGCCAAATTGGAAACGTCCAGACATTGCGCCCACAGGAAAGCTGCCAGCACTGAAAGCTCTAGCTGGTTTTCACTGTCCCTTGGAACTGCATTCGCTGCCACACAGACATTCGCGCTCTGCTAAAGCATTGCTTCCTAATGGGGCAACACTCTGTATCTCTCTCTGGCAGAGCCCGGCTGCCAAATTGGAAACGTCCAGAGATTGCGCCCACAGGAAAGCTGCCAGCACTGAAAGCTCTAGCTGGTTTTCACTGTCCCTTGGAACTGCATTCGCTGCCACACAGATATTCGCGCTCTGCTAAAGCATTGCTTCCTAATGGGGCAACACTCTGTATCTCTCTCTGGCAGAGCCCGGCTGCCAAATTGGAAACGTCCAGACATTGCGCCCACAGGAAAGCTGCCAGCACTGAAAGCTCTAGCTGGTTTTCACTGTCCCTTGGAACTGCATTCGCTGCCACACAGACATTCGCGCTCTGCTAAAGCTTAACTTGGTAATTGGGCAACATTCTATATCTCTCTCTGGCAGAGCCCGGCTGCCAAATTGGAAACGTCCAGAGATTGCGCCCACAGGAAAGCTGCCAGCACTGAAAGCTCTAGCTGGTTTTCACTGTCCCTTGGAACTGCATTCGCTGCCACACAGACATTCGCGCTCTGCTAAAGCATTGCTTCGTAATGGGGCAACACTCTGTATCTCTCTGTGGCAGAGCCCGGCTGCCAAATTGGAAACGTCCAGAGATTGCGCCCACAGGAAAGCTGCCAGCACTGAAAGCTCTAGCTGGTTTTCACTGTCCCTTGGAACTGCATTCGCTGCCACACAGACATTCGCGCTCTGCTAAAGCATTGCTTCGTAATGGGGCAACATTCTGTATCTCTCTCTGGCAGAGCCCGGCTGCCAAATTGGAAACGTCCAGAGATTTCGCCCACAGGAAAGCTGCCAGCACTGAAAGCTCTAGCTGGTTTTCACTGTCCCTTGGAGCTGCATTCGCTGCCACACAGACATTCGCGCTCTGCTAAAGCATTGCTTCGTAATGGGGCAACACTCTGTATCTCTCTCTGGCAGAGCCCGGCTGCCAAATTGGAAACGTCCAGAGATTGCGCCCACAGGAAAGCTGCCAGCACTGAAAGCTCTAGCTGGTTTTCACTGTCCCTTGGAGCTGCATTCGCTGCCACACAGACATTCGTGCTCTGCTAAAGCATTGCTTCGTAATGGGGCAACACTCTGTATCTCTCTCTGGCAGAGCCCGGCTGCCAAATTGGAAACGTCCAGAGATTGCGCCCACAGGAAAGCTGCCAGCACTGAAAGCTCTAGCTGGTTTTCACTGTCCCTTGGAACTGCATTCGCTGCCACACAGACATTCGCGCTCTGCTAAAGCATTGCTTCGTAATGGGGCAACACTCTGTATCTCTCTCTGGCAGAGCCCGGCTGCCAAATTGGAAACGTCCAGAGATTGCGCCCACAGGAAAGCTGCCAGCACTGAAAGCTCTAGCTGGTTTTCACTGTCCCTTGGAACTGCATTCGCTGCCACACAGATATTTGCGCTCTGCTAAAGCATTGCTTCGTAATAGGGCAACACTCTGTATCTCTCTCTGGCAGAGCCCGGCTGCCAAATTGGAAACGTCCAGAGATTGCGCCCACAGGAAAGCTGCCAGCACTGAAAGCTCTAGCTGGTTTTCACTGTCCCTTGGAACTGCATTCGCTGCCACACAGACATTCGCGCTCTGCTAAAGCATTGCTTCCTAATGGGGCAACACTCTGTATCTCTCTCTGGCAGAGCCCGGCTGCCAAATTGGAAACGTCCAGACATTGCGCCCACAGGAAAGCTGCCAGCACTGAAAGCTCTAGCTGGTTTTCACTGTCCCTTGGAACTGCATTCGCTGCCACACAGACATTCGCGCTCTGCTAAAGCATTGCTTTCTAATGGGGCAACACTCTGTATCTCTCTCTGGCAGAGCCCGGCTGCCAAATTGGAAACGTCCAGAGATTGCGCCCACAGGAAAGCTGCCAGCACTGAAAGCTCTAGCTGGTTTTCACTGTCCCTTGGAACTGCATTCGCTGCCACACAGACATTCGCGCTCTGCTAAAGCTTAACTTGGTAATTGGGCAACATTCTGTATCTCTCTCTGGCAGAGCCCGGCTGCCAAATTGGAAACGTCCAGAGATTGCGCCCACAGGAAAGCTGCCAGCACTGAAAGCTCTAGCTGGTTTTCACTGTCCCTTGGAACTGCATTCGCTGCCACACAGACATTCGCGCTCTGCTAAAGCATTGCTTCCTAATGGGGCAACACTCTGTATCTCTCTCTGGCAGAGCCCGGCTGCCAAATTGGAAACGTCCAGAGATTGCGCCCACAGGAAAGCTGCCAGCACTGAAAGCTCTAGCTGGTTTTCACTGTCCCTTGGAACTGCATTCGCTGCCACACAGACATTCGCGCTCTGCTAAAGCATTGCTTCCTAATGGGGCAACACTCTGTATCTCTCTCTGGCAGAGCCCGGCTGCCAAATTGGAAACGTCCAGAGATTGCGCCCACAGGAAAGCTGCCAGCACTGAAAGCTCTAGCTGGTTTTCACTGTCCCTTGGAACTGCATTCGCTGCCACACAGACATTCGCGCTCTGCTAAAGCATTGCTTCGTAATGGGGCAACATTCTGTATCTCTCCCTGGCAGAGCCCGGCTGCCAAATTGGAAACGTCCAGAGATTGCGCCCACAGGAAAGCTGCCAGCACTGAAAGCTCTAGCTGGTTTTCACTGTCCCTTGGAGCTGCATTCGCTGCCACACAGACATTCGCGCTCTGCTAAAGCATTGCTTCGTAATGGGGCAACATTCTGTATCTCTCTCTGGCAGAGCCCGGCTGCCAAATTGGAAACGTCCAGAGATTGCGCCCACAGGAAAGCTGCCAGCACTGAAAGCTCTAGCTGGTTTTCACTGTCCCTTGGAGCTGCATTCGCTGCCACACAGACATTCGCGCTCTGCTAAAGCATTGCTTCGTAATGGGGCAACACTCTGTATCTCTCTCTGGCAGAGCCCGGCTGCCAAATTGGAAACGTCCAGAGATTGCACCCACAGGAAAGCTGCCAGCACTGAAAGCTCTAGCTGGTTTTCACTGTCCCTTGGAACTGCATTCGCTGCCACACAGATATTCGCGCTCTGCTAAAGCATTGCTTCCTAATGGGGCAACACTCTGTATCTCTCTCTGGCAGAGCCCGGCTGCCAAATTGGAAACGTCCAGAGATTGCGCCCACAGGAAAGCTGCCAGCACTGAAAGCTCTAGCTGGTTTTCACTGTCCCTTGGAACTGCATTCGCTGCCACACAGACATTCGCGCTCTGCTAAAGCTTAACTTGGTAATTGGGCAACATTCTATATCTCTCTCTGGCAGAGCCCGGCTGCCAAATTGGAAACGTCCAGAGATTGCGCCCACAGGAAAGCTGCCAGCACTGAAAGCTCTAGCTGGTTTTCACTGTCCCTTGGAACTGCATTCGCTGCCACACAGACATTCGCGCTCTGCTAAAGCATTGCTTCGTAATGGGGCAACACTCTGTATCTCTCTGTGGCAGAGCCCGGCTGCCAAATTGGAAACGTCCAGAGATTGCGCCCACAGGAAAGCTGCCAGCACTGAAAGCTCTAGCTGGTTTTCACTGTCCCTTGGAACTGCATTCGCTGCCACACAGACATTCGCGCTCTGCTAAAGCATTGCTTCGTAATGGGGCAACATTCTGTATCTCTCTCTGGCAGAGCCCGGCTGCCAAATTGGAAACGTCCAGAGATTTCGCCCACAGGAAAGCTGCCAGCACTGAAAGCTCTAGCTGGTTTTCACTGTCCCTTGGAGCTGCATTCGCTGCCACACAGACATTCGCGCTCTGCTAAAGCATTGCTTCGTAATAGGGCAACACTCTGTATCTCTCTCTGGCAGAGCCCGGCTGCCAAATTGGAAACGTCCAGAGATTGCGCCCACAGGAAAGCTGCCAGCACTGAAAGCTCTAGCTGGTTTTCACTGTCCCTTGGAGCTGCATTCGCTGCCACACAGACATTCGTGCTCTGCTAAAGCATTGCTTCGTAATGGGGCAACACTCTGTATCTCTCTCTGGCAGAGCCCGGCTGCCAAATTGGAAACGTCCAGAGATTGCGCCCACAGGAAAGCTGCCAGCACTGAAAGCTCTAGCTGGTTTTCACTGTCCCTTGGAACTGCATTCGCTGCCACACAGACATTCGCGCTCTGCTAAAGCATTGCTTCGTAATGGGGCAACACTCTGTATCTCTCTCTGGCAGAGCCCGGCTGCCAAATTGGAAACGTCCAGAGATTGCGCCCACAGGAAAGCTGCCAGCACTGAAAGCTCTAGCTGGTTTTCACTGTCCCTTGGAACTGCATTCGCTGCCACACAGATATTTGCGCTCTGCTAAAGCATTGCTTCGTAATAGGGCAACACTCTGTTTCTCTCTCTGGCAGAGCCCGGCTGCCAAATTGGAAACGTCCAGAGATTGCGCCCACAGGAAAGCTGCCAGCACTGAAAGCTCTAGCTGGTTTTCACTGTCCCTTGGAACTGCATTCGCTGCCACACAGACATTCGCGCTCTGCTAAAGCATTGCTTCCTAATGGGGCAACACTCTGTATCTCTCTCTGGCAGAGCCCGGCTGCCAAATTGGAAACGTCCAGAGATTGCGCCCACAGGAAAGCTGCCAGCACTGAAAGCTCTAGCTGGTTTTCACTGTCCCTTGGAGCTGCATTCGCTGCCACACAGACATTCGCGCTCTGCTAAAGCATTGCTTCGTAATGGGGCAACATTCTGTATCTCTCTCTGGCAGAGCCCGGCTGCCAAATTGGAAACGTCCAGAGATTGCGCCCACAGGAAAGCTGCCAGCACTGAAAGCTCTAGCTGGTTTTCACTGTCCCTTGGAGCTGCATTCGCTGCCACACAGACATTCGCGCTCTGCTAAAGCATTGCTTCGTAATGGGGCAACACTCTGTATCTCTCTCTGGCAGAGCCCGGCTGCCAAATTGGAAACGTCCAGAGATTGCACCCACAGGAAAGCTGCCAGCACTGAAAGCTCTAGCTGGTTTTCACTGTCCCTTGGAACTGCATTCGCTGCCACACAGATATTCGCGCTCTGCTAAAGCATTGCTTCCTAATGGGGCAACACTCTGTATCTCTCTCTGGCAGAGCCCGGCTGCCAAATTGGAAACGTCCAGAGATTGCGCCCACAGGAAAGCTGCCAGCACTGAAAGCTCTAGCTGGTTTTCACTGTCCCTTGGAACTGCATTCGCTGCCACACAGACATTCGCGCTCTGCTAAAGCTTAACTTGGTAATTGGGCAACATTCTATATCTCTCTCTGGCAGAGCCCGGCTGCCAAATTGGAAACGTCCAGAGATTGCGCCCACAGGAAAGCTGCCAGCACTGAAAGCTCTAGCTGGTTTTCACTGTCCCTTGGAACTGCATTCGCTGCCACACAGACATTCGCGCTCTGCTAAAGCATTGCTTCGTAATGGGGCAACATTCTGTATCTCTCTCTGGCAGAGCCCGGCTGCCAAATTGGAAACGTCCAGAGATTGCGCCCACAGGAAAGCTGCCAGCACTGAAAGCTCTAGCTGGTTTTCACTGTCCCTTGGAACTGCATTCGCTGCCACACAGACATTCGCGCTCTGCTAAAGCATTGCTTCGTAATGGGGCAACACTCTGTATCTCTCCCTGGCAGAGCCCGGCTGCCAAATTGGAAACGTCCAGAGATTGCGCCCACAGGAAAGCTGCCAGCACTGAAAGCTCTAGCTGGTTTTCACTGTCCCTTGGAACTGCATTCGCTGCCACACAGACATTCGCGCTCTGCTAAAGCATTGCTTCCTAATGGGGCAACACTCTGTATCTCTCTCTGGCAGAGCCCGGCTGCCAAATTGGAAACGTCCAGACATTGCGCCCACAGGAAAGCTGCCAGCACTGAAAGCTCTAGCTGGTTCTCACTGTCCCTTGGAACTGCATTCGCTGCCACACAGACATTCGCGCTCTGCTAAAGCATTGCTTCCTAATGGGGCAACACTCTGTATCTCTCTCTGGCAGAGCCCGGCTGCCAAATTGGAAACGTCCAGAGATTGCGCCCACAGGAAAGCTGCCAGCACTGAAAGCTCTAGCTGGTTTTCACTGTCCCTTGGAACTGCATTCGCTGCCACACAGACATTCGCGCTCTGCTAAAGCATTGCTTCGTAATGGGGCAACACTCTGTATCTCTCTCTGGCAGAGCCCGGCTGCCAAATTGGAAACGTCCAGAGATTGCGCCCACAGGAAAGCTGCCAGCACTGAAAGCTCTAGCTGGTTTTCACTGTCCCCTGGAACTGCATTCGCTGCCACACAGATATTTGCGCTCTGCTAAAGCATTGCTTCGTAATAGGGCAACACTCTGTATCTCTCTCTGGCAGAGCCCGGCTGCCAAATTGGAAACGTCCAGAGATTGCGCCCACAGGAAAGCTGCCAGCACTGAAAGCTCTAGCTGGTTTTCACTGTCCCTTGGAACTGCATTCGCTGCCACACAGACATTCGCGCTCTGCTAAAGCATTGCTTCGTAATGGGGCAACACTCTGTATCTCTCTCTGGCAGAGCCCGGCTGCCAAATTGGAAACGTCCAGAGATTGCGCCCACAGGAAAGCTGCCAGCACTGAAAGCTCTAGCTGGTTTTCACTGTCCCTTGGAACTGCATTCGCTGCCACACAGACATTCGCGCTCTGCTAAAGCATTGCTTCGTAATGGGGCAACACTCTGTATCTCTCTCTGGCAGAGCCCGGCTGCCAAATTGGAAACGTCCAGAGATTGCGCCCACAGGAAAGCTGCCAGCACTGAAAGCTCTAGCTGGTTTTCACTGTCCCTTGGAGCTGCATTCGCTGCCACACAGACATTCGCGCTCTGCTAAAGCTTAACTTGGTAATTGGGCAACATTCTGTATCTCTCTCTGGCAGAGCCCGGCTGCCAAATTGGAAACGTCCAGAGATTGCGCCCACAGGAAAGCTGCCAGCACTGAAAGCTCTAACTGGTTTTCACTGTCCCTTGGAACTGCATTCGCTGCCACACAGACATTCGCGCTCTGCTAAAGCATTGCTTCGTAATGGGGCAACACTCTGTATCTCTCTCTGGCAGAGCCCGGCTGCCAAATTGGAAACGTCCAGAGATTGCGCCCACAGGAAAGCTGCCAGCACTGAAAGCTCTAGCTGGTTTTCACTGTCCCTTGGAGCTGCATTCGCTGCCACACAGACATTCGCGCTCTGCTAAAGCATTGCTTCCTAATGGGGCAACACTCTGTATCTCTCTCTGGCAGAGCCCGGCTGCCAAATTGGAAACGTCCAGAGATTGCGCCCACAGGAAAGCTGCCAGCACTGAAAACTGTAGCTGGTTTTCACTGTCCCTTGGAACTGCATTCGCTGCCACACAGACATTCGCGCTCTGCTAAAGCATTGCTTCCTAATGGGGCAACACTCTGTATCTCTCTCTGGCAGAGCCCGGCTGCCAAATTGGAAACGTCCAGACATTGCGCCCACAGGAAAGCTGCCAGCACTGAAAGCTCTAGCTGGTTTTCACTGTCCCTTGGAACTGCATTCGCTGCCACACAGACATTCGCGCTCTGCTAAAGCATTGCTTCCTAATGGGGCAACACTCTGTATCTCTCTCTGGCAGAGCCCGGCTGCCAAATTGGAAACGTCCAGAGATTGCGCCCACAGGAAAGCTGCCAGCACTGAAAGCTCTAGCTGGTTTTCACTGTCCCTTGGAACTGCATTCGCTGCCACACAGATATTCGCGCTCTGCTAAAGCATTGCTTCCTAATGGGGCAACACTCTGTATCTCTCTCTGGCAGAGCCCGGCTGCCAAATTGGAAACGTCCAGACATTGCGCCCACAGGAAAGCTGCCAGCACTGAAAGCTCTAGCTGGTTTTCACTGTCCCTTGGAACTGCATTCGCTGCCACACAGACATTCGCGCTCTGCTAAAGCTTAACTTGGTAATTGGGCAACATTCTATATCTCTCTCTGGCAGAGCCCGGCTGCCAAATTGGAAACGTCCAGAGATTGCGCCCACAGGAAAGCTGCCAGCACTGAAAGCTCTAGCTGGTTTTCACTGTCCCTTGGAACTGCATTCGCTGCCACACAGACATTCGCGCTCTGCTAAAGCATTGCTTCGTAATGGGGCAACACTCTGTATCTCTCTGTGGCAGAGCCCGGCTGCCAAATTGGAAACGTCCAGAGATTGCGCCCACAGGAAAGCTGCCAGCACTGAAAGCTCTAGCTGGTTTTCACTGTCCCTTGGAACTGCATTCGCTGCCACACAGACATTCGCGCTCTGCTAAAGCATTGCTTCGTAATGGGGCAACATTCTGTATCTCTCTCTGGCAGAGCCCGGCTGCCAAATTGGAAACGTCCAGAGATTTCGCCCACAGGAAAGCTGCCAGCACTGAAAGCTCTAGCTGGTTTTCACTGTCCCTTGGAGCTGCATTCGCTGCCACACAGACATTCGCGCTCTGCTAAAGCATTGCTTCGTAATGGGGCAACACTCTGTATCTCTCTCTGGCAGAGCCCGGCTGCCAAATTGGAAACGTCCAGAGATTGCGCCCACAGGAAAGCTGCCAGCACTGAAAGCTCTAGCTGGTTTTCACTGTCCCTTGGAGCTGCATTCGCTGCCACACAGACATTCGTGCTCTGCTAAAGCATTGCTTCGTAATGGGGCAACACTCTGTATCTCTCTCTGGCAGAGCCCGGCTGCCAAATTGGAAACGTCCAGAGATTGCGCCCACAGGAAAGCTGCCAGCACTGAAAGCTCTAGCTGGTTTTCACTGTCCCTTGGAACTGCATTCGCTGCCACACAGACATTCGCGCTCTGCTAAAGCATTGCTTCGTAATGGGGCAACACTCTGTATCTCTCTCTGGCAGAGCCCGGCTGCCAAATTGGAAACGTCCAGAGATTGCGCCCACAGGAAAGCTGCCAGCACTGAAAGCTCTAGCTGGTTTTCACTGTCCCTTGGAACTGCATTCGCTGCCACACAGATATTTGCGCTCTGCTAAAGCATTGCTTCGTAATAGGGCAACACTCTGTATCTCTCTCTGGCAGAGCCCGGCTGCCAAATTGGAAACGTCCAGAGATTGCGCCCACAGGAAAGCTGCCAGCACTGAAAGCTCTAGCTGGTTTTCACTGTCCCTTGGAACTGCATTCGCTGCCACACAGACATTCGCGCTCTGCTAAAGCATTGCTTCCTAATGGGGCAACACTCTGTATCTCTCTCTGGCAGAGCCCGGCTGCCAAATTGGAAACGTCCAGACATTGCGCCCACAGGAAAGCTGCCAGCACTGAAAGCTCTAGCTGGTTTTCACTGTCCCTTGGAACTGCATTCGCTGCCACACAGACATTCGCGCTCTGCTAAAGCATTGCTTTCTAATGGGGCAACACTCTGTATCTCTCTCTGGCAGAGCCCGGCTGCCAAATTGGAAACGTCCAGAGATTGCGCCCACAGGAAAGCTGCCAGCACTGAAAGCTCTAGCTGGTTTTCACTGTCCCTTGGAACTGCATTCGCTGCCACACAGACATTCGCGCTCTGCTAAAGCTTAACTTGGTAATTGGGCAACATTCTGTATCTCTCTCTGGCAGAGCCCGGCTGCCAAATTGGAAACGTCCAGAGATTGCGCCCACAGGAAAGCTGCCAGCACTGAAAGCTCTAGCTGGTTTTCACTGTCCCTTGGAACTGCATTCGCTGCCACACAGACATTCGCGCTCTGCTAAAGCATTGCTTCCTAATGGGGCAACACTCTGTATCTCTCTCTGGCAGAGCCCGGCTGCCAAATTGGAAACGTCCAGAGATTGCGCCCACAGGAAAGCTGCCAGCACTGAAAGCTCTAGCTGGTTTTCACTGTCCCTTGGAACTGCATTCGCTGCCACACAGACATTCGCGCTCTGCTAAAGCATTGCTTCCTAATGGGGCAACACTCTGTATCTCTCTCTGGCAGAGCCCGGCTGCCAAATTGGAAACGTCCAGAGATTGCGCCCACAGGAAAGCTGCCAGCACTGAAAGCTCTAGCTGGTTTTCACTGTCCCTTGGAACTGCATTCGCTGCCACACAGACATTCGCGCTCTGCTAAAGCATTGCTTCGTAATGGGGCAACATTCTGTATCTCTCCCTGGCAGAGCCCGGCTGCCAAATTGGAAACGTCCAGAGATTGCGCCCACAGGAAAGCTGCCAGCACTGAAAGCTCTAGCTGGTTTTCACTGTCCCTTGGAGCTGCATTCGCTGCCACACAGACATTCGCGCTCTGCTAAAGCATTGCTTCGTAATGGGGCAACATTCTGTATCTCTCTCTGGCAGAGCCCGGCTGCCAAATTGGAAACGTCCAGAGATTGCGCCCACAGGAAAGCTGCCAGCACTGAAAGCTCTAGCTGGTTTTCACTGTCCCTTGGAGCTGCATTCGCTGCCACACAGACATTCGCGCTCTGCTAAAGCATTGCTTCGTAATGGGGCAACACTCTGTATCTCTCTCTGGCAGAGCCCGGCTGCCAAATTGGAAACGTCCAGAGATTGCACCCACAGGAAAGCTGCCAGCACTGAAAGCTCTAGCTGGTTTTCACTGTCCCTTGGAACTGCATTCGCTGCCACACAGATATTCGCGCTCTGCTAAAGCATTGCTTCCTAATGGGGCAACACTCTGTATCTCTCTCTGGCAGAGCCCGGCTGCCAAATTGGAAACGTCCAGAGATTGCGCCCACAGGAAAGCTGCCAGCACTGAAAGCTCTAGCTGGTTTTCACTGTCCCTTGGAACTGCATTCGCTGCCACACAGACATTCGCGCTCTGCTAAAGCTTAACTTGGTAATTGGGCAACATTCTATATCTCTCTCTGGCAGAGCCCGGCTGCCAAATTGGAAACGTCCAGAGATTGCGCCCACAGGAAAGCTGCCAGCACTGAAAGCTCTAGCTGGTTTTCACTGTCCCTTGGAACTGCATTCGCTGCCACACAGACATTCGCGCTCTGCTAAAGCATTGCTTCGTAATGGGGCAACACTCTGTATCTCTCTGTGGCAGAGCCCGGCTGCCAAATTGGAAACGTCCAGAGATTGCGCCCACAGGAAAGCTGCCAGCACTGAAAGCTCTAGCTGGTTTTCACTGTCCCTTGGAACTGCATTCGCTGCCACACAGACATTCGCGCTCTGCTAAAGCATTGCTTCGTAATGGGGCAACATTCTGTATCTCTCTCTGGCAGAGCCCGGCTGCCAAATTGGAAACGTCCAGAGATTTCGCCCACAGGAAAGCTGCCAGCACTGAAAGCTCTAGCTGGTTTTCACTGTCCCTTGGAGCTGCATTCGCTGCCACACAGACATTCGCGCTCTGCTAAAGCATTGCTTCGTAATAGGGCAACACTCTGTATCTCTCTCTGGCAGAGCCCGGCTGCCAAATTGGAAACGTCCAGAGATTGCGCCCACAGGAAAGCTGCCAGCACTGAAAGCTCTAGCTGGTTTTCACTGTCCCTTGGAGCTGCATTCGCTGCCACACAGACATTCGTGCTCTGCTAAAGCATTGCTTCGTAATGGGGCAACACTCTGTATCTCTCTCTGGCAGAGCCCGGCTGCCAAATTGGAAACGTCCAGAGATTGCGCCCACAGGAAAGCTGCCAGCACTGAAAGCTCTAGCTGGTTTTCACTGTCCCTTGGAACTGCATTCGCTGCCACACAGACATTCGCGCTCTGCTAAAGCATTGCTTCGTAATGGGGCAACACTCTGTATCTCTCTCTGGCAGAGCCCGGCTGCCAAATTGGAAACGTCCAGAGATTGCGCCCACAGGAAAGCTGCCAGCACTGAAAGCTCTAGCTGGTTTTCACTGTCCCTTGGAACTGCATTCGCTGCCACACAGATATTTGCGCTCTGCTAAAGCATTGCTTCGTAATAGGGCAACACTCTGTTTCTCTCTCTGGCAGAGCCCGGCTGCCAAATTGGAAACGTCCAGAGATTGCGCCCACAGGAAAGCTGCCAGCACTGAAAGCTCTAGCTGGTTTTCACTGTCCCTTGGAACTGCATTCGCTGCCACACAGACATTCGCGCTCTGCTAAAGCATTGCTTCCTAATGGGGCAACACTCTGTATCTCTCTCTGGCAGAGCCCGGCTGCCAAATTGGAAACGTCCAGAGATTGCGCCCACAGGAAAGCTGCCAGCACTGAAAGCTCTAGCTGGTTTTCACTGTCCCTTGGAGCTGCATTCGCTGCCACACAGACATTCGCGCTCTGCTAAAGCATTGCTTCGTAATGGGGCAACATTCTGTATCTCTCTCTGGCAGAGCCCGGCTGCCAAATTGGAAACGTCCAGAGATTGCGCCCACAGGAAAGCTGCCAGCACTGAAAGCTCTAGCTGGTTTTCACTGTCCCTTGGAGCTGCATTCGCTGCCACACAGACATTCGCGCTCTGCTAAAGCATTGCTTCGTAATGGGGCAACACTCTGTATCTCTCTCTGGCAGAGCCCGGCTGCCAAATTGGAAACGTCCAGAGATTGCACCCACAGGAAAGCTGCCAGCACTGAAAGCTCTAGCTGGTTTTCACTGTCCCTTGGAACTGCATTCGCTGCCACACAGATATTCGCGCTCTGCTAAAGCATTGCTTCCTAATGGGGCAACACTCTGTATCTCTCTCTGGCAGAGCCCGGCTGCCAAATTGGAAACGTCCAGAGATTGCGCCCACAGGAAAGCTGCCAGCACTGAAAGCTCTAGCTGGTTTTCACTGTCCCTTGGAACTGCATTCGCTGCCACACAGACATTCGCGCTCTGCTAAAGCTTAACTTGGTAATTGGGCAACATTCTATATCTCTCTCTGGCAGAGCCCGGCTGCCAAATTGGAAACGTCCAGAGATTGCGCCCACAGGAAAGCTGCCAGCACTGAAAGCTCTAGCTGGTTTTCACTGTCCCTTGGAACTGCATTCGCTGCCACACAGACATTCGCGCTCTGCTAAAGCATTGCTTCGTAATGGGGCAACACTCTGTATCTCTCTGTGGCAGAGCCCGGCTGCCAAATTGGAAACGTCCAGAGATTGCGCCCACAGGAAAGCTGCCAGCACTGAAAGCTCTAGCTGGTTTTCACTGTCCCTTGGAACTGCATTCGCTGCCACACAGACATTCGCGCTCTGCTAAAGCATTGCTTCGTAATGGGGCAACATTCTGTATCTCTCTCTGGCAGAGCCCGGCTGCCAAATTGGAAACGTCCAGAGATTTCGCCCACAGGAAAGCTGCCAGCACTGAAAGCTCTAGCTGGTTTTCACTGTCCCTTGGAGCTGCATTCGCTGCCACACAGACATTCGCGCTCTGCTAAAGCATTGCTTCGTAATGGGGCAACACTCTGTATCTCTCTCTGGCATAGCCCGGCTGCCAAATTGGAAACGTCCAGAGATTGCGCCCACAGGAAAGCTGCCAGCACTGAAAGCTCTAGCTGGTTTTCACTGTCCCTTGGAGCTGCATTCGCTGCCACACAGACATTCGTGCTCTGCTAAAGCATTGCTTCGTAATGGGGCAACACTCTGTATCTCTCTCTGGCAGAGCCCGGCTGCCAAATTGGAAACGTCCAGAGATTGCGCCCACAGGAAAGCTGCCAGCACTGAAAGCTCTAGCTGGTTTTCACTGTCCCTTGGAACTGCATTCGCTGCCACACAGACATTCGCGCTCTGCTAAAGCATTGCTTCGTAATGGGGCAACACTCTGTATCTCTCTCTGGCAGAGCCCGGCTGCCAAATTGGAAATGTCCAGAGATTGCGCCCACAGGAAAGCTGCCAGCACTGAAAGCTCTAGCTGGTTTTCACTGTCCCTTGGAACTGCATTCGCTGCCACACAGATATTTGCGCTCTGCTAAAGCATTGCTTCGTAATAGGGCAACACTCTGTTTCTCTCTCTGGCAGAGCCCGGCTGCCAAATTGGAAACGTCCAGAGATTGCGCCCACAGGAAAGCTGCCAGCACTGAAAGCTCTAGCTGGTTTTCACTGTCCCTTGGAACTGCATTCGCTGCCACACAGACATTCGCGCTCTGCTAAAGCATTGCTTCCTAATGGGGCAACACTCTGTATCTCTCTCTGGCAGAGCCCGGCTGCCAAATTGGAAACGTCCAGACATTGCGCCCACAGGAAAGCTGCCAGCACTGAAAGCTCTAGCTGGTTTTCACTGTCCCTTGGAACTGCATTCGCTGCCACACAGACATTCGCGCTCTGCTAAAGCATTGCTTTCTAATGGGGCAACACTCTGTATCTCTCTCTGGCAGAGCCCGGCTGCCAAATTGGAAACGTCCAGAGATTGCGCCCACAGGAAAGCTGCCAGCACTGAAAGCTCTAGCTGGTTTTCACTGTCCCTTGGAGCTGCATTCGCTGCCACACAGACATTCGTGCTCTGCTAAAGCATTGCTTCGTAATGGGGCAACACTCTGTATCTCTCTCTGGCAGAGCCCGGCTGCCAAATTGGAAACGTCCAGAGATTGCGCCCACAGGAAAGCTGCCAGCACTGAAAGCTCTAGCTGGTTTTCACTGTCCCTTGGAACTGCATTCGCTGCCACACAGACATTCGCGCTCTGCTAAAGCATTGCTTCGTAATGGGGCAACACTCTGTATCTCTCTCTGGCAGAGCCCGGCTGCCAAATTGGAAACGTCCAGAGATTGCGCCCACAGGAAAGCTGCCAGCACTGAAAGCTCTAGCTGGTTTTCACTGTCCCTTGGAACTGCATTCGCTGCCACACAGATATTTGCGCTCTGCTAAAGCATTGCTTCGTAATAGGGCAACACTCTGTTTCTCTCTCTGGCAGAGCCCGGCTGCCAAATTGGAAACGTCCAGAGATTGCGCCCACAGGAAAGCTGCCAGCACTGAAAGCTCTAGCTGGTTTTCACTGTCCCTTGGAACTGCATTCGCTGCCACACAGACATTCGCGCTCTGCTAAAGCATTGCTTCCTAATGGGGCAACACTCTGTATCTCTCTCTGGCAGAGCCCGGCTGCCAAATTGGAAACGTCCAGACATTGCGCCCACAGGAAAGCTGCCAGCACTGAAAGCTCTAGCTGGTTTTCACTGTCCCTTGGAACTGCATTCGCTGCCACACAGACATTCGCGCTCTGCTAAAGCATTGCTTTCTAATGGGGCAACACTCTGTATCTCTCTCTGGCAGAGCCCGGCTGCCAAATTGGAAACGTCCAGAGATTGCGCCCACAGGAAAGCTGCCAGCACTGAAAGCTCTAGCTGGTTTTCACTGTCCCTTGGAACTGCATTCGCTGCCACACAGACATTCGCGCTCTGCTAAAGCTTAACTTGGTAATTGGGCAACATTCTGTATCTCTCTCTGGCAGAGCCCGGCTGCCAAATTGGAAACGTCCAGAGATTGCGCCCACAGGAAAGCTGCCAGCACTGAAAGCTCTAGCTGGTTTTCACTGTCCCTTGGAACTGCATTCGCTGCCACACAGACATTCGCGCTCTGCTAAAGCATTGCTTCCTAATGGGGCAACACTCTGTATCTCTCTCTGGCAGAGCCCGGCTGCCAAATTGGAAACGTCCAGAGATTGCGCCCACAGGAAAGCTGCCAGCACTGAAAGCTCTAGCTGGTTTTCACTGTCCCTTGGAACTGCATTCGCTGCCACACAGACATTCGCGCTCTGCTAAAGCATTGCTTCCTAATGGGGCAACACTCTGTATCTCTCTCTGGCAGAGCCCGGCTGCCAAATTGGAAACGTCCAGAGATTGCGCCCACAGGAAAGCTGCCAGCACTGAAAGCTCTAGCTGGTTTTCACTGTCCCTTGGAACTGCATTCGCTGCCACACAGACATTCGCGCTCTGCTAAAGCATTGCTTCGTAATGGGGCAACATTCTGTATCTCTCCCTGGCAGAGCCCGGCTGCCAAATTGGAAACGTCCAGAGATTGCGCCCACAGGAAAGCTGCCAGCACTGAAAGCTCTAGCTGGTTTTCACTGTCCCTTGGAGCTGCATTCGCTGCCACACAGACATTCGCGCTCTGCTAAAGCATTGCTTCGTAATGGGGCAACATTCTGTATCTCTCTCTGGCAGAGCCCGGCTGCCAAATTGGAAACGTCCAGAGATTGCGCCCACAGGAAAGCTGCCAGCACTGAAAGCTCTAGCTGGTTTTCACTGTCCCTTGGAGCTGCATTCGCTGCCACACAGACATTCGCGCTCTGCTAAAGCATTGCTTCGTAATGGGGCAACACTCTGTATCTCTCTCTGGCAGAGCCCGGCTGCCAAATTGGAAACGTCCAGAGATTGCGCCCACAGGAAAGCTGCCAGCACTGAAAGCTCTAGCTGGTTTTCACTGTCCCTTGGAACTGCATTCGCTGCCACACAGAGATTCGCGCTCTGCTAAAGCATTGCTTCCTAATGGGGCAACACTCTGTATCTCTCTCTGGCAGAGCCCGGCTGCCAAATTGGAAACGTCCAGAGATTGCGCCCACAGGAAAGCTGCCAGCACTGAAAGCTCTAGCTGGTTTTCACTGTCCCTTGGAACTGCATTCGCTGCCACACAGACATTCGCGCTCTGCTAAAGCATTGCTTCGTAATGGGGCAACATTCTGTATCTCTCTCTGGCAGAGCCCGGCTGCCAAATTGGAAACGTCCAGAGATTGCGCCCACAGGAAAGCTGCCAGCACTGAAAGCTCTAGCTGGTTTTCACTGTCCCTTGGAACTGCATTCGCTGCCACACAGACATTCGCGCTCTGCTAAAGCATTGCTTCGTAATGGGGCAACACTCTGTATCTCTCTCTGGCAGAGCCCGGCTGCCAAATTGGAAACGTCCAGAGATTGCGCCCACAGGAAAGCTGCCAGCACTGAAAGCTCTAGCTGGTTTTCACTGTCCCTTGGAACTGCATTCGCTGCCACACAGACATTCGCGCTCTGCTAAAGCATTGCTTCGTAATGGGGCAACATTCTGTATATCTCTCTGGCAGAGCCCGGCTGCCAAATTGGAAACGTCCAGAGATTGCGCCCACAGGAAAGCTGCCAGCACTGAAAGCTCTAGCTGGTTTTCACTGTCCCTTGGAACTGCATTCGCTGCCACACAGACATTCGCGCTCTCCTAAAGCATTGCTTCCTAATGGGGCAACATTCTGTATCTCTCTGTGGCAGAGCCCGGCTGCCAAATTGGAAACGTCCAGACATTGCGCCCACAGGAAAGCTGCCAGCACTGAAAGCTCTAGCTGGTTTTCACTGTCCCTTGGAACTGCATTCGCTGCCACACAGACATTCGCGCTCTGCTAAAGCATTGCTTCGTAATGGGGCAACACTCTGTATCTCTCTCTGGCAGAGCCCGGCTGCCAAATTGGAAACGTCCAGAGATTGCGCCCACAGGAAAGCTGCCAGCACTGAAAGCTCTAGCTGGTTTTCACTGTCCCTTGGAACTGCATTCGC
This sequence comes from Mycteria americana, assembly GCF_035582795.1. NCBI lineage: Eukaryota > Metazoa > Chordata > Aves > Ciconiiformes > Ciconiidae > Mycteria > Mycteria americana. The sequence continues at coordinate 1,112,473 of NW_027445635.1, forward strand.
TGCCACACAGACATTCGCGCTCTGCTAAAGCATTGCTTCCTAAAGGGGCAACACTCTGTCTCTCTCTCTGGCAGAGCCCGGCTGCCAAATTGGAAACGTCCAGAGATTGCGCCCACAGGAAAGCTGCCAGCACTGAAAGCTCTAGCTGGTTTTCACTGTCCCTTGGAACTGCATTCGCTGCCACACAGACATTCGCGCTCTGCTAAAGCTTAACTTGGTAATTGGGCAACATTCTGTATCTCTCTCTGGCAGAGCCCGGCTGCCAAATTGGAAACGTCCAGAGATTGCGCCCACAGGAAAGCTGCCAGCACTGAAAGCTCTAGCTGGTTTTCACTGTCCCTTGGAACTGCATTCGCTGCCACACAGACATTCGCGCTCTGCTAAAGCATTGCTTCGTAATGGGGCAACACTCTGTATCTCTCTCTGGCAGAGCCCGGCTGCCAAATTGGAAACGTCCAGAGATTGCGCCCACAGGAAAGCTGCCAGCACTGAAAGCTCTAGCTGGTTTTCACTGTCCCTTGGAACTGCATTCGCTGCCACACAGACATTCGCGCTCTGCTAAAGCATTGCTTCGTAATGGGGCAACATTCTGTATCTCTCTCTGGCAGAGCCCGGCTGCCAAATTGGAAACGTCCAGAGATTGCGCCCACAGGAAAGCTGCCAGCACTGAAAGCTCTAGCTGGTTTTCACTGTCCCTTGGAACTGCATTCGCTGCCACACAGATATTCGCGCTCTGCTAAAGCATTGCTTCCTAATGGGGCAACACTCTGTATCTCTCTCTGGCAGAGCCCGGCTGCCAAATTGGAAACGTCCAGAGATTGCGCCCACAGGAAAGCTGCCAGCACTGAAAGCTCTAGCTGGTTTTCACTGTCCCTTGGAACTGCATTCGCTGCCACACAGACATTCGCGCTCTGCTAAAGCTTAACTTGGTAATTGGGCAATATTCTGTATCTCTCTCTGGCAGAGCCCGGCTGCCAAATTGGAAACGTCCAGAGATTGCGCCCACAGGAAAGCTGCCAGCACTGAAAGCTCTAGCTGGTTTTCACTGTCCCTTGGAACTGCATTCGCTGCCACACAGACATTCGCGCTCTGCTAAAGCATTGCTTCCTAATGGGGCAACACTCTGTATCTCTCTCTGGCAGAGCCCAGCTGCCAAATTGGAAACGTCCAGAGATTGCGCCCACAGGAAAGCTGCCAGCACTGAAAACTGTAGCTGGTTTTCACTGTCCCTTGGAACTGCATTCGCTGCCACACAGACATTCGCGCTCTGCTAAAGCATTGCTTCGTAATGGGGCAACACTCTGTATCTCTCTCTGGCAGAGCCCGGCTGCCAAATTGGAAACGTCCAGAGATTGCGCCCACAGGAAAGCTGCCAGCACTGAAAGCTCTAGCTGGTTTTCACTGTCCCCTGGAACTGCATTCGCTGCCACACAGATATTTGCGCTCTGCTAAAGCATTGCTTCGTAATAGGGCAACACTCTGTATCTCTCTCTGGCAGAGCCCGGCTGCCAAATTGGAAACGTCCAGAGATTGCGCCCACAGGAAAGCTGCCAGCACTGAAAGCTCTAGCTGGTTTTCACTGTCCCTTGGAACTGCATTCGCTGCCACACAGACATTCGCGCTCTGCTAAAGCATTGCTTCGTAATGGGGCAACACTCTGTATCTCTCTCTGGCAGAGCCCGGCTGCCAAATTGGAAACGTCCAGAGATTGCGCCCACAGGAAAGCTGCCAGCACTGAAAGCTCTAGCTGGTTTTCACTGTCCCTTGGAACTGCATTCGCTGCCACACAGACATTCGCGCTCTGCTAAAGCATTGCTTCCTAATGGGGCAACACTCTGTATCTCTCTCTGGCAGAGCCCGGCTGCCAAATTGGAAACGTCCAGAGATTGCGCCCACAGGAAAGCTGCCAGCACTGAAAGCTCTAGCTGGTTTTCACTGTCCCTTGGAGCTGCATTCGCTGCCACACAGACATTCGCGCTCTGCTAAAGCTTAACTTGGTAATTGGGCAACATTCTGTATCTCTCTCTGGCAGAGCCCGGCTGCCAAATTGGAAACGTCCAGAGATTGCGCCCACAGGAAAGCTGCCAGCACTGAAAGCTCTAACTGGTTTTCACTGTCCCTTGGAACTGCATTCGCTGCCACACAGACATTCGCGCTCTGCTAAAGCATTGCTTCCTAATGGGGCAACACTCTGTATCTCTCTCTGGCAGAGCCCGGCTGCCAAATTGGAAACGTCCAGACATTGCGCCCACAGGAAAGCTGCCAGCACTGAAAACTGTAGCTGGTTTTCACTGTCCCTTGGAACTGCATTCGCTGCCACACAGACATTCGCGCTCTGCTAAAGCATTGCTTCCTAATGGGGCAACACTCTGTATCTCTCTCTGGCAGAGCCCGGCTGCCAAATTGGAAACGTCCAGAGATTGCGCCCACAGGAAAGCTGCCAGCACTGAAAACTGTAGCTGGTTTTCACTGTCCCTTGGAACTGCATTCGCTGCCACACAGACATTCGCGCTCTGCTAAAGCATTGCTTCCTAATGGGGCAACACTCTGTATCTCTCTCTGGCAGAGCCCGGCTGCCAAATTGGAAACGTCCAGAGATTGCGCCCACAGGAAAGCTGCCAGCACTGAAAGCTCTAGCTGGTTTTCACTGTCCCTTGGAACTGCATTCGCTGCCACACAGACATTCGCGCTCTGCTAAAGCATTGCTTCGTAATGGGGCAACATTCTGTATCTCTCTCTGGCAGAGCCCGGCTGCCAAATTGGAAACGTCCAGAGATTGCGCCCACAGGAAAGCTGCCAGCACTGAAAGCTCTAGCTGGTTTTCACTGTCCCTTGGAACTGCATTCGCTGCCACACAGACATTCGCGCTCTGCTAAAGCATTGCTTCCTAATGGGGCAACACTCTGTATCTCTCTCTGGCAGAGCCCGGCTGCCAAATTGGAAACGTCCAGAGATTGCGCCCACAGGAAAGCTGCCAGCACTGAAAGCTCTAGCTGGTTTTCACTGTCCCTTGGAACTGCATTCGCTGCCACACAGACATTCGCGCTCTGCTAAAGCATTGTTTCCTAATGGGGCAACATTCTGTATCTCTCTCTGGCAGAGCCCGGCTGCCAAATTGGAAACGTCCAGAGATTGCACCCACAGGAAAGCTGCCAGCACTGAAAGCTCTAGCTGGTTTTCACTGTCCCTTGGAACTGCATTCGCTGCCACACAGATATTCGCGCTCTGCTAAAGCATTGCTTCCTAATGGGGCAACACTCTGTATCTCTCTCTGGCAGAGCCCGGCTGCCAAATTGGAAACGTCCAGAGATTGCGCCCACAGGAAAGCTGCCAGCACTGAAAGCTCTAGCTGGTTTTCACTGTCCCTTGGAACTGCATTCGCTGCCACACAGACATTCGCGCTCTGCTAAAGCTTAACTTGGTAATTGGGCAACATTCTATATCTCTCTCTGGCAGAGCCCGGCTGCCAAATTGGAAACGTCCAGAGATTGCGCCCACAGGAAAGCTGCCAGCACTGAAAGCTCTAGCTGGTTTTCACTGTCCCTTGGAACTGCATTCGCTGCCACACAGACATTCGCGCTCTGCTAAAGCATTGCTTCGTAATGGGGCAACATTCTGTATCTCTCTCTGGCAGAGCCCGGCTGCCAAATTGGAAACGTCCAGAGATTTCGCCCACAGGAAAGCTGCCAGCACTGAAAGCTCTAGCTGGTTTTCACTGTCCCTTGGAGCTGCATTCGCTGCCACACAGACATTCGCGCTCTGCTAAAGCATTGCTTCGTAATGGGGCAACACTCTGTATCTCTCTCTGGCAGAGCCCGGCTGCCAAATTGGAAACGTCCAGAGATTGCGCCCACAGGAAAGCTGCCAGCACTGAAAGCTCTAGCTGGTTTTCACTGTCCCTTGGAGCTGCATTCGCTGCCACACAGACATTCGTGCTCTGCTAAAGCATTGCTTCGTAATGGGGCAACACTCTGTATCTCTCTCTGGCAGAGCCCGGCTGCCAAATTGGAAACGTCCAGAGATTGCGCCCACAGGAAAGCTGCCAGCACTGAAAGCTCTAGCTGGTTTTCACTGTCCCTTGGAACTGCATTCGCTGCCACACAGACATTCGCGCTCTGCTAAAGCATTGCTTCGTAATGGGGCAACACTCTGTATCTCTCTCTGGCAGAGCCCGGCTGCCAAATTGGAAACGTCCAGAGATTGCGCCCACAGGAAAGCTGCCAGCACTGAAAGCTCTAGCTGGTTTTCACTGTCCCTTGGAACTGCATTCGCTGCCACACAGATATTTGCGCTCTGCTAAAGCATTGCTTCGTAATAGGGCAACACTCTGTATCTCTCTCTGGCAGAGCCCGGCTGCCAAATTGGAAACGTCCAGAGATTGCGCCCACAGGAAAGCTGCCAGCACTGAAAGCTCTAGCTGGTTTTCACTGTCCCTTGGAACTGCATTCGCTGCCACACAGACATTCGCGCTCTGCTAAAGCATTGCTTCCTAATGGGGCAACACTCTGTATCTCTCTCTGGCAGAGCCCGGCTGCCAAATTGGAAACGTCCAGACATTGCGCCCACAGGAAAGCTGCCAGCACTGAAAGCTCTAGCTGGTTTTCACTGTCCCTTGGAACTGCATTCGCTGCCACACAGACATTCGCGCTCTGCTAAAGCATTGCTTTCTAATGGGGCAACACTCTGTATCTCTCTCTGGCAGAGCCCGGCTGCCAAATTGGAAACGTCCAGAGATTGCGCCCACAGGAAAGCTGCCAGCACTGAAAGCTCTAGCTGGTTTTCACTGTCCCTTGGAACTGCATTCGCTGCCACACAGACATTCGCGCTCTGCTAAAGCTTAACTTGGTAATTGGGCAACATTCTGTATCTCTCTCTGGCAGAGCCCGGCTGCCAAATTGGAAACGTCCAGAGATTGCGCCCACAGGAAAGCTGCCAGCACTGAAAGCTCTAGCTGGTTTTCACTGTCCCTTGGAACTGCATTCGCTGCCACACAGACATTCGCGCTCTGCTAAAGCATTGCTTCCTAATGGGGCAACACTCTGTATCTCTCTCTGGCAGAGCCCGGCTGCCAAATTGGAAACGTCCAGAGATTGCGCCCACAGGAAAGCTGCCAGCACTGAAAGCTCTAGCTGGTTTTCACTGTCCCTTGGAACTGCATTCGCTGCCACACAGACATTCGCGCTCTGCTAAAGCATTGCTTCCTAATGGGGCAACACTCTGTATCTCTCTCTGGCAGAGCCCGGCTGCCAAATTGGAAACGTCCAGAGATTGCGCCCACAGGAAAGCTGCCAGCACTGAAAGCTCTAGCTGGTTTTCACTGTCCCTTGGAACTGCATTCGCTGCCACACAGACATTCGCGCTCTGCTAAAGCATTGCTTCGTAATGGGGCAACATTCTGTATCTCTCCCTGGCAGAGCCCGGCTGCCAAATTGGAAACGTCCAGAGATTGCGCCCACAGGAAAGCTGCCAGCACTGAAAGCTCTAGCTGGTTTTCACTGTCCCTTGGAGCTGCATTCGCTGCCACACAGACATTCGCGCTCTGCTAAAGCATTGCTTCGTAATGGGGCAACATTCTGTATCTCTCTCTGGCAGAGCCCGGCTGCCAAATTGGAAACGTCCAGAGATTGCGCCCACAGGAAAGCTGCCAGCACTGAAAGCTCTAGCTGGTTTTCACTGTCCCTTGGAGCTGCATTCGCTGCCACACAGACATTCGCGCTCTGCTAAAGCATTGCTTCGTAATGGGGCAACACTCTGTATCTCTCTCTGGCAGAGCCCGGCTGCCAAATTGGAAACGTCCAGAGATTGCACCCACAGGAAAGCTGCCAGCACTGAAAGCTCTAGCTGGTTTTCACTGTCCCTTGGAACTGCATTCGCTGCCACACAGATATTCGCGCTCTGCTAAAGCATTGCTTCCTAATGGGGCAACACTCTGTATCTCTCTCTGGCAGAGCCCGGCTGCCAAATTGGAAACGTCCAGAGATTGCGCCCACAGGAAAGCTGCCAGCACTGAAAGCTCTAGCTGGTTTTCACTGTCCCTTGGAACTGCATTCGCTGCCACACAGACATTCGCGCTCTGCTAAAGCTTAACTTGGTAATTGGGCAACATTCTATATCTCTCTCTGGCAGAGCCCGGCTGCCAAATTGGAAACGTCCAGAGATTGCGCCCACAGGAAAGCTGCCAGCACTGAAAGCTCTAGCTGGTTTTCACTGTCCCTTGGAACTGCATTCGCTGCCACACAGACATTCGCGCTCTGCTAAAGCATTGCTTCGTAATGGGGCAACACTCTGTATCTCTCTGTGGCACAGCCCGGCTGCCAAATTGGAAACGTCCAGAGATTGCGCCCACAGGAAAGCTGCCAGCACTGAAAGCTCTAGCTGGTTTTCACTGTCCCTTGGAACTGCATTCGCTGCCACACAGACATTCGCGCTCTGCTAAAGCATTGCTTCGTAATGGGGCAACATTCTGTATCTCTCTCTGGCAGAGCCCGGCTGCCAAATTGGAAACGTCCAGAGATTTCGCCCACAGGAAAGCTGCCAGCACTGAAAGCTCTAGCTGGTTTTCACTGTCCCTTGGAGCTGCATTCGCTGCCACACAGACATTCGCGCTCTGCTAAAGCATTGCTTCGTAATAGGGCAACACTCTGTATCTCTCTCTGGCAGAGCCCGGCTGCCAAATTGGAAACGTCCAGAGATTGCGCCCACAGGAAAGCTGCCAGCACTGAAAGCTCTAGCTGGTTTTCACTGTCCCTTGGAGCTGCATTCGCTGCCACACAGACATTCGTGCTCTGCTAAAGCATTGCTTCGTAATGGGGCAACACTCTGTATCTCTCTCTGGCAGAGCCCGGCTGCCAAATTGGAAACGTCCAGAGATTGCGCCCACAGGAAAGCTGCCAGCACTGAAAGCTCTAGCTGGTTTTCACTGTCCCTTGGAACTGCATTCGCTGCCACACAGACATTCGCGCTCTGCTAAAGCATTGCTTCGTAATGGGGCAACACTCTGTATCTCTCTCTGGCAGAGCCCGGCTGCCAAATTGGAAACGTCCAGAGATTGCGCCCACAGGAAAGCTGCCAGCACTGAAAGCTCTAGCTGGTTTTCACTGTCCCTTGGAACTGCATTCGCTGCCACACAGATATTTGCGCTCTGCTAAAGCATTGCTTCGTAATAGGGCAACACTCTGTTTCTCTCTCTGGCAGAGCCCGGCTGCCAAATTGGAAACGTCCAGAGATTGCGCCCACAGGAAAGCTGCCAGCACTGAAAGCTCTAGCTGGTTTTCACTGTCCCTTGGAACTGCATTCGCTGCCACACAGACATTCGCGCTCTGCTAAAGCATTGCTTCCTAATGGGGCAACACTCTGTATCTCTCTCTGGCAGAGCCCGGCTGCCAAATTGGAAACGTCCAGAGATTGCGCCCACAGGAAAGCTGCCAGCACTGAAAGCTCTAGCTGGTTTTCACTGTCCCTTGGAGCTGCATTCGCTGCCACACAGACATTCGCGCTCTGCTAAAGCATTGCTTCGTAATGGGGCAACATTCTGTATCTCTCTCTGGCAGAGCCCGGCTGCCAAATTGGAAACGTCCAGAGATTGCGCCCACAGGAAAGCTGCCAGCACTGAAAGCTCTAGCTGGTTTTCACTGTCCCTTGGAGCTGCATTCGCTGCCACACAGACATTCGCGCTCTGCTAAAGCATTGCTTCGTAATGGGGCAACACTCTGTATCTCTCTCTGGCAGAGCCCGGCTGCCAAATTGGAAACGTCCAGAGATTGCACCCACAGGAAAGCTGCCAGCACTGAAAGCTCTAGCTGGTTTTCACTGTCCCTTGGAACTGCATTCGCTGCCACACAGATATTCGCGCTCTGCTAAAGCATTGCTTCCTAATGGGGCAACACTCTGTATCTCTCTCTGGCAGAGCCCGGCTGCCAAATTGGAAACGTCCAGAGATTGCGCCCACAGGAAAGCTGCCAGCACTGAAAGCTCTAGCTGGTTTTCACTGTCCCTTGGAACTGCATTCGCTGCCACACAGACATTCGCGCTCTGCTAAAGCTTAACTTGGTAATTGGGTAACATTCTATATCTCTCTCTGGCAGAGCCCGGCTGCCAAATTGGAAACGTCCAGAGATTGCGCCCACAGGAAAGCTGCCAGCACTGAAAGCTCTAGCTGGTTTTCACTGTCCCTTGGAACTGCATTCGCTGCCACACAGACATTCGCGCTCTGCTAAAGCATTGCTTCGTAATGGGGCAACACTCTGTATCTCTCTGTGGCAGAGCCCGGCTGCCAAATTGGAAACGTCCAGAGATTGCGCCCACAGGAAAGCTGCCAGCACTGAAAGCTCTAGCTGGTTTTCACTGTCCCTTGGAACTGCATTCGCTGCCACACAGACATTCGCGCTCTGCTAAAGCATTGCTTCGTAATGGGGCAACATTCTGTATCTCTCTCTGGCAGAGCCCGGCTGCCAAATTGGAAACGTCCAGAGATTGCGCCCACAGGAAAGCTGCCAGCACTGAAAGCTCTAGCTGGTTTTCACTGTCCCTTGGAACTGCATTCGCTGCCACACAGACATTCGCGCTCTGCTAAAGCTTAACTTGGTAATTGGGCAACATTCTGTATCTCTCTCTGGCAGAGCCCGGCTGCCAAATTGGAAACGTCCAGAGATTGCGCCCACAGGAAAGCTGCCAGCACTGAAAGCTCTAGCTGGTTTTCACTGTCCCTTGGAACTGCATTCGCTGCCACACAGACATTCGCGCTCTGCTAAAGCATTGCTTCCTAATGGGGCAACACTCTGTATCTCTCTCTGGCAGAGCCCGGCTGCCAAATTGGAAACGTCCAGAGATTGCGCCCACAGGAAAGCTGCCAGCACTGAAAGCTCTAGCTGGTTTTCACTGTCCCTTGGAACTGCATTCGCTGCCACACAGACATTCGCGCTCTGCTAAAGCATTGCTTCCTAATGGGGCAACACTCTGTATCTCTCTCTGGCAGAGCCCGGCTGCCAAATTGGAAACGTCCAGAGATTGCGCCCACAGGAAAGCTGCCAGCACTGAAAGCTCTAGCTGGTTTTCACTGTCCCTTGGAACTGCATTCGCTGCCACACAGACATTCGCGCTCTGCTAAAGCATTGCTTCGTAATGGGGCAACATTCTGTATCTCTCCCTGGCAGAGCCCGGCTGCCAAATTGGAAACGTCCAGAGATTGCGCCCACAGGAAAGCTGCCAGCACTGAAAGCTCTAGCTGGTTTTCACTGTCCCTTGGAGCTGCATTCGCTGCCACACAGACATTCGCGCTCTGCTAAAGCATTGCTTCGTAATGGGGCAACATTCTGTATCTCTCTCTGGCAGAGCCCGGCTGCCAAATTGGAAACGTCCAGAGATTGCGCCCACAGGAAAGCTGCCAGCACTGAAAGCTCTAGCTGGTTTTCACTGTCCCTTGGAGCTGCATTCGCTGCCACACAGACATTCGCGCTCTGCTAAAGCATTGCTTCGTAATGGGGCAACACTCTGTATCTCTCTCTGGCAGAGCCCGGCTGCCAAATTGGAAACGTCCAGAGATTGCACCCACAGGAAAGCTGCCAGCACTGAAAGCTCTAGCTGGTTTTCACTGTCCCTTGGAACTGCATTCGCTGCCACACAGATATTCGCGCTCTGCTAAAGCATTGCTTCCTAATGGGGCAACACTCTGTATCTCTCTCTGGCAGAGCCCGGCTGCCAAATTGGAAACGTCCAGAGATTGCGCCCACAGGAAAGCTGCCAGCACTGAAAGCTCTAGCTGGTTTTCACTGTCCCTTGGAACTGCATTCGCTGCCACACAGACATTCGCGCTCTGCTAAAGCTTAACTTGGTAATTGGGCAACATTCTATATCTCTCTCTGGCAGAGCCCGGCTGCCAAATTGGAAACGTCCAGAGATTGCGCCCACAGGAAAGCTGCCAGCACTGAAAGCTCTAGCTGGTTTTCACTGTCCCTTGGAACTGCATTCGCTGCCACACAGACATTCGCGCTCTGCTAAAGCATTGCTTCGTAATGGGGCAACACTCTGTATCTCTCTGTGGCAGAGCCCGGCTGCCAAATTGGAAACGTCCAGAGATTGCGCCCACAGGAAAGCTGCCAGCACTGAAAGCTCTAGCTGGTTTTCACTGTCCCTTGGAACTGCATTCGCTGCCACACAGACATTCGCGCTCTGCTAAAGCATTGCTTCGTAATGGGGCAACATTCTGTATCTCTCTCTGGCAGAGCCCGGCTGCCAAATTGGAAACGTCCAGAGATTTCGCCCACAGGAAAGCTGCCAGCACTGAAAGCTCTAGCTGGTTTTCACTGTCCCTTGGAGCTGCATTCGCTGCCACACAGACATTCGCGCTCTGCTAAAGCATTGCTTCGTAATAGGGCAACACTCTGTATCTCTCTCTGGCAGAGCCCGGCTGCCAAATTGGAAACGTCCAGAGATTGCGCCCACAGGAAAGCTGCCAGCACTGAAAGCTCTAGCTGGTTTTCACTGTCCCTTGGAGCTGCATTCGCTGCCACACAGACATTCGTGCTCTGCTAAAGCATTGCTTCGTAATGGGGCAACACTCTGTATCTCTCTCTGGCAGAGCCCGGCTGCCAAATTGGAAACGTCCAGAGATTGCGCCCACAGGAAAGCTGCCAGCACTGAAAGCTCTAGCTGGTTTTCACTGTCCCTTGGAACTGCATTCGCTGCCACACAGACATTCGCGCTCTGCTAAAGCATTGCTTCGTAATGGGGCAACACTCTGTATCTCTCTCTGGCAGAGCCCGGCTGCCAAATTGGAAACGTCCAGAGATTGCGCCCACAGGAAAGCTGCCAGCACTGAAAGCTCTAGCTGGTTTTCACTGTCCCTTGGAACTGCATTCGCTGCCACACAGATATTTGCGCTCTGCTAAAGCATTGCTTCGTAATAGGGCAACACTCTGTTTCTCTCTCTGGCAGAGCCCGGCTGCCAAATTGGAAACGTCCAGAGATTGCGCCCACAGGAAAGCTGCCAGCACTGAAAGCTCTAGCTGGTTTTCACTGTCCCTTGGAACTGCATTCGCTGCCACACAGACATTCGCGCTCTGCTAAAGCATTGCTTCCTAATGGGGCAACACTCTGTATCTCTCTCTGGCAGAGCCCGGCTGCCAAATTGGAAACGTCCAGAGATTGCGCCCACAGGAAAGCTGCCAGCACTGAAAGCTCTAGCTGGTTTTCACTGTCCCTTGGAGCTGCATTCGCTGCCACACAGACATTCGCGCTCTGCTAAAGCATTGCTTCGTAATGGGGCAACATTCTGTATCTCTCTCTGGCAGAGCCCGGCTGCCAAATTGGAAACGTCCAGAGATTGCGCCCACAGGAAAGCTGCCAGCACTGAAAGCTCTAGCTGGTTTTCACTGTCCCTTGGAGCTGCATTCGCTGCCACACAGACATTCGCGCTCTGCTAAAGCATTGCTTCGTAATGGGGCAACACTCTGTATCTCTCTCTGGCAGAGCCCGGCTGCCAAATTGGAAACGTCCAGAGATTGCACCCACAGGAAAGCTGCCAGCACTGAAAGCTCTAGCTGGTTTTCACTGTCCCTTGGAACTGCATTCGCTGCCACACAGATATTCGCGCTCTGCTAAAGCATTGCTTCCTAATGGGGCAACACTCTGTATCTCTCTCTGGCAGAGCCCGGCTGCCAAATTGGAAACGTCCAGAGATTGCGCCCACAGGAAAGCTGCCAGCACTGAAAGCTCTAGCTGGTTTTCACTGTCCCTTGGAACTGCATTCGCTGCCACACAGACATTCGCGCTCTGCTAAAGCTTAACTTGGTAATTGGGCAACATTCTATATCTCTCTCTGGCAGAGCCCGGCTGCCAAATTGGAAACGTCCAGAGATTGCGCCCACAGGAAAGCTGCCAGCACTGAAAGCTCTAGCTGGTTTTCACTGTCCCTTGGAACTGCATTCGCTGCCACACAGACATTCGCGCTCTGCTAAAGCATTGCTTCGTAATGGGGCAACACTCTGTATCTCTCTGTGGCAGAGCCCGGCTGCCAAATTGGAAACGTCCAGAGATTGCGCCCACAGGAAAGCTGCCAGCACTGAAAGCTCTAGCTGGTTTTCACTGTCCCTTGGAACTGCATTCGCTGCCACACAGACATTCGCGCTCTGCTAAAGCATTGCTTCGTAATGGGGCAACATTCTGTATCTCTCTCTGGCAGAGCCCGGCTGCCAAATTGGAAACGTCCAGAGATTTCGCCCACAGGAAAGCTGCCAGCACTGAAAGCTCTAGCTGGTTTTCACTGTCCCTTGGAGCTGCATTCGCTGCCACACAGACATTCGCGCTCTGCTAAAGCATTGCTTCGTAATGGGGCAACACTCTGTATCTCTCTCTGGCAGAGCCCGGCTGCCAAATTGGAAACGTCCAGAGATTGCGCCCACAGGAAAGCTGCCAGCACTGAAAGCTCTAGCTGGTTTTCACTGTCCCTTGGAGCTGCATTCGCTGCCACACAGACATTCGTGCTCTGCTAAAGCATTGCTTCGTAATGGGGCAACACTCTGTATCTCTCTCTGGCAGAGCCCGGCTGCCAAATTGGAAACGTCCAGAGATTGCGCCCACAGGAAAGCTGCCAGCACTGAAAGCTCTAGCTGGTTTTCACTGTCCCTTGGAACTGCATTCGCTGCCACACAGACATTCGCGCTCTGCTAAAGCATTGCTTCGTAATGGGGCAACACTCTGTATCTCTCTCTGGCAGAGCCCGGCTGCCAAATTGGAAACGTCCAGAGATTGCGCCCACAGGAAAGCTGCCAGCACTGAAAGCTCTAGCTGGTTTTCACTGTCCCTTGGAACTGCATTCGCTGCCACACAGATATTTGCGCTCTGCTAAAGCATTGCTTCGTAATAGGGCAACACTCTGTTTCTCTCTCTGGCAGAGCCCGGCTGCCAAATTGGAAACGTCCAGAGATTGCGCCCACAGGAAAGCTGCCAGCACTGAAAGCTCTAGCTGGTTTTCACTGTCCCTTGGAACTGCATTCGCTGCCACACAGACATTCGCGCTCTGCTAAAGCATTGCTTCCTAATGGGGCAACACTCTGTATCTCTCTCTGGCAGAGCCCGGCTGCCAAATTGGAAACGTCCAGACATTGCGCCCACAGGAAAGCTGCCAGCACTGAAAGCTCTAGCTGGTTTTCACTGTCCCTTGGAACTGCATTCGCTGCCACACAGACATTCGCGCTCTGCTAAAGCATTGCTTTCTAATGGGGCAACACTCTGTATCTCTCTCTGGCAGAGCCCGGCTGCCAAATTGGAAACGTCCAGAGATTGCGCCCACAGGAAAGCTGCCAGCACTGAAAGCTCTAGCTGGTTTTCACTGTCCCTTGGAGCTGCATTCGCTGCCACACAGACATTCGTGCTCTGCTAAAGCATTGCTTCGTAATGGGGCAACACTCTGTATCTCTCTCTGGCAGAGCCCGGCTGCCAAATTGGAAACGTCCAGAGATTGCGCCCACAGGAAAGCTGCCAGCACTGAAAGCTCTAGCTGGTTTTCACTGTCCCTTGGAACTGCATTCGCTGCCACACAGACATTCGCGCTCTGCTAAAGCATTGCTTCGTAATGGGGCAACACTCTGTATCTCTCTCTGGCAGAGCCCGGCTGCCAAATTGGAAACGTCCAGAGATTGCGCCCACAGGAAAGCTGCCAGCACTGAAAGCTCTAGCTGGTTTTCACTGTCCCTTGGAACTGCATTCGCTGCCACACAGATATTTGCGCTCTGCTAAAGCATTGCTTCGTAATAGGGCAACACTCTGTTTCTCTCTCTGGCAGAGCCCGGCTGCCAAATTGGAAACGTCCAGAGATTGCGCCCACAGGAAAGCTGCCAGCACTGAAAGCTCTAGCTGGTTTTCACTGTCCCTTGGAACTGCATTCGCTGCCACACAGACATTCGCGCTCTGCTAAAGCATTGCTTCCTAATGGGGCAACACTCTGTATCTCTCTCTGGCAGAGCCCGGCTGCCAAATTGGAAACGTCCAGACATTGCGCCCACAGGAAAGCTGCCAGCACTGAAAGCTCTAGCTGGTTTTCACTGTCCCTTGGAACTGCATTCGCTGCCACACAGACATTCGCGCTCTGCTAAAGCATTGCTTTCTAATGGGGCAACACTCTGTATCTCTCTCTGGCAGAGCCCGGCTGCCAAATTGGAAACGTCCAGAGATTGCGCCCACAGGAAAGCTGCCAGCACTGAAAGCTCTAGCTGGTTTTCACTGTCCCTTGGAACTGCATTCGCTGCCACACAGACATTCGCGCTCTGCTAAAGCTTAACTTGGTAATTGGGCAACATTCTGTATCTCTCTCTGGCAGAGCCCGGCTGCCAAATTGGAAACGTCCAGAGATTGCGCCCACAGGAAAGCTGCCAGCACTGAAAGCTCTAGCTGGTTTTCACTGTCCCTTGGAACTGCATTCGCTGCCACACAGACATTCGCGCTCTGCTAAAGCATTGCTTCCTAATGGGGCAACACTCTGTATCTCTCTCTGGCAGAGCCCGGCTGCCAAATTGGAAACGTCCAGAGATTGCGCCCACAGGAAAGCTGCCAGCACTGAAAGCTCTAGCTGGTTTTCACTGTCCCTTGGAACTGCATTCGCTGCCACACAGACATTCGCGCTCTGCTAAAGCATTGCTTCGTAATGGGGCAACATTCTGTATCTCTCCCTGGCAGAGCCCGGCTGCCAAATTGGAAACGTCCAGAGATTGCGCCCACAGGAAAGCTGCCAGCACTGAAAGCTCTAGCTGGTTTTCACTGTCCCTTGGAGCTGCATTCGCTGCCACACAGACATTCGCGCTCTGCTAAAGCATTGCTTCGTAATGGGGCAACATTCTGTATCTCTCTCTGGCAGAGCCCGGCTGCCAAATTGGAAACGTCCAGAGATTGCGCCCACAGGAAAGCTGCCAGCACTGAAAGCTCTAGCTGGTTTTCACTGTCCCTTGGAGCTGCATTCGCTGCCACACAGACATTCGCGCTCTGCTAAAGCATTGCTTCGTAATGGGGCAACACTCTGTATCTCTCTCTGGCAGAGCCCGGCTGCCAAATTGGAAACGTCCAGAGATTGCGCCCACAGGAAAGCTGCCAGCACTGAAAGCTCTAGCTGGTTTTCACTGTCCCTTGGAACTGCATTCGCTGCCACACAGAGATTCGCGCTCTGCTAAAGCATTGCTTCCTAATGGGGCAACACTCTGTATCTCTCTCTGGCAGAGCCCGGCTGCCAAATTGGAAACGTCCAGAGATTGCGCCCACAGGAAAGCTGCCAGCACTGAAAGCTCTAGCTGGTTTTCACTGTCCCTTGGAACTGCATTCGCTGCCACACAGACATTCGCGCTCTGCTAAAGCATTGCTTCGTAATGGGGCAACATTCTGTATCTCTCTCTGGCAGAGCCCGGCTGCCAAATTGGAAACGTCCAGAGATTGCGCCCACAGGAAAGCTGCCAGCACTGAAAGCTCTAGCTGGTTTTCACTGTCCCTTGGAACTGCATTCGCTGCCACACAGACATTCGCGCTCTGCTAAAGCATTGCTTCGTAATGGGGCAACACTCTGTATCTCTCTCTGGCAGAGCCCGGCTGCCAAATTGGAAACGTCCAGAGATTGCGCCCACAGGAAAGCTGCCAGCACTGAAAGCTCTAGCTGGTTTTCACTGTCCCTTGGAACTGCATTCGCTGCCACACAGACATTCGCGCTCTGCTAAAGCATTGCTTCGTAATGGGGCAACATTCTGTATCTCTCTCTGGCAGAGCCCGGCTGCCAAATTGGAAACGTCCAGAGATTGCGCCCACAGGAAAGCTGCCAGCACTGAAAGCTCTAGCTGGTTTTCACTGTCCCTTGGAACTGCATTCGCTGCCACACAGACATTCGCGCTCTCCTAAAGCATTGCTTCCTAATGGGGCAACATTCTGTATCTCTCTCTGGCAGAGCCCGGCTGCCAAATTGGAAACGTCCAGACATTGCGCCCACAGGAAAGCTGCCAGCACTGAAAGCTCTAGCTGGTTTTCACTGTCCCTTGGAACTGCATTCGCTGCCACACAGACATTCGCGCTCTGCTAAAGCATTGCTTCGTAATGGGGCAACACTCTGTATCTCTCTCTGGCAGAGCCCGGCTGCCAAATTGGAAACGTCCAGAGATTGCGCCCACAGGAAAGCTGCCAGCACTGAAAGCTCTAGCTGGTTTTCACTGTCCCTTGGAACTGCATTCGCTGCCACACAGACATTCGCACTCTGCTAAAGCATTGCTTCGTAAAGGGGCAACATTCTGTATCTCTCTCTGGCAGAGCCCGGCTGCCAAATTGGAAACGTCCAGAGATTGCACCCACAGGAAAGCTGCCAGCACTGAAAGCTCTAGCTGGTTTTCACTGTCCCTTGGAACTGCATTCGCTGCCACACAGACATTCGCGCTCTGCTAAAGCATTGCTTCCTAAAGGGGCAACACTCTGTCTCTCTCTCTGGCAGAGCCCGGCTGCCAAATTGGAAACGTCCAGAGATTGCGCCCACAGGAAAGCTGCCAGCACTGAAAGCTCTAGCTGGTTTTCACTGTCCCTTGGAACTGCATTCGCTGCCACACAGACATTCGCGCTCTGCTAAAGCTTAACTTGGTAATTGGGCAACATTCTGTATCTCTCTCTGGCAGAGCCCGGCTGCCAAATTGGAAACGTCCAGAGATTGCGCCCACAGGAAAGCTGCCAGCACTGAAAGCTCTAGCTGGTTTTCACTGTCCCTTGGAACTGCATTCGCTGCCACACAGACATTCGCGCTCTGCTAAAGCATTGCTTCGTAATGGGGCAACACTCTGTATCTCTCTCTGGCAGAGCCCGGCTGCCAAATTGGAAACGTCCAGAGATTGCGCCCACAGGAAAGCTGCCAGCACTGAAAGCTCTAGCTGGTTTTCACTGTCCCTTGGAACTGCATTCGCTGCCACACAGATATTCGCGCTCTGCTAAAGCATTGCTTCCTAATGGGGCAACACTCTGTATCTCTCTCTGGCAGAGCCCGGCTGCCAAATTGGAAACGTCCAGAGATTGCGCCCACAGGAAAGCTGCCAGCACTGAAAGCTCTAGCTGGTTTTCACTGTCCCTTGGAACTGCATTCGCTGCCACACAGACATTCGCGCTCTGCTAAAGCTTAACTTGGTAATTGGGCAATATTCTGTATCTCTCTCTGGCAGAGCCCGGCTGCCAAATTGGAAACGTCCAGAGATTGCGCCCACAGGAAAGCTGCCAGCACTGAAAGCTCTAGCTGGTTTTCACTGTCCCTTGGAACTGCATTCGCTGCCACACAGACATTCGCGCTCTGCTAAAGCATTGCTTCCTAATGGGGCAACACTCTGTATCTCTCTCTGGCAGAGCCCAGCTGCCAAATTGGAAACGTCCAGAGATTGCGCCCACAGGAAAGCTGCCAGCACTGAAAACTGTAGCTGGTTTTCACTGTCCCTTGGAACTGCATTCGCTGCCACACAGACATTCGCGCTCTGCTAAAGCATTGCTTCGTAATGGGGCAACACTCTGTATCTCTCTCTGGCAGAGCCCGGCTGCCAAATTGGAAACGTCCAGAGATTGCGCCCACAGGAAAGCTGCCAGCACTGAAAGCTCTAGCTGGTTTTCACTGTCCCCTGGAACTGCATTCGCTGCCACACAGATATTTGCGCTCTGCTAAAGCATTGCTTCGTAATAGGGCAACACTCTGTATCTCTCTCTGGCAGAGCCCGGCTGCCAAATTGGAAACGTCCAGAGATTGCGCCCACAGGAAAGCTGCCAGCACTGAAAGCTCTAGCTGGTTTTCACTGTCCCTTGGAACTGCATTCGCTGCCACACAGACATTCGCGCTCTGCTAAAGCATTGCTTCGTAATGGGGCAACACTCTGTATCTCTCTCTGGCAGAGCCCGGCTGCCAAATTGGAAACGTCCAGAGATTGCGCCCACAGGAAAGCTGCCAGCACTGAAAGCTCTAGCTGGTTTTCACTGTCCCTTGGAACTGCATTCGCTGCCACACAGACATTCGCGCTCTGCTAAAGCATTGCTTCCTAATGGGGCAACACTCTGTATCTCTCTCTGGCAGAGCCCGGCTGCCAAATTGGAAACGTCCAGAGATTGCGCCCACAGGAAAGCTGCCAGCACTGAAAGCTCTAGCTGGTTTTCACTGTCCCTTGGAGCTGCATTCGCTGCCACACAGACATTCGCGCTCTGCTAAAGCTTAACTTGGTAATTGGGCAACATTCTGTATCTCTCTCTGGCAGAGCCCGGCTGCCAAATTGGAAACGTCCAGAGATTGCGCCCACAGGAAAGCTGCCAGCACTGAAAGCTCTAACTGGTTTTCACTGTCCCTTGGAACTGCATTCGCTGCCACACAGACATTCGCGCTCTGCTAAAGCATTGCTTCCTAATGGGGCAACACTCTGTATCTCTCTCTGGCAGAGCCCGGCTGCCAAATTGGAAACGTCCAGACATTGCGCCCACAGGAAAGCTGCCAGCACTGAAAACTGTAGCTGGTTTTCACTGTCCCTTGGAACTGCATTCGCTGCCACACAGACATTCGCGCTCTGCTAAAGCATTGCTTCCTAATGGGGCAACACTCTGTATCTCTCTCTGGCAGAGCCCGGCTGCCAAATTGGAAACGTCCAGAGATTGCGCCCACAGGAAAGCTGCCAGCACTGAAAACTGTAGCTGGTTTTCACTGTCCCTTGGAACTGCATTCGCTGCCACACAGACATTCGCGCTCTGCTAAAGCATTGCTTCCTAATGGGGCAACACTCTGTATCTCTCTCTGGCAGAGCCCGGCTGCCAAATTGGAAACGTCCAGAGATTGCGCCCACAGGAAAGCTGCCAGCACTGAAAGCTCTAGCTGGTTTTCACTGTCCCTTGGAACTGCATTCGCTGCCACACAGACATTCGCGCTCTGCTAAAGCATTGCTTCGTAATGGGGCAACATTCTGTATCTCTCTCTGGCAGAGCCCGGCTGCCAAATTGGAAACGTCCAGAGATTGCGCCCACAGGAAAGCTGCCAGCACTGAAAGCTCTAGCTGGTTTTCACTGTCCCTTGGAACTGCATTCGCTGCCACACAGACATTCGCGCTCTGCTAAAGCATTGCTTCCTAATGGGGCAACACTCTGTATCTCTCTCTGGCAGAGCCCGGCTGCCAAATTGGAAACGTCCAGAGATTGCGCCCACAGGAAAGCTGCCAGCACTGAAAGCTCTAGCTGGTTTTCACTGTCCCTTGGAACTGCATTCGCTGCCACACAGACATTCGCGCTCTGCTAAAGCATTGTTTCCTAATGGGGCAACATTCTGTATCTCTCTCTGGCAGAGCCCGGCTGCCAAATTGGAAACGTCCAGAGATTGCACCCACAGGAAAGCTGCCAGCACTGAAAGCTCTAGCTGGTTTTCACTGTCCCTTGGAACTGCATTCGCTGCCACAGAGATATTCGCGCTCTGCTAAAGCATTGCTTCCTAATGGGGCAACACTCTGTATCTCTCTCTGGCAGAGCCCGGCTGCCAAATTGGAAACGTCCAGAGATTGCGCCCACAGGAAAGCTGCCAGCACTGAAAGCTCTAGCTGGTTTTCACTGTCCCTTGGAACTGCATTCGCTGCCACACAGACATTCGCGCTCTGCTAAAGCTTAACTTGGTAATTGGGCAACATTCTATATCTCTCTCTGGCAGAGCCCGGCTGCCAAATTGGAAACGTCCAGAGATTGCGCCCACAGGAAAGCTGCCAGCACTGAAAGCTCTAGCTGGTTTTCACTGTCCCTTGGAACTGCATTCGCTGCCACACAGACATTCGCGCTCTGCTAAAGCATTGCTTCGTAATGGGGCAACACTCTGTATCTCTCTGTGGCAGAGCCCGGCTGCCAAATTGGAAACGTCCAGAGATTGCGCCCACAGGAAAGCTGCCAGCACTGAAAGCTCTAGCTGGTTTTCACTGTCCCTTGGAACTGCATTCGCTGCCACACAGACATTCGCGCTCTGCTAAAGCATTGCTTCGTAATGGGGCAACATTCTGTATCTCTCTCTGGCAGAGCCCGGCTGCCAAATTGGAAACGTCCAGAGATTTCGCCCACAGGAAAGCTGCCAGCACTGAAAGCTCTAGCTGGTTTTCACTGTCCCTTGGAGCTGCATTCGCTGCCACACAGACATTCGCGCTCTGCTAAAGCATTGCTTCGTAATGGGGCAACATTCTGTATCTCTCTCTGGCAGAGCCCGGCTGCCAAATTGGAAACGTCCAGAGATTGCGCCCACAGGAAAGCTGCCAGCACTGAAAGCTCTAGCTGGTTTTCACTGTCCCTTGGAACTGCATTCGCTGCCACACAGACATTCGCGCTCTGCTAAAGCATTGCTTCGTAATGGGGCAACACTCTGTATCTCTCTCTGGCAGAGCCCGGCTGCCAAATTGGAAACGTCCAGAGATTGCGCCCACAGGAAAGCTGCCAGCACTGAAAGCTCTAGCTGGTTTTCACTGTCCCTTGGAACTGCATTCGCTGCCACACAGACATTCGCGCTCTGCTAAAGCATTGCTTCGTAATGGGGCAACATTCTGTATCTCTCTCTGGCAGAGCCCGGCTGCCAAATTGGAAACGTCCAGAGATTGCGCCCACAGGAAAGCTGCCAGCACTGAAAGCTCTAGCTGGTTTTCACTGTCCCTTGGAACTGCATTCGCTGCCACACAGACATTCGCGCTCTGCTAAAGCATTGCTTCCTAATGGGGCAACATTCTGTATCTCTCTCTGGCAGAGCCCGGCTGCCAAATTGGAAACGTCCAGACATTGCGCCCACAGGAAAGCTGCCAGCACTGAAAGCTCTAGCTGGTTTTCACTGTCCCTTGGAACTGCATTCGCTGCCACACAGACATTCGCGCTCTGCTAAAGCATTGCTTCGTAATGGGGCAACACTCTGTATCTCTCTCTGGCAGAGCCCGGCTGCCAAATTGGAAACGTCCAGAGATTGCACCCACTGGAAAGCTGCCAGCACTGAAAGCTCTAGCTGGTTTTCACTGTCCCTTGGAACTGCATTCGCTGCCACACAGACATTCGCGCTCTGCTAAAGCATTGCTTCCTAAAGGGGCAACACTCTGTCTCTCTCTCTGGCAGAGCCCGGCTGCCAAATTGGAAACGTCCAGAGATTGCGCCCACAGGAAAGCTGCCAGCACTGAAAGCTCTAGCTGGTTTTCACTGTCCCTTGGAACTGCATTCGCTGCCACACAGACATTCGCGCTCTGCTAAAGCTTAACTTGGTAATTGGGCAACATTCTGTATCTCTCTCTGGCAGAGCCCGGCTGCCAAATTGGAAACGTCCAGAGATTGCGCCCACAGGAAAGCTGCCAGCACTGAAAGCTCTAGCTGGTTTTCACTGTCCCTTGGAACTGCATTCGCTGCCACACAGACATTCGCGCTCTGCTAAAGCATTGCTTCCTAATGGGGCAACACTCTGTATCTCTCTCTGGCAGAGCCCGGCTGCCAAATTGGAAACGTCCAGAGATTGCGCCCACAGGAAAGCTGCCAGCACTGAAAGCTCTAGCTGGTTTTCACTGTCCCTTGGAACTGCATTCGCTGCCACACAGACATTCGCGCTCTGCTAAAGCATTGCTTCGTAATGGGGCAACACTCTGTATCTCTCTCTGGCAGAGCCCGGCTGCCAAATTGGAAACGTCCAGAGATTGCGCCCACAGGAAAGCTGCCAGCACTGAAAGCTCTAGCTGGTTTTCACTGTCCCTTGGAACTGCATTCGCTGCCACACAGATATTTGCGCTCTGCTAAAGCATTGCTTCGTAATAGGGCAACACTCTGTATCTCTCTCTGGCAGAGCCCGGCTGCCAAATTGGAAACGTCCAGAGATTGCGCCCACAGGAAAGCTGCCAGCACTGAAAGCTCTAGCTGGTTTTCACTGTCCCTTGGAACTGCATTCGCTGCCACACAGACATTCGCGCTCTGCTAAAGCATTGCTTCCTAATGGGGCAACACTCTGTATCTCTCTCTGGCAGAGCCCGGCTGCCAAATTGGAAACGTCCAGACATTGCGCCCACAGGAAAGCTGCCAGCACTGAAAGCTCTAGCTGGTTTTCACTGTCCCTTGGAACTGCGTTCGCTGCCACACAGACATTCGCGCTCTGCTAAAGCATTGCTTTCTAATGGGGCAACACTCTGTATCTCTCTCTGGCAGAGCCCGGCTGCCAAATTGGAAACGTCCAGAGATTGCGCCCACAGGAAAGCTGCCAGCACTGAAAGCTCTAGCTGGTTTTCACTGTCCCTTGGAACTGCATTCGCTGCCACACAGACATTCGCGCTCTGCTAAAGCTTAACTTGGTAATTGGGCAACATTCTGTATCTCTCTCTGGCAGAGCCCGGCTGCCAAATTGGAAACGTCCAGAGATTGCGCCCACAGGAAAGCTGCCAGCACTGAAAGCTCTAGCTGGTTTTCACTGTCCCTTGGAACTGCATTCGCTGCCACACAGACATTCGCGCTCTGCTAAAGCATTGCTTCCTAATGGGGCAACACTCTGTATCTCTCTCTGGCAGAGCCCGGCTGCCAAATTGGAAACGTCCAGAGATTGCGCCCACAGGAAAGCTGCCAGCACTGAAAGCTCTAGCTGGTTTTCACTGTCCCTTGGAACTGCATTCGCTGCCACACAGACATTCGCGCTCTGCTAAAGCATTGCTTCCTAATGGGGCAACACTCTGTATCTCTCTCTGGCAGAGCCCGGCTGCCAAATTGGAAACGTCCAGAGATTGCGCCCACAGGAAAGCTGCCAGCACTGAAAGCTCTAGCTGGTTTTCACTGTCCCTTGGAACTGCATTCGCTGCCACACAGACATTCGCGCTCTGCTAAAGCATTGCTTCGTAATGGGGCAACATTCTGTATCTCTCCCTGGCAGAGCCCGGCTGCCAAATTGGAAACGTCCAGAGATTGCGCCCACAGGAAAGCTGCCAGCACTGAAAGCTCTAGCTGGTTTTCACTGTCCCTTGGAGCTGCATTCGCTGCCACACAGACATTCGTGCTCTGCTAAAGCATTGCTTCGTAATGGGGCAACATTCTGTATCTCTCTCTGGCAGAGCCCGGCTGCCAAATTGGAAACGTCCAGAGATTGCGCCCACAGGAAAGCTGCCAGCACTGAAAGCTCTAGCTGGTTTTCACTGTCCCTTGGAACTGCATTCGCTGCCACACAGACATTCGCGCTCTGCTAAAGCATTGCTTCCTAATGGGGCAACATTCTGTATCTCTCTCTGGCACAGCCCGGCTGCCAAATTGGAAACGTCCAGAGATTGCGCCCACAGGAAAGCTGCCAGCACTGAAAGCTCTAGCTGGTTTTCACTGTCCCTTGGAGCTGCATTCGCTGCCACACAGACATTCGCGCTCTGCTAAAGCATTGCTTCGTAATGGGGCAACACTCTGTATCTCTCTCTGGCAGAGCCCGGCTGCCAAATTGGAAACGTCCAGAGATTGCGCCCACAGGAAAGCTGCCAGCACTGAAAGCTCTAGCTGGTTTTCACTGTCCCTTGGAACTGCATTCGCTGCCACACAGACATTCGCGCTCTGCTAAAGCATTGCTTCGTAATGGGGCAACACTCTGTATCTCTCTCTGGCAGAGCCCGGCTGCCAAATTGGAAACGTCCAGAGATTGCGCCCACAGGAAAGCTGCCAGCACTGAAAGCTCTAGCTGGTTTTCACTGTCCCTTGGAACTGCATTCGCTGCCACACAGACATTCGCGCTCTGCTAAAGCATTGCTTCGTAATGGGGCAACATTCTGTATCTCTCTCTGGCAGAGCCCGGCTGCCAAATTGGAAACGTCCAGAGATTGCACCCACAGGAAAGCTGCCAGCACTGAAAGCTCTAGCTGGTTTTCAGTGTCCCTTGGAACTGCATTCGCTGCCACACAGATATTCGCGCTCTGCTAAAGCATTGCTACCTAATGGGGCAACACTCTGTATCTCTCTCTGGCAGAGCCCGGCTGCCAAATTGGAAACGTCCAGAGATTGCGCCCACAGGAAAGCTGCCAGCACTGAAAGCTCTAGCTGGTTTTCACTGTCCCTTGGAACTGCATTCGCTGCCACACAGACATTCGTGCTCTGCTAAAGCATTGCTTCGTAATGGGGCAACACTCTGTATCTCTCTCTGGCAGAGCCCGGCTGCCAAATTGGAAACGTCCAGAGATTGCGCCCACAGGAAAGCTGCCAGCACTGAAAGCTCTAGCTGGTTTTCACTGTCCCTTGGAACTGCATTCGCTGCCACACAGACATTCGCGCTCTGCTAAAGCATTGCTTCGTAATGGGGCAACACTCTGTATCTCTCTCTGGCAGAGCCCGGCTGCCAAATTGGAAACGTCCAGAGATTGCGCCCACAGGAAAGCTGCCAGCACTGAAAGCTCTAGCTGGTTTTCACTGTCCCTTGGAACTGCATTCGCTGCCACACAGATATTTGCGCTCTGCTAAAGCATTGCTTCGTAATAGGGCAACACTCTGTATCTCTCTCTGGCAGAGCCCGGCTGCCAAATTGGAAACGTCCAGAGATTGCGCCCACAGGAAAGCTGCCAGCACTGAAAGCTCTAGCTGGTTTTCACTGTCCCTTGGAACTGCATTCGCTGCCACACAGACATTCGCGCTCTGCTAAAGCATTGCTTCCTAATGGGGCAACACTCTGTATCTCTCTCTGGCAGAGCCCGGCTGCCAAATTGGAAACGTCCAGAGATTGCGCCCACAGGAAAGCTGCCAGCACTGAAAGCTCTAGCTGGTTTTCACTGTCCCTTGGAACTGCGTTCGCTGCCACACAGACATTCGCGCTCTGCTAAAGCTTAACTTGGTAATTGGGCAACATTCTGTATCTCTCTCTGGCAGAGCCCGGCTGCCAAATTGGAAACGTCCAGAGATTGCGCCCACAGGAAAGCTGCCAGCACTGAAAGCTCTAGCTGGTTTTCACTGTCCCTTGGAACTGCATTCGCTGCCACACAGACATTCGCGCTCTGCTAAAGCATTGCTTCCTAATGGGGCAACACTCTGTATCTCTCTCTGGCAGAGCCCGGCTGCCAAATTGGAAACGTCCAGAGATTGCGCCCACAGGAAAGCTGCCAGCACTGAAAGCTCTAGCTGGTTTTCACTGTCCCTTGGAACTGCATTCGCTGCCACACAGACATTCGCGCTCTGCTAAAGCATTGCTTCCTAATGGGGCAACACTCTGTATCTCTCTCTGGCAGAGCCCGGCTGCCAAATTGGAAACGTCCAGAGATTGCGCCCACAGGAAAGCTGCCAGCACTGAAAGCTCTAGCTGGTTTTCACTGTCCCTTGGAACTGCATTCGCTGCCACACAGACATTCGCGCTCTGCTAAAGCATTGCTTCGTAATGGGGCAACATTCTGTATCTCTCCCTGGCAGAGCCCGGCTGCCAAATTGGAAACGTCCAGAGATTGCGCCCACAGGAAAGCTGCCAGCACTGAAAGCTCTAGCTGGTTTTCACTGTCCCTTGGAGCTGCATTCGCTGCCACACAGACATTCGTGCTCTGCTAAAGCATTGCTTCGTAATGGGGCAACATTCTGTATCTCTCTCTGGCAGAGCCCGGCTGCCAAATTGGAAACGTCCAGAGATTGCGCCCACAGGAAAGCTGCCAGCACTGAAAGCTCTAGCTGGTTTTCACTGTCCCTTGGAACTGCATTCGCTGCCACACAGACATTCGCGCTCTGCTAAAGCATTGCTTCCTAATGGGGCAACATTCTGTATCTCTCTCTGGCACAGCCCGGCTGCCAAATTGGAAACGTCCAGAGATTGCGCCCACAGGAAAGCTGCCAGCACTGAAAGCTCTAGCTGGTTTTCACTGTCCCTTGGAGCTGCATTCGCTGCCACACAGACATTCGCGCTCTGCTAAAGCATTGCTTCGTAATGGGGCAACACTCTGTATCTCTCTCTGGCAGAGCCCGGCTGCCAAATTGGAAACGTCCAGAGATTGCGCCCACAGGAAAGCTGCCAGCACTGAAAGCTCTAGCTGGTTTTCACTGTCCCTTGGAACTGCATTCGCTGCCACACAGACATTCGCGCTCTGCTAAAGCATTGCTTCCTAATGGGGCAACACTCTGTATCTCTCTCTGGCAGAGCCCGGCTGCCAAATTGGAAACGTCCAGAGATTGCGCCCACAGGAAAGCTGCCAGCACTGAAAGCTCTAGCTGGTTTTCACTGTCCCTTGGAACTGCATTCGCTGCCACACAGACATTCGCGCTCTGCTAAAGCATTGCTTCCTAATGGGGCAACATTCTGTATCTCTCTCTGGCAGAGCCCGGCTGCCAAATTGGAAACGTCCAGACATTGCGCCCACAGGAAAGCTGCCAGCACTGAAAGCTCTAGCTGGTTTTCACTGTCCCTTGGAACTGCATTCGCTGCCACACAGACATTCGCGCTCTGCTAAAGCATTGCTTCGTAATGGGGCAACACTCTGTATCTCTCTCTGGCAGAGCCCGGCTGCCAAATTGGAAACGTCCAGAGATTGCGCCCACAGGAAAGCTGCCAGCACTGAAAGCTCTAGCTGGTTTTCACTGTCCCTTGGAACTGCATTCGCTGCCACACAGACATTCGCGCTCTGCTAAAGCATTGCTTCGTAATGGGGCAACATTCTGTATCTCTCTCTGGCAGAGCCCGGCTGCCAAATTGGAAACGTCCAGAGATTGCGCCCACAGGAAAGCTGCCAGCACTGAAAGCTCTAGCTGGTTTTCACTGTCCCTTGGAACTGCATTCGCTGCCACACAGACATTCGCGCTCTGCTAAAGCATTGCTTCCTAATGGGGCAACATTCTGTATCTCTCTCTGGCAGAGCCCGGCTGCCAAATTGGAAACGTCCAGACATTGCGCCCACAGGAAAGCTGCCAGCACTGAAAGCTCTAGCTGGTTTTCACTGTCCCTTGGAACTGCATTCGCTGCCACACAGACATTCGCGCTCTGCTAAAGCATTGCTTCGTAATGGGGCAACACTCTGTATCTCTCTCTGGCAGAGCCCGGCTGCCAAATTGGAAACGTCCAGAGATTGCGCCCACAGGAAAGCTGCCAGCACTGAAAGCTCTAGCTGGTTTTCACTGTCCCTTGGAACTGCATTCGCTGCCACACAGACATTCGCGCTCTGCTAAAGCATTGCTTCGTAAAGGGGCAACATTCTGTATCTCTCTCTGGCAGAGCCCGGCTGCCAAATTGGAAACGTCCAGAGATTGCACCCACAGGAAAGCTGCCAGCACTGAAAGCTCTAGCTGGTTTTCACTGTCCCTTGGAACTGCATTCGCTGCCACACAGACATTCGCGCTCTGCTAAAGCATTGCTTCCTAAAGGGGCAACACTCTGTCTCTCTCTCTGGCAGAGCCCGGCTGCCAAATTGGAAACGTCCAGAGATTGCGCCCACAGGAAAGCTGCCAGCACTGAAAGCTCTAGCTGGTTTTCACTGTCCCTTGGAACTGCATTCGCTGCCACACAGACATTCGCGCTCTGCTAAAGCTTAACTTGGTAATTGGGCAACATTCTGTATCTCTCTCTGGCAGAGCCCGGCTGCCAAATTGGAAACGTCCAGAGATTGCGCCCACAGGAAAGCTGCCAGCACTGAAAGCTCTAGCTGGTTTTCACTGTCCCTTGGAACTGCATTCGCTGCCACACAGACATTCGCGCTCTGCTAAAGCATTGCTTCCTAATGGGGCAACACTCTGTATCTCTCTCTGGCAGAGCCCGGCTGCCAAATTGGAAACGTCCAGAGATTGCGCCCACAGGAAAGCTGCCAGCACTGAAAGCTCTAGCTGGTTTTCACTGTCCCTTGGAACTGCATTCGCTGCCACACAGACATTCGCGCTCTGCTAAAGCATTGCTTCGTAATGGGGCAACATTCTGTATCTCTCTCTGGCAGAGCCCGGCTGCCAAATTGGAAACGTCCAGAGATTGCGCCCACAGGAAAGCTGCCAGCACTGAAAGCTCTAGCTGGTTTTCACTGTCCCTTGGAACTGCATTCGCTGCCACACAGACATTCGCGCTCTGCTAAAGCATTGCTTCGTAATGGGGCAACACTCTGTATCTCTCTCTGGCAGAGCCCGGCTGCCAAATTGGAAACGTCCAGAGATTGCGCCCACAGGAAAGCTGCCAGCACTGAAAGCTCTAGCTGGTTTTCACTGTCCCTTGGAACTGCATTCGCTGCCACACAGACATTCGCGCTCTGCTAAAGCATTGCTTCGTAATGGGGCAACATTCTGTATCTCTCTCTGGCAGAGCCCGGCTGCCAAATTGGAAACGTCCAGAGATTGCGCCCACAGGAAAGCTGCCAGCACTGAAAGCTCTAGCTGGTTTTCACTGTCCCTTGGAACTGCATTCGCTGCCACACAGACATTCGCGCTCTGCTAAAGCATTGCTTCCTAATGGGGCAACATTCTGTATCTCTCTCTGGCAGAGCCCGGCTGCCAAATTGGAAACGTCCAGAGATTGCGCCCACAGGAAAGCTGCCAGCACTGAAAGCTCTAGCTGGTTTTCACTGTCCCTTGGAACTGCATTCGCTGCCACACAGACATTCGCGCTCTGCTAAAGCATTGCTTCGTAATGGGGCAACACTCTGTATCTCTCTCTGGCAGAGCCCGGCTGCCAAATTGGAAACGTCCAGAGATTGCGCCCACAGGAAAGCTGCCAGCACTGAAAGCTCTAGCTGGTTTTCACTGTCCCTTGGAACTGCATTCGCTGCCACACAGACATTCGCGCTCTGCTAAAGCATTGCTTCGTAAAGGGGCAACATTCTGTATCTCTCTCTGGCAGAGCCCGGCTGCCAAATTGGAAACGTCCAGAGATTGCACCCACAGGAAAGCTGCCAGCACTGAAAGCTCTAGCTGGTTTTCACTGTCCCTTGGAACTGCATTCGCTGCCACACAGACATTCGCGCTCTGCTAAAGCATTGCTTCGTAATGGGGCAACACTCTGTATCTCTCTGTGGCAGAGCCCGGCTGCCAAATTGGAAACGTCCAGAGATTGCGCCCACAGGAAAGCTGCCAGCACTGAAAGCTCTAGCTGGTTTTCACTGTCCCTTGGAACTGCATTCGCTGCCACACAGACATTCGCGCTCTGCTAAAGCATTGCTTCGTAATGGGGCAACATTCTGTATCTCTCTCTGGCAGAGCCCGGCTGCCAAATTGGAAACGTCCAGAGATTTCGCCCACAGGAAAGCTGCCAGCACTGAAAGCTCTAGCTGGTTTTCACTGTCCCTTGGAGCTGCATTCGCTGCCACACAGACATTCGCGCTCTGCTAAAGCATTGCTTCGTAATGGGGCAACACTCTGTATCTCTCTCTGGCAGAGCCCGGCTGCCAAATTGGAAACGTCCAGAGATTGCGCCCACAGGAAAGCTGCCAGCACTGAAAGCTCTAGCTGGTTTTCACTGTCCCTTGGAACTGCATTCGCTGCCACACAGACATTCGCGCTCTGCTAAAGCATTGCTTCCTAATGGGGCAACATTCTGTATCTCTCTCTGGCAGAGCCCGGCTGCCAAATTGGAAACGTCCAGACATTGCGCCCACAGGAAAGCTGCCAGCACTGAAAGCTCTAGCTGGTTTTCACTGTCCCTTGGAACTGCATTCGCTGCCACACAGACATTCGCGCTCTGCTAAAGCATTGCTTCGTAATGGGGCAACACTCTGTATCTCTCTCTGGCAGAGCCCGGCTGCCAAATTGGAAACGTCCAGAGATTGCGCCCACAGGAAAGCTGCCAGCACTGAAAGCTCTAGCTGGTTTTCACTGTCCCTTGGAACTGCATTCGCTGCCACACAGACATTCGCGCTCTGCTAAAGCATTGCTTCGTAATGGGGCAACATTCTGTATCTCTCTCTGGCAGAGCCCGGCTGCCAAATTGGAAACGTCCAGAGATTGCGCCCACAGGAAAGCTGCCAGCACTGAAAGCTCTAGCTGGTTTTCACTGTCCCTTGGAACTGCATTCGCTGCCACACAGACATTCGCGCTCTGCTAAAGCATTGCTTCCTAATGGGGCAACATTCTGTATCTCTCTCTGGCAGAGCCCGGCTGCCAAATTGGAAACGTCCAGACATTGCGCCCACAGGAAAGCTGCCAGCACTGAAAGCTCTAGCTGGTTTTCACTGTCCCTTGGAACTGCATTCGCTGCCACACAGACATTCGCGCTCTGCTAAAGCATTGCTTCGTAATGGGGCAACACTCTGTATCTCTCTCTGGCAGAGCCCGGCTGCCAAATTGGAAACGTCCAGAGATTGCGCCCACAGGAAAGCTGCCAGCACTGAAAGCTCTAGCTGGTTTTCACTGTCCCTTGGAACTGCATTCGCTGCCACACAGACATTCGCGCTCTGCTAAACCATTGCTTCGTAAAGGGGCAACATTCTGTATCTCTCTCTGGCAGAGCCCGGCTGCCAAATTGGAAACGTCCAGAGATTGCACCCACAGGAAAGCTGCCAGCACTGAAAGCTCTAGCTGGTTTTCACTGTCCCTTGGAACTGCATTCGCTGCCACACAGACATTCGCGCTCTGCTAAAGCATTGCTTCCTAAAGGGGCAACACTCTGTCTCTCTCTCTGGCAGAGCCCGGCTGCCAAATTGGAAACGTCCAGAGATTGCGCCCACAGGAAAGCTGCCAGCACTGAAAGCTCTAGCTGGTTTTCACTGTCCCTTGGAACTGCATTCGCTGCCACACAGACATTCGCGCTCTGCTAAAGCTTAACTTGGTAATTGGGCAACATTCTGTATCTCTCTCTGGCAGAGCCCGGCTGCCAAATTGGAAACGTCCAGAGATTGCGCCCACAGGAAAGCTGCCAGCACTGAAAGCTCTAGCTGGTTTTCACTGTCCCTTGGAACTGCATTCGCTGCCACACAGACATTCGCGCTCTGCTAAAGCATTGCTTCCTAATGGGGCAACACTCTGTATCTCTCTCTGGCAGAGCCCGGCTGCCAAATTGGAAACGTCCAGAGATTGCGCCCACAGGAAAGCTGCCAGCACTGAAAGCTCTAGCTGGTTTTCACTGTCCCTTGGAACTGCATTCGCTGCCACACAGACATTCGCGCTCTGCTAAAGCATTGCTTCGTAATGGGGCAACACTCTGTATCTCTCTCTGGCAGAGCCCGGCTGCCAAATTGGAAACGTCCAGAGATTGCGCCCACAGGAAAGCTGCCAGCACTGAAAGCTCTAGCTGGTTTTCACTGTCCCTTGGAACTGCATTCGCTGCCACACAGACATTCGCGCTCTGCTAAAGCATTGCTTCGTAATGGGGCAACATTCTGTATCTCTCTCTGGCAGAGCCCGGCTGCCAAATTGGAAACGTCCAGAGATTGCGCCCACAGGAAAGCTGCCAGCACTGAAAGCTCTAGCTGGTTTTCACTGTCCCTTGGAACTGCATTCGCTGCCACACAGACATTCGCGCTCTGCTAAAGCATTGCTTCCTAATGGGGCAACATTCTGTATCTCTCTCTGGCAGAGCCCGGCTGCCAAATTGGAAACGTCCAGAGATTGCGCCCACAGGAAAGCTGCCAGCACTGAAAGCTCTAGCTGGTTTTCACTGTCCCTTGGAACTGCATTCGCTGCCACACAGACATTCGCGCTCTGCTAAAGCATTGCTTCGTAATGGGGCAACACTCTGTATCTCTCTCTGGCAGAGCCCGGCTGCCAAATTGGAAACGTCCAGAGATTGCGCCCACAGGAAAGCTGCCAGCACTGAAAGCTCTAGCTGGTTTTCACTGTCCCTTGGAACTGCATTCGCTGCCACACAGACATTCGCGCTCTGCTAAAGCATTGCTTCGTAAAGGGGCAACATTCTGTATCTCTCTCTGGCAGAGCCCGGCTGCCAAATTGGAAACGTCCAGAGATTGCACCCACAGGAAAGCTGCCAGCACTGAAAGCTCTAGCTGGTTTTCACTGTCCCTTGGAACTGCATTCGCTGCCACACAGACATTCGCGCTCTGCTAAAGCATTGCTTCGTAATGGGGCAACACTCTGTATCTCTCTGTGGCAGAGCCCGGCTGCCAAATTGGAAACGTCCAGAGATTGCGCCCACAGGAAAGCTGCCAGCACTGAAAGCTCTAGCTGGTTTTCACTGTCCCTTGGAACTGCATTCGCTGCCACACAGACATTCGCGCTCTGCTAAAGCATTGCTTCGTAATGGGGCAACATTCTGTATCTCTCTCTGGCAGAGCCCGGCTGCCAAATTGGAAACGTCCAGAGATTTCGCCCACAGGAAAGCTGCCAGCACTGAAAGCTCTAGCTGGTTTTCACTGTCCCTTGGAGCTGCATTCGCTGCCACACAGACATTCGCGCTCTGCTAAAGCATTGCTTCGTAATGGGGCAACACTCTGTATCTCTCTCTGGCAGAGCCCGGCTGCCAAATTGGAAACGTCCAGAGATTGCGCCCACAGGAAAGCTGCCAGCACTGAAAGCTCTAGCTGGTTTTCACTGTCCCTTGGAGCTGCATTCGCTGCCACACAGACATTCGTGCTCTGCTAAAGCATTGCTTCGTAATGGGGCAACACTCTGTATCTCTCTCTGGCAGAGCCCGGCTGCCAAATTGGAAACGTCCAGAGATTGCGCCCACAGGAAAGCTGCCAGCACTGAAAGCTCTAGCTGGTTTTCACTGTCCCTTGGAACTGCATTCGCTGCCACACAGACATTCGCGCTCTGCTAAAGCATTGCTTCGTAATGGGGCAACATTCTGTATCTCTCCCTGGCAGAGCCCGGCTGCCAAATTGGAAACGTCCAGAGATTGCGCCCACAGGAAAGCTGCCAGCACTGAAAGCTCTAGCTGGTTTTCACTGTCCCTTGGAGCTGCATTCGCTGCCACACAGACATTCGCGCTCTGCTAAAGCATTGCTTCGTAATGGGGCAACATTCTGTATCTCTCTCTGGCAGAGCCCGGCTGCCAAATTGGAAACGTCCAGAGATTGCGCCCACAGGAAAGCTGCCAGCACTGAAAGCTCTAGCTGGTTTTCACTGTCCCTTGGAACTGCATTCGCTGCCACACAGACATTCGCGCTCTGCTAAAGCATTGCTTCGTAATGGGGCAACACTCTGTATCTCTCTGTGGCAGAGCCCGGCTGCCAAATTGGAAACGTCCAGAGATTGCGCCCACAGGAAAGCTGCCAGCACTGAAAGCTCTAGCTGGTTTTCACTGTCCCTTGGAACTGCATTCGCTGCCACACAGACATTCGCGCTCTGCTAAAGCATTGCTTCCTAATGGGGCAACACTCTGTATCTCTCTCTGGCAGAGCCCGGCTGCCAAATTGGAAACGTCCAGAGATTGCGCCCACAGGAAAGCTGCCAGCACTGAAAGCTCTAGCTGGTTTTCACTGTCCCTTGGAACTGCATTCGCTGCCACACAGACATTCGCGCTCTGCTAAAGCATTGCTTCGTAATGGGGCAACATTCTGTATCTCTCTCTGGCAGAGCCCGGCTGCCAAATTGGAAACGTCCAGAGATTGCGCCCACAGGAAAGCTGCCAGCACTGAAAGCTCTAGCTGGTTTTCACTGTCCCTTGGAACTGCATTCGCTGCCACACAGACATTCGCGCTCTGCTAAAGCATTGCTTCGTAATGGGGCAACACTCTGTATCTCTCTCTGGCAGAGCCCGGCTGCCAAATTGGAAACGTCCAGAGATTGCGCCCACAGGAAAGCTGCCAGCACTGAAAGCTCTAGCTGGTTTTCACTGTCCCTTGGAACTGCATTCGCTGCCACACAGACATTCGCGCTCTGCTAAAGCATTGCTTCGTAATGGGGCAACACTCTGTATCTCTCTGTGGCAGAGCCCGGCTGCCAAATTGGAAACGTCCAGAGATTGCGCCCACAGGAAAGCTGCCAGCACTGAAAGCTCTAGCTGGTTTTCACTGTCCCTTGGAACTGCATTCGCTGCCACACAGACATTCGCGCTCTGCTAAAGCATTGCTTCCTAATGGGGCAACACTCTGTATCTCTCTCTGGCAGAGCCCGGCTGCCAAATTGGAAACGTCCAGAGATTGCGCCCACAGGAAAGCTGCCAGCACTGAAAGCTCTAGCTGGTTTTCACTGTCCCTTGGAACTGCATTCGCTGCCACACAGACATTCGCGCTCTGCTAAAGCATTGCTTCGTAATGGGGCAACATTCTGTATCTCTCTCTGGCAGAGCCCGGCTGCCAAATTGGAAACGTCCAGAGATTGCGCCCACAGGAAAGCTGCCAGCACTGAAAGCTCTAGCTGGTTTTCACTGTCCCTTGGAACTGCATTCGCTGCCACACAGACATTCGCGCTCTGCTAAAGCATTGCTTCGTAATGGGGCAACACTCTGTATCTCTCTCTGGCAGAGCCCGGCTGCCAAATTGGAAACGTCCAGAGATTGCGCCCACAGGAAAGCTGCCAGCACTGAAAGCTCTAGCTGGTTTTCACTGTCCCTTGGAACTGCATTCGCTGCCACACAGACATTCGCGCTCTGCTAAAGCATTGCTTCCTAATGGGGCAACATTCTGTATCTCTCTCTGGCAGAGCCCGGCTGCCAAATTGGAAACGTCCAGACATTGCGCCCACAGGAAAGCTGCCAGCACTGAAAGCTCTAGCTGGTTTTCACTGTCCCTTGGAACTGCATTCGCTGCCACACAGACATTCGCGCTCTGCTAAAGCATTGCTTCGTAATGGGGCAACACTCTGTATCTCTCTCTGGCAGAGCCCGGCTGCCAAATTGGAAACGTCCAGAGATTGCGCCCACAGGAAAGCTGCCAGCACTGAAAGCTCTAGCTGGTTTTCACTGTCCCTTGGAACTGCATTCGCTGCCACACAGACATTCGCACTCTGCTAAAGCATTGCTTCGTAAAGGGGCAACATTCTGTATCTCTCTCTGGCAGAGCCCGGCTGCCAAATTGGAAACGTCCAGAGATTGCACCCACAGGAAAGCTGCCAGCACTGAAAGCTCTAGCTGGTTTTCACTGTCCCTTGGAACTGCATTCGCTGCCACACAGACATTCGCGCTCTGCTAAAGCATTGCTTCCTAAAGGGGCAACACTCTGTCTCTCTCTCTGGCAGAGCCCGGCTGCCAAATTGGAAACGTCCAGAGATTGCGCCCACAGGAAAGCTGCCAGCACTGAAAGCTCTAGCTGGTTTTCACTGTCCCTTGGAACTGCATTCGCTGCCACACAGACATTCGCGCTCTGCTAAAGCATTGCTTCGTAATGGGGCAACACTCTGTATCTCTCTGTGGCAGAGCCCGGCTGCCAAATTGGAAACGTCCAGAGATTGCGCCCACAGGAAAGCTGCCAGCACTGAAAGCTCTAGCTGGTTTTCACTGTCCCTTGGAACTGCATTC
This sequence comes from Mycteria americana, assembly GCF_035582795.1. Classification (NCBI taxonomy): domain Eukaryota; kingdom Metazoa; phylum Chordata; class Aves; order Ciconiiformes; family Ciconiidae; genus Mycteria; species Mycteria americana. The sequence continues at coordinate 1,147,715 of NW_027445635.1, forward strand.
GCTGCCACACAGACATTCGCGCTCTGCTAAAGCATTGCTTCGTAATGGGGCAACATTCTGTATCTCTCTCTGGCAGAGCCCGGCTGCCAAATTGGAAACGTCCAGAGATTTCGCCCACAGGAAAGCTGCCAGCACTGAAAGCTCTAGCTGGTTTTCACTGTCCCTTGGAGCTGCATTCGCTGCCACACAGACATTCGCGCTCTGCTAAAGCATTGCTTCGTAATGGGGCAACACTCTGTATCTCTCTCTGGCAGAGCCCGGCTGCCAAATTGGAAACGTCCAGAGATTGCGCCCACAGGAAAGCTGCCAGCACTGAAAGCTCTAGCTGGTTTTCACTGTCCCTTGGAGCTGCATTCGCTGCCACACAGACATTCGTGCTCTGCTAAAGCATTGCTTCGTAATGGGGCAACACTCTGTATCTCTCTCTGGCAGAGCCCGGCTGCCAAATTGGAAACGTCCAGAGATTGCGCCCACAGGAAAGCTGCCAGCACTGAAAGCTCTAGCTGGTTTTCACTGTCCCTTGGAACTGCATTCGCTGCCACACAGACATTCGCGCTCTGCTAAAGCATTGCTTCGTAATGGGGCAACATTCTGTATCTCTCCCTGGCAGAGCCCGGCTGCCAAATTGGAAACGTCCAGAGATTGCGCCCACAGGAAAGCTGCCAGCACTGAAAGCTCTAGCTGGTTTTCACTGTCCCTTGGAGCTGCATTCGCTGCCACACAGACATTCGCGCTCTGCTAAAGCATTGCTTCGTAATGGGGCAACATTCTGTATCTCTCTCTGGCAGAGCCCGGCTGCCAAATTGGAAACGTCCAGAGATTGCGCCCACAGGAAAGCTGCCAGCACTGAAAGCTCTAGCTGGTTTTCACTGTCCCTTGGAGCTGCATTCGCTGCCACACAGACATTCGCGCTCTGCTAAAGCATTGCTTCGTAATGGGGCAACACTCTGTATCTCTCTGTGGCAGAGCCCGGCTGCCAAATTGGAAACGTCCAGAGATTGCGCCCACAGGAAAGCTGCCAGCACTGAAAGCTCTAGCTGGTTTTCACTGTCCCTTGGAACTGCATTCGCTGCCACACAGACATTCGCGCTCTGCTAAAGCATTGCTTCCTAATGGGGCAACACTCTGTATCTCTCTCTGGCAGAGCCCGGCTGCCAAATTGGAAACGTCCAGAGATTGCGCCCACAGGAAAGCTGCCAGCACTGAAAGCTCTAGCTGGTTTTCACTGTCCCTTGGAACTGCATTCGCTGCCACACAGACATTCGCGCTCTGCTAAAGCATTGCTTCCTAACGGGGCAACACTCTGTATCTCTCTCTGGCAGAGCCCGGCTGCCAAATTGGAAACGTCCAGAGATTGCGCCCACAGGAAAGCTGCCAGCACTGAAAGCTCTAGCTGGTTTTCACTGTCCCTTGGAACTGCATTCGCTGCCACACAGACATTCGCGCTCTGCTAAAGCATTGCTTCGTAATGGGGCAACACTCTGTATCTCTCTCTGGCAGAGCCCGGCTGCCAAATTGGAAACGTCCAGAGATTGCGCCCACAGGAAAGCTGCCAGCACTGAAAGCTCTAGCTGGTTTTCACTGTCCCTTGGAACTGCATTCGCTGCCACACAGACATTCGCGCTCTGCTAAAGCATTGCTTCGTAATGGGGCAACATTCTGTATCTCTCTCTGGCAGAGCCCGGCTGCCAAATTGGAAACGTCCAGAGATTGCGCCCACAGGAAAGCTGCCAGCACTGAAAGCTCTAGCTGGTTTTCACTGTCCCTTGGAACTGCATTCGCTGCCACACAGACATTCGCGCTCTGCTAAAGCATTGCTTCCTAATGGGGCAACATTCTGTATCTCTCTCTGGCAGAGCCCGGCTGCCAAATTGGAAACGTCCAGACATTGCGCCCACAGGAAAGCTGCCAGCACTGAAAGCTCTAGCTGGTTTTCACTGTCCCTTGGAACTGCATTCGCTGCCACACAGACATTCGCGCTCTGCTAAAGCATTGCTTCGTAATGGGGCAACACTCTGTATCTCTCTCTGGCAGAGCCCGGCTGCCAAATTGGAAACGTCCAGAGATTGCGCCCACAGGAAAGCTGCCAGCACTGAAAGCTCTAGCTGGTTTTCACTGTCCCTTGGAACTGCATTCGCTGCCACACAGACATTCGCACTCTGCTAAAGCATTGCTTCGTAAAGGGGCAACATTCTGTATCTCTCTCTGGCAGAGCCCGGCTGCCAAATTGGAAACGTCCAGAGATTGCGCCCACAGGAAAGCTGCCAGCACTGAAAGCTCTAGCTGGTTTTCACTGTCCCTTGGAACTGCATTCGCTGCCACACAGACATTCGCGCTCTGCTAAAGCATTGCTTCCTAAAGGGGCAACACTCTGTCTCTCTCTCTGGCAGAGCCCGGCTGCCAAATTGGAAACGTCCAGAGATTGCGCCCACAGGAAAGCTGCCAGCACTGAAAGCTCTAGCTGGTTTTCACTGTCCCTTGGAACTGCATTCGCTGCCACACAGACATTCGCGCTCTGCTAAAGCTTAACTTGGTAATTGGGCAACATTCTGTATCTCTCTCTGGCAGAGCCCGGCTGCCAAATTGGAAACGTCCAGAGATTGCGCCCACAGGAAAGCTGCCAGCACTGAAAGCTCTAGCTGGTTTTCACTGTCCCTTGGAACTGCATTCGCTGCCACACAGACATTCGCGCTCTGCTAAAGCATTGCTTCCTAATGGGGCAACACTCTGTATCTCTCTCTGGCAGAGCCCAGCTGCCAAATTGGAAACGTCCAGAGATTGCGCCCACAGGAAAGCTGCCAGCACTGAAAACTGTAGCTGGTTTTCACTGTCCCTTGGAACTGCATTCGCTGCCACACAGACATTCGCGCTCTGCTAAAGCATTGCTTCGTAATGGGGCAACACTCTGTATCTCTCTCTGGCAGAGCCCGGCTGCCAAATTGGAAACGTCCAGAGATTGCGCCCACAGGAAAGCTGCCAGCACTGAAAGCTCTAGCTGGTTTTCACTGTCCCTTGGAACTGCATTCGCTGCCACACAGACATTCGCGCTCTGCTAAAGCTTAACTTGGTAATTGGGCAACATTCTGTATCTCTCTCTGGCAGAGCCCGGCTGCCAAATTGGAAACGTCCAGAGATTGCGCCCACAGGAAAGCTGCCAGCACTGAAAGCTCTAGCTGGTTTTCACTGTCCCTTGGAACTGCATTTGCTGCCACACAGACATTCGCGCTCTGCTAAAGCATTGCTTCGTAATGGGGCAACACTCTGTATCTCTCTCTGGCAGAGCCCGGCTGCCAAATTGGAAACGTCCAGAGATTGCGCCCACAGGAAAGCTGCCAGCACTGAAAGCTCTAGCTGGTTTTCACTGTCCCTTGGAACTGCATTCGCTGCCACACAGACATTCGCGCTCTGCTAAAGCATTGCTTCGTAATGGGGCAACATTCTGTATCTCTCTCTGGCAGAGCCCGGCTGCCAAATTGGAAACGTCCAGAGATTGCACCCACAGGAAAGCTGCCAGCACTGAAAGCTCTAGCTGGTTTTCAGTGTCCCTTGGAACTGCATTCGCTGCCACACAGATATTCGCGCTCTGCTAAAGCATTGCTACCTAATGGGGCAACACTCTGTATCTCTCTCTGGCAGAGCCCGGCTGCCAAATTGGAAACGTCCAGAGATTGCGCCCACAGGAAAGCTGCCAGCACTGAAAGCTCTAGCTGGTTTTCACTGTCCCTTGGAACTGCATTCGCTGCCACACAGACATTCGTGCTCTGCTAAAGCATTGCTTCGTAATGGGGCAACACTCTGTATCTCTCTCTGGCAGAGCCCGGCTGCCAAATTGGAAACGTCCAGAGATTGCGCCCACAGGAAAGCTGCCAGCACTGAAAGCTCTAGCTGGTTTTCACTGTCCCTTGGAACTGCATTCGCTGCCACACAGACATTCGCGCTCTGCTAAAGCATTGCTTCGTAATGGGGCAACACTCTGTATCTCTCTCTGGCAGAGCCCGGCTGCCAAATTGGAAACGTCCAGAGATTGCGCCCACAGGAAAGCTGCCAGCACTGAAAGCTCTAGCTGGTTTTCACTGTCCCTTGGAACTGCATTCGCTGCCACACAGATATTTGCGCTCTGCTAAAGCATTGCTTCGTAATAGGGCAACACTCTGTATCTCTCTCTGGCAGAGCCCGGCTGCCAAATTGGAAACGTCCAGAGATTGCGCCCACAGGAAAGCTGCCAGCACTGAAAGCTCTAGCTGGTTTTCACTGTCCCTTGGAACTGCATTCGCTGCCACACAGACATTCGCGCTCTGCTAAAGCATTGCTTCGTAATGGGGCAACACTCTGTATCTCTCTCTGGCAGAGCCCGGCTGCCAAATTGGAAACGTCCAGAGATTGCGCCCACAGGAAAGCTGCCAGCACTGAAAGCTCTAGCTGGTTTTCACTGTCCCTTGGAACTGCATTCGCTGCCACACAGACATTCGCGCTCTGCTAAAGCATTGCTTCGTAATGGGGCAACACTCTGTATCTCTCTCTGGCAGAGCCCGGCTGCCAAATTGGAAACGTCCAGAGATTGCGCCCACAGGAAAGCTGCCAGCACTGAAAGCTCTAGCTGGTTTTCACTGTCCCTTGGAACTGCATTCGCTGCCACACAGACATTCGCGCTCTGCTAAAGCTTAACTTGGTAATTGGGCAACATTCTGTATCTCTCTCTGGCAGAGCCCGGCTGCCAAATTGGAAACGTCCAGAGATTGCGCCCACAGGAAAGCTGCCAGCACTGAAAGCTCTAGCTGGTTTTCACTGTCCCTTGGAACTGCATTCGCTGCCACACAGACATTCGCGCTCTGCTAAAGCATTGCTTCCTAATGGGGCAACACTCTGTATCTCTCTCTGGCAGAGCCCGGCTGCCAAATTGGAAACGTCCAGAGATTGCGCCCACAGGAAAGCTGCCAGCACTGAAAGCTCTAGCTGGTTTTCACTGTCCCTTGGAACTGCATTCGCTGCCACACAGACATTCGCGCTCTGCTAAAGCATTGCTTCCTAATGGGGCAACACTCTGTATCTCTCTCTGGCAGAGCCCGGCTGCCAAATTGGAAACGTCCAGAGATTGCGCCCACAGGAAAGCTGCCAGCACTGAAAGCTCTAGCTGGTTTTCACTGTCCCTTGGAACTGCATTCGCTGCCACACAGACATTCGCGCTCTGCTAAAGCATTGCTTCGTAATGGGGCAACATTCTGTATCTCTCCCTGGCAGAGCCCGGCTGCCAAATTGGAAACGTCCAGAGATTGCGCCCACAGGAAAGCTGCCAGCACTGAAAGCTCTAGCTGGTTTTCACTGTCCCTTGGAGCTGCATTCGCTGCCACACAGACATTCGCGCTCTGCTAAAGCATTGCTTCGTAATGGGGCAACATTCTGTATCTCTCTCTGGCAGAGCCCGGCTGCCAAATTGGAAACGTCCAGAGATTGCGCCCACAGGAAAGCTGCCAGCACTGAAAGCTCTAGCTGGTTTTCACTGTCCCTTGGAACTGCATTCGCTGCCACACAGACATTCGCGCTCTGCTAAAGCATTGCTTCCTAATGGGGCAACATTCTGTATCTCTCTCTGGCACAGCCCGGCTGCCAAATTGGAAACGTCCAGAGATTGCGCCCACAGGAAAGCTGCCAGCACTGAAAGCTCTAGCTGGTTTTCACTGTCCCTTGGAGCTGCATTCGCTGCCACACAGACATTCGCGCTCTGCTAAAGCATTGCTTCGTAATGGGGCAACACTCTGTATCTCTCTCTGGCAGAGCCCGGCTGCCAAATTGGAAACGTCCAGAGATTGCGCCCACAGGAAAGCTGCCAGCACTGAAAGCTCTAGCTGGTTTTCACTGTCCCTTGGAACTGCATTCGCTGCCACACAGACATTCGCGCTCTGCTAAAGCATTGCTTCCTAATGGGGCAACACTCTGTATCTCTCTCTGGCAGAGCCCGGCTGCCAAATTGGAAACGTCCAGAGATTGCGCCCACAGGAAAGCTGCCAGCACTGAAAGCTCTAGCTGGTTTTCACTGTCCCTTGGAACTGCATTCGCTGCCACACAGACATTCGCGCTCTGCTAAAGCATTGCTTCGTAATGGGGCAACATTCTGTATCTCTCTCTGGCAGAGCCCGGCTGCCAAATTGGAAACGTCCAGAGATTTCGCCCACAGGAAAGCTGCCAGCACTGAAAGCTCTAGCTGGTTTTCACTGTCCCTTGGAGCTGCATTCGCTGCCACACAGACATTCGCGCTCTGCTAAAGCATTGCTTCGTAATGGGGCAACACTCTGTATCTCTCTCTGGCAGAGCCCGGCTGCCAAATTGGAAACGTCCAGAGATTGCGCCCACAGGAAAGCTGCCAGCACTGAAAGCTCTAGCTGGTTTTCACTGTCCCTTGGAACTGCATTCGCTGCCACACAGACATTCGCGCTCTGCTAAAGCATTGCTTCCTAATGGGGCAACACTCTGTATCTCTCTCTGGCAGAGCCCGGCTGCCAAATTGTAAAGGTCCAGACATTGCGCCCACAGGAAAGCTGCCAGCACTGAAAGCTCTAGCTGGTTTTCACTGTCCCTTGGAACTGCATTCGCTGCCACACAGACATTCGCGCTCTGCTAAAGCATTGCTTCGTAATGGGGCAACATTCTGTATCTCTCTCTGGCAGAGCCCGGCTGCCAAATTGGAAACGTCCAGAGATTTCGCCCACAGGAAAGCTGCCAGCACTGAAAGCTCTAGCTGGTTTTCACTGTCCCTTGGAGCTGCATTCGCTGCCACACAGACATTCGCGCTCTGCTAAAGCATTGCTTCCTAACAGGGCAACACTCTGTATCTCTCTCTGGCAGAGCCCGGCTGCCAAATTGGAAACGTCCAGAGATTGCGCCCACAGGAAAGCTGCCAGCACTGAAAGCTCTAGCTGGTTTTCACTGTCCCTTGGAACTGCATTCGCTGCCACACAGACATTCGCGCTCTGCTAAAGCATTGCTTCGTAATGGGGCAACATTCTGTATCTCTCTCTGGCAGAGCCCGGCTGCCAAATTGGAAACGTCCAGAGATTGCGCCCACAGGAAAGCTGCCAGCACTGAAAGCTCTAGCTGGTTTTCACTGTCCCTTGGAACTGCATTCGCTGCCACACAGACATTCGCGCTCTGCTAAAGCATTGCTTCGTAATGGGGCAACACTCTGTATCTCTCTCTGGCAGAGCCCGGCTGCCAAATTGGAAACGTCCAGAGATTGCGCCCACAGGAAAGCTGCCAGCACTGAAAGCTCTAGCTGGTTTTCACTGTCCCTTGGAACTGCATTCGCTGCCACACAGACATTCGCGCTCTGCTAAAGCATTGCTTCGTAAAGGGGCAACATTCTGTATCTCTCTCTGGCAGAGCCCGGCTGCCAAATTGGAAACGTCCAGAGATTGCACCCACAGGAAAGCTGCCAGCACTGAAAGCTCTAGCTGGTTTTCACTGTCCCTTGGAACTGCATTCGCTGCCACACAGACATTCGCGCTCTGCTAAAGCATTGCTTCCTAAAGGGGCAACACTCTGTCTCTCTCTCTGGCAGAGCCCGGCTGCCAAATTGGAAACGTCCAGAGATTGCGCCCACAGGAAAGCTGCCAGCACTGAAAACTGTAGCTGGTTTTCACTGTCCCTTGGAACTGCATTCGCTGCCACACAGACATTCGCGCTCTGCTAAAGCATTGCTTCGTAATGGGGCAACACTCTGTATCTCTCTCTGGCAGAGCCCGGCTGCCAAATTGGAAACGTCCAGAGATTGCGCCCACAGGAAAGCTGCCAGCACTGAAAGCTCTAGCTGGTTTTCACTGTCCCTTGGAACTGCATTCGCTGCCACACAGATATTCGCGCTCTGCTAAAGCATTGCTTCCTAATGGGGCAACACTCTGTATCTCTCTCTGGCAGAGCCCGGCTGCCAAATTGGAAACGTCCAGAGATTGCGCCCACAGGAAAGCTGCCAGCACTGAAAGCTCTAGCTGGTTTTCACTGTCCCTTGGAACTGCATTCGCTGCCACACAGACATTCGCGCTCTGCTAAAGCTTAACTTGGTAATTGGGCAATATTCTGTATCTCTCTCTGGCAGAGCCCGGCTGCCAAATTGGAAACGTCCAGAGATTGCGCCCACAGGAAAGCTGCCAGCACTGAAAGCTCTAGCTGGTTTTCACTGTCCCTTGGAACTGCATTCGCTGCCACACAGACATTCGCGCTCTGCTAAAGCATTGCTTCCTAATGGGGCAACACTCTGTATCTCTCTGTGGCAGAGCCCGGCTGCCAAATTGGAAACGTCCAGAGATTGCGCCCACAGGAAAGCTGCCAGCACTGAAAGCTCTAGCTGGTTTTCACTGTCCCTTGGAACTGCATTCGCTGCCACACAGACATTCGCGCTCTGCTAAAGCATTGCTTCGTAATGGGGCAACATTCTGTATCTCTCTCTGGCAGAGCCCGGCTGCCAAATTGGAAACGTCCAGAGATTTCGCCCACAGGAAAGCTGCCAGCACTGAAAGCTCTAGCTGGTTTTCACTGTCCCTTGGAGCTGCATTCGCTGCCACACAGACATTCGCGCTCTGCTAAAGCATTGCTTCGTAATGGGGCAACACTCTGTATCTCTCTCTGGCAGAGCCCGGCTGCCAAATTGGAAACGTCCAGAGATTGCGCCCACAGGAAAGCTGCCAGCACTGAAAGCTCTAGCTGGTTTTCACTGTCCCTTGGAACTGCATTCGCTGCCACACAGACATTCGCGCTCTGCTAAAGCATTGCTTCCTAATGGGGCAACACTCTGTATCTCTCTCTGGCAGAGCCCGGCTGCCAAATTGTAAAGGTCCAGACATTGCGCCCACAGGAAAGCTGCCAGCACTGAAAGCTCTAGCTGGTTTTCACTGTCCCTTGGAACTGCATTCGCTGCCACACAGACATTCGCGCTCTGCTAAAGCATTGCTTCGTAATGGGGCAACATTCTTTATCTCTCTCTGGCAGAGCCCGGCTGCCAAATTGGAAACGTCCAGAGATTTCGCCCACAGGAAAGCTGCCAGCACTGAAAGCTCTAGCTGGTTTTCACTGTCCCTTGGAGCTGCATTCGCTGCCACACAGACATTCGCGCTCTGCTAAAGCATTGCTTCCTAATGGGGCAACACTCTGTATCTCTCACTGGCAAAGCCCGGCTGCCAAATTGTAAAGGTCCAGAGATTGCGCCCACAGGAAAGCTGCCAGCACTGAAAGCTCTAGCTGGTTTTCACTGTCCCTTGGAACTGCATTCGCTGCCACACAGACATTCGCGCTCTGCTAAAGCATTGCTTCCTAATGGGGCAACACTCTGTATCTCTCTCTGGCAGAGCCCGGCTGCCAAATTGGAAACGTCCAGAGATTGCGCCCACAGGAAAGCTGCCAGCACTGAAAGCTCTAGCTGGTTTTCACTGTCCCTTGGAACTGCATTCGCTGCCACACAGACATTCGCGCTCTGCTAAATCATTGCTTCGTAATGGGGCAACATTCTGTATCTCTCTCTGGCAGAGCCCGGCTGCCAAATTGGAAACGTCCAGAGATTGCGCCCACAGGAAAGCTGCCAGCACTGAAAGCTCTAGCTGGTTTTCACTGTCCCTTGGAACTGCATTCGCTGCCACACAGACATTCGCGCTCTGCTAAAGCATTGCTTCGTAATGGGGCAACACTCTGTATCTCTCTCTGGCAGAGCCCGGCTGCCAAATTGGAAACGTCCAGAGATTGCGCCCACAGGAAAGCTGCCAGCACTGAAAGCTCTAGCTGGTTTTCACTGTCCCTTGGAACTGCATTCGCTGCCACACAGACATTCGCGCTCTGCTAAAGCATTGCTTCCTAATGGGGCAACACTCTGTATCTCTCTCTGGCAGAGCCCGGCTGCCAAATTGGAAACGTCCAGAGATTGCACCCACAGGAAAGCTTCCAGCACTGAAAGCTCTAGCTGGTTTTCACTGTCCCTTGGAACTGCATTCGCTGCCACACAGACATTCGCGCTCTGCTAAAGCATTGCTTCCTAAAGGGGCAACACTCTGTCTCTCTCTCTGGCAGAGCCCGGCTTCCAAATTGGAAACGTCCAGACATTGCGCCCACAGGAAAGCTGCCAGCACTGAAAGCTCTAGCTGGTTTTCACTGTCCCTTGGAACTGCATTCGCTGCCACACAGACATTCGCGCTCTGCTAAAGCATTGCTTCGTAATGGGGCAACATTCTGTATCTCTCTCTGGCAGAGCCCGGCTGCCAAATTGGAAACGTCCAGAGATTGCGCCCACAGGAAAGCTGCCAGCACTGAAAGCTCTAGGTGGTTTTCACTGTCCCTTGGAGCTGCATTCGCTGCCACACAGACATTCGCGCTCTGCTAAAGCATTGCTTCGTAATGGGGCAACACTCTGTATCTCTCTCTGGCAGAGCCCGGCTGCCAAATTGGAAACGTCCAGAGATTGCGCCCACAGGAAAGCTGCCAGCACTGAAAGCTCTAGCTGGTTTTCACTGTCCCTTGGAACTGCATTCGCTGCCACATAGACATTCGCGCTCTGCTAAAGCATTGCTTCCTAATGGGGCAACACTCTGTATCTCTCTCTGGCAGAGCCCGGCTGCCAAATTGGAAACGTCCAGAGATTGCGCCCACAGGAAAGCTGCCAGCACTGAAAGCTCTAGCTGGTTTTCACTGTCCCTTGGAACTGCATTCGCTGCCACACAGACATTCGCGCTCTGCTAAAGCTTAACTTGGTAATTGGGCAACAGTCTGTCTCTCTCTCTGGCAGAGCCCGGCTGCCAAATTGGAAACGTCCAGAGATTGCGCCCACAGGAAAGCTGCCAGCACTGAAAGCTCTAGCTGGTTTTCACTGTCCCTTGGAACTGCATTCGCTGCCACACAGACATTCGCGCTCTGCTAAAGCATTGCTTCGTAATGGGGCAACACTCTGTATCTCTCTGTGGCAGAGCCCGGCTGCCAAATTGGAAACGTCCAGACATTGCGCCCACAGGAAAGCTGCCAGCACTGAAAGCTCTAGCTGGTTTTCACTGTCCCTTGGAACTGCATTCGCTGCCACACAGACATTCGCGCTCTGCTAAAGCATTGCTTCGTAATGGGGCAACACTCTGTATCTCTCTGTGGCAGAGCCCGGCTGCCAAATTGGAAAAATCCAGACATTGCGCCCACAGGAAAGCTGCCAGCACTGAAAGCTCTAGCTGGTTTTCACTGTCCCTTGGAACTGCATTCGCTGCCACACAGACATTCGCGCTCTGCTAAAGCATTGCTTCCTAATGGGGCAACACTCTGTATCTCTCTCTGGCAGAGCCCGGCTGCCAAATTGGAAACGTCCAGAGATTGCGCCCACAGGAAAGCTGCCAGCACTGAAAGCTCTAGCTGGTTTTCACTGTCCCTTGGAGCTGCATTCGCTGCCACACAGACATTCGCGCTCTGCTAAAGCATTGCTTCGTAATGGGGCAACACTCTGTATCTCTCTCTGGCAGAGCCCGGCTGCCAAATTGGAAACGTCCAGACATTGCGCCCACAGGAAAGCTGCCAGCACTGAAAGCTCTAGCTGGTTTTCACTGTCCCTTGGAACTGCATTCGCTGCCACACAGACATTCGCGCTCTGCTAAAGCATTGCTTCGTAATGGGGCAACACTCTGTATCTCTCTCTGGCAGAGCCGGGCTGCCAAATTGTAAACGTCCAGACATTGCGCCCACAGGAAAGCTGCCAGCACTGAAAACTGTAGCTGGTTTTCACTGTCCCTTGGAACTGCATTCGCTGCCACACAGACATTCGCGCTCTGCTAAAGCATTGCTTCGTAATGGGGCAACATTCTGTATCTCTCTCTGGCAGAGCCTGGCTGACAAATTGGAAACGTCCAGAGATTGCACCCACAGGAAAGCTTCCAGCACTGAAAGCTCTAGCTGGTTTTCACTGTCCCTTGGAACTGCATTCGCTGCCACACAGACATTCGCGCTCTGCTAAAGCATTGCTTCGTAATGGGGCAACATTCTGTATCTCTCTCTGGCAGAGCCCGGCTGCCAAATTGGAAACGTCCAGAGATTGCGCCCACAGGAAAGCTGCCAGCACTGAAAGCTCTAGCTGGTTTTCACTGTCCCTTGGAACTGCATTCGCTGCCACACAGACATTCGCGCTCTGCTAAAGCATTGCTTCCTAACGGGGCAACACTCTGTCTCTCTCTCTGGCAGAGCCCGGCTGCCAAATTGGAAACGTCCAGAGATTGCGCCCACAGGAAAGCTGCCAGCACTGAAAGCTCTAGCTGGTTTTCACTGTCCCTTGGAACTGCATTCGCTGCCACACAGACATTCGCGCTCTGCTAAAGCATTGCTTCCTAATGGGGCAACACTCTGTATCTCTCTCTGGCACAGCCCGGCTGCCAAATTGGAAACGTCCAGAGATTGCGCCCACAGGAAAGCTGCCAGCACTGAAAGCTCTAGCTGGTTTTCACTGTCCCTTGGAACTGCATTCGCTGCCACACAGACATTCGCGCTCTGCTAAAGCATTGCTTCCTAATGGGGCAACACTCTGTCTCTCTCTCTGGCACAGCCCGGCTGCCAAATTGGAAACGTCCAGAGATTGCGCCCACAGGAAAGCTGCCAGCACTGAAAGCTCTAGCTGGTTTTCACTGTCCCTTGGAACTGCATTCGCTGCCACACAGACATTCGCGCTCTGCTAAAGCATTGCTTCGTAATGGGGCAACACTCTGTATCTCTCTCTGGCACAGCCTGGCTGCCAAATTGGAAACGTCCAGAGATTGCACCCACAGGAAAGCTGCCAGCACTGAAAGCTCTAGCTGGTTTTCACTGTCCCTTGGAACTGCATTCGCTGCCACACAGACATTCGCGCTCTGCTAAAGCATTGCTTCCTAATGGGGCAACACTCTGTCTCTCTCTCTGGCACAGCCCGGCTGCCAAATTGGAAACGTCCAGAGATTGCGCCCACAGGAAAGCTGCCAGCACTGAAAGCTCTAACTGGTTTTCACTGTCCCTTGGAACTGCATTCGCTGCCACACAGACATTCGCGCTCTGCTAAAGCATTGCTTCCTAATGGGGCAACACTCTGTATCTCTCTCTGGCAGAGCCCGGCTGCCAAATTGGAAACGTCCAGAGATTGCGCCCACAGGAAAGCTGCCAGCACTGAAAGCTCTAGCTGGTTTTCACTGTCCCTTGGAACTGCATTCGCTGCCACACAGACATTCGCGCTCTGCTAAAGCATTGCTTCCTAATGGGGCAACACTCTGTATCTCTCTCTGGCAGAGCCCGGCTGCCAAATTGGAAACGTCCAGAGATTGCGCCCACAGGAAAGCTGCCAGCACTGAAAGCTCTAGCTGGTTTTCACTGTCCCTTGGAACTGCATTCGCTGCCACACAGACATTCGCGCTCTGCTAAAGCATTGCTTCCTAATGGGGCAACACTCTGTCTCTCTCTCTGGCAGAGCCCGGCTGCCAAATTGGAAACGTCCAGACATTGCGCCCACAGGAAAGCTGCCAGCACTGAAAGCTCTAGCTGGTTTTCACTGTCCCTTGGAACTGCATTCGCTGCCACACAGACATTCGCGCTCTGCTAAAGCATTACTTCCTAATGGGGCAACACTCTGTATCTCTCTCTGGCAGAGCCCGGCTGCCAAATTGGAAACGTCCAGACATTGCGCCCACAGGAAAGCTGCCAGCACTGAAAGCTGTAGCTGGTTTTCACTGTCCCTTGGAACTGCATTCGCTGCCACACAGACATTCGCGCTCTGCTAAAGCATTGCTTCGTAATGGGGCAACACTCTGTATCTCTCTCTGGCAGAGCCCGGCTGCCAAATTGGAAACGTCCAGAGATTGCGCCCACAGGAAAGCTGCCAGCACTGAAAGCTCTAGCTGGTTTTCACTGTCCCTTGGAACTGCATTCGCTGCCACACAGACATTCGCGCTCTGCTAAAGCATTGCTTCGTAATGGGGCAACACTCTGTATCTCTCTGTGGCAGAGCCCGGCTGCCAAATTGGAAACGTCCAGAGATTGCGCCCACAGGAAAGCTGCCAGCACTGAAAGCTCTAGCTGGTTTTCACTGTCCCTTGGAACTGCATTCGCTGCCACACAGACATTCGCGCTCTGCTAAAGCATTGCTTCGTAATGGGGCAACACTCTGTATCTCTCTCTGGCACAGCCCGGCTGCCAAATTGGAAACGTCCAGAGATTGCACCCACAGGAAAGCTGCCAGCACTGAAAGCTCTAGCTGGTTTTCACTGTCCCTTGGAACTGCATTCGCTGCCACACAGACATTCGCGCTCTGCTAAAGCATTGCTTCCTAATGGGGCAACACTCTGTCTCTCTCTCTGGCACAGCCCGGCTGCCAAATTGGAAACGTCCAGAGATTGCGCCCACAGGAAAGCTGCCAGCACTGAAAGCTCTAACTGGTTTTCACTGTCCCTTGGAACTGCATTCGCTGCCACACAGACATTCGCGCTCTGCTAAAGCATTGCTTCCTAATGGGGCAACACTCTGTATCTCTCTCTGGCAGAGCCCGGCTGCCAAATTGGAAACGTCCAGAGATTGCGCCCACAGGAAAGCTGCCAGCACTGAAAGCTCTAGCTGGTTTTCACTGTCCCTTGGAACTGCATTCGCTGCCACACAGACATTCGCGCTCTGCTAAAGCATTGCTTCCTAATGGGGCAACACTCTGTATCTCTCTCTGGCACAGCCCGGCTGCCAAATTGGAAACGTCCAGAGATTGCGCCCACAGGAAAGCTGCCAGCACTGAAAGCTCTAGCTGGTTTTCACTGTCCCTTGGAGCTGCATTCGCTGCCACACAGACATTCGCGCTCTGCTAAAGCATTGCTTCGTAATGGGGCAACACTCTGTATCTCTCTCTGGCAGAGCCCGGCTGCCAAATTGGAAACGTCCAGACATTGCGCCCACAGGAAAGCTGCCAGCACTGAAAGCTCTAGCTGGTTTTCACTGTCCCTTGGAACTGCATTCGCTGCCACACAGACATTCGCGCTCTGCTAAAGCATTGCTTCCTAATGGGGCAACACTCTGTATCTCTCTCTGGCAGAGCCTGGCTGCCAAATTGGAAACGTCCAGAGATTGCGCCCACAGGAAAGCTGCCAGCACTGAAAGCTCTAGCTGGTTTTCACTGTCCCTTGGAACTGCATTCGCTGCCACACAGACATTCGCGCTCTGCTAAAGCATTGCTTCCTAATGGGGCAACACTCTGTATCTCTCTCTGGCAGAGCCTGGCTGCCAAATTGGAAACGTCCAGAGATTGCGCCCACAGGAAAGCTGCCAGCACTGAAAGCTCTAGCTGGTTTTCACTGTCCCTTGGAACTGCATTCGCTGCCACACAGACATTCGCGCTCTGCTAAAGCATTGCTTCCTAATGGGGCAACACTCTGTATCTCTCTCTGGCAGAGCCCGGCTGCCAAATTGGAAACGTCCAGAGATTGCGCCCACAGGAAAGCTGCCAGCACTGAAAGCTCTAGCTGGTTTTCACTGTCCCTTGGAACTGCATTCGCTGCCACACAGACATTCGCGCTCTGCTAAAGCATTGCTTCCTAAAGGGGCAACACTCTGTCTCTCTCTCTGGCAGAGCCCGGCTTCCAAATTGGAAACGTCCAGACATTGCGCCCACAGGAAAGCTGCCAGCACTGAAAGCTCTAGCTGGTTTTCACTGTCCCTTGGAACTGCATTCGCTGCCACACAGACATTCGCGCTCTGCTAAAGCATTGCTTCGTAATGGGGCAACATTCTGTATCTCTCTCTGGCAGAGCCCGGCTGCCAAATTGGAAACGTCCAGAGATTGCGCCCACAGGAAAGCTGCCAGCACTGAAAGCTCTAGGTGGTTTTCACTGTCCCTTGGAGCTGCATTCGCTGCCACACAGACATTCGCGCTCTGCTAAAGCATTGCTTCGTAATGGGGCAACACTCTGTATCTCTCTCTGGCAGAGCCCGGCTGCCAAATTGGAAACGTCCAGAGATTGCGCCCACAGGAAACCTGCCAGCACTGAAAGCTCTAGCTGGTTTTCACTGTCCCTTGGAACTGCATTCGCTGCCACACAGACATTCGCGCTCTGCTAAAGCATTGCTTCGTAATGGGGCAACACTCTGTATCTCTCTCTGGCACAGCCCGGCTGCCAAATTGGAAACGTCCAGAGATTGCACCCACAGGAAAGCTGCCAGCACTGAAAGCTCTAGCTGGTTTTCACTGTCCCTTGGAACTGCATTCGCTGCCACACAGACATTCGCGCTCTGCTAAAGCATTGCTTCCTAATGGGGCAACACTCTGTCTCTCTCTCTGGCACAGCCCGGCTGCCAAATTGGAAACGTCCAGAGATTGCGCCCACAGGAAAGCTGCCAGCACTGAAAGCTCTAGCTGGTTTTCACTGTCCCTTGGAACTGCATTCGCTGCCACACAGACATTCGCGCTCTGCTAAAGCATTGCTTCGTAATGGGGCAACACTCTGTATCTCTCTCTGGCAGAGCCCGGCTGCCAAATTGGAAACGTCCAGAGATTGCGCCCACAGGAAAGCTGCCAGCACTGAAAGCTCTAGCTGGTTTTCACTGTCCCTTGGAACTGCATTCGCTGCCACACAGACATTCGCGCTCTGCTAAAGCATTGCTTCCTAATGGGGCAACACTCTGTCTCTCTCTCTGGCACAGCCCGGCTGCCAAATTGGAAACGTCCAGAGATTGCGCCCACAGGAAAGCTGCCAGCACTGAAAGCTCTAGCTGGTTTTCACTGTCCCTTGGAACTGCATTCGCTGCCACACAGACATTCGCGCTCTGCTAAAGCATTGCTTCCTAATGGGGCAACACTCTGTCTCTCTCTCTGGCACAGCCCGGCTGCCAAATTGGAAACGTCCAGAGATTGCGCCCACAGGAAAGCTGCCAGCACTGAAAGCTCTAACTGGTTTTCACTGTCCCTTGGAACTGCATTCGCTGCCACACAGACATTCGCGCTCTGCTAAAGCATTGCTTCCTAATGGGGCAACACTCTGTATCTCTCTCTGGCAGAGCCCGGCTGCCAAATTGGAAACGTCCAGAGATTGCGCCCACAGGAAAGCTGCCAGCACTGAAAGCTCTAGCTGGTTTTCACTGTCCCTTGGAACTGCATTCGCTGCCACACAGACATTCGCGCTCTGCTAAAGCATTGCTTCCTAATGGGGCAACACTCTGTCTCTCTCTCTGGCAGAGCCCGGCTGCCAAATTGGAAACGTCCAGACATTGCGCCCACAGGAAAGCTGCCAGCACTGAAAGCTCTAGCTGGTTTTCACTGTCCCTTGGAACTGCATTCGCTGCCACACAGACATTCGCGCTCTGCTAAAGCATTACTTCCTAATGGGGCAACACTCTGTATCTCTCTCTGGCAGAGCCCGGCTGCCAAATTGGAAACGTCCAGACATTGCGCCCACAGGAAAGCTGCCAGCACTGAAAGCTGTAGCTGGTTTTCACTGTCCCTTGGAACTGCATTCGCTGCCACACAGACATTCGCGCTCTGCTAAAGCATTGCTTCGTAATGGGGCAACACTCTGTATCTCTCTCTGGCAGAGCCCGGCTGCCAAATTGGAAACGTCCAGAGATTGCGCCCACAGGAAAGCTGCCAGCACTGAAAGCTCTAGCTGGTTTTCACTGTCCCTTGGAACTGCATTCGCTGCCACACAGACATTCGCGCTCTGCTAAAGCATTGCTTCGTAATGGGGCAACACTCTGTATCTCTCTGTGGCAGAGCCCGGCTGCCAAATTGGAAACGTCCAGAGATTGCGCCCACAGGAAAGCTGCCAGCACTGAAAGCTCTAGCTGGTTTTCACTGTCCCTTGGAACTGCATTCGCTGCCACACAGACATTCGCGCTCTGCTAAAGCATTGCTTCGTAATGGGGCAACACTCTGTATCTCTCTGTGGCAGAGCCCGGCTGCCAAATTGGAAACGTCCAGAGATTGCGCCCACAGGAAAGCTGCCAGCACTGAAAGCTCTAGCTGGTTTTCACTGTCCCTTGGAACTGCATTCGCTGCCACACAGACATTCGCGCTCTGCTAAAGCATTGCTTCGTAATGGGGCAACACTCTGTATCTCTCTCTGGCACAGCCCGGCTGCCAAATTGGAAACGTCCAGACATTGCGCCCACAGGAAAGCTGCCAGCACTGAAAGCTCTAGCTGGTTTTCACTGTCCCTTGGAACTGCATTCGCTGCCACACAGACATTCGCGCTCTGCTAAAGCATTGCTTCCTAATGGGGCAACACTCTGTCTCTCTCTCTGGCACAGCCCGGCTGCCAAATTGGAAACGTCCAGAGATTGCGCCCACAGGAAAGCTGCCAGCACTGAAAGCTCTAACTGGTTTTCACTGTCCCTTGGAACTGCATTCGCTGCCACACAGACATTCGCGCTCTGCTAAAGCATTGCTTCCTAATGGGGCAACACTCTGTATCTCTCTCTGGCAGAGCCCGGCTGCCAAATTGGAAACGTCCAGAGATTGCGCCCACAGGAAAGCTGCCAGCACTGAAAGCTCTAGCTGGTTTTCACTGTCCCTTGGAACTGCATTCGCTGCCACACAGACATTCGCGCTCTGCTAAAGCATTGCTTCCTAATGGGGCAACACTCTGTATCTCTCTCTGGCAGAGCCCGGCTGCCAAATTGGAAACGTCCAGAGATTGCGCCCACAGGAAAGCTGCCAGCACTGAAAGCTCTAGCTGGTTTTCACTGTCCCTTGGAACTGCATTCGCTGCCACACAGACATTCGCGCTCTGCTAAAGCATTGCTTCCTAATGGGGCAACACTCTGTCTCTCTCTCTGGCAGAGCCCGGCTGCCAAATTGGAAACGTCCAGACATTGCGCCCACAGGAAAGCTGCCAGCACTGAAAGCTCTAGCTGGTTTTCACTGTCCCTTGGAACTGCATTCGCTGCCACACAGACATTCGCGCTCTGCTAAAGCATTACTTCCTAATGGGGCAACACTCTGTATCTCTCTCTGGCAGAGCCCGGCTGCCAAATTGGAAACGTCCAGAGATTGCGCCCACAGGAAAGCTGCCAGCACTGAAAGCTCTAGCTGGTTTTCACTGTCCCTTGGAACTGCATTCGCTGCCACACAGACATTCGCGCTCTGCTAAAGCATTGCTTCCTAATGGGGCAACACTCTGTATCTCTCTCTGGCAGAGCCCGGCTGCCAAATTGGAAACGTCCAGAGATTGCGCCCACAGGAAAGCTGCCAGCACTGAAAGCTCTAGCTGGTTTTCACTGTCCCTTGGAACTGCATTCGCTGCCACACAGACATTCGCGCTCTGCTAAAGCATTGCTTCGTAATGGGGCAACATTCTGTATTTCTCTCTGGCACAGCCCGGCTGCCAAATTGGAAACGTCCAGAGATTGCGCCCACAGGAAAGCTGCCAGCACTGAAAGCTCTAGCTGGTTTTCACTGTCCCTTGGAGCTGCATTCGCTGCCACACAGACATTCGCGCTCTGCTAAAGCATTGCTTCGTAATGGGGCAACACTCTGTATCTCTCTCTGGCAGAGCCCGGCTGCCAAATTGGAAACGTCCAGACATTGCGCCCACAGGAAAGCTGCCAGCACTGAAAGCTCTAGCTGGTTTTCACTGTCCCTTGGAACTGCATTCGCTGCCACACAGACATTCGCGCTCTGCTAAAGCATTGCTTCCTAATGGGGCAACACTCTGTATCTCTCTCTGGCAGAGCCTGGCTGCCAAATTGGAAACGTCCAGAGATTGCGCCCACAGGAAAGCTGCCAGCACTGAAAGCTCTAGCTGGTTTTCACTGTCCCTTGGAACTGCATTCGCTGCCACACAGACATTCGCGCTCTGCTAAAGCATTGCTTCCTAATGGGGCAACACTCTGTATCTCTCTCTGGCAGAGCCCGGCTGCCAAATTGGAAACGTCCAGAGATTGCGCCCACAGGAAAGCTGCCAGCACTGAAAGCTCTAGCTGGTTTTCACTGTCCCTTGGAACTGCATTCGCTGCCACACAGACATTCGCGCTCTGCTAAAGCATTGCTTCCTAAAGGGGCAACACTCTGTCTCTCTCTCTGGCAGAGCCCGGCTTCCAAATTGGAAACGTCCAGAGATTGCGCCCACAGGAAAGCTGCCAGCACTGAAAGCTCTAGCTGGTTTTCACTGTCCCTTGGAACTGCATTCGCTGCCACACAGACATTCGCGCTCTGCTAAAGCATTGCTTCCTAATGGGGCAACACTCTGTATCTCTCTCTGGCAGAGCCCGGCTGCCAAATTGGAAACGTCCAGAGATTGCGCCCACAGGAAAGCTGCCAGCACTGAAAGCTCTAGCTGGTTTTCACTGTCCCTTGGAACTGCATTCGCTGCCACACAGACATTCGCGCTCTGCTAAAGCATTGCTTCCTAAAGGGGCAACACTCTGTCTCTCTCTCTGGCAGAGCCCGGCTTCCAAATTGGAAACGTCCAGACATTGCGCCCACAGGAAAGCTGCCAGCACTGAAAGCTCTAGCTGGTTTTCACTGTCCCTTGGAACTGCATTCGCTGCCACACAGACATTCGCGCTCTGCTAAAGCATTGCTTCGTAATGGGGCAACATTCTGTATCTCTCTCTGGCAGAGCCCGGCTGCCAAATTGGAAACGTCCAGAGATTGCGCCCACAGGAAAGCTGCCAGCACTGAAAGCTCTAGGTGGTTTTCACTGTCCCTTGGAGCTGCATTCGCTGCCACACAGACATTCGCGCTCTGCTAAAGCATTGCTTCGTAATGGGGCAACACTCTGTATCTCTCTCTGGCAGAGCCCGGCTGCCAAATTGGAAACGTCCAGAGATTGCGCCCACAGGAAACCTGCCAGCACTGAAAGCTCTAGCTGGTTTTCACTGTCCCTTGGAACTGCATTCGCTGCCACACAGACATTCGCGCTCTGCTAAAGCATTGCTTCGTAATGGGGCAACACTCTGTATCTCTCTCTGGCACAGCCCGGCTGCCAAATTGGAAACGTCCAGAGATTGCACCCACAGGAAAGCTGCCAGCACTGAAAGCTCTAGCTGGTTTTCACTGTCCCTTGGAACTGCATTCGCTGCCACACAGACATTCGCGCTCTGCTAAAGCATTGCTTCCTAATGGGGCAACACTCTGTCTCTCTCTCTGGCACAGCCCGGCTGCCAAATTGGAAACGTCCAGAGATTGCGCCCACAGGAAAGCTGCCAGCACTGAAAGCTCTAGCTGGTTTTCACTGTCCCTTGGAACTGCATTCGCTGCCACACAGACATTCGCGCTCTGCTAAAGCATTGCTTCGTAATGGGGCAACACTCTGTATCTCTCTCTGGCAGAGCCCGGCTGCCAAATTGGAAACGTCCAGAGATTGCGCCCACAGGAAAGCTGCCAGCACTGAAAGCTCTAGCTGGTTTTCACTGTCCCTTGGAACTGCATTCGCTGCCACACAGACATTCGCGCTCTGCTAAAGCATTGCTTCCTAATGGGGCAACACTCTGTCTCTCTCTCTGGCACAGCCCGGCTGCCAAATTGGAAACGTCCAGAGATTGCGCCCACAGGAAAGCTGCCAGCACTGAAAGCTCTAGCTGGTTTTCACTGTCCCTTGGAACTGCATTCGCTGCCACACAGACATTCGCGCTCTGCTAAAGCATTGCTTCCTAATGGGGCAACACTCTGTCTCTCTCTCTGGCACAGCCCGGCTGCCAAATTGGAAACGTCCAGAGATTGCGCCCACAGGAAAGCTGCCAGCACTGAAAGCTCTAGCTGGTTTTCACTGTCCCTTGGAACTGCATTCGCTGCCACACAGACATTCGCGCTCTGCTAAAGCATTGCTTCGTAATGGGGCAACACTCTGTATCTCTCTCTGGCACAGCCTGGCTGCCAAATTGGAAACGTCCAGAGATTGCACCCACAGGAAAGCTGCCAGCACTGAAAGCTCTAGCTGGTTTTCACTGTCCCTTGGAACTGCATTCGCTGCCACACAGACATTCGCGCTCTGCTAAAGCATTGCTTCCTAATGGGGCAACACTCTGTCTCTCTCTCTGGCACAGCCCGGCTGCCAAATTGGAAACGTCCAGAGATTGCGCCCACAGGAAAGCTGCCAGCACTGAAAGCTCTAACTGGTTTTCACTGTCCCTTGGAACTGCATTCGCTGCCACACAGACATTCGCGCTCTGCTAAAGCATTGCTTCCTAATGGGGCAACACTCTGTATCTCTCTCTGGCAGAGCCCGGCTGCCAAATTGGAAACGTCCAGAGATTGCGCCCACAGGAAAGCTGCCAGCACTGAAAGCTCTAGCTGGTTTTCACTGTCCCTTGGAACTGCATTCGCTGCCACACAGACATTCGCGCTCTGCTAAAGCATTGCTTCCTAATGGGGCAACACTCTGTCTCTCTCTCTGGCAGAGCCCGGCTGCCAAATTGGAAACGTCCAGACATTGCGCCCACAGGAAAGCTGCCAGCACTGAAAGCTCTAGCTGGTTTTCACTGTCCCTTGGAACTGCATTCGCTGCCACACAGACATTCGCGCTCTGCTAAAGCATTACTTCCTAATGGGGCAACACTCTGTATCTCTCTCTGGCAGAGCCCGGCTGCCAAATTGGAAACGTCCAGACATTGCGCCCACAGGAAAGCTGCCAGCACTGAAAGCTGTAGCTGGTTTTCACTGTCCCTTGGAACTGCATTCGCTGCCACACAGACATTCGCGCTCTGCTAAAGCATTGCTTCCTAATGGGGCAACACTCTGTATCTCTCTCTGGCAGAGCCCGGCTGCCAAATTGGAAACGTCCAGAGATTGCGCCCACAGGAAAGCTGCCAGCACTGAAAGCTCTAGCTGGTTTTCACTGTCCCTTGGAACTGCATTCGCTGCCACACAGACATTCGCGCTCTGCTAAAGCATTGCTTCGTAATGGGGCAACACTCTGTATCTCTCTGTGGCAGAGCCCGGCTGCCAAATTGGAAACGTCCAGAGATTGCGCCCACAGGAAAGCTGCCAGCACTGAAAGCTCTAGCTGGTTTTCACTGTCCCTTGGAACTGCATTCGCTGCCACACAGACATTCGCGCTCTGCTAAAGCATTGCTTCGTAATGGGGCAACACTCTGTATCTCTCTGTGGCAGAGCCCGGCTGCCAAATTGGAAACGTCCAGAGATTGCGCCCACAGGAAAGCTGCCAGCACTGAAAGCTCTAGCTGGTTTTCACTGTCCCTTGGAACTGCATTCGCTGCCACACAGACATTCGCGCTCTGCTAAAGCATTGCTTCGTAATGGGGCAACACTCTGTATCTCTCTCTGGCACAGCCCGGCTGCCAAATTGGAAACGTCCAGACATTGCGCCCACAGGAAAGCTGCCAGCACTGAAAGCTCTAGCTGGTTTTCACTGTCCCTTGGAACTGCATTCGCTGCCACACAGACATTCGCGCTCTGCTAAAGCATTGCTTCCTAATGGGGCAACACTCTGTCTCTCTCTCTGGCACAGCCCGGCTGCCAAATTGGAAACGTCCAGAGATTGCGCCCACAGGAAAGCTGCCAGCACTGAAAGCTCTAACTGGTTTTCACTGTCCCTTGGAACTGCATTCGCTGCCACACAGACATTCGCGCTCTGCTAAAGCATTGCTTCCTAATGGGGCAACACTCTGTATCTCTCTCTGGCAGAGCCCGGCTGCCAAATTGGAAACGTCCAGAGATTGCGCCCACAGGAAAGCTGCCAGCACTGAAAGCTCTAGCTGGTTTTCACTGTCCCTTGGAACTGCATTCGCTGCCACACAGACATTCGCGCTCTGCTAAAGCATTGCTTCCTAATGGGGCAACACTCTGTATCTCTCTCTGGCAGAGCCCGGCTGCCAAATTGGAAACGTCCAGAGATTGCGCCCACAGGAAAGCTGCCAGCACTGAAAGCTCTAGCTGGTTTTCACTGTCCCTTGGAACTGCATTCGCTGCCACACAGACATTCGCGCTCTGCTAAAGCATTGCTTCCTAATGGGGCAACACTCTGTCTCTCTCTCTGGCAGAGCCCGGCTGCCAAATTGGAAACGTCCAGACATTGCGCCCACAGGAAAGCTGCCAGCACTGAAAGCTCTAGCTGGTTTTCACTGTCCCTTGGAACTGCATTCGCTGCCACACAGACATTCGCGCTCTGCTAAAGCATTACTTCCTAATGGGGCAACACTCTGTATCTCTCTCTGGCAGAGCCCGGCTGCCAAATTGGAAACGTCCAGAGATTGCGCCCACAGGAAAGCTGCCAGCACTGAAAGCTCTAGCTGGTTTTCACTGTCCCTTGGAACTGCATTCGCTGCCACACAGACATTCGCGCTCTGCTAAAGCATTGCTTCCTAATGGGGCAACACTCTGTATCTCTCTCTGGCAGAGCCCGGCTGCCAAATTGGAAACGTCCAGAGATTGCGCCCACAGGAAAGCTGCCAGCACTGAAAGCTCTAGCTGGTTTTCACTGTCCCTTGGAACTGCATTCGCTGCCACACAGACATTCGCGCTCTGCTAAAGCATTGCTTCGTAATGGGGCAACATTCTGTATTTCTCTCTGGCACAGCCCGGCTGCCAAATTGGAAACGTCCAGAGATTGCGCCCACAGGAAAGCTGCCAGCACTGAAAGCTCTAGCTGGTTTTCACTGTCCCTTGGAGCTGCATTCGCTGCCACACAGACATTCGCGCTCTGCTAAAGCATTGCTTCGTAATGGGGCAACACTCTGTATCTCTCTCTGGCAGAGCCCGGCTGCCAAATTGGAAACGTCCAGACATTGCGCCCACAGGAAAGCTGCCAGCACTGAAAGCTCTAGCTGGTTTTCACTGTCCCTTGGAACTGCATTCGCTGCCACACAGACATTCGCGCTCTGCTAAAGCATTGCTTCCTAATGGGGCAACACTCTGTATCTCTCTCTGGCAGAGCCTGGCTGCCAAATTGGAAACGTCCAGAGATTGCGCCCACAGGAAAGCTGCCAGCACTGAAAGCTCTAGCTGGTTTTCACTGTCCCTTGGAACTGCATTCGCTGCCACACAGACATTCGCGCTCTGCTAAAGCATTGCTTCCTAATGGGGCAACACTCTGTATCTCTCTCTGGCAGAGCCCGGCTGCCAAATTGGAAACGTCCAGAGATTGCGCCCACAGGAAAGCTGCCAGCACTGAAAGCTCTAGCTGGTTTTCACTGTCCCTTGGAACTGCATTCGCTGCCACACAGACATTCGCGCTCTGCTAAAGCATTGCTTCCTAAAGGGGCAACACTCTGTCTCTCTCTCTGGCAGAGCCCGGCTTCCAAATTGGAAACGTCCAGAGATTGCGCCCACAGGAAAGCTGCCAGCACTGAAAGCTCTAGCTGGTTTTCACTGTCCCTTGGAACTGCATTCGCTGCCACACAGACATTCGCGCTCTGCTAAAGCATTGCTTCGTAATGGGGCAACATTCTGTATCTCTCTGTGGCAGAGCCCGGCTGCCAAATTGGAAACGTCCAGAGATTGCGCCCACAGGAAAGCTGCCAGCACTGAAAGCTCTAGGTGGTTTTCACTGTCCCTTGGAGCTGCATTCGCTGCCACACAGACATTCGCGCTCTGCTAAAGCATTGCTTCGTAATGGGGCAACACTCTGTATCTCTCTCTGGCAGAGCCCGGCTGCCAAATTGGAAACGTCCAGAGATTGCGCCCACAGGAAACCTGCCAGCACTGAAAGCTCTAGCTGGTTTTCACTGTCCCTTGGAACTGCATTCGCTGCCACACAGACATTCGCGCTCTGCTAAAGCATTGCTTCGTAATGGGGCAACACTCTGTATCTCTCTCTGGCACAGCCCGGCTGCCAAATTGGAAACGTCCAGAGATTGCACCCACAGGAAAGCTGCCAGCACTGAAAGCTCTAGCTGGTTTTCACTGTCCCTTGGAACTGCATTCGCTGCCACACAGACATTCGCGCTCTGCTAAAGCATTGCTTCCTAATGGGGCAACACTCTGTCTCTCTCTCTGGCACAGCCCGGCTGCCAAATTGGAAACGTCCAGAGATTGCGCCCACAGGAAAGCTGCCAGCACTGAAAGCTCTAGCTGGTTTTCACTGTCCCTTGGAACTGCATTCGCTGCCACACAGACATTCGCGCTCTGCTAAAGCATTGCTTCGTAATGGGGCAACACTCTGTATCTCTCTCTGGCAGAGCCCGGCTGCCAAATTGGAAACGTCCAGAGATTGCGCCCACAGGAAAGCTGCCAGCACTGAAAGCTCTAGCTGGTTTTCACTGTCCCTTGGAACTGCATTCGCTGCCACACAGACATTCGCGCTCTGCTAAAGCATTGCTTCCTAATGGGGCAACACTCTGTCTCTCTCTCTGGCACAGCCCGGCTGCCAAATTGGAAACGTCCAGAGATTGCGCCCACAGGAAAGCTGCCAGCACTGAAAGCTCTAGCTGGTTTTCACTGTCCCTTGGAACTGCATTCGCTGCCACACAGACATTCGCGCTCTGCTAAAGCATTGCTTCCTAATGGGGCAACACTCTGTCTCTCTCTCTGGCAGAGCCCGGCTGCCAAATTGGAAACGTCCAGACATTGCGCCCACAGGAAAGCTGCCAGCACTGAAAGCTCTAGCTGGTTTTCACTGTCCCTTGGAACTGCATTCGCTGCCACACAGACATTCGCGCTCTGCTAAAGCATTACTTCCTAATGGGGCAACACTCTGTATCTCTCTCTGGCAGAGCCCGGCTGCCAAATTGGAAACGTCCAGACATTGCGCCCACAGGAAAGCTGCCAGCACTGAAAGCTCTAGCTGGTTTTCACTGTCCCTTGGAACTGCATTCGCTGCCACACAGACATTCGCGCTCTGCTAAAGCATTGCTTCCTAATGGGGCAACACTCTGTATCTCTCTCTGGCAGAGCCCGGCTGCCAAATTGGAAACGTCCAGAGATTGCGCCCACAGGAAAGCTGCCAGCACTGAAAGCTCTAGCTGGTTTTCACTGTCCCTTGGAACTGCATTCGCTGCCACACAGACATTCGCGCTCTGCTAAAGCATTGCTTCGTAATGGGGCAACATTCTGTATTTCTCTCTGGCACAGCCCGGCTGCCAAATTGGAAACGTCCAGAGATTGCGCCCACAGGAAAGCTGCCAGCACTGAAAGCTCTAGCTGGTTTTCACTGTCCCTTGGAGCTGCATTCGCTGCCACACAGACATTCGCGCTCTGCTAAAGCATTGCTTCGTAATGGGGCAACACTCTGTATCTCTCCCTGGCAGAGCCCGGCTGCCAAATTGGAAACGTCCAGACATTGCGCCCACAGGAAAGCTGCCAGCACTGAAAGCTCTAGCTGGTTTTCACTGTCCCTTGGAACTGCATTCGCTGCCACACAGACATTCGCGCTCTGCTAAAGCATTGCTTCCTAATGGGGCAACACTCTGTATCTCTCTCTGGCAGAGCCTGTCTGCCAAATTGGAAACGTCCAGAGATTGCGCCCACAGGAAAGCTGCCAGCACTGAAAGCTCTAGCTGGTTTTCACTGTCCCTTGGAACTGCATTCGCTGCCACACAGACATTCGCGCTCTGCTAAAGCATTGCTTCCTAATGGGGCAACACTCTGTCTCTCTCTCTGGCAGAGCCTGGCTGCCAAATTGGAAACGTCCAGAGATTGCGCCCACAGGAAAGCTGCCAGCACTGAAAGCTCTAGCTGGTTTTCACTGTCCCTTGGAACTGCATTCGCTGCCACACAGACATTCGCGCTCTGCTAAAGCATTGCTTCCTAATGGGGCAACACTCTGTATCTCTCTCTGGCAGAGCCCGGCTGCCAAATTGGAAACGTCCAGAGATTGCGCCCACAGGAAAGCTGCCAGCACTGAAAGCTCTAGCTGGTTTTCACTGTCCCTTGGAACTGCATTCGCTGCCACACAGACATTCGCGCTCTGCTAAAGCATTGCTTCCTAAAGGGGCAACACTCTGTCTCTCTCTCTGGCAGAGCCCGGCTTCCAAATTGGAAACGTCCAGACATTGCGCCCACAGGAAAGCTGCCAGCACTGAAAGCTCTAGCTGGTTTTCACTGTCCCTTGGAACTGCATTCGCTGCCACACAGACATTCGCGCTCTGCTAAAGCATTGCTTCGTAATGGGGCAACATTCTGTATCTCTCTCTGGCAGAGCCCGGCTGCCAAATTGGAAACGTCCAGAGATTGCGCCCACAGGAAAGCTGCCAGCACTGAAAGCTCTAACTGGTTTTCACTGTCCCTTGGAACTGCATTCGCTGCCACACAGACATTCGCGCTCTGCTAAAGCATTGCTTCCTAATGGGGCAACACTCTGTATCTCTCTCTGGCAGAGCCCGGCTGCCAAATTGGAAACGTCCAGAGATTGCGCCCACAGGAAAGCTGCCAGCACTGAAAGCTCTAGCTGGTTTTCACTGTCCCTTGGAACTGCATTCGCTGCCACACAGACATTCGCGCTCTGCTAAAGCATTGCTTCCTAATGGGGCAACACTCTGTATCTCTCTCTGGCAGAGCCCGGCTGCCAAATTGGAAACGTCCAGACATTGCGCCCACAGGAAAGCTGCCAGCACTGAAAGCTCTAGCTGGTTTTCACTGTCCCTTGGAACTGCATTCGCTGCCACACAGACATTCGCGCTCTGCTAAAGCATTGCTTCCTAATGGGGCAACACTCTGTCTCTCTCTCTGACAGAGCCCGGCTGCCAAATTGGAAACGTCCAGAGATTGCGCCCACAGGAAAGCTGCCAGCACTGAAAGCTCTAGCTGGTTTTCACTGTCCCTTGGAACTGCATTCGCTGCCACACAGACATTCGCGCTCTGCTAAAGCATTACTTCCTAATGGGGCAACACTCTGTCTCTCTCTCTGGCAGAGCCCGGCTGCCAAATTGGAAACGTCCAGACATTGCGCCCACAGGAAAGCTGCCAGCACTGAAAGCTGTAGCTGGTTTTCACTGTCCCTTGGAACTGCATTCGCTGCCACACAGACATTCGCGCTCTGCTAAAGCATTGCTTCGTAATGGGGCAACACTCTGTATCTCTCTCTGGCAGAGCCCGGCTGCCAAATTGGAAACGTCCAGAGATTGCGCCCACAGGAAAGCTGCCAGCACTGAAAGCTCTAGCTGGTTTTCACTGTCCCTTGGAACTGCATTCGCTGCCACACAGACATTCGCGCTCTGCTAAAGCATTGCTTCCTAATGGGGCAACACTCTGTATCTCTCTCTGGCAGATCCCGGCTGCCAAATTGGAAACGTCCAGAGATTGCGCCCACAGGAAAGCTGCCAGCACTGAAAGCTCTAGCTGGTTTTCACTGTCCCTTGGAACTGCATTCGCTGCCACACAGACATTCGCGCTCTGCTAAAGCATTGCTTCCTAAAGGGGCAACACTCTGTCTCTCTCTCTGGCAGAGCCCGGCTTCCAAATTGGAAACGTCCAGACATTGCGCCCACAGGAAAGCTGCCAGCACTGAAAGCTCTAGCTGGTTTTCACTGTCCCTTGGAACTGCATTCGCTGCCACACAGACATTCGCGCTCTGCTAAAGCATTGCTTCGTAATGGGGCAACATTCTGTATCTCTCTCTGGCAGAGCCCGGCTGCCAAATTGGAAACGTCCAGAGATTGCGCCCACAGGAAAGCTGCCAGCACTGAAAGCTCTAGGTGGTTTTCACTGTCCCTTGGAGCTGCATTCGCTGCCACACAGACATTCGCGCTCTGCTAAAGCATTGCTTCGTAATGGGGCAACACTCTGTATCTCTCTCTGGCAGAGCCCGGCTGCCAAATTGGAAACGTCCAGAGATTGCGCCCACAGGAAAGCTGCCAGCACTGAAAGCTCTAGCTGGTTTTCACTGTCCCTTGGAACTGCATTCGCTGCCACACAGACATTCGCGCTCTGCTAAAGCATTGCTTCGTAATGGGGCAACACTCTGTATCTCTCTCTGGCACAGCCCGGCTGCCAAATTGGAAACGTCCAGAGATTGCACCCACAGGAAAGCTGCCAGCACTGAAAGCTCTAGCTGGTTTTCACTGTCCCTTGGAACTGCATTCGCTGCCACACAGACATTCGCGCTCTGCTAAAGCATTGCTTCCTAATGGGGCAACACTCTGTCTCTCTCTCTGGCACAGCCCGGCTGCCAAATTGGAAACGTCCAGAGATTGCGCCCACAGGAAAGCTGCCAGCACTGAAAGCTCTAGCTGGTTTTCACTGTCCCTTGGAACTGCATTCGCTGCCACACAGACATTCGCGCTCTGCTAAAGCATTGCTTCGTAATGGGGCAACACTCTGTATCTCTCTCTGGCAGAGCCCGGCTGCCAAATTGGAAACGTCCAGAGATTGCGCCCACAGGAAAGCTGCCAGCACTGAAAGCTCTAGCTGGTTTTCACTGTCCCTTGGAACTGCATTCGCTGCCACACAGACATTCGCGCTCTGCTAAAGCATTGCTTCCTAATGGGGCAACACTCTGTCTCTCTCTCTGGCACAGCCCGGCTGCCAAATTGGAAACGTCCAGAGATTGCGCCCACAGGAAAGCTGCCAGCACTGAAAGCTCTAGCTGGTTTTCACTGTCCCTTGGAACTGCATTCGCTGCCACACAGACATTCGCGCTCTGCTAAAGCATTGCTTCCTAATGGGGCAACACTCTGTCTCTCTCTCTGGCACAGCCCGGCTGCCAAATTGGAAACGTCCAGAGATTGCGCCCACAGGAAAGCTGCCAGCACTGAAAGCTCTAGCTGGTTTTCACTGTCCCTTGGAACTGCATTCGCTGCCACACAGACATTCGCGCTCTGCTAAAGCATTGCTTCGTAATGGGGCAACACTCTGTATCTCTCTCTGGCACAGCCTGGCTGCCAAATTGGAAACGTCCAGAGATTGCACCCACAGGAAAGCTGCCAGCACTGAAAGCTCTAGCTGGTTTTCACTGTCCCTTGGAACTGCATTCGCTGCCACACAGACATTCGCGCTCTGCTAAAGCATTGCTTCCTAATGGGGCAACACTCTGTCTCTCTCTCTGGCACAGCCCGGCTGCCAAATTGGAAACGTCCAGAGATTGCGCCCACAGGAAAGCTGCCAGCACTGAAAGCTCTAACTGGTTTTCACTGTCCCTTGGAACTGCATTCGCTGCCACACAGACATTCGCGCTCTGCTAAAGCATTGCTTCCTAATGGGGCAACACTCTGTATCTCTCTCTGGCAGAGCCCGGCTGCCAAATTGGAAACGTCCAGAGATTGCGCCCACAGGAAAGCTGCCAGCACTGAAAGCTCTAGCTGGTTTTCACTGTCCCTTGGAACTGCATTCGCTGCCACACAGACATTCGCGCTCTGCTAAAGCATTGCTTCCTAATGGGGCAACACTCTGTCTCTCTCTCTGGCAGAGCCCGGCTGCCAAATTGGAAACGTCCAGACATTGCGCCCACAGGAAAGCTGCCAGCACTGAAAGCTCTAGCTGGTTTTCACTGTCCCTTGGAACTGCATTCGCTGCCACACAGACATTCGCGCTCTGCTAAAGCATTACTTCCTAATGGGGCAACACTCTGTATCTCTCTCTGGCAGAGCCCGGCTGCCAAATTGGAAACGTCCAGACATTGCGCCCACAGGAAAGCTGCCAGCACTGAAAGCTGTAGCTGGTTTTCACTGTCCCTTGGAACTGCATTCGCTGCCACACAGACATTCGCGCTCTGCTAAAGCATTGCTTCGTAATGGGGCAACACTCTGTATCTCTCTCTGGCAGAGCCCGGCTGCCAAATTGGAAACGTCCAGAGATTGCGCCCACAGGAAAGCTGCCAGCACTGAAAGCTCTAGCTGGTTTTCACTGTCCCTTGGAACTGCATTCGCTGCCACACAGACATTCGCGCTCTGCTAAAGCATTGCTTCGTAATGGGGCAACACTCTGTATCTCTCTGTGGCAGAGCCCGGCTGCCAAATTGGAAACGTCCAGAGATTGCGCCCACAGGAAAGCTGCCAGCACTGAAAGCTCTAGCTGGTTTTCACTGTCCCTTGGAACTGCATTCGCTGCCACACAGACATTCGCGCTCTGCTAAAGCATTGCTTCGTAATGGGGCAACACTCTGTATCTCTCTGTGGCAGAGCCCGGCTGCCAAATTGGAAACGTCCAGAGATTGCGCCCACAGGAAAGCTGCCAGCACTGAAAGCTCTAGCTGGTTTTCACTGTCCCTTGGAACTGCATTCGCTGCCACACAGACATTCGCGCTCTGCTAAAGCATTGCTTCGTAATGGGGCAACACTCTGTATCTCTCTCTGGCACAGCCCGGCTGCCAAATTGGAAACGTCCAGAGATTGCACCCACAGGAAAGCTGCCAGCACTGAAAGCTCTAGCTGGTTTTCACTGTCCCTTGGAACTGCATTCGCTGCCACACAGACATTCGCGCTCTGCTAAAGCATTGCTTCCTAATGGGGCAACACTCTGTCTCTCTCTCTGGCACAGCCCGGCTGCCAAATTGGAAACGTCCAGAGATTGCGCCCACAGGAAAGCTGCCAGCACTGAAAGCTCTAACTGGTTTTCACTGTCCCTTGGAACTGCATTCGCTGCCACACAGACATTCGCGCTCTGCTAAAGCATTGCTTCCTAATGGGGCAACACTCTGTATCTCTCTCTGGCAGAGCCCGGCTGCCAAATTGGAAACGTCCAGAGATTGCGCCCACAGGAAAGCTGCCAGCACTGAAAGCTCTAGCTGGTTTTCACTGTCCCTTGGAACTGCATTCGCTGCCACACAGACATTCGCGCTCTGCTAAAGCATTGCTTCCTAATGGGGCAACACTCTGTATCTCTCTCTGGCAGAGCCCGGCTGCCAAATTGGAAACGTCCAGAGATTGCGCCCACAGGAAAGCTGCCAGCACTGAAAGCTCTAGCTGGTTTTCACTGTCCCTTGGAACTGCATTCGCTGCCACACAGACATTCGCGCTCTGCTAAAGCATTGCTTCCTAATGGGGCAACACTCTGTCTCTCTCTCTGGCAGAGCCCGGCTGCCAAATTGGAAACGTCCAGAGATTGCGCCCACAGGAAAGCTGCCAGCACTGAAAGCTCTAGCTGGTTTTCACTGTCCCTTGGAACTGCATTCGCTGCCACACAGACATTCGCGCTCTGCTAAAGCATTACTTCCTAATGGGGCAACACTCTGTATCTCTCTCTGGCAGAGCCCGGCTGCCAAATTGGAAACGTCCAGAGATTGCGCCCACAGGAAAGCTGCCAGCACTGAAAGCTCTAGCTGGTTTTCACTGTCCCTTGGAACTGCATTCGCTGCCACACAGACATTCGCGCTCTGCTAAAGCATTGCTTCCTAATGGGGCAACACTCTGTATCTCTCTCTGGCAGAGCCCGGCTGCCAAATTGGAAACGTCCAGAGATTGCGCCCACAGGAAAGCTGCCAGCACTGAAAGCTCTAGCTGGTTTTCACTGTCCCTTGGAACTGCATTCGCTGCCACACAGACATTCGCGCTCTGCTAAAGCATTGCTTCGTAATGGGGCAACATTCTGTATTTCTCTCTGGCACAGCCCGGCTGCCAAATTGGAAATGTCCAGAGATTGCGCCCACAGGAAAGCTGCCAGCACTGAAAGCTCTAGCTGGTTTTCACTGTCCCTTGGAGCTGCATTCGCTGCCACACAGACATTCGCGCTCTGCTAAAGCATTGCTTCGTAATGGGGCAACACTCTGTATCTCTCTCTGGCAGAGCCCGGCTGCCAAATTGGAAACGTCCAGACATTGCGCCCACAGGAAAGCTGCCAGCACTGAAAGCTCTAGCTGGTTTTCACTGTCCCTTGGAACTGCATTCGCTGCCACACAGACATTCGCGCTCTGCTAAAGCATTGCTTCCTAATGGGGCAACACTCTGTATCTCTCTCTGGCAGAGCCTGGCTGCCAAATTGGAAACGTCCAGAGATTGCGCCCACAGGAAAGCTGCCAGCACTGAAAGCTCTAGCTGGTTTTCACTGTCCCTTGGAACTGCATTCGCTGCCACACAGACATTCGCGCTCTGCTAAAGCATTGCTTCCTAATGGGGCAACACTCTGTATCTCTCTCTGGCAGAGCCCGGCTGCCAAATTGGAAACGTCCAGAGATTGCGCCCACAGGAAAGCTGCCAGCACTGAAAGCTCTAGCTGGTTTTCACTGTCCCTTGGAACTGCATTCGCTGCCACACAGACATTCGCGCTCTGCTAAAGCATTGCTTCCTAAAGGGGCAACACTCTGTCTCTCTCTCTGGCAGAGCCCGGCTTCCAAATTGGAAACGTCCAGAGATTGCGCCCACAGGAAAGCTGCCAGCACTGAAAGCTCTAGCTGGTTTTCACTGTCCCTTGGAACTGCATTCGCTGCCACACAGACATTCGCGCTCTGCTAAAGCATTGCTTCGTAATGGGGCAACATTCTGTATCTCTCTGTGGCAGAGCCCGGCTGCCAAATTGGAAACGTCCAGAGATTGCGCCCACAGGAAAGCTGCCAGCACTGAAAGCTCTAGGTGGTTTTCACTGTCCCTTGGAGCTGCATTCGCTGCCACACAGACATTCGCGCTCTGCTAAAGCATTGCTTCGTAATGGGGCAACACTCTGTATCTCTCTCTGGCAGAGCCCGGCTGCCAAATTGGAAACGTCCAGAGATTGCGCCCACAGGAAACCTGCCAGCACTGAAAGCTCTAGCTGGTTTTCACTGTCCCTTGGAACTGCATTCGCTGCCACACAGACATTCGCGCTCTGCTAAAGCATTGCTTCGTAATGGGGCAACACTCTGTATCTCTCTCTGGCACAGCCCGGCTGCCAAATTGGAAACGTCCAGAGATTGCACCCACAGGAAAGCTGCCAGCACTGAAAGCTCTAGCTGGTTTTCACTGTCCCTTGGAACTGCATTCGCTGCCACACAGACATTCGCGCTCTGCTAAAGCATTGCTTCCTAATGGGGCAACACTCTGTCTCTCTCTCTGGCACAGCCCGGCTGCCAAATTGGAAACGTCCAGAGATTGCGCCCACAGGAAAGCTGCCAGCACTGAAAGCTCTAGCTGGTTTTCACTGTCCCTTGGAACTGCATTCGCTGCCACACAGACATTCGCGCTCTGCTAAAGCATTGCTTCGTAATGGGGCAACACTCTGTATCTCTCTCTGGCAGAGCCCGGCTGCCAAATTGGAAACGTCCAGAGATTGCGCCCACAGGAAAGCTGCCAGCACTGAAAGCTCTAGCTGGTTTTCACTGTCCCTTGGAACTGCATTCGCTGCCACACAGACATTCGCGCTCTGCTAAAGCATTGCTTCCTAATGGGGCAACACTCTGTCTCTCTCTCTGGCACAGCCCGGCTGCCAAATTGGAAACGTCCAGAGATTGCGCCCACAGGAAAGCTGCCAGCACTGAAAGCTCTAGCTGGTTTTCACTGTCCCTTGGAACTGCATTCGCTGCCACACAGACATTCGCGCTCTGCTAAAGCATTGCTTCCTAATGGGGCAACACTCTGTCTCTCTCTCTGGCAGAGCCCGGCTGCCAAATTGGAAACGTCCAGACATTGCGCCCACAGGAAAGCTGCCAGCACTGAAAGCTCTAGCTGGTTTTCACTGTCCCTTGGAACTGCATTCGCTGCCACACAGACATTCGCGCTCTGCTAAAGCATTACTTCCTAATGGGGCAACACTCTGTATCTCTCTCTGGCAGAGCCCGGCTGCCAAATTGGAAACGTCCAGACATTGCGCCCACAGGAAAGCTGCCAGCACTGAAAGCTCTAGCTGGTTTTCACTGTCCCTTGGAACTGCATTCGCTGCCACACAGACATTCGCGCTCTGCTAAAGCATTGCTTCCTAATGGGGCAACACTCTGTATCTCTCTCTGGCAGAGCCCGGCTGCCAAATTGGAAACGTCCAGAGATTGCGCCCACAGGAAAGCTGCCAGCACTGAAAGCTCTAGCTGGTTTTCACTGTCCCTTGGAACTGCATTCGCTGCCACACAGACATTCGCGCTCTGCTAAAGCATTGCTTCGTAATGGGGCAACATTCTGTATTTCTCTCTGGCACAGCCCGGCTGCCAAATTGGAAACGTCCAGAGATTGCGCCCACAGGAAAGCTGCCAGCACTGAAAGCTCTAGCTGGTTTTCACTGTCCCTTGGAGCTGCATTCGCTGCCACACAGACATTCGCGCTCTGCTAAAGCATTGCTTCCTAATGGGGCAACACTCTGTATCTCTCCCTGGCAGAGCCCGGCTGCCAAATTGGAAACGTCCAGACATTGCGCCCACAGGAAAGCTGCCAGCACTGAAAGCTCTAGCTGGTTTTCACTGTCCCTTGGAACTGCATTCGCTGCCACACAGACATTCGCGCTCTGCTAAAGCATTGCTTCCTAATGGGGCAACACTCTGTATCTCTCTCTGGCAGAGCCTGGCTGCCAAATTGGAAACGTCCAGAGATTGCGCCCACAGGAAAGCTGCCAGCACTGAAAGCTCTAGCTGGTTTTCACTGTCCCTTGGAACTGCATTCGCTGCCACACAGACATTCGCGCTCTGCTAAAGCATTGCTTCCTAATGGGGCAACACTCTGTCTCTCTCTCTGGCAGAGCCTGGCTGCCAAATTGGAAACGTCCAGAGATTGCGCCCACAGGAAAGCTGCCAGCACTGAAAGCTCTAGCTGGTTTTCACTGTCCCTTGGAACTGCATTCGCTGCCACACAGACATTCGCGCTCTGCTAAAGCATTGCTTCCTAATGGGGCAACACTCTGTATCTCTCTCTGGCAGAGCCCGGCTGCCAAATTGGAAACGTCCAGAGATTGCGCCCACAGGAAAGCTGCCAGCACTGAAAGCTCTAGCTGGTTTTCACTGTCCCTTGGAACTGCATTCGCTGCCACACAGACATTCGCGCTCTGCTAAAGCATTGCTTCCTAAAGGGGCAACACTCTGTCTCTCTCTCTGGCAGAGCCCGGCTTCCAAATTGGAAACGTCCAGACATTGCGCCCACAGGAAAGCTGCCAGCACTGAAAGCTCTAGCTGGTTTTCACTGTCCCTTGGAACTGCATTCGCTGCCACACAGACATTCGCGCTCTGCTAAAGCATTGCTTCGTAATGGGGCAACATTCTGTATCTCTCTCTGGCAGAGCCCGGCTGCCAAATTGGAAACGTCCAGAGATTGCGCCCACAGGAAAGCTGCCAGCACTGAAAGCTCTAACTGGTTTTCACTGTCCCTTGGAACTGCATTCGCTGCCACACAGACATTCGCGCTCTGCTAAAGCATTGCTTCCTAATGGGGCAACACTCTGTATCTCTCTCTGGCAGAGCCCGGCTGCCAAATTGGAAACGTCCAGAGATTGCGCCCACAGGAAAGCTGCCAGCACTGAAAGCTCTAGCTGGTTTTCACTGTCCCTTGGAACTGCATTCGCTGCCACACAGACATTCGCGCTCTGCTAAAGCATTGCTTCCTAATAGGGCAACACTCTGTATCTCTCTCTGGCAGAGCCCGGCTGCCAAATTGGAAACGTCCAGAGATTGCGCCCACAGGAAAGCTGCCAGCACTGAAAGCTCTAGCTGGTTTTCACTGTCCCTTGGAACTGCATTCGCTGCCACACAGACATTCGCGCTCTGCTAAAGCATTGCTTCCTAATGGGGCAACACTCTGTCTCTCTCTCTGACAGAGCCCGGCTGCCAAATTGGAAACGTCCAGACATTGCGCCCACAGGAAAGCTGCCAGCACTGAAAGCTCTAGCTGGTTTTCACTGTCCCTTGGAACTGCATTCGCTGCCACACAGACATTCGCGCTCTGCTAAAGCATTGCTTCGTAATGGGGCAACACTCTGTATCTCTCTGTGGCAGAGCCCGGCTGCCAAATTGGAAACGTCCAGAGATTGCGCCCACAGGAAAGCTGCCAGCACTGAAAGCTCTAGCTGGTTTTCACTGTCCCTTGGAACTGCATTCGCTGCCACACAGACATTCGCGCTCTGCTAAAGCATTGCTTCGTAATGGGGCAACACTCTGTATCTCTCTCTGGCAGAGCCCGGCTGCCAAATTGGAAACGTCCAGAGATTGCGCCCACAGGAAAGCTGCCAGCACTGAAAGCTCTAGCTGGTTTTCACTGTCCCTTGGAACTGCATTCGCTGCCACACAGACATTCGCGCTCTGCTAAAGCATTGCTTCGTAATGGGGCAACACTCTGTCTCTCTCTCTGGCACAGCCCGGCTGCCAAATTGGAAACGTCCAGAGATTGCGCCCACAGGAAAGCTGCCAGCACTGAAAGCTCTAGCTGGTTTTCACTGTCCCTTGGAACTGCATTCGCTGCCACACAGACATTCGCGCTCTGCTAAAGCATTGCTTCCTAATGGGGCAACACTCTGTATCTCTCTCTGGCAGAGCCCGGCTGCCAAATTGGAAACGTCCAGAGATTGCGCCCACAGGAAAGCTGCCAGCACTGAAAGCTCTAGCTGGTTTTCACTGTCCCTTGGAACTGCATTCGCTGCCACACAGACATTCGCGCTCTGCTAAAGCATTGCTTCGTAATGGGGCAACACTCTGTATCTCTCTCTGGCAGAGCCCGGCTGCCAAATTGGAAACGTCCAGAGATTGCGCCCACAGGAAAGCTGCCAGCACTGAAAGCTCTAGCTGGTTTTCACTGTCCCTTGGAACTGCATTCGCTGCCACACAGACATTCGCGCTCTGCTAAAGCATTGCTTCCTAATGGGGCAACACTCTGTATCTCTCTCTGGCAGAGCCCGGCTGCCAAATTGGAAACGTCCAGAGATTGCGCCCACAGGAAAGCTGCCAGCACTGAAAGCTCTAGCTGGTTTTCACTGTCCCTTGGAGCTGCATTCGCTGCCACACAGACATTCGCGCTCTGCTAAAGCTTAACTTGGTAATTGGGCAACATTCTGTATCTCTCTCTGGCAGAGCCCGGCTGCCAAATTGGAAACGTCCAGAGATTGCGCCCACAGGAAAGCTGCCAGCACTGAAAGCTCTAACTGGTTTTCACTGTCCCTTGG
This sequence comes from Mycteria americana, assembly GCF_035582795.1. Taxonomy (NCBI): domain Eukaryota; kingdom Metazoa; phylum Chordata; class Aves; order Ciconiiformes; family Ciconiidae; genus Mycteria; species Mycteria americana. Next base: position 1,186,509 of record NW_027445635.1, read on the forward strand.
AACTGCATTCGCTGCCACACAGACATTCGCGCTCTGCTAAAGCATTGCTTCCTAATGGGGCAACACTCTGTATCTCTCTCTGGCAGAGCCCGGCTGCCAAATTGGAAACGTCCAGAGATTGCGCCCACAGGAAAGCTGCCAGCACTGAAAACTGTAGCTGGTTTTCACTGTCCCTTGGAACTGCATTCGCTGCCACACAGACATTCGCGCTCTGCTAAAGCATTGCTTCCTAATGGGGCAACACTCTGTATCTCTCTCTGGCAGAGCCCGGCTGCCAAATTGGAAACGTCCAGAGATTGCGCCCACAGGAAAGCTGCCAGCACTGAAAACTGTAGCTGGTTTTCACTGTCCCTTGGAACTGCATTCGCTGCCACACAGACATTCGCGCTCTGCTAAAGCATTGCTTCCTAATGGGGCAACACTCTGTCTCTCTCTCTGGCAGAGCCCGGCTGCCAAATTGGAAACGTCCAGAGATTGCGCCCACAGGAAAGCTGCCAGCACTGAAAGCTCTAGCTGGTTTTCACTGTCCCTTGGAACTGCATTCGCTGCCACACAGACATTCGCGCTCTGCTAAAGCATTGCTTCGTAATGGGGCAACATTCTGTATCTCTCTCTGGCAGAGCCCGGCTGCCAAATTGGAAACGTCCAGAGATTTCGCCCACAGGAAAGCTGCCAGCACTGAAAGCTCTAGCTGGTTTTCACTGTCCCTTGGAGCTGCATTCGCTGCCACACAGACATTCGCGCTCTGCTAAAGCATTGCTTCGTAATGGGGCAACACTCTGTATCTCTCTGTGGCAGAGCCCGGCTGCCAAATTGGAAACGTCCAGAGATTGCGCCCACAGGAAAGCTGCCAGCACTGAAAGCTCTAGCTGGTTTTCACTGTCCCTTGGAACTGCATTCGCTGCCACACAGACATTCGCGCTCTGCTAAAGCATTGCTTCGTAATGGGGCAACACTCTGTATCTCTCTCTGGCAGAGCCCGGCTGCCAAATTGGAAACGTCCAGAGATTGCGCCCACAGGAAAGCTGCCAGCACTGAAAGCTCTAGCTGGTTTTCACTGTCCCTTGGAACTGCATTCGCTGCCACACAGACATTCGCGCTCTGCTAAAGCATTGCTTCGTAATGGGGCAACACTCTGTATCTCTCTCTGGCACAGCCCGGCTGCCAAATTGGAAACGTCCAGAGATTGCACCCACAGGAAAGCTGCCAGCACTGAAAGCTCTAGCTGGTTTTCACTGTCCCTTGGAACTGCATTCGCTGCCACACAGACATTCGCGCTCTGCTAAAGCATTGCTTCCTAATGGGGCAACACTCTGTCTCTCTCTCTGGCACAGCCCGGCTGCCAAATTGGAAACGTCCAGAGATTGCGCCCACAGGAAAGCTGCCAGCACTGAAAGCTCTAACTGGTTTTCACTGTCCCTTGGAACTGCATTCGCTGCCACACAGACATTCGCGCTCTGCTAAAGCATTGCTTCCTAATGGGGCAACACTCTGTATCTCTCTCTGGCAGAGCCCGGCTGCCAAATTGGAAACGTCCAGAGATTGCGCCCACAGGAAAGCTGCCAGCACTGAAAGCTCTAGCTGGTTTTCACTGTCCCTTGGAACTGCATTCGCTGCCACACAGACATTCGCGCTCTGCTAAAGCATTGCTTCCTAATGGGGCAACACTCTGTATCTCTCTCTGGCAGAGCCCGGCTGCCAAATTGGAAACGTCCAGAGATTGCGCCCACAGGAAAGCTGCCAGCACTGAAAGCTCTAGCTGGTTTTCACTGTCCCTTGGAACTGCATTCGCTGCCACACAGACATTCGCGCTCTGCTAAAGCATTGCTTCCTAATGGGGCAACACTCTGTCTCTCTCTCTGGCAGAGCCCGGCTGCCAAATTGGAAACGTCCAGACATTGCGCCCACAGGAAAGCTGCCAGCACTGAAAGCTCTAGCTGGTTTTCACTGTCCCTTGGAACTGCATTCGCTGCCACACAGACATTCGCGCTCTGCTAAAGCATTACTTCCTAATGGGGCAACACTCTGTATCTCTCTCTGGCAGAGCCCGGCTGCCAAATTGGAAACGTCCAGACATTGCGCCCACAGGAAAGCTGCCAGCACTGAAAGCTCTAGCTGGTTTTCACTGTCCCTTGGAACTGCATTCGCTGCCACACAGACATTCGCGCTCTGCTAAAGCATTGCTTCCTAATGGGGCAACACTCTGTATCTCTCTCTGGCAGAGCCCGGCTGCCAAATTGGAAACGTCCAGAGATTGCGCCCACAGGAAAGCTGCCAGCACTGAAAGCTCTAGCTGGTTTTCACTGTCCCTTGGAACTGCATTCGCTGCCACACAGACATTCGCGCTCTGCTAAAGCATTGCTTCGTAATGGGGCAACACTCTGTATCTCTCTCTGGCAGAGCCCGGCTGCCAAATTGGAAACGTCCAGAGATTGCGCCCACAGGAAAGCTGCCAGCACTGAAAGCTCTAGCTGGTTTTCACTGTCCCTTGGAACTGCATTCGCTGCCACACAGACATTCGCGCTCTGCTAAAGCATTGCTTCCTAATGGGGCAACACTCTGTATCTCTCTCTGGCAGAGCCCGGCTGCCAAATTGGAAACGTCCAGAGATTGCGCCCACAGGAAAGCTGCCAGCACTGAAAGCTCTAGCTGGTTTTCACTGTCCCTTGGAGCTGCATTCGCTGCCACACAGACATTCGCGCTCTGCTAAAGCATTGCTTCGTAATGGGGCAACACTCTGTCTCTCTCTCTGGCAGAGCCCGGCTGCCAAATTGGAAACGTCCAGAGATTGCGCCCACAGGAAAGCTGCCAGCACTGAAAGCTCTAACTGGTTTTCACTGTCCCTTGGAACTGCATTCGCTGCCACACAGACATTCGCGCTCTGCTAAAGCATTGCTTCCTAATGGGGCAACACTCTGTATCTCTCTCTGGCAGAGCCCGGCTGCCAAATTGGAAACGTCCAGAGATTGCGCCCACAGGAAAGCTGCCAGCACTGAAAACTGTAGCTGGTTTTCACTGTCCCTTGGAACTGCATTCGCTGCCACACAGACATTCGCGCTCTGCTAAAGCATTGCTTCCTAATGGGGCAACACTCTGTATCTCTCTCTGGCAGAGCCCGGCTGCCAAATTGGAAACGTCCAGAGATTGCGCCCACAGGAAAGCTGCCAGCACTGAAAACTGTAGCTGGTTTTCACTGTCCCTTGGAACTGCATTCGCTGCCACACAGACATTCGCGCTCTGCTAAAGCATTGCTTCCTAATGGGGCAACACTCTGTATCTCTCTCTGGCAGAGCCCGGCTGCCAAATTGGAAACGTCCAGAGATTGCGCCCACAGGAAAGCTGCCAGCACTGAAAGCTCTAGCTGGTTTTCACTGTCCCTTGGAACTGCATTCGCTGCCACACAGACATTCGCGCTCTGCTAAAGCATTGCTTCCTAATGGGGCAACACTCTGTATCTCTCTCTGGCAGAGCCCGGCTGCCAAATTGGAAACGTCCAGAGATTGCGCCCACAGGAAAGCTGCCAGCACTGAAAGCTCTAGCTGGTTTTCACTGTCCCTTGGAACTGCATTCGCTGCCACACAGACATTCGCGCTCTGCTAAAGCATTGCTTCGTAATGGGGCAACATTCTGTATCTCTCTCTGGCAGAGCCCGGCTGCCAAATTGGAAACGTCCAGAGATTGCGCCCACAGGAAAGCTGCCAGCACTGAAAGCTCTAGCTGGTTTTCACTGTCCCTTGGAACTGCATTCGCTGCCACACAGACATTCGCGCTCTGCTAAAGCATTGCTTCCTAATGGGGCAACACTCTGTATCTCTCTCTGGCAGAGCCCGGCTGCCAAATTGGAAACGTCCAGAGATTGCGCCCACAGGAAAGCTGCCAGCACTGAAAGCTCTAGCTGGTTTTCACTGTCCCTTGGAACTGCATTCGCTGCCACACAGACATTCGCGCTCTGCTAAAGCATTGCTTCGTAATGGGGCAACATTCTGTATCTCTCTCTGGCAGAGCCCGGCTGCCAAATTGGAAACGTCCAGAGATTGCACCCACAGGAAAGCTGCCAGCACTGAAAGCTCTAGCTGGTTTTCACTGTCCCTTGGAACTGCATTCGCTGCCACACAGATATTCGCGCTCTGCTAAAGCATTGCTTCCTAATGGGGCAACACTCTGTATCTCTCTCTGGCAGAGCCCGGCTGCCAAATTGGAAACGTCCAGAGATTGCGCCCACAGGAAAGCTGCCAGCACTGAAAGCTCTAGCTGGTTTTCACTGTCCCTTGGAACTGCATTCGCTGCCACACAGACATTCGCGCTCTGCTAAAGCTTAACTTGGTAATTGGGCAACATTCTATATCTCTCTCTGGCAGAGCCCGGCTGCCAAATTGGAAACGTCCAGAGATTGCGCCCACAGGAAAGCTGCCAGCACTGAAAGCTCTAGCTGGTTTTCACTGTCCCTTGGAACTGCATTCGCTGCCACACAGACATTCGCGCTCTGCTAAAGCATTGCTTCGTAATGGGGCAACACTCTGTATCTCTCTGTGGCAGAGCCCGGCTGCCAAATTGGAAACGTCCAGAGATTGCGCCCACAGGAAAGCTGCCAGCACTGAAAGCTCTAGCTGGTTTTCACTGTCCCTTGGAACTGCATTCGCTGCCACACAGACATTCGCGCTCTGCTAAAGCATTGCTTCGTAATGGGGCAACATTCTGTATCTCTCTCTGGCAGAGCCCGGCTGCCAAATTGGAAACGTCCAGAGATTTCGCCCACAGGAAAGCTGCCAGCACTGAAAGCTCTAGCTGGTTTTCACTGTCCCTTGGAGCTGCATTCGCTGCCACACAGACATTCGCGCTCTGCTAAAGCATTGCTTCGTAATGGGGCAACACTCTGTATCTCTCTCTGGCAGAGCCCGGCTGCCAAATTGGAAACGTCCAGAGATTGCGCCCACAGGAAAGCTGCCAGCACTGAAAGCTCTAGCTGGTTTTCACTGTCCCTTGGAGCTGCATTCGCTGCCACACAGACATTCGTGCTCTGCTAAAGCATTGCTTCGTAATGGGGCAACACTCTGTATCTCTCTCTGGCAGAGCCCGGCTGCCAAATTGGAAACGTCCAGAGATTGCGCCCACAGGAAAGCTGCCAGCACTGAAAGCTCTAGCTGGTTTTCACTGTCCCTTGGAACTGCATTCGCTGCCACACAGACATTCGCGCTCTGCTAAAGCATTGCTTCGTAATGGGGCAACACTCTGTATCTCTCTCTGGCAGAGCCCGGCTGCCAAATTGGAAACGTCCAGAGATTGCGCCCACAGGAAAGCTGCCAGCACTGAAAGCTCTAGCTGGTTTTCACTGTCCCTTGGAACTGCATTCGCTGCCACACAGATATTTGCGCTCTGCTAAAGCATTGCTTCGTAATAGGGCAACACTCTGTATCTCTCTCTGGCAGAGCCCGGCTGCCAAATTGGAAACGTCCAGAGATTGCGCCCACAGGAAAGCTGCCAGCACTGAAAGCTCTAGCTGGTTTTCACTGTCCCTTGGAACTGCATTCGCTGCCACACAGACATTCGCGCTCTGCTAAAGCATTGCTTCCTAATGGGGCAACACTCTGTATCTCTCTCTGGCAGAGCCCGGCTGCCAAATTGGAAACGTCCAGACATTGCGCCCACAGGAAAGCTGCCAGCACTGAAAGCTCTAGCTGGTTTTCACTGTCCCTTGGAACTGCATTCGCTGCCACACAGACATTCGCGCTCTGCTAAAGCATTGCTTTCTAATGGGGCAACACTCTGTATCTCTCTCTGGCAGAGCCCGGCTGCCAAATTGGAAACGTCCAGAGATTGCGCCCACAGGAAAGCTGCCAGCACTGAAAGCTCTAGCTGGTTTTCACTGTCCCTTGGAACTGCATTCGCTGCCACACAGACATTCGCGCTCTGCTAAAGCTTAACTTGGTAATTGGGCAACATTCTGTATCTCTCTCTGGCAGAGCCCGGCTGCCAAATTGGAAACGTCCAGAGATTGCGCCCACAGGAAAGCTGCCAGCACTGAAAGCTCTAGCTGGTTTTCACTGTCCCTTGGAACTGCATTCGCTGCCACACAGACATTCGCGCTCTGCTAAAGCATTGCTTCCTAATGGGGCAACACTCTGTATCTCTCTCTGGCAGAGCCCGGCTGCCAAATTGGAAACGTCCAGAGATTGCGCCCACAGGAAAGCTGCCAGCACTGAAAGCTCTAGCTGGTTTTCACTGTCCCTTGGAACTGCATTCGCTGCCACACAGACATTCGCGCTCTGCTAAAGCATTGCTTCCTAATGGGGCAACACTCTGTATCTCTCTCTGGCAGAGCCCGGCTGCCAAATTGGAAACGTCCAGAGATTGCGCCCACAGGAAAGCTGCCAGCACTGAAAGCTCTAGCTGGTTTTCACTGTCCCTTGGAACTGCATTCGCTGCCACACAGACATTCGCGCTCTGCTAAAGCATTGCTTCGTAATGGGGCAACATTCTGTATCTCTCCCTGGCAGAGCCCGGCTGCCAAATTGGAAACGTCCAGAGATTGCGCCCACAGGAAAGCTGCCAGCACTGAAAGCTCTAGCTGGTTTTCACTGTCCCTTGGAGCTGCATTCGCTGCCACACAGACATTCGCGCTCTGCTAAAGCATTGCTTCGTAATGGGGCAACATTCTGTATCTCTCTCTGGCAGAGCCCGGCTGCCAAATTGGAAACGTCCAGAGATTGCGCCCACAGGAAAGCTGCCAGCACTGAAAGCTCTAGCTGGTTTTCACTGTCCCTTGGAGCTGCATTCGCTGCCACACAGACATTCGCGCTCTGCTAAAGCATTGCTTCGTAATGGGGCAACACTCTGTATCTCTCTCTGGCAGAGCCCGGCTGCCAAATTGGAAACGTCCAGAGATTGCGCCCACAGGAAAGCTGCCAGCACTGAAAGCTCTAGCTGGTTTTCACTGTCCCTTGGAACTGCATTCGCTGCCACACAGACATTCGCGCTCTGCTAAAGCATTGCTTCGTAATGGGGCAACACTCTGTATCTCTCTCTGGCAGAGCCCGGCTGCCAAATTGGAAACGTCCAGAGATTGCGCCCACAGGAAAGCTGCCAGCACTGAAAGCTCTAGCTGGTTTTCACTGTCCCTTGGAACTGCATTCGCTGCCACACAGATATTTGCGCTCTGCTAAAGCATTGCTTCGTAATAGGGCAACACTCTGTATCTCTCTCTGGCAGAGCCCGGCTGCCAAATTGGAAACGTCCAGAGATTGCGCCCACAGGAAAGCTGCCAGCACTGAAAGCTCTAGCTGGTTTTCACTGTCCCTTGGAACTGCATTCGCTGCCACACAGACATTCGCGCTCTGCTAAAGCATTGCTTCCTAATGGGGCAACACTCTGTATCTCTCTCTGGCAGAGCCCGGCTGCCAAATTGGAAACGTCCAGACATTGCGCCCACAGGAAAGCTGCCAGCACTGAAAGCTCTAGCTGGTTTTCACTGTCCCTTGGAACTGCATTCGCTGCCACACAGACATTCGCGCTCTGCTAAAGCATTGCTTTCTAATGGGGCAACACTCTGTATCTCTCTCTGGCAGAGCCCGGCTGCCAAATTGGAAACGTCCAGAGATTGCGCCCACAGGAAAGCTGCCAGCACTGAAAGCTCTAGCTGGTTTTCACTGTCCCTTGGAACTGCATTCGCTGCCACACAGACATTCGCGCTCTGCTAAAGCTTAACTTGGTAATTGGGCAACATTCTGTATCTCTCTGTGGCAGAGCCCGGCTGCCAAATTGGAAACGTCCAGAGATTGCGCCCACAGGAAAGCTGCCAGCACTGAAAGCTCTAGCTGGTTTTCACTGTCCCTTGGAACTGCATTCGCTGCCACACAGACATTCGCGCTCTGCTAAAGCATTGCTTCCTAATGGGGCAACACTCTGTATCTCTCTCTGGCAGAGCCCGGCTGCCAAATTGGAAACGTCCAGAGATTGCGCCCACAGGAAAGCTGCCAGCACTGAAAGCTCTAGCTGGTTTTCACTGTCCCTTGGAACTGCATTCGCTGCCACACAGACATTCGCGCTCTGCTAAAGCATTGCTTCCTAATGGGGCAACACTCTGTATCTCTCTCTGGCAGAGCCCGGCTGCCAAATTGGAAACGTCCAGAGATTGCGCCCACAGGAAAGCTGCCAGCACTGAAAGCTCTAGCTGGTTTTCACTGTCCCTTGGAACTGCATTCGCTGCCACACAGACATTCGCGCTCTGCTAAAGCATTGCTTCGTAATGGGGCAACATTCTGTATCTCTCCCTGGCAGAGCCCGGCTGCCAAATTGGAAACGTCCAGAGATTGCGCCCACAGGAAAGCTGCCAGCACTGAAAGCTCTAGCTGGTTTTCACTGTCCCTTGGAGCTGCATTCGCTGCCACACAGACATTCGCGCTCTGCTAAAGCATTGCTTCGTAATGGGGCAACATTCTGTATCTCTCTCTGGCAGAGCCCGGCTGCCAAATTGGAAACGTCCAGAGATTGCGCCCACAGGAAAGCTGCCAGCACTGAAAGCTCTAGCTGGTTTTCACTGTCCCTTGGAGCTGCATTCGCTGCCACACAGACATTCGCGCTCTGCTAAAGCATTGCTTCGTAATGGGGCAACACTCTGTATCTCTCTCTGGCAGAGCCCGGCTGCCAAATTGGAAACGTCCAGAGATTGCGCCCACAGGAAAGCTGCCAGCACTGAAAGCTCTAGCTGGTTTTCACTGTCCCTTGGAACTGCATTCGCTGCCACACAGACATTCGCGCTCTGCTAAAGCATTGCTTCCTAATGGGGCAACACTCTGTATCTCTCTCTGGCAGAGCCCGGCTGCCAAATTGGAAACGTCCAGAGATTGCGCCCACAGGAAAGCTGCCAGCACTGAAAGCTCTAGCTGGTTTTCACTGTCCCTTGGAACTGCATTCGCTGCCACACAGACATTCGCGCTCTGCTAAAGCATTGCTTCGTAATGGGGCAACATTCTGTATCTCTCTCTGGCAGAGCCCGGCTGCCAAATTGGAAACGTCCAGAGATTGCGCCCACAGGAAAGCTGCCAGCACTGAAAGCTCTAGCTGGTTTTCACTGTCCCTTGGAACTGCATTCGCTGCCACACAGACATTCGCACTCTGCTAAAGCATTGCTTCGTAATGGGGCAACACTCTGTATCTCTCTCTGGCAGAGCCCGGCTGCCAAATTGGAAACGTCCAGAGATTGCGCCCACAGGAAAGCTGCCAGCACTGAAAGCTCTAGCTGGTTTTCACTGTCCCTTGGAACTGCATTCGCTGCCACACAGACATTCGCGCTCTGCTAAAGCATTGCTTCGTAATGGGGCAACATTCTGTATCTCTCTCTGGCAGAGCCCGGCTGCCAAATTGGAAACGTCCAGAGATTGCGCCCACAGGAAAGCTGCCAGCACTGAAAGCTCTAGCTGGTTTTCACTGTCCCTTGGAACTGCATTCGCTGCCACACAGACATTCGCGCTCTGCTAAAGCATTGCTTCCTAATGGGGCAACATTCTGTATCTCTCTCTGGCAGAGCCCGGCTGCCAAATTGGAAACGTCCAGACATTGCGCCCACAGGAAAGCTGCCAGCACTGAAAGCTCTAGCTGGTTTTCACTGTCCCTTGGAACTGCATTCGCTGCCACACAGACATTCGCGCTCTGCTAAAGCATTGCTTCGTAATGGGGCAACACTCTGTATCTCTCTCTGGCAGAGCCCGGCTGCCAAATTGGAAACGTCCAGACATTGCGCCCACAGGAAAGCTGCCAGCACTGAAAGCTCTAGCTGGTTTTCACTGTCCCTTGGAACTGCATTCGCTGCCACACAGACATTCGCGCTCTGCTAAAGCATTGCTTCCTAATGGGGCAACACTCTGTATCTCTCTCTGGCAGAGCCCGGCTGCCAAATTGGAAACGTCCAGAGATTGCGCCCACAGGAAAGCTGCCAGCACTGAAAGCTCTAGCTGGTTTTCACTGTCCCTTGGAACTGCATTCGCTGCCACACAGACATTCGCACTCTGCTAAAGCATTGCTTCGTAAAGGGGCAACATTCTGTATCTCTCTCTGGCAGAGCCCGGCTGCCAAATTGGAAACGTCCAGAGATTGCACCCACAGGAAAGCTGCCAGCACTGAAAGCTCTAGCTGGTTTTCACTGTCCCTTGGAACTGCATTCGCTGCCACACAGACATTCGCGCTCTGCTAAAGCATTGCTTCCTAAAGGGGCAACACTCTGTCTCTCTCTCTGGCAGAGCCCGGCTGCCAAATTGGAAACGTCCAGAGATTGCGCCCACAGGAAAGCTGCCAGCACTGAAAGCTCTAGCTGGTTTTCACTGTCCCTTGGAACTGCATTCGCTGCCACACAGACATTCGCGCTCTGCTAAAGATTAACTTGGTAATTGGGCAACATTCTGTATCTCTCTCTGGCAGAGCCCGGCTGCCAAATTGGAAACGTCCAGAGATTGCGCCCACAGGAAAGCTGCCAGCACTGAAAGCTCTAGCTGGTTTTCACTGTCCCTTGGAACTGCATTCGCTGCCACACAGACATTCGCGCTCTGCTAAAGCATTGCTTCGTAATGGGGCAACACTCTGTATCTCTCTCTGGCAGAGCCCGGCTGCCAAATTGGAAACGTCCAGAGATTGCGCCCACAGGAAAGCTGCCAGCACTGAAAGCTCTAGCTGGTTTTCACTGTCCCTTGGAACTGCATTCGCTGCCACACAGACATTCGCGCTCTGCTAAAGCTTAACTTGGTAATTGGGCAACATTCTGTATCTCTCTCTGGCAGAGCCCGGCTGCCAAATTGGAAACGTCCAGAGATTGCGCCCACAGGAAAGCTGCCAGCACTGAAAGCTCTAGCTGGTTTTCACTGTCCCTTGGAACTGCATTCGCTGCCACACAGACATTCGCGCTCTGCTAAAGCATTGCTTCCTAATGGGGCAACACTCTGTATCTCTCTCTGGCAGAGCCCGGCTGCCAAATTGGAAACGTCCAGAGATTGCGCCCACAGGAAAGCTGCCAGCACTGAAAGCTCTAGCTGGTTTTCACTGTCCCTTGGAACTGCATTCGCTGCCACACAGACATTCGCGCTCTGCTAAAGCATTGCTTCCTAATGGGGCAACACTCTGTATCTCTCTCTGGCAGAGCCCGGCTGCCAAATTGGAAACGTCCAGAGATTGCGCCCACAGGAAAGCTGCCAGCACTGAAAGCTCTAGCTGGTTTTCACTGTCCCTTGGAACTGCATTCGCTGCCACACAGACATTCGCGCTCTGCTAAAGCATTGCTTCGTAATGGGGCAACATTCTGTATCTCTCCCTGGCAGAGCCCGGCTGCCAAATTGGAAACGTCCAGAGATTGCGCCCACAGGAAAGCTGCCAGCACTGAAAGCTCTAGCTGGTTTTCACTGTCCCTTGGAGCTGCATTCGCTGCCACACAGACATTCGCGCTCTGCTAAAGCATTGCTTCGTAATGGGGCAACATTCTGTATCTCTCTCTGGCAGAGCCCGGCTGCCAAATTGGAAACGTCCAGAGATTGCGCCCACAGGAAAGCTGCCAGCACTGAAAGCTCTAGCTGGTTTTCACTGTCCCTTGGAGCTGCATTCGCTGCCACACAGACATTCGCGCTCTGCTAAAGCATTGCTTCGTAATGGGGCAACACTCTGTATCTCTCTCTGGCAGAGCCCGGCTGCCAAATTGGAAACGTCCAGAGATTGCGCCCACAGGAAAGCTGCCAGCACTGAAAGCTCTAGCTGGTTTTCACTGTCCCTTGGAACTGCATTCGCTGCCACACAGACATTCGCGCTCTGCTAAAGCATTGCTTCCTAATGGGGCAACACTCTGTATCTCTCTCTGGCAGAGCCCGGCTGCCAAATTGGAAACGTCCAGAGATTGCGCCCACAGGAAAGCTGCCAGCACTGAAAGCTCTAGCTGGTTTTCACTGTCCCTTGGAACTGCATTCGCTGCCACACAGACATTCGCGCTCTGCTAAAGCATTGCTTCGTAATGGGGCAACATTCTGTATCTCTCTCTGGCAGAGCCCGGCTGCCAAATTGGAAACGTCCAGAGATTGCGCCCACAGGAAAGCTGCCAGCACTGAAAGCTCTAGCTGGTTTTCACTGTCCCTTGGAACTGCATTCGCTGCCACACAGACATTCGCGCTCTGCTAAAGCATTGCTTCGTAATGGGGCAACACTCTGTATCTCTCTCTGGCAGAGCCCGGCTGCCAAATTGGAAACGTCCAGAGATTGCGCCCACAGGAAAGCTGCCAGCACTGAAAGCTCTAGCTGGTTTTCACTGTCCCTTGGAACTGCATTCGCTGCCACACAGACATTCGCGCTCTGCTAAAGCATTGCTTCGTAATGGGGCAACATTCTGTATCTCTCTCTGGCAGAGCCCGGCTGCCAAATTGGAAACGTCCAGAGATTGCGCCCACAGGAAAGCTGCCAGCACTGAAAGCTCTAGCTGGTTTTCACTGTCCCTTGGAACTGCATTCGCTGCCACACAGACATTCGCGCTCTGCTAAAGCATTGCTTCCTAATGGGGCAACATTCTGTATCTCTCTCTGGCAGAGCCCGGCTGCCAAATTGGAAACGTCCAGACATTGCGCCCACAGGAAAGCTGCCAGCACTGAAAGCTCTAGCTGGTTTTCACTGTCCCTTGGAACTGCATTCGCTGCCACACAGACATTCGCGCTCTGCTAAAGCATTGCTTCGTAATGGGGCAACACTCTGTATCTCTCTCTGGCAGAGCCCGGCTGCCAAATTGGAAACGTCCAGAGATTGCGCCCACAGGAAAGCTGCCAGCACTGAAAGCTCTAGCTGGTTTTCACTGTCCCTTGGAACTGCATTCGCTGCCACACAGACATTCGCACTCTGCTAAAGCATTGCTTCGTAAAGGGGCAACATTCTGTATCTCTCTCTGGCAGAGCCCGGCTGCCAAATTGGAAACGTCCAGAGATTGCACCCACAGGAAAGCTGCCAGCACTGAAAGCTCTAGCTGGTTTTCACTGTCCCTTGGAACTGCATTCGCTGCCACACAGACATTCGCACTCTGCTAAAGCATTGCTTCGTAAAGGGGCAACATTCTGTATCTCTCTCTGGCAGAGCCCGGCTGCCAAATTGGAAACGTCCAGAGATTGCACCCACAGGAAAGCTGCCAGCACTGAAAGCTCTAGCTGGTTTTCACTGTCCCTTGGAACTGCATTCGCTGCCACACAGACATTCGCGCTCTGCTAAAGCATTGCTTCCTAAAGGGGCAACACTCTGTCTCTCTCTCTGGCAGAGCCCGGCTGCCAAATTGGAAACGTCCAGAGATTGCGCCCACAGGAAAGCTGCCAGCACTGAAAGCTCTAGCTGGTTTTCACTGTCCCTTGGAACTGCATTCGCTGCCACACAGACATTCGCGCTCTGCTAAAGCATTGCTTCGTAATGGGGCAACACTCTGTATCTCTCTCTGGCAGAGCCCGGCTGCCAAATTGGAAACGTCCAGAGATTGCGCCCACAGGAAAGCTGCCAGCACTGAAAGCTCTAGCTGGTTTTCACTGTCCCTTGGAACTGCATTCGCTGCCACACAGACATTCGCGCTCTGCTAAAGCATTGCTTCGTAATGGGGCAACACTCTGTATCTCTCTCTGGCAGAGCCCGGCTGCCAAATTGGAAACGTCCAGAGATTGCGCCCACAGGAAAGCTGCCAGCACTGAAAGCTCTAGCTGGTTTTCACTGTCCCTTGGAACTGCATTCGCTGCCACACAGACATTCGCGCTCTGCTAAAGCATTGCTTCCTAATGGGGCAACATTCTGTATCTCTCTCTGGCAGAGCCCGGCTGCCAAATTGGAAACGTCCAGAGATTGCACCCACAGGAAAGCTGCCAGCACTGAAAGCTCTAGCTGGTTTTCACTGTCCCTTGGAACTGCATTCGCTGCCACACAGATATTCGCGCTCTGCTAAAGCATTGCTTCCTAATGGGGCAACACTCTGTATCTCTCTCTGGCAGAGCCCGGCTGCCAAATTGGAAACGTCCAGAGATTGCGCCCACAGGAAAGCTGCCAGCACTGAAAGCTCTAGCTGGTTTTCACTGTCCCTTGGAACTGCATTCGCTGCCACACAGACATTCGCGCTCTGCTAAAGCTTAACTTGGTAATTGGGCAATATTCTGTATCTCTCTCTGGCAGAGCCCGGCTGCCAAATTGGAAACGTCCAGAGATTGCGCCCACAGGAAAGCTGCCAGCACTGAAAGCTCTAGCTGGTTTTCACTGTCCCTTGGAACTGCATTCGCTGCCACACAGACATTCGCGCTCTGCTAAAGCATTGCTTCCTAATGGGGCAACACTCTGTATCTCTCTCTGGCAGAGCCCAGCTGCCAAATTGGAAACGTCCAGAGATTGCGCCCACAGGAAAGCTGCCAGCACTGAAAACTGTAGCTGGTTTTCACTGTCCCTTGGAACTGCATTCGCTGCCACACAGACATTCGCGCTCTGCTAAAGCATTGCTTCCTAATGGGGCAACACTCTGTATCTCTCTCTGGCAGAGCCCGGCTGCCAAATTGGAAACGTCCAGAGATTGCGCCCACAGGAAAGCTGCCAGCACTGAAAGCTCTAGCTGGTTTTCACTGTCCCTTGGAACTGCATTCGCTGCCACACAGACATTCGCGCTCTGCTAAAGCTTAACTTGGTAATTGGGCAACATTCTGTATCTCTCTCTGGCAGAGCCCGGCTGCCAAATTGGAAACGTCCAGAGATTGCGCCCACAGGAAAGCTGCCAGCACTGAAAGCTCTAGCTGGTTTTCACTGTCCCTTGGAACTGCATTCGCTGCCACACAGACATTCGCGCTCTGCTAAAGCATTGCTTCGTAATGGGGCAACACTCTGTATCTCTCTCTGGCAGAGCCCGGCTGCCAAATTGGAAACGTCCAGAGATTGCGCCCACAGGAAAGCTGCCAGCACTGAAAGCTCTAGCTGGTTTTCACTGTCCCTTGGAACTGCATTCGCTGCCACACAGACATTCGCGCTCTGCTAAAGCATTGCTTCGTAATGGGGCAACATTCTGTATCTCTCTCTCTGGCAGAGCCCGGCTGCCAAATTGGAAACGTCCAGAGATTGCACCCACAGGAAAGCTGCCAGCACTGAAAGCTCTAGCTGGTTTTCACTGTCCCTTGGAACTGCATTCGCTGCCACACAGATATTCGCGCTCTGCTAAAGCATTGCTACCTAATGGGGCAACACTCTGTATCTCTCTCTGGCAGAGCCCGGCTGCCAAATTGGAAACGTCCAGAGATTGCGCCCACAGGAAAGCTGCCAGCACTGAAAGCTCTAGCTGGTTTTCACTGTCCCTTGGAACTGCATTCGCTGCCACACAGACATTCGTGCTCTGCTAAAGCATTGCTTCGTAATGGGGCAACACTCTGTATCTCTCTCTGGCAGAGCCCGGCTGCCAAATTGGAAACGTCCAGAGATTGCGCCCACAGGAAAGCTGCCAGCACTGAAAGCTCTAGCTGGTTTTCACTGTCCCTTGGAACTGCATTCGCTGCCACACAGACATTCGCGCTCTGCTAAAGCATTGCTTCGTAATGGGGCAACACTCTGTATCTCTCTCTGGCAGAGCCCGGCTGCCAAATTGGAAACGTCCAGAGATTGCGCCCACAGGAAAGCTGCCAGCACTGAAAGCTCTAGCTGGTTTTCACTGTCCCTTGGAACTGCATTCGCTGCCACACAGATATTTGCGCTCTGCTAAAGCATTGCTTCGTAATAGGGCAACACTCTGTATCTCTCTCTGGCAGAGCCCGGCTGCCAAATTGGAAACGTCCAGAGATTGCGCCCACAGGAAAGCTGCCAGCACTGAAAGCTCTAGCTGGTTTTCACTGTCCCTTGGAACTGCATTCGCTGCCACACAGACATTCGCGCTCTGCTAAAGCATTGCTTCCTAATGGGGCAACACTCTGTATCTCTCTCTGGCAGAGCCCGGCTGCCAAATTGGAAACGTCCAGACATTGCGCCCACAGGAAAGCTGCCAGCACTGAAAGCTCTAGCTGGTTTTCACTGTCCCTTGGAACTGCATTCGCTGCCACACAGACATTCGCGCTCTGCTAAAGCATTGCTTTCTAATGGGGCAACACTCTGTATCTCTCTCTGGCAGAGCCCGGCTGCCAAATTGGAAACGTCCAGAGATTGCGCCCACAGGAAAGCTGCCAGCACTGAAAGCTCTAGCTGGTTTTCACTGTCCCTTGGAACTGCATTCGCTGCCACACAGACATTCGCGCTCTGCTAAAGCTTAACTTGGTAATTGGGCAACATTCTGTATCTCTCTCTGGCAGAGCCCGGCTGCCAAATTGGAAACGTCCAGAGATTGCGCCCACAGGAAAGCTGCCAGCACTGAAAGCTCTAGCTGGTTTTCACTGTCCCTTGGAACTGCATTCGCTGCCACACAGACATTCGCGCTCTGCTAAAGCATTGCTTCCTAATGGGGCAACACTCTGTATCTCTCTCTGGCAGAGCCCGGCTGCCAAATTGGAAACGTCCAGAGATTGCGCCCACAGGAAAGCTGCCAGCACTGAAAGCTCTAGCTGGTTTTCACTGTCCCTTGGAACTGCATTCGCTGCCACACAGACATTCGCGCTCTGCTAAAGCATTGCTTCCTAATGGGGCAACACTCTGTATCTCTCTCTGGCAGAGCCCGGCTGCCAAATTGGAAACGTCCAGAGATTGCGCCCACAGGAAAGCTGCCAGCACTGAAAGCTCTAGCTGGTTTTCACTGTCCCTTGGAACTGCATTCGCTGCCACACAGACATTCGCGCTCTGCTAAAGCATTGCTTCGTAATGGGGCAACATTCTGTATCTCTCCCTGGCAGAGCCCGGCTGCCAAATTGGAAACGTCCAGAGATTGCGCCCACAGGAAAGCTGCCAGCACTGAAAGCTCTAGCTGGTTTTCACTGTCCCTTGGAGCTGCATTCGCTGCCACACAGACATTCGCGCTCTGCTAAAGCATTGCTTCGTAATGGGGCAACATTCTGTATCTCTCTCTGGCAGAGCCCGGCTGCCAAATTGGAAACGTCCAGAGATTGCGCCCACAGGAAAGCTGCCAGCACTGAAAGCTCTAGCTGGTTTTCACTGTCCCTTGGAACTGCATTCGCTGCCACACAGACATTCGCGCTCTGCTAAAGCATTGCTTCCTAATGGGGCAACATTCTGTATCTCTCTCTGGCACAGCCCGGCTGCCAAATTGGAAACGTCCAGAGATTGCGCCCACAGGAAAGCTGCCAGCACTGAAAGCTCTAGCTGGTTTTCACTGTCCCTTGGAGCTGCATTCGCTGCCACACAGACATTCGCGCTCTGCTAAAGCATTGCTTCGTAATGGGGCAACACTCTGTATCTCTCTCTGGCAGAGCCCGGCTGCCAAATTGGAAACGTCCAGAGATTGCGCCCACAGGAAAGCTGCCAGCACTGAAAGCTCTAGCTGGTTTTCACTGTCCCTTGGAACTGCATTCGCTGCCACACAGACATTCGCGCTCTGCTAAAGCATTGCTTCCTAATGGGGCAACACTCTGTATCTCTCTCTGGCAGAGCCCGGCTGCCAAATTGGAAACGTCCAGAGATTGCGCCCACAGGAAAGCTGCCAGCACTGAAAGCTCTAGCTGGTTTTCACTGTCCCTTGGAACTGCATTCGCTGCCACACAGACATTCGCGCTCTGCTAAAGCATTGCTTCCTAATGGGGCAACACTCTGTATCTCTCTCTGGCAGAGCCCGGCTGCCAAATTGGAAACGTCCAGAGATTGCGCCCACAGGAAAGCTGCCAGCACTGAAAGCTCTAGCTGGTTTTCACTGTCCCTTGGAACTGCATTCGCTGCCACACAGACATTCGCGCTCTGCTAAAGCATTGCTTCCTAATGGGGCAACACTCTGTATCTCTCTCTGGCAGAGCCCGGCTGCCAAATTGGAAACGTCCAGAGATTGCGCCCACAGGAAAGCTGCCAGCACTGAAAGCTCTAGCTGGTTTTCACTGTCCCTTGGAACTGCATTCGCTGCCACACAGACATTCGCGCTCTGCTAAAGCATTGCTTCCTAAAGGGGCAACACTCTGTCTCTCTCTCTGGCAGAGCCCGGCTGCCAAATTGGAAACGTCCAGAGATTGCGCCCACAGGAAAGCTGCCAGCACTGAAAGCTCTAGCTGGTTTTCACTGTCCCTTGGAACTGCATTCGCTGCCACACAGACATTCGCGCTCTGCTAAAGCTTAACTTGGTAATTGGGCAACATTCTGTATCTCTCTCTGGCAGAGCCCGGCTGCCAAATTGGAAACGTCCAGAGATTGCGCCCACAGGAAAGCTGCCAGCACTGAAAGCTCTAGCTGGTTTTCACTGTCCCTTGGAACTGCATTCGCTGCCACACAGACATTCGCGCTCTGCTAAAGCATTGCTTCGTAATGGGGCAACACTCTGTATCTCTCTCTGGCAGAGCCCGGCTGCCAAATTGGAAACGTCCAGACATTGCGCCCACAGGAAAGCTGCCAGCACTGAAAGCTCTAGCTGGTTTTCACTGTCCCTTGGAACTGCATTCGCTGCCACACAGACATTCGCGCTCTGCTAAAGCTTAACTTGGTAACTGGGCAACATTCTGTATCTCTCTCTGGCAGAGCCCGGCTGCCAAATTGGAAACGTCCAGAGATTGCGCCCACAGGAAAGCTGCCAGCACTGAAAGCTCTAGCTGGTTTTCACTGTCCCTTGGAACTGCATTCGCTGCCACACAGACATTCGCGCTCTGCTAAAGCATTGCTTCGTAATGGGGCAACACTCTGTATCTCTCTCTGGCAGAGCCCGGCTGCCAAATTGGAAACGTCCAGAGATTGCGCCCACAGGAAAGCTGCCAGCACTGAAAGCTCTAGCTGGTTTTCACTGTCCCTTGGAACTGCATTCGCTGCCACACAGACATTCGCGCTCTGCTAAAGCATTGCTTCGTAATGGGGCAACATTCTGTATCTCTCTCTGGCAGAGCCCGGCTGCCAAATTGGAAACGTCCAGAGATTGCGCCCACAGGAAAGCTGCCAGCACTGAAAGCTCTAGCTGGTTTTCACTGTCCCTTGGAACTGCATTCGCTGCCACACAGATATTCGCGCTCTGCTAAAGCATTGCTTCCTAATGGGGCAACACTCTGTATCTCTCTCTGGCAGAGCCCGGCTGCCAAATTGGAAACGTCCAGAGATTGCGCCCACAGGAAAGCTGCCAGCACTGAAAGCTCTAGCTGGTTTTCACTGTCCCTTGGAACTGCATTCGCTGCCACACAGACATTCGCGCTCTGCTAAAGCTTAACTTGGTAATTGGGCAATATTCTGTATCTCTCTCTGGCAGAGCCCGGCTGCCAAATTGGAAACGTCCAGAGATTGCGCCCACAGGAAAGCTGCCAGCACTGAAAGCTCTAGCTGGTTTTCACTGTCCCTTGGAACTGCATTCGCTGCCACACAGACATTCGCGCTCTGCTAAAGCATTGCTTCCTAATGGGGCAACACTCTGTATCTCTCTGTGGCAGAGCCCGGCTGCCAAATTGGAAACGTCCAGAGATTGCGCCCACAGGAAAGCTGCCAGCACTGAAAGCTCTAGCTGGTTTTCACTGTCCCTTGGAGCTGCATTCGCTGCCACACAGACATTCGCGCTCTGCTAAAGCATTGCTTCGTAATGGGGCAACACTCTGTATCTCTCTCTGGCAGAGCCCGGCTGCCAAATTGGAAACGTCCAGAGATTGCGCCCACAGGAAAGCTGCCAGCAGTGAAAGCTCTAGCTGGTTTTCACTGTCCCTTGGAACTGCATTCGCTGCCACACAGACATTCGCGCTCTGCTAAAGCATTGCTTCCTAATGGGGCAACACTCTGTATCTCTCTCTGGCAGAGCCCGGCTGCCAAATTGGAAACGTCCAGAGATTTCGCCCACAGGAAAGCTGCCAGCACTGAAAGCTCTAGCTGGTTTTCACTGTCCCTTGGAGCTGCATTCGCTGCCACACAGACATTCGCGCTCTGCTAAAGCATTGCTTCGTAATGGGGCAACACTCTGTATCTCTCTCTGGCAGAGCCCGGCTGCCAAATTGGAAACGTCCAGAGATTGCGCCCACAGGAAAGCTGCCAGCACTGAAAACTGTAGCTGGTTTTCACTGTCCCTTGGAACTGCATTCGCTGCCACACAGACATTCGCGCTCTGCTAAAGCATTGCTTCCTAATGGGGCAACACTCTGTATCTCTCACTGGCAGAGCCCGGCTGCCAAATTGTAAAGGTCCAGAGATTGCGCCCACAGGAAAGCTGCCAGCACTGAAAGCTCTAGCTGGTTTTCACTGTCCCTTGGAACTGCATTCGCTGCCACACAGACATTCGCGCTCTGCTAAAGCATTGCTTCCTAATGGGGCAACACTCTGTATCTCTCTCTGGCAGAGCCCGGCTGCCAAATTGGAAACGTCCAGAGATTGCGCCCACAGGAAAGCTGCCAGCACTGAAAGCTCTAGCTGGTTTTCACTGTCCCTTGGAACTGCATTCGCTGCCACACAGACATTCGCGCTCTGCTAAATCATTGCTTCGTAATGGGGCAACATTCTGTATCTCTCTCTGGCAGAGCCCGGCTGCCAAATTGGAAACGTCCAGAGATTGCGCCCACAGGAAAGCTGCCAGCACTGAAAGCTCTAGCTGGTTTTCACTGTCCCTTGGAACTGCATTCGCTGCCACACAGACATTCGCGCTCTGCTAAAGCATTGCTTCGTAATGGGGCAACACTCTGTATCTCTCTCTGGCAGAGCCCGGCTGCCAAATTGGAAACGTCCAGAGATTGCGCCCACAGGAAAGCTGCCAGCACTGAAAGCTCTAGCTGGTTTTCACTGTCCCTTGGAACTGCATTCGCTGCCACACAGACATTCGCGCTCTGCTAAAGCATTGCTTCCTAATGGGGCAACACTCTGTATCTCTCTCTGGCAGAGCCCGGCTGCCAAATTGGAAACGTCCAGAGATTGCGCCCACAGGAAAGCTGCCAGCACTGAAAGCTCTAGCTGGTTTTCACTGTCCCTTGGAACTGCATTCGCTGCCACACAGACATTCGCGCTCTGCTAAAGCATTGCTTCCTAAAGGGGCAACACTCTGTCTCTCTCTCTGGCAGAGCCCGGCTTCCAAATTGGAAACGTCCAGACATTGCGCCCACAGGAAAGCTGCCAGCACTGAAAGCTCTAGGTGGTTTTCACTGTCCCTTGGAGCTGCATTCGCTGCCACACAGACATTCGCGCTCTGCTAAAGCATTGCTTCGTAATGGGGCAACACTCTGTATCTCTCTCTGGCAGAGCCCGGCTGCCAAATTGGAAACGTCCAGAGATTGCGCCCACAGGAAAGCTGCCAGCACTGAAAGCTCTAGCTGGTTTTCACTGTCCCTTGGAACTGCATTCGCTGCCACATAGACATTCGCGCTCTGCTAAAGCATTGCTTCCTAATGGGGCAACACTCTGTATCTCTCTCTGGCAGAGCCCGGCTGCCAAATTGGAAACGTCCAGAGATTGCGCCCACAGGAAAGCTGCCAGCACTGAAAGCTCTAGCTGGTTTTCACTGTCCCTTGGAACTGCATTCGCTGCCACACAGACATTCGCGCTCTGCTAAAGCTTAACTTGGTAATTGGGCAACAGTCTGTCTCTCTCTCTGGCAGAGCCCGGCTGCCAAATTGGAAACGTCCAGAGATTGCGCCCACAGGAAAGCTGCCAGCACTGAAAGCTCTAGCTGGTTTTCACTGTCCCTTGGAACTGCATTCGCTGCCACACAGACATTCGCGCTCTGCTAAAGCATTGCTTCGTAATGGGGCAACACTCTGTATCTCTCTGTGGCAGAGCCCGGCTGCCAAATTGGAAACGTCCAGACATTGCGCCCACAGGAAAGCTGCCAGCACTGAAAGCTCTAGCTGGTTTTCACTGTCCCTTGGAACTGCATTCGCTGCCACACAGACATTCGCGCTCTGCTAAAGCATTGCTTCGTAATGGGGCAACACTCTGTATCTCTCTGTGGCAGAGCCCGGCTGCCAAATTGGAAAAATCCAGACATTGCGCCCACAGGAAAGCTGCCAGCACTGAAAGCTCTAGCTGGTTTTCACTGTCCCTTGGAACTGCATTCGCTGCCACACAGACATTCGCGCTCTGCTAAAGCATTGCTTCGTAATGGGGCAACATTCTGTATCTCTCTCTGGCAGAGCCTGGCTGACAAATTGGAAACGTCCAGAGATTGCACCCACAGGAAAGCTTCCAGCACTGAAAGCTCTAGCTGGTTTTCACTGTCCCTTGGAACTGCATTCGCTGCCACACAGACATTCGCGCTCTGCTAAAGCATTGCTTCGTAATGGGGCAACATTCTGTATCTCTCTCTGGCAGAGCCCGGCTGCCAAATTGGAAACGTCCAGAGATTGCACCCACAGGAAAGCTGCCAGCACTGAAAGCTCTAGCTGGTTTTCACTGTCCCTTGGAACTGCATTCGCTGCCACACAGACATTCGCGCTCTGCTAAAGCATTGCTTCCTAACGGGGCAACACTCTGTCTCTCTCTCTGGCAGAGCCCGGCTGCCAAATTGGAAACGTCCAGAGATTGCGCCCACAGGAAAGCTGCCAGCACTGAAAGCTCTAGCTGGTTTTCACTGTCCCTTGGAACTGCATTCGCTGCCACACAGACATTCGCGCTCTGCTAAAGCATTGCTTCCTAATGGGGCAACACTCTGTATCTCTCTCTGGCAGAGCCCGGCTGCCAAATTGGAAACGTCCAGAGATTGCGCCCACAGGAAAGCTGCCAGCACTGAAAGCTCTAGCTGGTTTTCACTGTCCCTTGGAACTGCATTCGCTGCCACACAGACATTCGCGCTCTGCTAAAGCATTGCTTCCTAAAGGGGCAACACTCTGTCTCTCTCTCTGGCAGAGCCCGGCTTCCAAATTGGAAACGTCCAGACATTGCGCCCACAGGAAAGCTGCCAGCACTGAAAGCTCTAGCTGGTTTTCACTGTCCCTTGGAACTGCATTCGCTGCCACACAGACATTCGCGCTCTGCTAAAGCATTGCTTCGTAATGGGGCAACATTCTGTATCTCTCTCTGGCAGAGCCCGGCTGCCAAATTGGAAACGTCCAGAGATTGCGCCCACAGGAAAGCTGCCAGCACTGAAAGCTCTAGGTGGTTTTCACTGTCCCTTGGAGCTGCATTCGCTGCCACACAGACATTCGCGCTCTGCTAAAGCATTGCTTCGTAATGGGGCAACACTCTGTATCTCTCTCTGGCAGAGCCCGGCTGCCAAATTGGAAACGTCCAGAGATTGCGCCCACAGGAAAGCTGCCAGCACTGAAAGCTCTAGCTGGTTTTCACTGTCCCTTGGAACTGCATTCGCTGCCACACAGACATTCGCGCTCTGCTAAAGCATTGCTTCGTAATGGGGCAACACTCTGTATCTCTCTCTGGCACAGCCCGGCTGCCAAATTGGAAACGTCCAGAGATTGCGCCCACAGGAAAGCTGCCAGCACTGAAAGCTCTAGCTGGTTTTCACTGTCCCTTGGAACTGCATTCGCTGCCACACAGACATTCGCGCTCTGCTAAAGCATTGCTTCCTAATGGGGCAACACTCTGTATCTCTCTCTGGCACAGCCTGGCTGCCAAATTGGAAACGTCCAGAGATTGCACCCACAGGAAAGCTGCCAGCACTGAAAGCTCTAGCTGGTTTTCACTGTCCCTTGGAACTGCATTCGCTGCCACACAGACATTCGCGCTCTGCTAAAGCATTGCTTCCTAATGGGGCAACACTCTGTCTCTCTCTCTGGCACAGCCCGGCTGCCAAATTGGAAACGTCCAGAGATTGCGCCCACAGGAAAGCTGCCAGCACTGAAAGCTCTAACTGGTTTTCACTGTCCCTTGGAACTGCATTCGCTGCCACACAGACATTCGCGCTCTGCTAAAGCATTGCTTCGTAATGGGGCAACACTCTGTATCTCTCTCTGGCAGAGCCCGGCTGCCAAATTGGAAACGTCCAGAGATTGCGCCCACAGGAAAGCTGCCAGCACTGAAAGCTCTAGCTGGTTTTCACTGTCCCTTGGAACTGCATTCGCTGCCACACAGACATTCGCGCTCTGCTAAAGCATTGCTTCCTAATGGGGCAACACTCTGTATCTCTCTCTGGCAGAGCCCGGCTGCCAAATTGGAAACGTCCAGAGATTGCGCCCACAGGAAAGCTGCCAGCACTGAAAGCTCTAGCTGGTTTTCACTGTCCCTTGGAACTGCATTCGCTGCCACACAGACATTCGCGCTCTGCTAAAGCATTGCTTCCTAATGGGGCAACACTCTGTCTCTCTCTCTGGCAGAGCCCGGCTGCCAAATTGGAAACGTCCAGAGATTGCGCCCACAGGAAAGCTGCCAGCACTGAAAGCTCTAGCTGGTTTTCACTGTCCCTTGGAACTGCATTCGCTGCCACACAGACATTCGCGCTCTGCTAAAGCATTACTTCCTAATGGGGCAACACTCTGTATCTCTCTCTGGCAGAGCCCGGCTGCCAAATTGGAAACGTCCAGACATTGCGCCCACAGGAAAGCTGCCAGCACTGAAAGCTGTAGCTGGTTTTCACTGTCCCTTGGAACTGCATTCGCTGCCACACAGACATTCGCGCTCTGCTAAAGCATTGCTTCGTAATGGGGCAACACTCTGTATCTCTCTCTGGCAGAGCCCGGCTGCCAAATTGGAAACGTCCAGAGATTGCGCCCACAGGAAAGCTGCCAGCACTGAAAGCTCTAGCTGGTTTTCACTGTCCCTTGGAACTGCATTCGCTGCCACACAGACATTCGCGCTCTGCTAAAGCATTGCTTCGTAATGGGGCAACACTCTGTATCTCTCTGTGGCAGAGCCCGGCTGCCAAATTGGAAACGTCCAGAGATTGCGCCCACAGGAAAGCTGCCAGCACTGAAAGCTCTAGCTGGTTTTCACTGTCCCTTGGAACTGCATTCGCTGCCACACAGACATTCGCGCTCTGCTAAAGCATTGCTTCGTAATGGGGCAACACTCTGTATCTCTCTCTGGCAGAGCCCGGCTGCCAAATTGGAAACGTCCAGAGATTGCGCCCACAGGAAAGCTGCCAGCACTGAAAGCTCTAGCTGGTTTTCACTGTCCCTTGGAACTGCATTCGCTGCCACACAGACATTCGCGCTCTGCTAAAGCATTGCTTCGTAATGGGGCAACACTCTGTATCTCTCTCTGGCACAGCCCGGCTGCCAAATTGGAAACGTCCAGAGATTGCACCCACAGGAAAGCTGCCAGCACTGAAAGCTCTAGCTGGTTTTCACTGTCCCTTGGAACTGCATTCGCTGCCACACAGACATTCGCGCTCTGCTAAAGCATTGCTTCCTAATGGGGCAACACTCTGTCTCTCTCTCTGGCACAGCCCGGCTGCCAAATTGGAAACGTCCAGAGATTGCGCCCACAGGAAAGCTGACAGCACTGAAAGCTCTAACTGGTTTTCACTGTCCCTTGGAACTGCATTCGCTGCCACACAGACATTCGCGCTCTGCTAAAGCATTGCTTCCTAATGGGGCAACACTCTGTATCTCTCTCTGGCAGAGCCCGGCTGCCAAATTGGAAACGTCCAGAGATTGCGCCCACAGGAAAGCTGCCAGCACTGAAAGCTCTAGCTGGTTTTCACTGTCCCTTGGAACTGCATTCGCTGCCACACAGACATTCGCGCTCTGCTAAAGCATTGCTTCCTAATGGGGCAACACTCTGTATCTCTCTCTGGCAGAGCCCGGCTGCCAAATTGGAAACGTCCAGAGATTGCGCCCACAGGAAAGCTGCCAGCACTGAAAGCTCTAGCTGGTTTTCACTGTCCCTTGGAACTGCATTCGCTGCCACACAGACATTCGCGCTCTGCTAAAGCATTGCTTCCTAAAGGGGCAACACTCTGTCTCTCTCTCTGGCAGAGCCCGGCTGCCAAATTGGAAACGTCCAGAGATTGCGCCCACAGGAAAGCTGCCAGCACTGAAAGCTCTAGCTGGTTTTCACTGTCCCTTGGAACTGCATTCGCTGCCACACAGACATTCGCGCTCTGCTAAAGCATTACTTCCTAATGGGGCAACACTCTGTATCTCTCTCTGGCAGAGCCCGGCTGCCAAATTGGAAACGTCCAGAGATTGCGCCCACAGGAAAGCTGCCAGCACTGAAAGCTGTAGCTGGTTTTCACTGTCCCTTGGAACTGCATTCGCTGCCACACAGACATTCGCGCTCTGCTAAAGCATTGCTTCGTAATGGGGCAACACTCTGTATCTCTCTCTGGCAGAGCCCGGCTGCCAAATTGGAAACGTCCAGAGATTGCGCCCACAGGAAAGCTGCCAGCACTGAAAGCTCTAGCTGGTTTTCACTGTCCCTTGGAACTGCATTCGCTGCCACACAGACATTCGCGCTCTGCTAAAGCATTGCTTCGTAATGGGGCAACATTCTGTATTTCTCTCTGGCACAGCCCGGCTGCCAAATTGGAAACGTCCAGAGATTGCGCCCACAGGAAAGCTGCCAGCACTGAAAGCTCTAGCTGGTTTTCACTGTCCCTTGGAGCTGCATTCGCTGCCACACAGACATTCGCGCTCTGCTAAAGCATTGCTTCGTAATGGGGCAACACTCTGTATCTCTCCCTGGCAGAGCCCGGCTGCCAAATTGGAAACGTCCAGACATTGCGCCCACAGGAAAGCTGCCAGCACTGAAAGCTCTAGCTGGTTTTCACTGTCCCTTGGAACTGCATTCGCTGCCACACAGACATTCGCGCTCTGCTAAAGCATTGCTTCCTAATGGGGCAACACTCTGTATCTCTCCCTGGCAGAGCCCGGCTGCCAAATTGGAAACGTCCAGACATTGCGCCCACAGGAAAGCTGCCAGCACTGAAAGCTCTAGCTGGTTTTCACTGTCCCTTGGAACTGCATTCGCTGCCACACAGACATTCGCGCTCTGCTAAAGCATTGCTTCCTAATGGGGCAACATTCTGTCTCTCTCTCTGGCAGAGCCCGGCTGCCAAATTGGAAACGTCCAGAGATTGCACCCACAGGAAAGCTGCCAGCACTGAAAGCTCTAGCTGGTTTTCACTGTCCCTTGGAACTGCATTCGCTGCCACACAGACATTCGCGCTCTGCTAAAGCATTGCTTCGTAATGGGGCAACACTCTGTATCTCTCTGTGGCAGAGCCCGGCTGCCAAATTGGAAACGTCCAGAGATTGCGCCCACAGGAAAGCTGCCAGCACTGAAAGCTCTAGCTGGTTTTCACTGTCCCTTGGAACTGCATTCGCTGCCACACAGACATTCGCGCTCTGCTAAAGCATTGCTTCGTAATGGGGCAACACTCTGTATCTCTCTCTGGCAGAGCCCGGCTGCCAAATTGGAAACGTCCAGAGATTGCGCCCACAGGAAAGCTGCCAGCACTGAAAGCTCTAGCTGGTTTTCACTGTCCCTTGGAACTGCATTCGCTGCCACACAGACATTCGCGCTCTGCTAAAGCATTGCTTCGTAATGGGGCAACACTCTGTATCTCTCTCTGGCACAGCCCGGCTGCCAAATTGGAAACGTCCAGAGATTGCACCCACAGGAAAGCTGCCAGCACTGAAAGCTCTAGCTGGTTTTCACTGTCCCTTGGAACTGCATTCGCTGCCACACAGACATTCGCGCTCTGCTAAAGCATTGCTTCCTAATGGGGCAACACTCTGTCTCTCTCTCTGGCACAGCCCGGCTGCCAAATTGGAAACGTCCAGAGATTGCGCCCACAGGAAAGCTGCCAGCACTGAAAGCTCTAACTGGTTTTCACTGTCCCTTGGAACTGCATTCGCTGCCACACAGACATTCGCGCTCTGCTAAAGCATTGCTTCCTAATGGGGCAACACTCTGTCTCTCTCTCTGGCAGAGCCCGGCTGCCAAATTGGAAACGTCCAGACATTGCGCCCACAGGAAAGCTGCCAGCACTGAAAGCTCTAGCTGGTTTTCACTGTCCCTTGGAACTGCATTCGCTGCCACACAGACATTCGCGCTCTGCTAAAGCATTACTTCCTAATGGGGCAACACTCTGTATCTCTCTCTGGCAGAGCCCGGCTGCCAAATTGGAAACGTCCAGACATTGCGCCCACAGGAAAGCTGCCAGCACTGAAAGCTGTAGCTGGTTTTCACTGTCCCTTGGAACTGCATTCGCTGCCACACAGACATTCGCGCTCTGCTAAAGCATTGCTTCGTAATGGGGCAACACTCTGTATCTCTCTCTGGCAGAGCCCGGCTGCCAAATTGGAAACGTCCAGAGATTGCGCCCACAGGAAAGCTGCCAGCACTGAAAGCTCTAGCTGGTTTTCACTGTCCCTTGGAACTGCATTCGCTGCCACACAGACATTCGCGCTCTGCTAAAGCATTGCTTCGTAATGGGGCAACACTCTGTATCTCTCTGTGGCAGAGCCCGGCTGCCAAATTGGAAACGTCCAGAGATTGCGCCCACAGGAAAGCTGCCAGCACTGAAAGCTCTAGCTGGTTTTCACTGTCCCTTGGAACTGCATTCGCTGCCACACAGACATTCGCGCTCTGCTAAAGCATTGCTTCGTAATGGGGCAACACTCTGTATCTCTCTCTGGCAGAGCCCGGCTGCCAAATTGGAAACGTCCAGAGATTGCGCCCACAGGAAAGCTGCCAGCACTGAAAGCTCTAGCTGGTTTTCACTGTCCCTTGGAACTGCATTCGCTGCCACACAGACATTCGCGCTCTGCTAAAGCATTGCTTCGTAATGGGGCAACACTCTGTATCTCTCTCTGGCACAGCCCGGCTGCCAAATTGGAAACGTCCAGAGATTGCACCCACAGGAAAGCTGCCAGCACTGAAAGCTCTAGCTGGTTTTCACTGTCCCTTGGAACTGCATTCGCTGCCACACAGACATTCGCGCTCTGCTAAAGCATTGCTTCCTAATGGGGCAACACTCTGTCTCTCTCTCTGGCACAGCCCGGCTGCCAAATTGGAAACGTCCAGAGATTGCGCCCACAGGAAAGCTGCCAGCACTGAAAGCTCTAACTGGTTTTCACTGTCCCTTGGAACTGCATTCGCTGCCACACAGACATTCGCGCTCTGCTAAAGCATTGCTTCCTAATGGGGCAACACTCTGTATCTCTCTCTGGCAGAGCCCGGCTGCCAAATTGGAAACGTCCAGAGATTGCGCCCACAGGAAAGCTGCCAGCACTGAAAGCTCTAGCTGGTTTTCACTGTCCCTTGGAACTGCATTCGCTGCCACACAGACATTCGCGCTCTGCTAAAGCATTGCTTCCTAATGGGGCAACACTCTGTATCTCTCTCTGGCAGAGCCCGGCTGCCAAATTGGAAACGTCCAGAGATTGCGCCCACAGGAAAGCTGCCAGCACTGAAAGCTCTAGCTGGTTTTCACTGTCCCTTGGAACTGCATTCGCTGCCACACAGACATTCGCGCTCTGCTAAAGCATTGCTTCCTAAAGGGGCAACACTCTGTCTCTCTCTCTGGCAGAGCCCGGCTGCCAAATTGGAAACGTCCAGAGATTGCGCCCACAGGAAAGCTGCCAGCACTGAAAGCTCTAGCTGGTTTTCACTGTCCCTTGGAACTGCATTCGCTGCCACACAGACATTCGCGCTCTGCTAAAGCATTACTTCCTAATGGGGCAACACTCTGTATCTCTCTCTGGCAGAGCCCGGCTGCCAAATTGGAAACGTCCAGAGATTGCGCCCACAGGAAAGCTGCCAGCACTGAAAGCTGTAGCTGGTTTTCACTGTCCCTTGGAACTGCATTCGCTGCCACACAGACATTCGCGCTCTGCTAAAGCATTGCTTCGTAATGGGGCAACACTCTGTATCTCTCTCTGGCAGAGCCCGGCTGCCAAATTGGAAACGTCCAGAGATTGCGCCCACAGGAAAGCTGCCAGCACTGAAAGCTCTAGCTGGTTTTCACTGTCCCTTGGAACTGCATTCGCTGCCACACAGACATTCGCGCTCTGCTAAAGCATTGCTTCGTAATGGGGCAACATTCTGTATTTCTCTCTGGCACAGCCCGGCTGCCAAATTGGAAACGTCCAGAGATTGCGCCCACAGGAAAGCTGCCAGCACTGAAAGCTCTAGCTGGTTTTCACTGTCCCTTGGAGCTGCATTCGCTGCCACACAGACATTCGCGCTCTGCTAAAGCATTGCTTCGTAATGGGGCAACACTCTGTATCTCTCCCTGGCAGAGCCCGGCTGCCAAATTGGAAACGTCCAGACATTGCGCCCACAGGAAAGCTGCCAGCACTGAAAGCTCTAGCTGGTTTTCACTGTCCCTTGGAACTGCATTCGCTGCCACACAGACATTCGCGCTCTGCTAAAGCATTGCTTCCTAATGGGGCAACACTCTGTATCTCTCCCTGGCAGAGCCCGGCTGCCAAATTGGAAACGTCCAGACATTGCGCCCACAGGAAAGCTGCCAGCACTGAAAGCTCTAGCTGGTTTTCACTGTCCCTTGGAACTGCATTCGCTGCCACACAGACATTCGCGCTCTGCTAAAGCATTGCTTCCTAATGGGGCAACATTCTGTCTCTCTCTCTGGCAGAGCCCGGCTGCCAAATTGGAAACGTCCAGAGATTGCACCCACAGGAAAGCTGCCAGCACTGAAAGCTCTAGCTGGTTTTCACTGTCCCTTGGAACTGCATTCGCTGCCACACAGACATTCGCGCTCTGCTAAAGCATTGCTTCGTAATGGGGCAACACTCTGTATCTCTCTGTGGCAGAGCCCGGCTGCCAAATTGGAAACGTCCAGAGATTGCGCCCACAGGAAAGCTGCCAGCACTGAAAGCTCTAGCTGGTTTTCACTGTCCCTTGGAACTGCATTCGCTGCCACACAGACATTCGCGCTCTGCTAAAGCATTGCTTCGTAATGGGGCAACACTCTGTATCTCTCTCTGGCAGAGCCCGGCTGCCAAATTGGAAACGTCCAGAGATTGCGCCCACAGGAAAGCTGCCAGCACTGAAAGCTCTAGCTGGTTTTCACTGTCCCTTGGAACTGCATTCGCTGCCACACAGACATTCGCGCTCTGCTAAAGCATTGCTTCGTAATGGGGCAACACTCTGTATCTCTCTCTGGCACAGCCCGGCTGCCAAATTGGAAACGTCCAGAGATTGCACCCACAGGAAAGCTGCCAGCACTGAAAGCTCTAGCTGGTTTTCACTGTCCCTTGGAACTGCATTCGCTGCCACACAGACATTCGCGCTCTGCTAAAGCATTGCTTCCTAATGGGGCAACACTCTGTCTCTCTCTCTGGCACAGCCCGGCTGCCAAATTGGAAACGTCCAGAGATTGCGCCCACAGGAAAGCTGCCAGCACTGAAAGCTCTAACTGGTTTTCACTGTCCCTTGGAACTGCATTCGCTGCCACACAGACATTCGCGCTCTGCTAAAGCATTGCTTCCTAATGGGGCAACACTCTGTATCTCTCTCTGGCAGAGCCCGGCTGCCAAATTGGAAACGTCCAGAGATTGCGCCCACAGGAAAGCTGCCAGCACTGAAAGCTCTAGCTGGTTTTCACTGTCCCTTGGAACTGCATTCGCTGCCACACAGACATTCGCGCTCTGCTAAAGCATTGCTTCGTAATGGGGCAACACTCTGTATCTCTCTCTGGCAGAGCCCGGCTGCCAAATTGGAAACGTCCAGAGATTGCGCCCACAGGAAAGCTGCCAGCACTGAAAGCTCTAGCTGGTTTTCACTGTCCCTTGGAACTGCATTCGCTGCCACACAGACATTCGCGCTCTGCTAAAGCATTGCTTCGTAATGGGGCAACACTCTGTCTCTCTCTCTGGCAGAGCCCGGCTGCCAAATTGGAAACGTCCAGAGATTGCGCCCACAGGAAAGCTGCCAGCACTGAAAGCTCTAGCTGGTTTTCACTGTCCCTTGGAACTGCATTCGCTGCCACACAGACATTCGCGCTCTGCTAAAGCATTACTTCCTAATGGGGCAACACTCTGTATCTCTCTCTGGCAGAGCCCGGCTGCCAAATTGGAAACGTCCAGAGATTGCGCCCACAGGAAAGCTGCCAGCACTGAAAGCTCTAGCTGGTTTTCACTGTCCCTTGGAACTGCATTCGCTGCCACACAGACATTCGCGCTCTGCTAAAGCATTGCTTCGTAATGGGGCAACACTCTGTATCTCTCTCTGGCAGAGCCCGGCTGCCAAATTGGAAACGTCCAG
Source organism: Mycteria americana (assembly GCF_035582795.1). NCBI lineage: Eukaryota > Metazoa > Chordata > Aves > Ciconiiformes > Ciconiidae > Mycteria > Mycteria americana. Next base: position 1,218,666 of record NW_027445635.1, read on the forward strand.
AGATTGCGCCCACAGGAAAGCTGCCAGCACTGAAAGCTCTAGCTGGTTTTCACTGTCCCTTGGAACTGCATTCGCTGCCACACAGACATTCGCGCTCTGCTAAAGCATTGCTTCGTAATGGGGCAACATTCTGTATTTCTCTCTGGCACAGCCCGGCTGCCAAATTGGAAACGTCCAGAGATTGCGCCCACAGGAAAGCTGCCAGCACTGAAAGCTCTAGCTGGTTTTCACTGTCCCTTGGAGCTGCATTCGCTGCCACACAGACATTCGCGCTCTGCTAAAGCATTGCTTCGTAATGGGGCAACACTCTGTATCTCTCCCTGGCAGAGCCCGGCTGCCAAATTGGAAACGTCCAGAGATTGCGCCCACAGGAAAGCTGCCAGCACTGAAAGCTCTAGCTGGTTTTCACTGTCCCTTGGAACTGCATTCGCTGCCACACAGACATTCGCGCTCTGCTAAAGCATTGCTTCCTAATGGGGCAACACTCTGTATCTCTCCCTGGCAGAGCCCGGCTGCCAAATTGGAAACGTCCAGACATTGCGCCCACAGGAAAGCTGCCAGCACTGAAAGCTCTAGCTGGTTTTCACTGTCCCTTGGAAATGCATTCGCTGCCACACAGACATTCGCGCTCTGCTAAAGCATTGCTTCGTAATGGGGCAACACTCTGTATCTCTCTCTGGCAGAGCCCGGCTGCCAAATTGGAAACGTCCAGAGATTGCGCCCACAGGAAAGCTGCCAGCACTGAAAGCTCTAGCTGGTTTTCACTGTCCCTTGGAACTGCATTCGCTGCCACACAGACATTCGCGCTCTGCTAAAGCATTGCTTCGTAATGGGGCAACACTCTGTATCTCTCTCTGGCAGAGCCCGGCTGCCAAATTGGAAACGTCCAGAGATTGCGCCCACAGGAAAGCTGCCAGCACTGAAAGCTCTAGCTGGTTTTCACTGTCCCTTGGAACTGCATTCGCTGCCACACAGACATTCGCGCTCTGCTAAAGCATTGCTTCCTAATGGGGCAACACTCTGTCTCTCTCTCTGGCACAGCCCGGCTGCCAAATTGGAAACGTCCAGAGATTGCGCCCACAGGAAAGCTGCCAGCACTGAAAGCTCTAACTGGTTTTCACTGTCCCTTGGAACTGCATTCGCTGCCACACAGACATTCGCGCTCTGCTAAAGCATTGCTTCCTAATGGGGCAACACTCTGTATCTCTCTCTGGCAGAGCCCGGCTGCCAAATTGGAAACGTCCAGAGATTGCGCCCACAGGAAAGCTGCCAGCACTGAAAGCTCTAGCTGGTTTTCACTGTCCCTTGGAACTGCATTCGCTGCCACACAGACATTCGCGCTCTGCTAAAGCATTGCTTCCTAATGGGGCAACACTCTGTATCTCTCTCTGGCAGAGCCCGGCTGCCAAATTGGAAACGTCCAGAGATTGCGCCCACAGGAAAGCTGCCAGCACTGAAAGCTCTAGCTGGTTTTCACTGTCCCTTGGAACTGCATTCGCTGCCACACAGACATTCGCGCTCTGCTAAAGCATTGCTTCCTAATGGGGCAACACTCTGTCTCTCTCTCTGGCAGAGCCCGGCTGCCAAATTGGAAACGTCCAGACATTGCGCCCACAGGAAAGCTGCCAGCACTGAAAGCTCTAGCTGGTTTTCACTGTCCCTTGGAACTGCATTCGCTGCCACACAGACATTCGCGCTCTGCTAAAGCATTACTTCCTAATGGGGCAACACTCTGTATCTCTCTCTGGCACAGCCCGGCTGCCAAATTGGAAACGTCCAGAGATTGCGCCCACAGGAAAGCTGCCAGCACTGAAAGCTCTAGCTGGTTTTCACTGTCCCTTGGAACTGCATTCGCTGCCACACAGACATTCGCGCTCTGCTAAAGCATTGCTTCGTAATGGGGCAACACTCTGTATCTCTCTCTGGCAGAGCCCGGCTGCCAAATTGGAAACGTCCAGAGATTGCGCCCACAGGAAAGCTGCCAGCACTGAAAGCTCTAGCTGGTTTTCACTGTCCCTTGGAACTGCATTCGCTGCCACACAGACATTCGCGCTCTGCTAAAGCATTGCTTCGTAATGGGGCAACATTCTGTATTTCTCTCTGGCACAGCCCGGCTGCCAAATTGGAAACGTCCAGAGATTGCGCCCACAGGAAAGCTGCCAGCACTGAAAGCTCTAGCTGGTTTTCACTGTCCCTTGGAGCTGCATTCGCTGCCACACAGACATTCGCGCTCTGCTAAAGCATTGCTTCGTAATGGGGCAACACTCTGTATCTCTCCCTGGCAGATCCCGGCTGCCAAATTGGAAACGTCCAGACATTGCGCCCACAGGAAAGCTGCCAGCACTGAAAGCTCTAGCTGGTTTTCACTGTCCCTTGGAACTGCATTCGCTGCCACACAGACATTCGCGCTCTGCTAAAGCATTGCTTCGTAATGCGGCAACACTCTGTATCTCTCCCTGGCAGAGCCCGGCTGCCAAATTGGAAACGTCCAGACATTGCGCCCACAGGAAAGCTGCCAGCACTGAAAGCTCTAGCTGGTTTTCACTGTCCCTTGGAACTGCATTCGCTGCCACACAGACATTCGCGCTCTGCTAAAGCATTGCTTCCTAATGGGGCAACACTCTGTCTCTCTCTCTGGCAGAGCCCGGCAGTGAAATTGGAAACGTCCAGAGATTGCGCCCACAGGAAAGCTGCCAGCACTGAAAGCTCTAGCTGGTTTTCACTGTCCCTTGGAACTGCATTCGCTGCCACACAGACATTCGCGCTCTGCTAAAGCATTGCTTCGTAATGGGGCAACACTCTGTCTCTCTCTCTGGCAGAGCCCGGCTGCCAAATTGGAAACGTCCAGAGATTGCGCCCACAGGAAAGCTGCCAGCACTGAAAGCTCTAGCTGGTTTTCACTGTCCCTTGGAACTGCATTCGCTGCCACACAGACATTCGCGCTCTGCTAAAGCATTGCTTCGTAATGGGGCAACATTCTGTATCTCTCTCTGGCAGAGCCCGGCTGCCAAATTGGAAACGTCCAGAGATTGCGCCCACAGGAAAGCTGCCAGCACTGAAAGCTCTAGCTGGTTTTCACTGTCCCTTGGAGCTGCATTCGCTGCCACACAGACATTCGCGCTCTGCTAAAGCATTGCTTCGTAATGGGGCAACACTCTGTCTCTCTCTCTGGCAGAGCCCGGCTGCCAAATTGGAAACGTCCAGAGATTGCGCCCACAGGAAAGCTGCCAGCACTGAAAGCTCTAGCTGGTTTTCACTGTCCCTTGGAACTGCATTCGCTGCCACACAGACATTCGCGCTCTGCTAAAGCATTGCTTCGTAATGGGGCAACACTCTGTATCTCTCTCTGGCAGAGCCCGGCTGCCAAATTGGAAACGTCCAGAGATTGCGCCCACAGGAAAGCTGCCAGCACTGAAAGCTCTAGCTGGTTTTCACTGTCCCTTGGAACTGCATTCGCTGCCACACAGACATTCGCGCTCTGCTAAAGCATTGCTTCGTAATGGGGCAACACTCTGTATCTCTCTCTGGCACAGCCCGGCTGCCAAATTGGAAACGTCCAGAGATTGCACCCACAGGAAAGCTGCCAGCACTGAAAGCTCTAGCTGGTTTTCACTGTCCCTTGGAACTGCATTCGCTGCCACACAGACATTCGCGCTCTGCTAAAGCATTGCTTCCTAATGGGGCAACACTCTGTCTCTCTCTCTGGCACAGCCCGGCTGCCAAATTGGAAACGTCCAGAGATTGCGCCCACAGGAAAGCTGCCAGCACTGAAAGCTCTAGCTGGTTTTCACTGTCCCTTGGAACTGCATTCGCTGCCACACAGACATTCGCGCTCTGCTAAAGCATTGCTTCGTAATGGGGCAACACTCTGTCTCTCTCTCTGGCAGAGCCCGGCTGCCAAATTGGAAACGTCCAGAGATTGCGCCCACAGGAAAGCTGCCAGCACTGAAAGCTCTAGCTGGTTTTCACTGTCCCTTGGAACTGCATTCGCTGCCACACAGACATTCGCGCTCTGCTAAAGCATTGCTTCGTAATGGGGCAACACTCTGTCTCTCTCTCTGGCAGAGCCCGGCTGCCAAATTGGAAACGTCCAGAGATTGCGCCCACAGGAAAGCTGCCAGCACTGAAAGCTCTAGCTGGTTTTCACTGTCCCTTGGAGCTGCATTCGCTGCCACACAGACATTCGCGCTCTGCTAAAGCATTGCTTCGTAATGGGGCAACACTCTGTCTCTCTCTCTGGCAGAGCCCGGCTGCCAAATTGGAAACGTCCAGAGATTGCGCCCACAGGAAAGCTGCCAGCACTGAAAGCTCTAGCTGGTTTTCACTGTCCCTTGGAACTGCATTCGCTGCCACACAGACATTCGCGCTCTGCTAAAGCATTGCTTCCTAATGGGGCAACACTCTGTATCTCTCTCTGGCAGAGCCTGGCTGCCAAATTGGAAACGTCCAGAGATTGCGCCCACAGGAAAGCTGCCAGCACTGAAAGCTCTAGCTGGTTTTCACTGTCCCTTGGAACTGCATTCGCTGCCACACAGACATTCGCGCTCTGCTAAAGCATTGCTTCGTAATGGGGCAACACTCTGTATCTCTCTCTGGCAGAGCCCGGCTGCCAAATTGGAAACGTCCAGAGATTGCGCCCACAGGAAAGCTGCCAGCACTGAAAGCTCTAGCTGGTTTTCACTGTCCCTTGGAACTGCATTCGCTGCCACACAGACATTCGCGCTCTGCTAAAGCATTGCTTCCTAATGGGGCAACACTCTGTATCTCTCTCTGGCAGAGCCCGGCTGCCAAATTGGAAACGTCCAGAGATTGCGCCCACAGGAAAGCTGCCAGCACTGAAAGCTCTAGCTGGTTTTCACTGTCCCTTGGAGCTGCATTCGCTGCCACACAGACATTCGCGCTCTGCTAAAGCTTAACTTGGTAATTGGGCAACATTCTGTATCTCTCTCTGGCAGAGCCCGGCTGCCAAATTGGAAACGTCCAGAGATTGCGCCCACAGGAAAGCTGCCAGCACTGAAAGCTCTAACTGGTTTTCACTGTCCCTTGGAACTGCATTCGCTGCCACACAGACATTCGCGCTCTGCTAAAGCATTGCTTCCTAATGGGGCAACACTCTGTATCTCTCTCTGGCAGAGCCCGGCTGCCAAATTGGAAACGTCCAGAGATTGCGCCCACAGGAAAGCTGCCAGCACTGAAAACTGTAGCTGGTTTTCACTGTCCCTTGGAACTGCATTCGCTGCCACACAGACATTCGCGCTCTGCTAAAGCATTGCTTCCTAATGGGGCAACACTCTGTATCTCTCTCTGGCAGAGCCCGGCTGCCAAATTGGAAACGTCCAGAGATTGCGCCCACAGGAAAGCTGCCAGCACTGAAAGCTCTAGCTGGTTTTCACTGTCCCTTGGAACTGCATTCGCTGCCACACAGACATTCGCGCTCTGCTAAAGCATTGCTTCGTAATGGGGCAACATTCTGTATCTCTCTCTGGCAGAGCCCGGCTGCCAAATTGGAAACGTCCAGAGATTGCGCCCACAGGAAAGCTGCCAGCACTGAAAGCTCTAGCTGGTTTTCACTGTCCCTTGGAACTGCATTCGCTGCCACACAGACATTCGCGCTCTGCTAAAGCATTGCTTCCTAATGGGGCAACACTCTGTATCTCTCTCTGGCAGAGCCCGGCTGCCAAATTGGAAACGTCCAGAGATTGCGCCCACAGGAAAGCTGCCAGCACTGAAAGCTCTAGCTGGTTTTCACTGTCCCTTGGAACTGCATTCGCTGCCACACAGACATTCGCGCTCTGCTAAAGCATTGCTTCGTAATGGGGCAACATTCTGTATCTCTCTCTGGCAGAGCCCGGCTGCCAAATTGGAAACGTCCAGAGATTGCACCCACAGGAAAGCTGCCAGCACTGAAAGCTCTAGCTGGTTTTCACTGTCCCTTGGAACTGCATTCGCTGCCACACAGATATTCGCGCTCTGCTAAAGCATTGCTTCCTAATGGGGCAACACTCTGTATCTCTCTCTGGCAGAGCCCGGCTGCCAAATTGGAAACGTCCAGAGATTGCGCCCACAGGAAAGCTGCCAGCACTGAAAGCTCTAGCTGGTTTTCACTGTCCCTTGGAACTGCATTCGCTGCCACACAGACATTCGCGCTCTGCTAAAGCTTAACTTGGTAATTGGGCAACATTCTATATCTCTCTCTGGCAGAGCCCGGCTGCCAAATTGGAAACGTCCAGAGATTGCGCCCACAGGAAAGCTGCCAGCACTGAAAGCTCTAGCTGGTTTTCACTGTCCCTTGGAACTGCATTCGCTGCCACACAGACATTCGCGCTCTGCTAAAGCATTGCTTCGTAATGGGGCAACACTCTGTATCTCTCTGTGGCAGAGCCCGGCTGCCAAATTGGAAACGTCCAGAGATTGCGCCCACAGGAAAGCTGCCAGCACTGAAAGCTCTAGCTGGTTTTCACTGTCCCTTGGAACTGCATTCGCTGCCACACAGACATTCGTGCTCTGCTAAAGCATTGCTTCGTAATGGGGCAACATTCTGTATCTCTCTCTGGCAGAGCCCGGCTGCCAAATTGGAAACGTCCAGAGATTTCGCCCACAGGAAAGCTGCCAGCACTGAAAGCTCTAGCTGGTTTTCACTGTCCCTTGGAGCTGCATTCGCTGCCACACAGACATTCGCGCTCTGCTAAAGCATTGCTTCGTAATGGGGCAACACTCTGTATCTCTCTCTGGCAGAGCCCGGCTGCCAAATTGGAAACGTCCAGAGATTGCGCCCACAGGAAAGCTGCCAGCACTGAAAGCTCTAGCTGGTTTTCACTGTCCCTTGGAGCTGCATTCGCTGCCACACAGACATTCGTGCTCTGCTAAAGCATTGCTTCGTAATGGGGCAACACTCTGTATCTCTCTCTGGCAGAGCCCGGCTGCCAAATTGGAAACGTCCAGAGATTGCGCCCACAGGAAAGCTGCCAGCACTGAAAGCTCTAGCTGGTTTTCACTGTCCCTTGGAACTGCATTCGCTGCCACACAGACATTCGCGCTCTGCTAAAGCATTGCTTCGTAATGGGGCAACACTCTGTATCTCTCTCTGGCAGAGCCCGGCTGCCAAATTGGAAACGTCCAGAGATTGCGCCCACAGGAAAGCTGCCAGCACTGAAAGCTCTAGCTGGTTTTCACTGTCCCTTGGAACTGCATTCGCTGCCACACAGATATTTGCGCTCTGCTAAAGCATTGCTTCGTAATAGGGCAACACTCTGTATCTCTCTCTGGCAGAGCCCGGCTGCCAAATTGGAAACGTCCAGAGATTGCGCCCACAGGAAAGCTGCCAGCACTGAAAGCTCTAGCTGGTTTTCACTGTCCCTTGGAACTGCATTCGCTGCCACACAGACATTCGCGCTCTGCTAAAGCATTGCTTCCTAATGGGGCAACACTCTGTATCTCTCTCTGGCAGAGCCCGGCTGCCAAATTGGAAACGTCCAGACATTGCGCCCACAGGAAAGCTGCCAGCACTGAAAGCTCTAGCTGGTTTTCACTGTCCCTTGGAACTGCATTCGCTGCCACACAGACATTCGCGCTCTGCTAAAGCATTGCTTTCTAATGGGGCAACACTCTGTATCTCTCTCTGGCAGAGCCCGGCTGCCAAATTGGAAACGTCCAGAGATTGCGCCCACAGGAAAGCTGCCAGCACTGAAAGCTCTAGCTGGTTTTCACTGTCCCTTGGAACTGCATTCGCTGCCACACAGACATTCGCGCTCTGCTAAAGCTTAACTTGGTAATTGGGCAACATTCTGTATTTCTCTCTGGCAGAGCCCGGCTGCCAAATTGGAAACGTCCAGAGATTGCGCCCACAGGAAAGCTGCCAGCACTGAAAGCTCTAGCTGGTTTTCACTGTCCCTTGGAACTGCATTCGCTGCCACACAGACATTCGCGCTCTGCTAAAGCATTGCTTCCTAATGGGGCAACACTCTGTATCTCTCTCTGGCAGAGCCCGGCTGCCAAATTGGAAACGTCCAGAGATTGCGCCCACAGGAAAGCTGCCAGCACTGAAAGCTCTAGCTGGTTTTCACTGTCCCTTGGAACTGCATTCGCTGCCACACAGACATTCGCGCTCTGCTAAAGCATTGCTTCCTAATGGGGCAACACTCTGTATCTCTCTCTGGCAGAGCCCGGCTGCCAAATTGGAAACGTCCAGAGATTGCGCCCACAGGAAAGCTGCCAGCACTGAAAGCTCTAGCTGGTTTTCACTGTCCCTTGGAACTGCATTCGCTGCCACACAGACATTCGCGCTCTGCTAAAGCATTGCTTCGTAATGGGGCAACATTCTGTATCTCTCCCTGGCAGAGCCCGGCTGCCAAATTGGAAACGTCCAGAGATTGCGCCCACAGGAAAGCTGCCAGCACTGAAAGCTCTAGCAGGTTTTCACTGTCCCTTGGAGCTGCATTCGCTGCCACACAGACATTCGCGCTCTGCTAAAGCATTGCTTCGTAATGGGGCAACATTCTGTATCTCTCTCTGGCAGAGCCCGGCTGCCAAATTGGAAACGTCCAGAGATTGCGCCCACAGGAAAGCTGCCAGCACTGAAAGCTCTAGCTGGTTTTCACTGTCCCTTGGAGCTGCATTCGCTGCCACACAGACATTCGCGCTCTGCTAAAGCATTGCTTCGTAATGGGGCAACACTCTGTATCTCTCTCTGGCAGAGCCCGGCTGCCAAATTGGAAACGTCCAGAGATTGCGCCCACAGGAAAGCTGCCAGCACTGAAAGCTCTAGCTGGTTTTCACTGTCCCTTGGAACTGCATTCGCTGCCACACAGACATTCGCGCTCTGCTAAAGCATTGCTTCCTAATGGGGCAACACTCTGTATCTCTCTCTGGCAGAGCCCGGCTGCCAAATTGGAAACTTCCAGAGATTGCGCCCACAGGAAAGCTGCCAGCACTGAAAGCTCTAGCTGGTTTTCACTGTCCCTTGGAACTGCATTCGCTGCCACACAGACATTCGCGCTCTGCTAAAGCATTGCTTCGTAATGGGGCAACATTCTGTATCTCTCTCTGGCAGAGCCCGGCTGCCAAATTGGAAACGTCCAGAGATTGCGCCCACAGGAAAGCTGCCAGCACTGAAAGCTCTAGCTGGTTTTCACTGTCCCTTGGAACTGCATTCGCTGCCACACAGACATTCGCGCTCTGCTAAAGCATTGCTTCGTAATGGGGCAACACTCTGTATCTCTCTCTGGCAGAGCCCGGCTGCCAAATTGGAAACGTCCAGAGATTGCGCCCACAGGAAAGCTGCCAGCACTGAAAGCTCTAGCTGGTTTTCACTGTCCCTTGGAACTGCATTCGCTGCCACACAGACATTCGCGCTCTGCTAAAGCATTGCTTCGTAATGGGGCAACATTCTGTATCTCTCTCTGGCAGAGCCCGGCTGCCAAATTGGAAACGTCCAGAGATTGCGCCCACAGGAAAGCTGCCAGCACTGAAAGCTCTAGCTGGTTTTCACTGTCCCTTGGAACTGCATTCGCTGCCACACAGACATTCGCGCTCTGCTAAAGCATTGCTTCCTAATGGGGCAACATTCTGTATCTCTCTCTGGCAGAGCCCGGCTGCCAAATTGGAAACGTCCAGACATTGCGCCCACAGGAAAGCTGCCAGCACTGAAAGCTCTAGCTGGTTTTCACTGTCCCTTGGAACTGCATTCGCTGCCACACAGACATTCGCGCTCTGCTAAAGCATTGCTTCGTAATGGGGCAACACTCTGTATCTCTCTCTGGCAGAGCCCGGCTGCCAAATTGGAAACGTCCAGAGATTGCGCCCACAGGAAAGCTGCCAGCACTGAAAGCTCTAGCTGGTTTTCACTGTCCCTTGGAACTGCATTCGCTGCCACACAGACATTCGCACTCTGCTAAAGCATTGCTTCGTAAAGGGGCAACATTCTGTATCTCTCTCTGGCAGAGCCCGGCTGCCAAATTGGAAACGTCCAGAGATTGCACCCACAGGAAAGCTGCCAGCACTAAAAGCTCTAGCTGGTTTTCACTGTCCCTTGGAACTGCATTCGCTGCCACACAGACATTCGCGCTCTGCTAAAGCATTGCTTCCTAAAGGGGCAACACTCTGTCTCTCTCTCTGGCAGAGCCCGGCTGCCAAATTGGAAACGTCCAGAGATTGCGCCCACAGGAAAGCTGCCAGCACTGAAAGCTCTAGCTGGTTTTCACTGTCCCTTGGAACTGCATTCGCTGCCACACAGACATTCGCGCTCTGCTAAAGCTTAACTTGGTAATTGGGCAACATTCTGTATCTCTCTCTGGCAGAGCCCGGCTGCCAAATTGGAAACGTCCAGAGATTGCACCCACAGGAAAGCTGCCAGCACTGAAAGCTCTAGCTGGTTTTCACTGTCCCTTGGAACTGCATTCGCTGCCACACAGACATTCGCGCTCTGCTAAAGCATTGCTTCCTAATGGGGCAACATTCTGTATCTCTCTCTGGCAGAGCCCGGCTGCCAAATTGGAAACGTCCAGAGATTGCACCCACAGGAAAGCTGCCAGCACTGAAAGCTCTAGCTGGTTTTCACTGTCCCTTGGAACTGCATTCGCTGCCACACAGATATTCGCGCTCTGCTAAAGCATTGCTTCCTAATGGGGCAACACTCTGTATCTCTCTCTGGCAGAGCCCGGCTGCCAAATTGGAAACGTCCAGAGATTGCGCCCACAGGAAAGCTGCCAGCACTGAAAGCTCTAGCTGGTTTTCACTGTCCCTTGGAACTGCATTCGCTGCCACACAGACATTCGCGCTCTGCTAAAGCTTAACTTGGTAATTGGGCAATATTCTGTATCTCTCTCTGGCAGAGCCCGGCTGCCAAATTGGAAACGTCCAGAGATTGCGCCCACAGGAAAGCTGCCAGCACTGAAAGCTCTAGCTGGTTTTCACTGTCCCTTGGAACTGCATTCGCTGCCACACAGACATTCGCGCTCTGCTAAAGCATTGCTTCCTAATGGGGCAACACTCTGTATCTCTCTCTGGCAGAGCCCAGCTGCCAAATTGGAAACGTCCAGAGATTGCGCCCACAGGAAAGCTGCCAGCACTGAAAACTGTAGCTGGTTTTCACTGTCCCTTGGAACTGCATTCGCTGCCACACAGACATTCGCGCTCTGCTAAAGCATTGCTTCCTAATGGGGCAACACTCTGTATCTCTCTCTGGCAGAGCCCGGCTGCCAAATTGGAAACGTCCAGAGATTGCGCCCACAGGAAAGCTGCCAGCACTGAAAGCTCTAGCTGGTTTTCACTGTCCCTTGGAACTGCATTCGCTGCCACACAGACATTCGCGCTCTGCTAAAGCTTAACTTGGTAATTGGGCAACATTCTGTATCTCTCTCTGGCAGAGCCCGGCTGCCAAATTGGAAACGTCCAGAGATTGCGCCCACAGGAAAGCTGCCAGCACTGAAAGCTCTAGCTGGTTTTCACTGTCCCTTGGAACTGCATTCGCTGCCACACAGACATTCGCGCTCTGCTAAAGCATTGCTTCGTAATGGGGCAACACTCTGTATCTCTCTCTGGCAGAGCCCGGCTGCCAAATTGGAAACGTCCAGAGATTGCGCCCACAGGAAAGCTGCCAGCACTGAAAGCTCTAGCTGGTTTTCACTGTCCCTTGGAACTGCATTCGCTGCCACACAGACATTCGAGCTCTGCTAAAGCATTGCTTCGTAATGGGGCAACACTCTGTATCTCTCTCTGGCAGAGCCCGGCTGCCAAATTGGAAACGTCCAGAGATTGCGCCCACAGGAAAGCTGCCAGCACTGAAAGCTCTAGCTGGTTTTCACTGTCCCTTGGAACTGCATTCGCTGCCACACAGATATTTGCGCTCTGCTAAAGCATTGCTTCGTAATAGGGCAACACTCTGTATCTCTCTCTGGCAGAGCCCGGCTGCCAAATTGGAAACGTCCAGAGATTGCGCCCACAGGAAAGCTGCCAGCACTGAAAGCTCTAGCTGGTTTTCACTGTCCCTTGGAACTGCATTCGCTGCCACACAGACATTCGCGCTCTGCTAAAGCATTGCTTCCTAATGGGGCAACACTCTGTATCTCTCTCTGGCAGAGCCCGGCTGCCAAATTGGAAACGTCCAGACATTGCGCCCACAGGAAAGCTGCCAGCACTGAAAGCTCTAGCTGGTTTTCACTGTCCCTTGGAACTGCATTCGCTGCCACACAGACATTCGCGCTCTGCTAAAGCATTGCTTTCTAATGGGGCAACACTCTGTATCTCTCTCTGGCAGAGCCCGGCTGCCAAATTGGAAACGTCCAGAGATTGCGCCCACAGGAAAGCTGCCAGCACTGAAAGCTCTAGCTGGTTTTCACTGTCCCTTGGAACTGCATTTGCTGCCACACAGACATTCGCGCTCTGCTAAAGCTTAACTTGGTAATTGGGCAACATTCTGTATCTCTCTCTGGCAGAGCCCGGCTGCCAAATTGGAAACGTCCAGAGATTGCGCCCACAGGAAAGCTGCCAGCACTGAAAGCTCTAGCTGGTTTTCACTGTCCCTTGGAACTGCATTCGCTGCCACACAGACATTCGCGCTCTGCTAAAGCATTGCTTCCTAATGGGGCAACACTCTGTATCTCTCTCTGGCAGAGCCCGGCTGCCAAATTGGAAACGTCCAGAGATTGCGCCCACAGGAAAGCTGCCAGCACTGAAAGCTCTAGCTGGTTTTCACTGTCCCTTGGAACTGCATTCGCTGCCACACAGACATTCGCGCTCTGCTAAAGCATTGCTTCCTAATGGGGCAACACTCTGTATGTCTCTCTGGCAGAGCCCGGCTGCCAAATTGGAAACGTCCAGAGATTGCGCCCACAGGAAAGCTGCCAGCACTGAAAGCTCTAGCTGGTTTTCACTGTCCCTTGGAACTGCATTCGCTGCCACACAGACATTCGCGCTCTGCTAAAGCATTGCTTCGTAATGGGGCAACACTCTGTATCTCTCTCTGGCAGAGCCCGGCTGCCAAATTGGAAACGTCCAGAGATTGCGCCCACAGGAAAGCTGCCAGCACTGAAAGCTCTAGCTGGTTTTCACTGTCCCTTGGAACTGCATTCGCTGCCACACAGACATTCGCGCTCTGCTAAAGCATTGCTTCCTAATGGGGCAACACTCTGTATCTCTCTCTGGCAGAGCCCGGCTGCCAAATTGGAAACGTCCAGAGATTGCGCCCACAGGAAAGCTGCCAGCACTGAAAGCTCTAGCTGGTTTTCACTGTCCCTTGGAACTGCATTCGCTGCCACACAGACATTCGCGCTCTGCTAAAGCATTGCTTCCTAATGGGGCAACACTCTGTATCTCTCTCTGGCAGAGCCCGGCTGCCAAATTGGAAACGTCCAGAGATTGCGCCCACAGGAAAGCTGCCAGCACTGAAAGCTCTAGCTGGTTTTCACTGTCCCTTGGAACTGCATTCGCTGCCACACAGACATTCGCGCTCTGCTAAAGCATTGCTTCCTAATGGGGCAACACTCTGTATCTCTCTCTGGCAGAGCCCGGCTGCCAAATTGGAAACGTCCAGAGATTGCGCCCACAGGAAAGCTGCCAGCACTGAAAGCTCTAGCTGGTTTTCACTGTCCCTTGGAACTGCATTCGCTGCCACACAGACATTCGCGCTCTGCTAAAGCATTGCTTCCTAAAGGGGCAACACTCTGTCTCTCTCTCTGGCAGAGCCCGGCTGCCAAATTGGAAACGTCCAGAGATTGCGCCCACAGGAAAGCTGCCAGCACTGAAAGCTCTAGCTGGTTTTCACTGTCCCTTGGAACTGCATTCGCTGCCACACAGACATTCGCGCTCTGCTAAAGCTTAACTTGGTAATTGGGCAACATTCTGTATCTCTCTCTGGCAGAGCCCGGCTGCCAAATTGGAAACGTCCAGAGATTGCGCCCACAGGAAAGCTGCCAGCACTGAAAACTGTAGCTGGTTTTCACTGTCCCTTGGAACTGCATTCGCTGCCACACAGACATTCGCGCTCTGCTAAAGCATTGCTTCCTAATGGGGCAACACTCTGTATCTCTCTCTGGCAGAGCCCGGCTGCCAAATTGGAAACGTCCAGAGATTGCGCCCACAGGAAAGCTGCCAGCACTGAAAGCTCTAGCTGGTTTTCACTGTCCCTTGGAACTGCATTCGCTGCCACACAGACATTCGCGCTCTGCTAAAGCTTAACTTGGTAATTGGGCAACATTCTGTATCTCTCTCCGGCAGAGCCCGGCTGCCAAATTGGAAACGTCCAGAGATTGCGCCCACAGGAAAGCTGCCAGCAGTGAAAGCTCTAGCTGGTTTTCACTGTCCCTTGGAACTGCATTCGCTGCCACACAGACATTCGCGCTCTGCTAAAGCATTGCTTCGTAATGGGGCAACACTCTGTCTCTCTCTCTGGCAGAGCCCGGCTGCCAAATTGGAAACGTCCAGAGATTGCGCCCACAGGAAAGCTGCCAGCACTGAAAGCTCTAGCTGGTTTTCACTGTCCCTTGGAACTGCATTCGCTGCCACACAGACATTCGCGCTCTGCTAAAGCATTGCTTCGTAATGGGGCAACATTCTGTATCTCTCTCTGGCAGAGCCCGGCTGCCAAATTGGAAACGTCCAGAGATTGCACCCACAGGAAAGCTTCCAGCACTGAAAGCTCTAGCTGGTTTTCACTGTCCCTTGGAACTGCATTCGCTGCCACACAGATATTCGCGCTCTGCTAAAGCATTGCTTCCTAATGGGGCAACACTCTGTATCTCTCTCTGGCAGAGCCCGGCTGCCAAATTGGAAACGTCCAGAGATTGCGCCCACAGGAAAGCTGCCAGCACTGAAAGCTCTAGCTGGTTTTCACTGTCCCTTGGAACTGCATTCGCTGCCACACAGACATTCGCGCTCTGCTAAAGCTTAACTTGGTAATTGGGCAATATTCTGTATCTCTCTCTGGCAGAGCCCGGCTGCCAAATTGGAAACGTCCAGAGATTGCGCCCACAGGAAAGCTGCCAACACTGAAAGCTCTAGCTGGTTTTCACTGTCCCTTGGAACTGCATTCGCTGCCACACAGACATTCGCGCTCTGCTAAAGCATTGCTTCCTAATGGGGCAACACTCTGTATCTCTCTGTGGCAGAGCCCGGCTGCCAAATTGGAAACGTCCAGAGATTGCGCCCACAGGAAAGCTGCCAGCACTGAAAGCTCTAGCTGGTTTTCACTGTCCCTTGGAGCTGCATTCGCTGCCACACAGACATTCGCGCTCTGCTAAAGCATTGCTTCGTAATGGGGCAACACTCTGTATCTCTCTCTGGCAGAGCCCGGCTGCCAAATTGGAAACGTCCAGAGATTGCGCCCACAGGAAAGCTGCCAGCACTGAAAGCTCTAGCTGGTTTTCACTGTCCCTTGGAACTGCATTCGCTGCCACACAGACATTCGCGCTCTGCTAAAGCATTGCTTCCTAATGGGGCAACACTCTGTATCTCTCTCTGGCAGAGCCCGGCTGCCAAATTGGAAACGTCCAGAGATTTCGCCCACAGGAAAGCTGCCAGCACTGAAAGCTCTAGCTGGTTTTCACTGTCCCTTGGAGCTGCATTCGCTGCCACACAGACATTCGCGCTCTGCTAAAGCATTGCTTCGTAATGGGGCAACACTCTGTATCTCTCTCTGGCAGAGCCCGGCTGCCAAATTGGAAACGTCCAGAGATTGCGCCCACAGGAAAGCTGCCAGCACTGAAAACTGTAGCTGGTTTTCACTGTCCCTTGGAACTGCATTCGCTGCCACACAGACATTCGCGCTCTGCTAAAGCATTGCTTCCTAATGGGGCAACACTCTGTATCTCTCACTGGCAGAGCCCGGCTGCCAAATTGTAAAGGTCCAGAGATTGCGCCCACAGGAAAGCTGCCAGCACTGAAAGCTCTAGCTGGTTTTCACTGTCCCTTGGAACTGCATTCGCTGCCACACAGACATTCGCGCTCTGCTAAAGCATTGCTTCCTAATGGGGCAACACTCTGTATCTCTCTCTGGCAGAGCCCGGCTGCCAAATTGGAAACGTCCAGAGATTGCGCCCACAGGAAAGCTGCCAGCACTGAAAGCTCTAGCTGGTTTTCACTGTCCCTTGGAACTGCATTCGCTGCCACACAGACATTCGCGCTCTGCTAAATCATTGCTTCGTAATGGGGCAACATTCTGTATCTCTCTCTGGCAGAGCCCGGCTGCCAAATTGGAAACGTCCAGAGATTGCGCCCACAGGAAAGCTGCCAGCACTGAAAGCTCTAGCTGGTTTTCACTGTCCCTTGGAACTGCATTCGCTGCCACACAGACATTCGCGCTCTGCTAAAGCATTGCTTCGTAATGGGGCAACACTCTGTATCTCTCTCTGGCAGAGCCCGGCTGCCAAATTGGAAACGTCCAGAGATTGCGCCCACAGGAAAGCTGCCAGCACTGAAAGCTCTAGCTGGTTTTCACTGTCCCTTGGAACTGCATTCGCTGCCACACAGACATTCGCGCTCTGCTAAAGCATTGCTTCCTAATGGGGCAACATTCTGTATCTCTCTCTGGCAGAGCCCGGCTGCCAAATTGGAAACGTCCAGAGATTGCACCCACAGGAAAGCTGCCAGCACTGAAAGCTCTAGCTGGTTTTCACTGTCCCTTGGAACTGCATTCGCTGCCACACAGATATTCGCGCTCTGCTAAAGCATTGCTTCCTAATGGGGCAACACTCTGTATCTCTCTCTGGCAGAGCCCGGCTGCCAAATTGGAAACGTCCAGAGATTGCGCCCACAGGAAAGCTGCCAGCACTGAAAGCTCTAGCTGGTTTTCACTGTCCCTTGGAACTGCATTCGCTGCCACACAGACATTCGCGCTCTGCTAAAGCTTAACTTGGTAATTGGGCAATATTCTGTATCTCTCTCTGGCAGAGCCCGGCTGCCAAATTGGAAACGTCCAGAGATTGCGCCCACAGGAAAGCTGCCAGCACTGAAAGCTCTAGCTGGTTTTCACTGTCCCTTGGAACTGCATTCGCTGCCACACAGACATTCGCGCTCTGCTAAAGCATTGCTTCCTAATGGGGCAACACTCTGTATCTCTCTCTGGCAGAGCCCGGCTGCCAAATTGGAAACGTCCAGAGATTGCGCCCACAGGAAAGCTGCCAGCACTGAAAGCTCTAGCTGGTTTTCACTGTCCCTTGGAACTGCATTCGCTGCCACACAGACATTCGCGCTCTGCTAAAGCTTAACTTGGTAATTGGGCAACATTCTGTATCTCTCTCTGGCAGAGCCCGGCTGCCAAATTGGAAACGTCCAGAGATTGCGCCCACAGGAAAGCTGCCAGCACTGAAAGCTCTAGCTGGTTTTCACTGTCCCTTGGAACTGCATTCGCTGCCACACAGACATTCGCGCTCTGCTAAAGCATTGCTTCGTAATGGGGCAACACTCTGTATCTCTCTCTGGCAGAGCCCGGCTGCCAAATTGGAAACGTCCAGAGATTGCGCCCACAGGAAAGCTGCCAGCACTGAAAGCTCTAGCTGGTTTTCACTGTCCCTTGGAACTGCATTCGCTGCCACACAGACATTCGAGCTCTGCTAAAGCATTGCTTCGTAATGGGGCAACACTCTGTATCTCTCTCTGGCAGAGCCCGGCTGCCAAATTGGAAACGTCCAGAGATTGCGCCCACAGGAAAGCTGCCAGCACTGAAAGCTCTAGCTGGTTTTCACTGTCCCTTGGAACTGCATTCGCTGCCACACAGATATTTGCGCTCTGCTAAAGCATTGCTTCGTAATAGGGCAACACTCTGTATCTCTCTCTGGCAGAGCCCGGCTGCCAAATTGGAAACGTCCAGAGATTGCGCCCACAGGAAAGCTGCCAGCACTGAAAGCTCTAGCTGGTTTTCACTGTCCCTTGGAACTGCATTCGCTGCCACACAGACATTCGCGCTCTGCTAAAGCATTGCTTCCTAATGGGGCAACACTCTGTATCTCTCTCTGGCAGAGCCCGGCTGCCAAATTGGAAACGTCCAGACATTGCGCCCACAGGAAAGCTGCCAGCACTGAAAGCTCTAGCTGGTTTTCACTGTCCCTTGGAACTGCATTCGCTGCCACACAGACATTCGCGCTCTGCTAAAGCATTGCTTTCTAATGGGGCAACACTCTGTATCTCTCTCTGGCAGAGCCCGGCTGCCAAATTGGAAACGTCCAGAGATTGCGCCCACAGGAAAGCTGCCAGCACTGAAAGCTCTAGCTGGTTTTCACTGTCCCTTGGAACTGCATTTGCTGCCACACAGACATTCGCGCTCTGCTAAAGCTTAACTTGGTAATTGGGCAACATTCTGTATCTCTCTCTGGCAGAGCCCGGCTGCCAAATTGGAAACGTCCAGAGATTGCGCCCACAGGAAAGCTGCCAGCACTGAAAGCTCTAGCTGGTTTTCACTGTCCCTTGGAACTGCATTCGCTGCCACACAGACATTCGCGCTCTGCTAAAGCATTGCTTCCTAATGGGGCAACACTCTGTATCTCTCTCTGGCAGAGCCCGGCTGCCAAATTGGAAACGTCCAGAGATTGCGCCCACAGGAAAGCTGCCAGCACTGAAAGCTCTAGCTGGTTTTCACTGTCCCTTGGAACTGCATTCGCTGCCACACAGACATTCGCGCTCTGCTAAAGCATTGCTTCCTAATGGGGCAACACTCTGTATGTCTCTCTGGCAGAGCCCGGCTGCCAAATTGGAAACGTCCAGAGATTGCGCCCACAGGAAAGCTGCCAGCACTGAAAGCTCTAGCTGGTTTTCACTGTCCCTTGGAACTGCATTCGCTGCCACACAGACATTCGCGCTCTGCTAAAGCATTGCTTCGTAATGGGGCAACACTCTGTATCTCTCTCTGGCAGAGCCCGGCTGCCAAATTGGAAACGTCCAGAGATTGCGCCCACAGGAAAGCTGCCAGCACTGAAAGCTCTAGCTGGTTTTCACTGTCCCTTGGAACTGCATTCGCTGCCACACAGACATTCGCGCTCTGCTAAAGCATTGCTTCCTAATGGGGCAACACTCTGTATCTCTCTCTGGCAGAGCCCGGCTGCCAAATTGGAAACGTCCAGAGATTGCGCCCACAGGAAAGCTGCCAGCACTGAAAGCTCTAGCTGGTTTTCACTGTCCCTTGGAACTGCATTCGCTGCCACACAGACATTCGCGCTCTGCTAAAGCATTGCTTCCTAATGGGGCAACACTCTGTATCTCTCTCTGGCAGAGCCCGGCTGCCAAATTGGAAACGTCCAGAGATTGCGCCCACAGGAAAGCTGCCAGCACTGAAAGCTCTAGCTGGTTTTCACTGTCCCTTGGAACTGCATTCGCTGCCACACAGACATTCGCGCTCTGCTAAAGCATTGCTTCCTAATGGGGCAACACTCTGTATCTCTCTCTGGCAGAGCCCGGCTGCCAAATTGGAAACGTCCAGAGATTGCGCCCACAGGAAAGCTGCCAGCACTGAAAGCTCTAGCTGGTTTTCACTGTCCCTTGGAACTGCATTCGCTGCCACACAGACATTCGCGCTCTGCTAAAGCATTGCTTCCTAAAGGGGCAACACTCTGTCTCTCTCTCTGGCAGAGCCCGGCTGCCAAATTGGAAACGTCCAGAGATTGCGCCCACAGGAAAGCTGCCAGCACTGAAAGCTCTAGCTGGTTTTCACTGTCCCTTGGAACTGCATTCGCTGCCACACAGACATTCGCGCTCTGCTAAAGCTTAACTTGGTAATTGGGCAACATTCTGTATCTCTCTCTGGCAGAGCCCGGCTGCCAAATTGGAAACGTCCAGAGATTGCGCCCACAGGAAAGCTGCCAGCACTGAAAACTGTAGCTGGTTTTCACTGTCCCTTGGAACTGCATTCGCTGCCACACAGACATTCGCGCTCTGCTAAAGCATTGCTTCCTAATGGGGCAACACTCTGTATCTCTCTCTGGCAGAGCCCGGCTGCCAAATTGGAAACGTCCAGAGATTGCGCCCACAGGAAAGCTGCCAGCACTGAAAGCTCTAGCTGGTTTTCACTGTCCCTTGGAACTGCATTCGCTGCCACACAGACATTCGCGCTCTGCTAAAGCTTAACTTGGTAATTGGGCAACATTCTGTATCTCTCTCCGGCAGAGCCCGGCTGCCAAATTGGAAACGTCCAGAGATTGCGCCCACAGGAAAGCTGCCAGCAGTGAAAGCTCTAGCTGGTTTTCACTGTCCCTTGGAACTGCATTCGCTGCCACACAGACATTCGCGCTCTGCTAAAGCATTGCTTCGTAATGGGGCAACACTCTGTCTCTCTCTCTGGCAGAGCCCGGCTGCCAAATTGGAAACGTCCAGAGATTGCGCCCACAGGAAAGCTGCCAGCACTGAAAGCTCTAGCTGGTTTTCACTGTCCCTTGGAACTGCATTCGCTGCCACACAGACATTCGCGCTCTGCTAAAGCATTGCTTCGTAATGGGGCAACATTCTGTATCTCTCTCTGGCAGAGCCCGGCTGCCAAATTGGAAACGTCCAGAGATTGCACCCACAGGAAAGCTTCCAGCACTGAAAGCTCTAGCTGGTTTTCACTGTCCCTTGGAACTGCATTCGCTGCCACACAGATATTCGCGCTCTGCTAAAGCATTGCTTCCTAATGGGGCAACACTCTGTATCTCTCTCTGGCAGAGCCCGGCTGCCAAATTGGAAACGTCCAGAGATTGCGCCCACAGGAAAGCTGCCAGCACTGAAAGCTCTAGCTGGTTTTCACTGTCCCTTGGAACTGCATTCGCTGCCACACAGACATTCGCGCTCTGCTAAAGCTTAACTTGGTAATTGGGCAATATTCTGTATCTCTCTCTGGCAGAGCCCGGCTGCCAAATTGGAAACGTCCAGAGATTGCGCCCACAGGAAAGCTGCCAACACTGAAAGCTCTAGCTGGTTTTCACTGTCCCTTGGAACTGCATTCGCTGCCACACAGACATTCGCGCTCTGCTAAAGCATTGCTTCCTAATGGGGCAACACTCTGTATCTCTCTGTGGCAGAGCCCGGCTGCCAAATTGGAAACGTCCAGAGATTGCGCCCACAGGAAAGCTGCCAGCACTGAAAGCTCTAGCTGGTTTTCACTGTCCCTTGGAACTGCATTCGCTGCCACACAGACATTCGCGCTCTGCTAAAGCTTAACTTGGTAATTGGGCAACATTCTGTATCTCTCTCCGGCAGAGCCCGGCTGCCAAATTGGAAACGTCCAGAGATTGCGCCCACAGGAAAGCTGCCAGCAGTGAAAGCTCTAGCTGGTTTTCACTGTCCCTTGGAACTGCATTCGCTGCCACACAGACATTCGCGCTCTGCTAAAGCATTGCTTCGTAATGGGGCAACACTCTGTCTCTCTCTCTGGCAGAGCCCGGCTGCCAAATTGGAAACGTCCAGAGATTGCGCCCACAGGAAAGCTGCCAGCACTGAAAGCTCTAGCTGGTTTTCACTGTCCCTTGGAACTGCATTCGCTGCCACACAGACATTCGCGCTCTGCTAAAGCATTGCTTCGTAATGGGGCAACATTCTGTATCTCTCTCTGGCAGAGCCCGGCTGCCAAATTGGAAACGTCCAGAGATTGCACCCACAGGAAAGCTTCCAGCACTGAAAGCTCTAGCTGGTTTTCACTGTCCCTTGGAACTGCATTCGCTGCCACACAGATATTCGCGCTCTGCTAAAGCATTGCTTCCTAATGGGGCAACACTCTGTATCTCTCTCTGGCAGAGCCCGGCTGCCAAATTGGAAACGTCCAGAGATTGCGCCCACAGGAAAGCTGCCAGCACTGAAAGCTCTAGCTGGTTTTCACTGTCCCTTGGAACTGCATTCGCTGCCACACAGACATTCGCGCTCTGCTAAAGCTTAACTTGGTAATTGGGCAATATTCTGTATCTCTCTCTGGCAGAGCCCGGCTGCCAAATTGGAAACGTCCAGAGATTGCGCCCACAGGAAAGCTGCCAACACTGAAAGCTCTAGCTGGTTTTCACTGTCCCTTGGAACTGCATTCGCTGCCACACAGACATTCGCGCTCTGCTAAAGCATTGCTTCCTAATGGGGCAACACTCTGTATCTCTCTGTGGCAGAGCCCGGCTGCCAAATTGGAAACGTCCAGAGATTGCGCCCACAGGAAAGCTGCCAGCACTGAAAGCTCTAGCTGGTTTTCACTGTCCCTTGGAGCTGCATTCGCTGCCACACAGACATTCGCGCTCTGCTAAAGCATTGCTTCGTAATGGGGCAACACTCTGTATCTCTCTCTGGCAGAGCCCGGCTGCCAAATTGGAAACGTCCAGAGATTGCGCCCACAGGAAAGCTGCCAGCACTGAAAGCTCTAGCTGGTTTTCACTGTCCCTTGGAACTGCATTCGCTGCCACACAGACATTCGCGCTCTGCTAAAGCATTGCTTCCTAATGGGGCAACACTCTGTATCTCTCTCTGGCAGAGCCCGGCTGCCAAATTGGAAACGTCCAGAGATTTCGCCCACAGGAAAGCTGCCAGCACTGAAAGCTCTAGCTGGTTTTCACTGTCCCTTGGAGCTGCATTCGCTGCCACACAGACATTCGCGCTCTGCTAAAGCATTGCTTCGTAATGGGGCAACACTCTGTATCTCTCTCTGGCAGAGCCCGGCTGCCAAATTGGAAACGTCCAGAGATTGCGCCCACAGGAAAGCTGCCAGCACTGAAAACTGTAGCTGGTTTTCACTGTCCCTTGGAACTGCATTCGCTGCCACACAGACATTCGCGCTCTGCTAAAGCATTGCTTCCTAATGGGGCAACACTCTGTATCTCTCACTGGCAGAGCCCGGCTGCCAAATTGTAAAGGTCCAGAGATTGCGCCCACAGGAAAGCTGCCAGCACTGAAAGCTCTAGCTGGTTTTCACTGTCCCTTGGAACTGCATTCGCTGCCACACAGACATTCGCGCTCTGCTAAAGCATTGCTTCCTAATGGGGCAACACTCTGTATCTCTCTCTGGCAGAGCCCGGCTGCCAAATTGGAAACGTCCAGAGATTGCGCCCACAGGAAAGCTGCCAGCACTGAAAGCTCTAGCTGGTTTTCACTGTCCCTTGGAACTGCATTCGCTGCCACACAGACATTCGCGCTCTGCTAAATCATTGCTTCGTAATGGGGCAACATTCTGTATCTCTCTCTGGCAGAGCCCGGCTGCCAAATTGGAAACGTCCAGAGATTGCGCCCACAGGAAAGCTGCCAGCACTGAAAGCTCTAGCTGGTTTTCACTGTCCCTTGGAACTGCATTCGCTGCCACACAGACATTCGCGCTCTGCTAAAGCATTGCTTCGTAATGGGGCAACACTCTGTATCTCTCTCTGGCAGAGCCCGGCTGCCAAATTGGAAACGTCCAGAGATTGCGCCCACAGGAAAGCTGCCAGCACTGAAAGCTCTAGCTGGTTTTCACTGTCCCTTGGAACTGCATTCGCTGCCACACAGACATTCGCGCTCTGCTAAAGCATTGCTTCCTAATGGGGCAACACTCTGTATGTCTCTCTGGCAGAGCCCGGCTGCCAAATTGGAAACGTCCAGAGATTGCGCCCACAGGAAAGCTGCCAGCACTGAAAGCTCTAGCTGGTTTTCACTGTCCCTTGGAACTGCATTCGCTGCCACACAGACATTCGCGCTCTGCTAAAGCATTGCTTCCTAAAGGGGCAACACTCTGTCTCTCTCTCTGGCAGAGCCCGGCTTCCAAATTGGAAACGTCCAGACATTGCGCCCACAGGAAAGCTGCCAGCACTGAAAGCTCTAGCTGGTTTTCACTGTCCCTTGGAACTGCATTCGCTGCCACACAGACATTCGCGCTCTGCTAAAGCATTGCTTCCTAATGGGGCAACACTCTGTACCTCTCTCTGGCAGAGCCCAGCTGCCAAATTGGAAACGTCCAGAGATTGCGCCCACAGGAAAGCTGCCAGCACTGAAAGCTCTAGCTGGTTTTCACTGTCCCTTGGAACTGCATTCGCTGCCACACAGACATTCGCGCTCTGCTAAAGCATTGCTTCGTAATGGGGCAACATTCTGTATCTCTCTCTGGCAGAGCCCGGCTGCCAAATTGGAAACGTCCAGAGATTGCGCCCACAGGAAAGCTGCCAGCACTGAAAGCTCTAGCTGGTTTTCACTGTCCCTTGGAACTGCATTCGCTGCCACATAGACATTCGCGCTCTGCTAAAGCATTGCTTCCTAATGGGGCAACACTCTGTATCTCTCTCTGGCAGAGCCCGGCTGCCAAATTGGAAACGTCCAGAGATTGCGCCCACAGGAAAGCTGCCAGCACTGAAAGCTCTAGCTGGTTTTCACTGTCCCTTGGAACTGCATTCGCTGCCACACAGACATTCGCGCTCTGCTAAAGCTTAACTTGGTAATTGGGCAACAGTCTGTCTCTCTCTCTGGCAGAGCCCGGCTGCCAAATTGGAAACGTCCAGAGATTGCGCCCACAGGAAAGCTGCCAGCACTGAAAGCTCTAGCTGGTTTTCACTGTCCCTTGGAACTGCATTCGCTGCCACACAGACATTCGCGCTCTGCTAAAGCATTGCTTCGTAATGGGGCAACACTCTGTCTCTCTCTCTGGCAGAGCCCGGCTGCCAAATTGGAAACGTCCAGAGATTGCGCCCACAGGAAAGCTGCCAGCACTGAAAGCTCTAGCTGGTTTTCACTGTCCCTTGGAACTGCATTCGCTGCCACACAGACATTCGCGCTCTGCTAAAGCATTGCTTCGTAATGGGGCAACATTCTGTATCTCTCTCTGGCAGAGCCCGGCTGCCAAATTGGAAACGTCCAGAGATTGCACCCACAGGAAAGCTGCCAGCACTGAAAGCTCTAGCTGGTTTTCACTGTCCCTTGGAACTGCATTCGCTGCCACACAGATATTCGCGCTCTGCTAAAGCATTGCTTCCTAATGGGGCAACACTCTGTATCTCTCTCTGGCAGAGCCCGGCTGCCAAATTGGAAACGTCCAGAGATTGCGCCCACAGGAAAGCTGCCAGCACTGAAAGCTCTAGCTGGTTTTCACTGTCCCTTGGAACTGCATTCGCTGCCACACAGACATTCGCGCTCTGCTAAAGCTTAACTTGGTAATTGGGCAATATTCTGTATCTCTCTCTGGCAGAGCCCGGCTGCCAAATTGGAAACGTCCAGAGATTGCGCCCACAGGAAAGCTGCCAACACTGAAAGCTCTAGCTGGTTTTCACTGTCCCTTGGAACTGCATTCGCTGCCACACAGACATTCGCGCTCTGCTAAAGCATTGCTTCCTAATGGGGCAACACTCTGTATCTCTCTGTGGCAGAGCCCGGCTGCCAAATTGGAAACGTCCAGAGATTGCGCCCACAGGAAAGCTGCCAGCACTGAAAGCTCTAGCTGGTTTTCACTGTCCCTTGGAGCTGCATTCGCTGCCACACAGACATTCGCGCTCTGCTAAAGCATTGCTTCGTAATGGGGCAACACTCTGTATCTCTCTCTGGCAGAGCCCGGCTGCCAAATTGGAAACGTCCAGAGATTGCGCCCACAGGAAAGCTGCCAGCACTGAAAGCTCTAGCTGGTTTTCACTGTCCCTTGGAACTGCATTCGCTGCCACACAGACATTCGCGCTCTGCTAAAGCATTGCTTCCTAATGGGGCAACACTCTGTATCTCTCTCTGGCAGAGCCCGGCTGCCAAATTGGAAACGTCCAGAGATTTCGCCCACAGGAAAGCTGCCAGCACTGAAAGCTCTAGCTGGTTTTCACTGTCCCTTGGAGCTGCATTCGCTGCCACACAGACATTCGCGCTCTGCTAAAGCATTGCTTCGTAATGGGGCAACACTCTGTATCTCTCTCTGGCAGAGCCCGGCTGCCAAATTGGAAACGTCCAGAGATTGCGCCCACAGGAAAGCTGCCAGCACTGAAAACTGTAGCTGGTTTTCACTGTCCCTTGGAACTGCATTCGCTGCCACACAGACATTCGCGCTCTGCTAAAGCATTGCTTCGTAATGGGGCAACACTCTGTCTCTCTCTCTGGCAGAGCCCGGCTGCCAAATTGGAAACGTCCAGAGATTGCGCCCACAGGAAAGCTGCCAGCACTGAAAGCTCTAGCTGGTTTTCACTGTCCCTTGGAACTGCATTCGCTGCCACACAGACATTCGCGCTCTGCTAAAGCATTGCTTCCTAATGGGGCAACACTCTGTATCTCTCACTGGCAGAGCCCGGCTGCCAAATTGTAAAGGTCCAGAGATTGCGCCCACAGGAAAGCTGCCAGCACTGAAAGCTCTAGCTGGTTTTCACTGTCCCTTGGAACTGCATTCGCTGCCACACAGACATTCGCGCTCTGCTAAAGCATTGCTTCCTAATGGGGCAACACTCTGTATCTCTCTCTGGCAGAGCCCGGCTGCCAAATTGGAAACGTCCAGAGATTGCGCCCACAGGAAAGCTGCCAGCACTGAAAGCTCTAGCTGGTTTTCACTGTCCCTTGGAACTGCATTCGCTGCCACACAGACATTCGCGCTCTGCTAAATCATTGCTTCGTAATGGGGCAACATTCTGTATCTCTCTCTGGCAGAGCCCGGCTGCCAAATTGGAAACGTCCAGAGATTGCGCCCACAGGAAAGCTGCCAGCACTGAAAGCTCTAGCTGGTTTTCACTGTCCCTTGGAACTGCATTCGCTGCCACACAGACATTCGCGCTCTGCTAAAGCATTGCTTCGTAATGGGGCAACACTCTGTATCTCTCTCTGGCAGAGCCCGGCTGCCAAATTGGAAACGTCCAGAGATTGCGCCCACAGGAAAGCTGCCAGCACTGAAAGCTCTAGCTGGTTTTCACTGTCCCTTGGAACTGCATTCGCTGCCACACAGACATTCGCGCTCTGCTAAAGCATTGCTTCCTAATGGGGCAACACTCTGTATGTCTCTCTGGCAGAGCCCGGCTGCCAAATTGGAAACGTCCAGAGATTGCGCCCACAGGAAAGCTGCCAGCACTGAAAGCTCTAGCTGGTTTTCACTGTCCCTTGGAACTGCATTCGCTGCCACACAGACATTCGCGCTCTGCTAAAGCATTGCTTCCTAAAGGGGCAACACTCTGTCTCTCTCTCTGGCAGAGCCCGGCTTCCAAATTGGAAACGTCCAGACATTGCGCCCACAGGAAAGCTGCCAGCACTGAAAGCTCTAGCTGGTTTTCACTGTCCCTTGGAACTGCATTCGCTGCCACACAGACATTCGCGCTCTGCTAAAGCATTGCTTCCTAATGGGGCAACACTCTGTACCTCTCTCTGGCAGAGCCCAGCTGCCAAATTGGAAACGTCCAGAGATTGCGCCCACAGGAAAGCTGCCAGCACTGAAAGCTCTAGCTGGTTTTCACTGTCCCTTGGAACTGCATTCGCTGCCACACAGACATTCGCGCTCTGCTAAAGCATTGCTTCGTAATGGGGCAACATTCTGTATCTCTCTCTGGCAGAGCCCGGCTGCCAAATTGGAAACGTCCAGAGATTGCGCCCACAGGAAAGCTGCCAGCACTGAAAGCTCTAGGTGGTTTTCACTGTCCCTTGGAGCTGCATTCGCTGCCACACAGACATTCGCGCTCTGCTAAAGCATTGCTTCGTAATGGGGCAACACTCTGTATCTCTCTCTGGCAGAGCCCGGCTGCCAAATTGGAAACGTCCAGAGATTGCGCCCACAGGAAAGCTGCCAGCACTGAAAGCTCTAGCTGGTTTTCACTGTCCCTTGGAACTGCATTCGCTGCCACATAGACATTCGCGCTCTGCTAAAGCATTGCTTCCTAATGGGGCAACACTCTGTATCTCTCTCTGGCAGAGCCCGGCTGCCAAATTGGAAACGTCCAGAGATTGCGCCCACAGGAAAGCTGCCAGCACTGAAAGCTCTAGCTGGTTTTCACTGTCCCTTGGAACTGCATTCGCTGCCACACAGACATTCGCGCTCTGCTAAAGCTTAACTTGGTAATTGGGCAACAGTCTGTCTCTCTCTCTGGCAGAGCCCGGCTGCCAAATTGGAAACGTCCAGAGATTGCGCCCACAGGAAAGCTGCCAGCACTGAAAGCTCTAGCTGGTTTTCACTGTCCCTTGGAACTGCATTCGCTGCCACACAGACATTCGCGCTCTGCTAAAGCATTGCTTCGTAATGGGGCAACACTCTGTATCTCTCTGTGGCAGAGCCCGGCTGCCAAATTGGAAACGTCCAGACATTGCGCCCACAGGAAAGCTGCCAGCACTGAAAGCTCTAGCTGGTTTTCACTGTCCCTTGGAACTGCATTCGCTGCCACACAGACATTCGCGCTCTGCTAAAGCATTGCTTCGTAATGGGGCAACACTCTGTATCTCTCTGTGGCAGAGCCCGGCTGCCAAATTGGAAAAATCCAGACATTGCGCCCACAGGAAAGCTGCCAGCACTGAAAGCTCTAGCTGGTTTTCACTGTCCCTTGGAACTGCATTCGCTGCCACACAGACATTCGCGCTCTGCTAAAGCATTGCTTCCTAATGGGGCAACACTCTGTATCTCTCTCTGGCAGAGCCCGGCTGCCAAATTGGAAACGTCCAGAGATTGCGCCCACAGGAAAGCTGCCAGCACTGAAAGCTCTAGCTGGTTTTCACTGTCCCTTGGAGCTGCATTCGCTGCCACACAGACATTCGCGCTCTGCTAAAGCATTGCTTCGTAATGGGGCAACACTCTGTATCTCTCTCTGGCAGAGCCCGGCTGCCAAATTGGAAACGTCCAGACATTGCGCCCACAGGAAAGCTGCCAGCACTGAAAGCTCTAGCTGGTTTTCACTGTCCCTTGGAACTGCATTCGCTGCCACACAGACATTCGCGCTCTGCTAAAGCATTGCTTCGTAATGGGGCAACACTCTGTATCTCTCTCTGGCAGAGCCGGGCTGCCAAATTGTAAACGTCCAGACATTGCGCCCACAGGAAAGCTGCCAGCACTGAAAACTGTAGCTGGTTTTCACTGTCCCTTGGAACTGCATTCGCTGCCACACAGACATTCGCGCTCTGCTAAAGCATTGCTTCGTAATGGGGCAACATTCTGTATCTCTCTCTGGCAGAGCCTGGCTGACAAATTGGAAACGTCCAGAGATTGCACCCACAGGAAAGCTGCCAGCACTGAAAGCTCTAGCTGGTTTTCACTGTCCCTTGGAACTGCATTCGCTGCCACACAGACATTCGCGCTCTGCTAAAGCATTGCTTCGTAATGGGGCAACATTCTGTATCTCTCTCTGGCAGAGCCCGGCTGCCAAATTGGAAACGTCCAGAGATTGCGCCCACAGGAAAGCTGCCAGCACTGAAAGCTCTAGCTGGTTTTCACTGTCCCTTGGAACTGCATTCGCTGCCACACAGACATTCGCGCTCTGCTAAAGCATTGCTTCCTAACGGGGCAACACTCTGTCTCTCTCTCTGGCAGAGCCCGGCTGCCAAATTGGAAACGTCCAGAGATTGCGCCCACAGGAAAGCTGCCAGCACTGAAAGCTCTAGCTGGTTTTCACTGTCCCTTGGAACTGCATTCGCTGCCACACAGACATTCGCGCTCTGCTAAAGCATTGCTTCCTAATGGGGCAACACTCTGTATCTCTCTCTGGCAGAGCCCGGCTGCCAAATTGGAAACGTCCAGAGATTGCGCCCACAGGAAAGCTGCCAGCACTGAAAGCTCTAGCTGGTTTTCACTGTCCCTTGGAACTGCATTCGCTGCCACACAGACATTCGCGCTCTGCTAAAGCATTGCTTCCTAAAGGGGCAACACTCTGTCTCTCTCTCTGGCAGAGCCCGGCTTCCAAATTGGAAACGTCCAGACATTGCGCCCACAGGAAAGCTGCCAGCACTGAAAGCTCTAGCTGGTTTTCACTGTCCCTTGGAACTGCATTCGCTGCCACACAGACATTCGCGCTCTGCTAAAGCATTGCTTCGTAATGGGGCAACATTCTGTATCTCTCTCTGGCAGAGCCCGGCTGCCAAATTGGAAACGTCCAGAGATTGCGCCCACAGGAAAGCTGCCAGCACTGAAAGCTCTAGGTGGTTTTCACTGTCCCTTGGAGCTGCATTCGCTGCCACACAGACATTCGCGCTCTGCTAAAGCATTGCTTCGTAATGGGGCAACACTCTGTATCTCTCTCTGGCAGAGCCCGGCTGCCAAATTGGAAACGTCCAGAGATTGCGCCCACAGGAAAGCTGCCAGCACTGAAAGCTCTAGCTGGTTTTCACTGTCCCTTGGAACTGCATTCGCTGCCACACAGACATTCGCGCTCTGCTAAAGCATTGCTTCGTAATGGGGCAACACTCTGTATCTCTCTCTGGCAGAGCCCGGCTGCCAAATTGGAAACGTCCAGAGATTGCGCCCACAGGAAAGCTGCCAGCACTGAAAGCTCTAGCTGGTTTTCACTGTCCCTTGGAACTGCATTCGCTGCCACACAGACATTCGCGCTCTGCTAAAGCATTGCTTCCTAATGGGGCAACACTCTGTATCTCTCTCTGGCACAGCCTGGCTGCCAAATTGGAAACGTCCAGAGATTGCACCCACAGGAAAGCTGCCAGCACTGAAAGCTCTAGCTGGTTTTCACTGTCCCTTGGAACTGCATTCGCTGCCACACAGACATTCGCGCTCTGCTAAAGCATTGCTTCCTAATGGGGCAACACTCTGTCTCTCTCTCTGGCACAGCCCGGCTGCCAAATTGGAAACGTCCAGAGATTGCGCCCACAGGAAAGCTGCCAGCACTGAAAGCTCTAACTGGTTTTCACTGTCCCTTGGAACTGCATTCGCTGCCACACAGACATTCGCGCTCTGCTAAAGCATTGCTTCCTAATGGGGCAACACTCTGTATCTCTCTCTGGCAGAGCCCGGCTGCCAAATTGGAAACGTCCAGAGATTGCGCCCACAGGAAAGCTGCCAGCACTGAAAGCTCTAGCTGGTTTTCACTGTCCCTTGGAACTGCATTCGCTGCCACACAGACATTCGCGCTCTGCTAAAGCATTGCTTCCTAATGGGGCAACACTCTGTATCTCTCTCTGGCAGAGCCCGGCTGCCAAATTGGAAACGTCCAGAGATTGCGCCCACAGGAAAGCTGCCAGCACTGAAAGCTCTAGCTGGTTTTCACTGTCCCTTGGAACTGCATTCGCTGCCACACAGACATTCGCGCTCTGCTAAAGCATTGCTTCCTAATGGGGCAACACTCTGTCTCTCTCTCTGGCAGAGCCCGGCTGCCAAATTGGAAACGTCCAGACATTGCGCCCACAGGAAAGCTGCCAGCACTGAAAGCTCTAGCTGGTTTTCACTGTCCCTTGGAACTGCATTCGCTGCCACACAGACATTCGCGCTCTGCTAAAGCATTGCTTCGTAATGGGGCAACACTCTGTATCTCTCTGTGGCAGAGCCCGGCTGCCAAATTGGAAACGTCCAGAGATTGTGCCCACAGGAAAGCTGCCAGCACTGAAAGCTCTAGCTGGTTTTCACTGTCCCTTGGAACTGCATTCGCTGCCACACAGACATTCGCGCTCTGCTAAAGCATTGCTTCGTAATGGGGCAACACTCTGTATCTCTCTCTGGCACAGCCCGGCTGCCAAATTGGAAACGTCCAGAGATTGCACCCACAGGAAAGCTGCCAGCACTGAAAGCTCTAGCTGGTTTTCACTGTCCCTTGGAACTGCATTCGCTGCCACACAGACATTCGCGCTCTGCTAAAGCATTGCTTCCTAATGGGGCAACACTCTGTCTCTCTCTCTGGCACAGCCCGGCTGCCAAATTGGAAACGTCCAGAGATTGCGCCCACAGGAAAGCTGCCAGCACTGAAAGCTCTAACTGGTTTTCACTGTCCCTTGGAACTGCATTCGCTGCCACACAGACATTCGCGCTCTGCTAAAGCATTGCTTCCTAATGGGGCAACACTCTGTATCTCTCTCTGGCAGAGCCCGGCTGCCAAATTGGAAACGTCCAGAGATTGCGCCCACAGGAAAGCTGCCAGCACTGAAAGCTCTAGCTGGTTTTCACTGTCCCTTGGAACTGCATTCGCTGCCACACAGACATTCGCGCTCTGCTAAAGCATTGCTTCCTAATGGGGCAACACTCTGTATCTCTCTCTGGCAGAGCCCGGCTGCCAAATTGGAAACGTCCAGAGATTGCGCCCACAGGAAAGCTGCCAGCACTGAAAGCTCTAGCTGGTTTTCACTGTCCCTTGGAACTGCATTCGCTGCCACACAGACATTCGCGCTCTGCTAAAGCATTACTTCCTAATGGGGCAACACTCTGTATCTCTCTCTGGCAGAGCCCGGCTGCCAAATTGGAAACGTCCAGACATTGCGCCCACAGGAAAGCTGCCAGCACTGAAAGCTGTAGCTGGTTTTCACTGTCCCTTGGAACTGCATTCGCTGCCACACAGACATTCGCGCTCTGCTAAAGCATTGCTTCGTAATGGGGCAACACTCTGTATCTCTCTCTGGCAGAGCCCGGCTGCCAAATTGGAAACGTCCAGAGATTGCGCCCACAGGAAAGCTGCCAGCACTGAAAGCTCTAGCTGGTTTTCACTGTCCCTTGGAACTGCATTCGCTGCCACACAGACATTCGCGCTCTGCTAAAGCATTGCTTCGTAATGGGGCAATATTCTGTATTTCTCTCTGGCACAGCCCGGCTGCCAAATTGGAAACGTCCAGAGATTGCGCCCACAGGAAAGCTGCCAGCACTGAAAGCTCTAGCTGGTTTTCACTGTCCCTTGGAGCTGCATTCGCTGCCACACAGACATTCGCGCTCTGCTAAAGCATTGCTTCGTAATGGGGCAACACTCTGTATCTCTCCCTGGCAGAGCCCGGCTGCCAAATTGGAAACGTCCAGACATTGCGCCCACAGGAAAGCTGCCAGCACTGAAAGCTCTAGCTGGTTTTCACTGTCCCTTGGAACTGCATTCGCTGCCACACAGACATTCGCGCTCTGCTAAAGCATTGCTTCGTAATGCGGCAACACTCTGTATCTCTCCCTGGCAGAGCCCGGCTGCCAAATTGGAAACGTCCAGACATTGCGCCCACAGGAAAGCTGCCAGCACTGAAAGCTCTAGCTGGTTTTCACTGTCCCTTGGAACTGCATTCGCTGCCACACAGACATTCGCGCTCTGCTAAAGCATTGCTTCCTAATGGGGCAACACTCTGTATCTCTCTCTGGCAGAGCCTGGCTGCCAAATTGGAAACGTCCAGAGATTGCACCCACAGGAAAGCTGCCAGCACTGAAAGCTCTAGCTGGTTTTCACTGTCCCTTGGAACTGCATTCGCTGCCACACAGACATTCGCGCTCTGCTAAAGCATTGCTTCCTAATGGGGCAACACTCTGTCTCTCTCTCTGGCACAGCCCGGCTGCCAAATTGGAAACGTCCAGAGATTGCGCCCACAGGAAAGCTGCCAGCACTGAAAGCTCTAGCTGGTTTTCACTGTCCCTTGGAGCTGCATTCGCTGCCACACAGACATTCGCGCTCTGCTAAAGCATTGCTTCGTAATGGGGCAACATTCTGTATCTCTCTCTGGCAGAGCCCGGCTGCCAAATTGGAAACGTCCAGAGATTGCGCCCACAGGAAAGCTGCCAGCACTGAAAGCTCTAGCTGGTTTTCACTGTCCCTTGGAGCTGCATTCGCTGCCACACAGACATTCGCGCTCTGCTAAAGCATTGCTTCGTAATGGGGCAACACTCTGTATCTCTCTCTGGCAGAGCCCGGCTGCCAAATTGGAAACGTCCAGAGATTGCGCCCACAGGAAAGCTGCCAGCACTGAAAGCTCTAGCTGGTTTTCACTGTCCCTTGGAACTGCATTCGCTGCCACACAGACATTCGCGCTCTGCTAAAGCATTGCTTCCTAATGGGGCAACACTCTGTATCTCTCTCTGGCAGAGCCCGGCTGCCAAATTGGAAACGTCCAGAGATTGCGCCCACAGGAAAGCTGCCAGCACTGAAAGCTCTAGCTGGTTTTCACTGTCCCTTGGAACTGCATTCGCTGCCACACAGACATTCGCGCTCTGCTAAAGCATTGCTTCGTAATGGGGCAACATTCTGTATCTCTCTCTGGCAGAGCCCGGCTGCCAAATTGGAAACGTCCAGAGATTGCGCCCACAGGAAAGCTGCCAGCACTGAAAGCTCTAGCTGGTTTTCACTGTCCCTTGGAACTGCATTCGCTGCCACACAGACATTCGCGCTCTGCTAAAGCATTGCTTCGTAATGGGGCAACACTCTGTATCTCTCTCTGGCAGAGCCCGGCTGCCAAATTGGAAACGTCCAGAGATTGCGCCCACAGGAAAGCTGCCAGCACTGAAAGCTCTAGCTGGTTTTCACTGTCCCTTGGAACTGCATTCGCTGCCACACAGACATTCGCGCTCTGCTAAAGCATTGCTTCGTAATGGGGCAACATTCTGTATCTCTCTCTGGCAGAGCCCGGCTGCCAAATTGGAAACGTCCAGAGATTGCGCCCACAGGAAAGCTGCCAGCACTGAAAGCTCTAGCTGGTTTTCACTGTCCCTTGGAACTGCATTCGCTGCCACACAGACATTCGCGCTCTGCTAAAGCATTGCTTCCTAATGGGGCAACATTCTGTATCTCTCTCTGGCAGAGCCCGGCTGCCAAATTGGAAACGTCCAGACATTGCGCCCACAGGAAAGCTGCCAGCACTGAAAGCTCTAGCTGGTTTTCACTGTCCCTTGGAACTGCATTCGCTGCCACACAGACATTCGCGCTCTGCTAAAGCATTGCTTCGTAATGGGGCAACACTCTGTATCTCTCTCTGGCAGAGCCCGGCTGCCAAATTGGAAACGTCCAGAGATTGCGCCCACAGGAAAGCTGCCAGCACTGAAAGCTCTAGCTGGTTTTCACTGTCCCTTGGAACTGCATTCGCTGCCACACAGACATTCGCACTCTGCTAAAGCATTGCTTCGTAAAGGGGCAACATTCTGTATCTCTCTCTGGCAGAGCCCGGCTGCCAAATTGGAAACGTCCAGAGATTGCACCCACAGGAAAGCTGCCAGCACTGAAAGCTCTAGCTGGTTTTCACTGTCCCTTGGAACTGCATTCGCTGCCACACAGACATTCGCGCTCTGCTAAAGCATTGCTTCCTAAAGGGGCAACACTCTGTCTCTCTCTCTGGCAGAGCCCGGCTGCCAAATTGGAAACGTCCAGAGATTGCGCCCACAGGAAAGCTGCCAGCACTGAAAGCTCTAGCTGGTTTTCACTGTCCCTTGGAACTGCATTCGCTGCCACACAGACATTCGCGCTCTGCTAAAGCTTAACTTGGTAATTGGGCAACATTCTGTATCTCTCTCTGGCAGAGCCCGGCTGCCAAATTGGAAACGTCCAGAGATTGCACCCACAGGAAAGCTGCCAGCACTGAAAGCTCTAGCTGGTTTTCACTGTCCCTTGGAACTGCATTCGCTGCCACACAGACATTCGCGCTCTGCTAAAGCATTGCTTCCTAATGGGGCAACATTCTGTATCTCTCTCTGGCAGAGCCCGGCTGCCAAATTGGAAACGTCCAGAGATTGCACCCACAGGAAAGCTGCCAGCACTGAAAGCTCTAGCTGGTTTTCACTGTCCCTTGGAACTGCATTCGCTGCCACACAGATATTCGCGCTCTGCTAAAGCATTGCTTCCTAATGGGGCAACACTCTGTATCTCTCTCTGGCAGAGCCCGGCTGCCAAATTGGAAACGTCCAGAGATTGCGCCCACAGGAAAGCTGCCAGCACTGAAAGCTCTAGCTGGTTTTCACTGTCCCTTGGAACTGCATTCGCTGCCACACAGACATTCGCGCTCTGCTAAAGCTTAACTTGGTAATTGGGCAATATTCTGTATCTCTCTCTGGCAGAGCCCGGCTGCCAAATTGGAAACGTCCAGAGATTGCGCCCACAGGAAAGCTGCCAGCACTGAAAGCTCTAGCTGGTTTTCACTGTCCCTTGGAACTGCATTCGCTGCCACACAGACATTCGCGCTCTGCTAAAGCATTGCTTCCTAATGGGGCAACACTCTGTATCTCTCTCTGGCAGAGCCCAGCTGCCAAATTGGAAACGTCCAGAGATTGCGCCCACAGGAAAGCTGCCAGCACTGAAAACTGTAGCTGGTTTTCACTGTCCCTTGGAACTGCATTCGCTGCCACACAGACATTCGCGCTCTGCTAAAGCATTGCTTCCTAATGGGGCAACACTCTGTATCTCTCTCTGGCAGAGCCCGGCTGCCAAATTGGAAACGTCCAGAGATTGCGCCCACAGGAAAGCTGCCAGCACTGAAAGCTCTAGCTGGTTTTCACTGTCCCTTGGAACTGCATTCGCTGCCACACAGACATTCGCGCTCTGCTAAAGCTTAACTTGGTAATTGGGCAACATTCTGTATCTCTCTCTGGCAGAGCCCGGCTGCCAAATTGGAAACGTCCAGAGATTGCGCCCACAGGAAAGCTGCCAGCACTGAAAGCTCTAGCTGGTTTTCACTGTCCCTTGGAACTGCATTCGCTGCCACACAGACATTCGCGCTCTGCTAAAGCATTGCTTCGTAATGGGGCAACACTCTGTATCTCTCTCTGGCAGAGCCCGGCTGCCAAATTGGAAACGTCCAGAGATTGCGCCCACAGGAAAGCTGCCAGCACTGAAAGCTCTAGCTGGTTTTCACTGTCCCTTGGAACTGCATTCGCTGCCACACAGACATTCGCGCTCTGCTAAAGCATTGCTTCGTAATGGGGCAACATTCTGTATCTCTCTCTGGCAGAGCCCGGCTGCCAAATTGGAAACGTCCAGAGATTGCGCCCACAGGAAAGCTGCCAGCACTGAAAGCTCTAGCTGGTTTTCACTGTCCCTTGGAACTGCATTCGCTGCCACACAGACATTCGCGCTCTGCTAAAGCATTGCTTCCTAATGGGGCAACATTCTGTATCTCTCTCTGGCAGAGCCCGGCTGCCAAATTGGAAACGTCCAGACATTGCGCCCACAGGAAAGCTGCCAGCACTGAAAGCTCTAGCTGGTTTTCACTGTCCCTTGGAACTGCATTCGCTGCCACACAGACATTCGCGCTCTGCTAAAGCATTGCTTCGTAATGGGGCAACACTCTGTATCTCTCTCTGGCAGAGCCCGGCTGCCAAATTGGAAACGTCCAGAGATTGCGCCCACAGGAAAGCTGCCAGCACTGAAAGCTCTAGCTGGTTTTCACTGTCCCTTGGAACTGCATTCGCTGCCACACAGACATTCGCACTCTGCTAAAGCATTGCTTCGTAAAGGGGCAACATTCTGTATCTCTCTCTGGCAGAGCCCGGCTGCCAAATTGGAAACGTCCAGAGATTGCACCCACAGGAAAGCTGCCAGCACTGAAAGCTCTAGCTGGTTTTCACTGTCCCTTGGAACTGCATTCGCTGCCACACAGACATTCGCGCTCTGCTAAAGCATTGCTTCCTAAAGGGGCAACACTCTGTCTCTCTCTCTGGCAGAGCCCGGCTGCCAAATTGGAAACGTCCAGAGATTGCGCCCACAGGAAAGCTGCCAGCACTGAAAGCTCTAGCTGGTTTTCACTGTCCCTTGGAACTGCATTCGCTGCCACACAGACATTCGCGCTCTGCTAAAGCTTAACTTGGTAATTGGGCAACATTCTGTATCTCTCTCTGGCAGAGCCCGGCTGCCAAATTGGAAACGTCCAGAGATTGCACCCACAGGAAAGCTGCCAGCACTGAAAGCTCTAGCTGGTTTTCACTGTCCCTTGGAACTGCATTCGCTGCCACACAGACATTCGCGCTCTGCTAAAGCATTGCTTCCTAATGGGGCAACATTCTGTATCTCTCTCTGGCAGAGCCCGGCTGCCAAATTGGAAACGTCCAGAGATTGCACCCACAGGAAAGCTGCCAGCACTGAAAGCTCTAGCTGGTTTTCACTGTCCCTTGGAACTGCATTCGCTGCCACACAGATATTCGCGCTCTGCTAAAGCATTGCTTCCTAATGGGGCAACACTCTGTATCTCTCTCTGGCAGAGCCCGGCTGCCAAATTGGAAACGTCCAGAGATTGCGCCCACAGGAAAGCTGCCAGCACTGAAAGCTCTAGCTGGTTTTCACTGTCCCTTGGAACTGCATTCGCTGCCACACAGACATTCGCGCTCTGCTAAAGCTTAACTTGGTAATTGGGCAATATTCTGTATCTCTCTCTGGCAGAGCCCGGCTGCCAAATTGGAAACGTCCAGAGATTGCGCCCACAGGAAAGCTGCCAGCACTGAAAGCTCTAGCTGGTTTTCACTGTCCCTTGGAACTGCATTCGCTGCCACACAGACATTCGCGCTCTGCTAAAGCATTGCTTCCTAATGGGGCAACACTCTGTATCTCTCTCTGGCAGAGCCCAGCTGCCAAATTGGAAACGTCCAGAGATTGCGCCCACAGGAAAGCTGCCAGCACTGAAAACTGTAGCTGGTTTTCACTGTCCCTTGGAACTGCATTCGCTGCCACACAGACATTCGCGCTCTGCTAAAGCATTGCTTCCTAATGGGGCAACACTCTGTATCTCTCTCTGGCAGAGCCCGGCTGCCAAATTGGAAACGTCCAGAGATTGCGCCCACAGGAAAGCTGCCAGCACTGAAAGCTCTAGCTGGTTTTCACTGTCCCTTGGAACTGCATTCGCTGCCACACAGACATTCGCGCTCTGCTAAAGCTTAACTTGGTAATTGGGCAACATTCTGTATCTCTCTCTGGCAGAGCCCGGCTGCCAAATTGGAAACGTCCAGAGATTGCGCCCACAGGAAAGCTGCCAGCACTGAAAGCTCTAGCTGGTTTTCACTGTCCCTTGGAACTGCATTCGCTGCCACACAGACATTCGCGCTCTGCTAAAGCATTGCTTCGTAATGGGGCAACACTCTGTATCTCTCTCTGGCAGAGCCCGGCTGCCAAATTGGAAACGTCCAGAGATTGCGCCCACAGGAAAGCTGCCAGCACTGAAAGCTCTAGCTGGTTTTCACTGTCCCTTGGAACTGCATTCGCTGCCACACAGACATTCGCGCTCTGCTAAAGCATTGCTTCGTAATGGGGCAACATTCTGTATCTCTCTCTGGCAGAGCCCGGCTGCCAAATTGGAAACGTCCAGAGATTGCACCCACAGGAAAGCTGCCAGCACTGAAAGCTCTAGCTGGTTTTCACTGTCCCTTGGAACTGCATTCGCTGCCACACAGATATTCGCGCTCTGCTAAAGCATTGCTACCTAATGGGGCAACACTCTGTATCTCTCTCTGGCAGAGCCCGGCTGCCAAATTGGAAACGTCCAGAGATTGCGCCCACAGGAAAGCTGCCAGCACTGAAAGCTCTAGCTGGTTTTCACTGTCCCTTGGAACTGCATTCGCTGCCACACAGACATTCGTGCTCTGCTAAAGCATTGCTTCCTAATGGGGCAACACTCTGTCTCTCTCTCTGGCAGAGCCCGGCTGCCAAATTGGAAACGTCCAGAGATTGCGCCCACAGGAAAGCTGCCAGCACTGAAAGCTCTAGCTGGTTTTCACTGTCCCTTGGAACTGCATTCGCTGCCACACAGACATTCGCGCTCTGCTAAAGCATTGCTTCGTAATGGGGCAACACTCTGTATCTCTCTCTGGCAGAGCCCGGCTGCCAAATTGGAAACGTCCAGAGATTGCGCCCACAGGAAAGCTGCCAGCACTGAAAGCTCTAGCTGGTTTTCACTGTCCCTTGGAACTGCATTCGCTGCCACACAGATATTTGCGCTCTGCTAAAGCATTGCTTCGTAATAGGGCAACACTCTGTATCTCTCTCTGGCAGAGCCCGGCTGCCAAATTGGAAACGTCCAGAGATTGCGCCCACAGGAAAGCTGCCAGCACTGAAAGCTCTAGCTGGTTTTCACTGTCCCTTGGAACTGCATTCGCTGCCACACAGACATTCGCGCTCTGCTAAAGCATTGCTTCGTAATGGGGCAACACTCTGTATCTCTCTCTGGCAGAGCCCGGCTGCCAAATTGGAAACGTCCAGACATTGCGCCCACAGGAAAGCTGCCAGCACTGAAAGCTCTAGCTGGTTTTCACTGTCCCTTGGAACTGCATTCGCTGCCACACAGACATTCGCGCTCTGCTAAAGCATTGCTTTCTAATGGGGCAACACTCTGTATCTCTCTCTGGCAGAGCCCGGCTGCCAAATTGGAAACGTCCAGAGATTGCGCCCACAGGAAAGCTGCCAGCACTGAAAGCTCTAGCTGGTTTTCACTGTCCCTTGGAACTGCATTTGCTGCCACACAGACATTCGCGCTCTGCTAAAGCTTAACTTGGTAATTGGGCAACATTCTGTATCTCTCTCTGGCAGAGCCCGGCTGCCAAATTGGAAACGTCCAGAGATTGCGCCCACAGGAAAGCTGCCAGCACTGAAAGCTCTAGCTGGTTTTCACTGTCCCTTGGAACTGCATTCGCTGCCACACAGACATTCGCGCTCTGCTAAAGCATTGCTTCCTAATGGGGCAACACTCTGTATCTCTCTCTGGCAGAGCCCGGCTGCCAAATTGGAAACGTCCAGAGATTGCGCCCACAGGAAAGCTGCCAGCACTGAAAGCTCTAGCTGGTTTTCACTGTCCCTTGGAACTGCATTCGCTGCCACACAGACATTCGCGCTCTGCTAAAGCATTGCTTCCTAATGGGGCAACACTCTGTATGTCTCTCTGGCAGAGCCCGGCTGCCAAATTGGAAACGTCCAGAGATTGCGCCCACAGGAAAGCTGCCAGCACTGAAAGCTCTAGCTGGTTTTCACTGTCCCTTGGAACTGCATTCGCTGCCACACAGACATTCGCGCTCTGCTAAAGCATTGCTTCGTAATGGGGCAACACTCTGTATCTCTCTCTGGCAGAGCCCGGCTGCCAAATTGGAAACGTCCAGAGATTGCGCCCACAGGAAAGCTGCCAGCACTGAAAGCTCTAGCTGGTTTTCACTGTCCCTTGGAACTGCATTCGCTGCCACACAGACATTCGCGCTCTGCTAAAGCATTGCTTCCTAATGGGGCAACACTCTGTATCTCTCTCTGGCAGAGCCCGGCTGCCAAATTGGAAACGTCCAGAGATTGCGCCCACAGGAAAGCTGCCAGCACTGAAAGCTCTAGCTGGTTTTCACTGTCCCTTGGAACTGCATTCGCTGCCACACAGACATTCGCGCTCTGCTAAAGCATTGCTTCCTAATGGGGCAACACTCTGTATCTCTCTCTGGCAGAGCCCGGCTGCCAAATTGGAAACGTCCAGAGATTGCGCCCACAGGAAAGCTGCCAGCACTGAAAGCTCTAGCTGGTTTTCACTGTCCCTTGGAACTGCATTCGCTGCCACACAGACATTCGCGCTCTGCTAAAGCATTGCTTCCTAATGGGGCAACACTCTGTATCTCTCTCTGGCAGAGCCCGGCTGCCAAATTGGAAACGTCCAGAGATTGCGCCCACAGGAAAGCTGCCAGCACTGAAAGCTCTAGCTGGTTTTCACTGTCCCTTGGAACTGCATTCGCTGCCACACAGACATTCGCGCTCTGCTAAAGCATTGCTTCCTAAAGGGGCAACACTCTGTCTCTCTCTCTGGCAGAGCCCGGCTGCCAAATTGGAAACGTCCAGAGATTGCGCCCACAGGAAAGCTGCCAGCACTGAAAGCTCTAGCTGGTTTTCACTGTCCCTTGGAACTGCATTCGCTGCCACACAGACATTCGCGCTCTGCTAAAGCTTAACTTGGTAATTGGGCAACATTCTGTATCTCTCTCTGGCAGAGCCCGGCTGCCAAATTGGAAACGTCCAGAGATTGCGCCCACAGGAAAGCTGCCAGCACTGAAAACTGTAGCTGGTTTTCACTGTCCCTTGGAACTGCATTCGCTGCCACACAGACATTCGCGCTCTGCTAAAGCATTGCTTCCTAATGGGGCAACACTCTGTATCTCTCTCTGGCAGAGCCCGGCTGCCAAATTGGAAACGTCCAGAGATTGCGCCCACAGGAAAGCTGCCAGCACTGAAAGCTCTAGCTGGTTTTCACTGTCCCTTGGAACTGCATTCGCTGCCACACAGACATTCGCGCTCTGCTAAAGCTTAACTTGGTAATTGGGCAACATTCTGTATCTCTCTCCGGCAGAGCCCGGCTGCCAAATTGGAAACGTCCAGAGATTGCGCCCACAGGAAAGCTGCCAGCAGTGAAAGCTCTAGCTGGTTTTCACTGTCCCTTGGAACTGCATTCGCTGCCACACAGACATTCGCGCTCTGCTAAAGCATTGCTTCGTAATGGGGCAACACTCTGTCTCTCTCTCTGGCAGAGCCCGGCTGCCAAATTGGAAACGTCCAGAGATTGCGCCCACAGGAAAGCTGCCAGCACTGAAAGCTCTAGCTGGTTTTCACTGTCCCTTGGAACTGCATTCGCTGCCACACAGACATTCGCGCTCTGCTAAAGCATTGCTTCGTAATGGGGCAACATTCTGTATCTCTCTCTGGCAGAGCCCGGCTGCCAAATTGGAAACGTCCAGAGATTGCACCCACAGGAAAGCTTCCAGCACTGAAAGCTCTAGCTGGTTTTCACTGTCCCTTGGAACTGCATTCGCTGCCACACAGATATTCGCGCTCTGCTAAAGCATTGCTTCCTAATGGGGCAACACTCTGTATCTCTCTCTGGCAGAGCCCGGCTGCCAAATTGGAAACGTCCAGAGATTGCGCCCACAGGAAAGCTGCCAGCACTGAAAGCTCTAGCTGGTTTTCACTGTCCCTTGGAACTGCATTCGCTGCCACACAGACATTCGCGCTCTGCTAAAGCTTAACTTGGTAATTGGGCAATATTCTGTATCTCTCTCTGGCAGAGCCCGGCTGCCAAATTGGAAACGTCCAGAGATTGCGCCCACAGGAAAGCTGCCAACACTGAAAGCTCTAGCTGGTTTTCACTGTCCCTTGGAACTGCATTCGCTGCCACACAGACATTCGCGCTCTGCTAAAGCATTGCTTCCTAATGGGGCAACACTCTGTCTCTCTCTCTGGCAGAGCCCGGCTGCCAAATTGGAAACGTCCAGAGATTGCGCCCACAGGAAAGCTGCCAGCACTGAAAGCTCTAGCTGGTTTTCACTGTCCCTTGGAGCTGCATTCGCTGCCACACAGACATTCGCGCTCTGCTAAAGCATTGCTTCGTAATGGGGCAACACTCTGTATCTCTCTCTGGCAGAGCCCGGCTGCCAAATTGGAAACGTCCAGAGATTGCGCCCACAGGAAAGCTGCCAGCACTGAAAGCTCTAGCTGGTTTTCACTGTCCCTTGGAACTGCATTCGCTGCCACACAGACATTCGCGCTCTGCTAAAGCATTGCTTCCTAATGGGGCAACACTCTGTATCTCTCTCTGGCAGAGCCCGGCTGCCAAATTGGAAACGTCCAGAGATTTCGC
The DNA here is from genome assembly GCF_035582795.1 of Mycteria americana. NCBI lineage: Eukaryota > Metazoa > Chordata > Aves > Ciconiiformes > Ciconiidae > Mycteria > Mycteria americana. The sequence continues at coordinate 1,261,929 of NW_027445635.1, forward strand.
CCACAGGAAAGCTGCCAGCACTGAAAGCTCTAGCTGGTTTTCACTGTCCCTTGGAGCTGCATTCGCTGCCACACAGACATTCGCGCTCTGCTAAAGCATTGCTTCGTAATGGGGCAACACTCTGTATCTCTCTCTGGCAGAGCCCGGCTGCCAAATTGGAAACGTCCAGAGATTGCGCCCACAGGAAAGCTGCCAGCACTGAAAACTGTAGCTGGTTTTCACTGTCCCTTGGAACTGCATTCGCTGCCACACAGACATTCGCGCTCTGCTAAAGCATTGCTTCCTAATGGGGCAACACTCTGTATCTCTCACTGGCAGAGCCCGGCTGCCAAATTGTAAAGGTCCAGAGATTGCGCCCACAGGAAAGCTGCCAGCACTGAAAGCTCTAGCTGGTTTTCACTGTCCCTTGGAACTGCATTCGCTGCCACACAGACATTCGCGCTCTGCTAAAGCATTGCTTCCTAATGGGGCAACACTCTGTATCTCTCTCTGGCAGAGCCCGGCTGCCAAATTGGAAACGTCCAGAGATTGCGCCCACAGGAAAGCTGCCAGCACTGAAAGCTCTAGCTGGTTTTCACTGTCCCTTGGAACTGCATTCGCTGCCACACAGACATTCGCGCTCTGCTAAATCATTGCTTCGTAATGGGGCAACATTCTGTATCTCTCTCTGGCAGAGCCCGGCTGCCAAATTGGAAACGTCCAGAGATTGCGCCCACAGGAAAGCTGCCAGCACTGAAAGCTCTAGCTGGTTTTCACTGTCCCTTGGAACTGCATTCGCTGCCACACAGACATTCGCGCTCTGCTAAAGCATTGCTTCGTAATGGGGCAACACTCTGTATCTCTCTCTGGCAGAGCCCGGCTGCCAAATTGGAAACGTCCAGAGATTGCGCCCACAGGAAAGCTGCCAGCACTGAAAGCTCTAGCTGGTTTTCACTGTCCCTTGGAACTGCATTCGCTGCCACACAGACATTCGCGCTCTGCTAAAGCATTGCTTCCTAATGGGGCAACACTCTGTATGTCTCTCTGGCAGAGCCCGGCTGCCAAATTGGAAACGTCCAGAGATTGCGCCCACAGGAAAGCTGCCAGCACTGAAAGCTCTAGCTGGTTTTCACTGTCCCTTGGAACTGCATTCGCTGCCACACAGACATTCGCGCTCTGCTAAAGCATTGCTTCCTAAAGGGGCAACACTCTGTCTCTCTCTCTGGCAGAGCCCGGCTTCCAAATTGGAAACGTCCAGACATTGCGCCCACAGGAAAGCTGCCAGCACTGAAAGCTCTAGCTGGTTTTCACTGTCCCTTGGAACTGCATTCGCTGCCACACAGACATTCGCGCTCTGCTAAAGCATTGCTTCCTAATGGGGCAACACTCTGTACCTCTCTCTGGCAGAGCCCAGCTGCCAAATTGGAAACGTCCAGAGATTGCGCCCACAGGAAAGCTGCCAGCACTGAAAGCTCTAGCTGGTTTTCACTGTCCCTTGGAACTGCATTCGCTGCCACACAGACATTCGCGCTCTGCTAAAGCATTGCTTCGTAATGGGGCAACATTCTGTATCTCTCTCTGGCAGAGCCCGGCTGCCAAATTGGAAACGTCCAGAGATTGCGCCCACAGGAAAGCTGCCAGCACTGAAAGCTCTAGGTGGTTTTCACTGTCCCTTGGAGCTGCATTCGCTGCCACACAGACATTCGCGCTCTGCTAAAGCATTGCTTCGTAATGGGGCAACACTCTGTATCTCTCTCTGGCAGAGCCCGGCTGCCAAATTGGAAACGTCCAGAGATTGCGCCCACAGGAAAGCTGCCAGCACTGAAAGCTCTAGCTGGTTTTCACTGTCCCTTGGAACTGCATTCGCTGCCACATAGACATTCGCGCTCTGCTAAAGCATTGCTTCGTAATGGGGCAACACTCTGTATCTCTCTCTGGCAGAGCCCGGCTGCCAAATTGGAAACGTCCAGAGATTGCGCCCACAGGAAAGCTGCCAGCACTGAAAGCTCTAGCTGGTTTTCACTGTCCCTTGGAACTGCATTCGCTGCCACACAGACATTCGCGCTCTGCTAAAGCTTAACTTGGTAATTGGGCAACAGTCTGTCTCTCTCTCTGGCAGAGCCCGGCTGCCAAATTGGAAACGTCCAGAGATTGCGCCCACAGGAAAGCTGCCAGCACTGAAAGCTCTAGCTGGTTTTCACTGTCCCTTGGAACTGCATTCGCTGCCACACAGACATTCGCGCTCTGCTAAAGCATTGCTTCGTAATGGGGCAACACTCTGTATCTCTCTGTGGCAGAGCCCGGCTGCCAAATTGGAAACGTCCAGACATTGCGCCCACAGGAAAGCTGCCAGCACTGAAAGCTCTAGCTGGTTTTCACTGTCCCTTGGAACTGCATTCGCTGCCACACAGACATTCGCGCTCTGCTAAAGCATTGCTTCGTAATGGGGCAACACTCTGTATCTCTCTGTGGCAGAGCCCGGCTGCCAAATTGGAAAAATCCAGACATTGCGCCCACAGGAAAGCTGCCAGCACTGAAAGCTCTAGCTGGTTTTCACTGTCCCTTGGAACTGCATTCGCTGCCACACAGACATTCGCGCTCTGCTAAAGCATTGCTTCCTAATGGGGCAACACTCTGTATCTCTCTCTGGCAGAGCCCGGCTGCCAAATTGGAAACGTCCAGAGATTGCGCCCACAGGAAAGCTGCCAGCACTGAAAGCTCTAGCTGGTTTTCACTGTCCCTTGGAGCTGCATTCGCTGCCACACAGACATTCGCGCTCTGCTAAAGCATTGCTTCGTAATGGGGCAACACTCTGTATCTCTCTCTGGCAGAGCCCGGCTGCCAAATTGGAAACGTCCAGACATTGCGCCCACAGGAAAGCTGCCAGCACTGAAAGCTCTAGCTGGTTTTCACTGTCCCTTGGAACTGCATTCGCTGCCACACAGACATTCGCGCTCTGCTAAAGCATTGCTTCGTAATGGGGCAACACTCTGTATCTCTCTCTGGCAGAGCCGGGCTGCCAAATTGTAAACGTCCAGACATTGCGCCCACAGGAAAGCTGCCAGCACTGAAAACTGTAGCTGGTTTTCACTGTCCCTTGGAACTGCATTCGCTGCCACACAGACATTCGCGCTCTGCTAAAGCATTGCTTCGTAATGGGGCAACATTCTGTATCTCTCTCTGGCAGAGCCTGGCTGACAAATTGGAAACGTCCAGAGATTGCACCCACAGGAAAGCTGCCAGCACTGAAAGCTCTAGCTGGTTTTCACTGTCCCTTGGAACTGCATTCGCTGCCACACAGACATTCGCGCTCTGCTAAAGCATTGCTTCGTAATGGGGCAACATTCTGTATCTCTCTCTGGCAGAGCCCGGCTGCCAAATTGGAAACGTCCAGAGATTGCGCCCACAGGAAAGCTGCCAGCACTGAAAGCTCTAGCTGGTTTTCACTGTCCCTTGGAACTGCATTCGCTGCCACACAGACATTCGCGCTCTGCTAAAGCATTGCTTCCTAACGGGGCAACACTCTGTCTCTCTCTCTGGCAGAGCCCGGCTGCCAAATTGGAAACGTCCAGAGATTGCGCCCACAGGAAAGCTGCCAGCACTGAAAGCTCTAGCTGGTTTTCACTGTCCCTTGGAACTGCATTCGCTGCCACACAGACATTCGCGCTCTGCTAAAGCATTGCTTCCTAATGGGGCAACACTCTGTATCTCTCTCTGGCAGAGCCCGGCTGCCAAATTGGAAACGTCCAGAGATTGCGCCCACAGGAAAGCTGCCAGCACTGAAAGCTCTAGCTGGTTTTCACTGTCCCTTGGAACTGCATTCGCTGCCACACAGACATTCGCGCTCTGCTAAAGCATTGCTTCCTAAAGGGGCAACACTCTGTCTCTCTCTCTGGCAGAGCCCGGCTTCCAAATTGGAAACGTCCAGACATTGCGCCCACAGGAAAGCTGCCAGCACTGAAAGCTCTAGCTGGTTTTCACTGTCCCTTGGAACTGCATTCGCTGCCACACAGACATTCGCGCTCTGCTAAAGCATTGCTTCGTAATGGGGCAACATTCTGTATCTCTCTCTGGCAGAGCCCGGCTGCCAAATTGGAAACGTCCAGAGATTGCGCCCACAGGAAAGCTGCCAGCACTGAAAGCTCTAGGTGGTTTTCACTGTCCCTTGGAGCTGCATTCGCTGCCACACAGACATTCGAGCTCTGCTAAAGCATTGCTTCGTAATGGGGCAACACTCTGTATCTCTCTCTGGCAGAGCCCGGCTGCCAAATTGGAAACGTCCAGAGATTGCGCCCACAGGAAAGCTGCCAGCACTGAAAGCTCTAGCTGGTTTTCACTGTCCCTTGGAACTGCATTCGCTGCCACACAGACATTCGCGCTCTGCTAAAGCATTGCTTCGTAATGGGGCAACACTCTGTATCTCTCTCTGGCAGAGCCCGGCTGCCAAATTGGAAACGTCCAGAGATTGCGCCCACAGGAAAGCTGCCAGCACTGAAAGCTCTAGCTGGTTTTCACTGTCCCTTGGAACTGCATTCGCTGCCACACAGACATTCGCGCTCTGCTAAAGCATTGCTTCCTAATGGGGCAACACTCTGTATCTCTCTCTGGCACAGCCTGGCTGCCAAATTGGAAACGTCCAGAGATTGCACCCACAGGAAAGCTGCCAGCACTGAAAGCTCTAGCTGGTTTTCACTGTCCCTTGGAACTGCATTCGCTGCCACACAGACATTCGCGCTCTGCTAAAGCATTGCTTCCTAATGGGGCAACACTCTGTCTCTCTCTCTGGCACAGCCCGGCTGCCAAATTGGAAACGTCCAGAGATTGCGCCCACAGGAAAGCTGCCAGCACTGAAAGCTCTAACTGGTTTTCACTGTCCCTTGGAACTGCATTCGCTGCCACACAGACATTCGCGCTCTGCTAAAGCATTGCTTCCTAATGGGGCAACACTCTGTATCTCTCTCTGGCAGAGCCCGGCTGCCAAATTGGAAACGTCCAGAGATTGCGCCCACAGGAAAGCTGCCAGCACTGAAAGCTCTAGCTGGTTTTCACTGTCCCTTGGAACTGCATTCGCTGCCACACAGACATTCGCGCTCTGCTAAAGCATTGCTTCCTAATGGGGCAACACTCTGTATCTCTCTCTGGCAGAGCCCGGCTGCCAAATTGGAAACGTCCAGAGATTGCGCCCACAGGAAAGCTGCCAGCACTGAAAGCTCTAGCTGGTTTTCACTGTCCCTTGGAACTGCATTCGCTGCCACACAGACATTCGCGCTCTGCTAAAGCATTGCTTCCTAATGGGGCAACACTCTGTCTCTCTCTCTGGCAGAGCCCGGCTGCCAAATTGGAAACGTCCAGACATTGCGCCCACAGGAAAGCTGCCAGCACTGAAAGCTCTAGCTGGTTTTCACTGTCCCTTGGAACTGCATTCGCTGCCACACAGACATTCGCGCTCTGCTAAAGCATTACTTCCTAATGGGGCAACACTCTGTATCTCTCTCTGGCAGAGCCCGGCTGCCAAATTGGAAACGTCCAGACATTGCGCCCACAGGAAAGCTGCCAGCACTGAAAGCTGTAGCTGGTTTTCACTGTCCCTTGGAACTGCATTCGCTGCCACACAGACATTCGCGCTCTGCTAAAGCATTGCTTCGTAATGGGGCAACACTCTGTATCTCTCTCTGGCAGAGCCCGGCTGCCAAATTGGAAACGTCCAGAGATTGCGCCCACAGGAAAGCTGCCAGCACTGAAAGCTCTAGCTGGTTTTCACTGTCCCTTGGAACTGCATTCGCTGCCACACAGACATTCGCGCTCTGCTAAAGCATTGCTTCGTAATGGGGCAACACTCTGTATCTCTCTGTGGCAGAGCCCGGCTGCCAAATTGGAAACGTCCAGAGATTGCGCCCACAGGAAAGCTGCCAGCACTGAAAGCTCTAGCTGGTTTTCACTGTCCCTTGGAACTGCATTCGCTGCCACACAGACATTCGCGCTCTGCTAAAGCATTGCTTCGTAATGGGGCAACACTCTGTATCTCTCTCTGGCAGAGCCCGGCTGCCAAATTGGAAACGTCCAGAGATTGTGCCCACAGGAAAGCTGCCAGCACTGAAAGCTCTAGCTGGTTTTCACTGTCCCTTGGAACTGCATTCGCTGCCACACAGACATTCGCGCTCTGCTAAAGCATTGCTTCGTAATGGGGCAACACTCTGTATCTCTCTCTGGCACAGCCCGGCTGCCAAATTGGAAACGTCCAGAGATTGCACCCACAGGAAAGCTGCCAGCACTGAAAGCTCTAGCTGGTTTTCACTGTCCCTTGGAACTGCATTCGCTGCCACACAGACATTCGCGCTCTGCTAAAGCATTGCTTCCTAATGGGGCAACACTCTGTCTCTCTCTCTGGCACAGCCCGGCTGCCAAATTGGAAACGTCCAGAGATTGCGCCCACAGGAAAGCTGCCAGCACTGAAAGCTCTAACTGGTTTTCACTGTCCCTTGGAACTGCATTCGCTGCCACACAGACATTCGCGCTCTGCTAAAGCATTGCTTCCTAATGGGGCAACACTCTGTATCTCTCTCTGGCAGAGCCCGGCTGCCAAATTGGAAACGTCCAGAGATTGCGCCCACAGGAAAGCTGCCAGCACTGAAAGCTCTAGCTGGTTTTCACTGTCCCTTGGAACTGCATTCGCTGCCACACAGACATTCGCGCTCTGCTAAAGCATTGCTTCCTAATGGGGCAACACTCTGTATCTCTCTCTGGCAGAGCCCGGCTGCCAAATTGGAAACGTCCAGAGATTGCGCCCACAGGAAAGCTGCCAGCACTGAAAGCTCTAGCTGGTTTTCACTGTCCCTTGGAACTGCATTCGCTGCCACACAGACATTCGCGCTCTGCTAAAGCATTACTTCCTAATGGGGCAACACTCTGTATCTCTCTCTGGCAGAGCCCGGCTGCCAAATTGGAAACGTCCAGACATTGCGCCCACAGGAAAGCTGCCAGCACTGAAAGCTGTAGCTGGTTTTCACTGTCCCTTGGAACTGCATTCGCTGCCACACAGACATTCGCGCTCTGCTAAAGCATTGCTTCGTAATGGGGCAACACTCTGTATCTCTCTCTGGCAGAGCCCGGCTGCCAAATTGGAAACGTCCAGAGATTGCGCCCACAGGAAAGCTGCCAGCACTGAAAGCTCTAGCTGGTTTTCACTGTCCCTTGGAACTGCATTCGCTGCCACACAGACATTCGCGCTCTGCTAAAGCATTGCTTCGTAATGGGGCAATATTCTGTATTTCTCTCTGGCACAGCCCGGCTGCCAAATTGGAAACGTCCAGAGATTGCGCCCACAGGAAAGCTGCCAGCACTGAAAGCTCTAGCTGGTTTTCACTGTCCCTTGGAGCTGCATTCGCTGCCACACAGACATTCGCGCTCTGCTAAAGCATTGCTTCGTAATGGGGCAACACTCTGTATCTCTCCCTGGCAGAGCCCGGCTGCCAAATTGGAAACGTCCAGACATTGCGCCCACAGGAAAGCTGCCAGCACTGAAAGCTCTAGCTGGTTTTCACTGTCCCTTGGAACTGCATTCGCTGCCACACAGACATTCGCGCTCTGCTAAAGCATTGCTTCGTAATGCGGCAACACTCTGTATCTCTCCCTGGCAGAGCCCGGCTGCCAAATTGGAAACGTCCAGACATTGCGCCCACAGGAAAGCTGCCAGCACTGAAAGCTCTAGCTGGTTTTCACTGTCCCTTGGAACTGCATTCGCTGCCACACAGACATTCGCGCTCTGCTAAAGCATTGCTTCCTAATGGGGCAACACTCTGTATCTCTCTCTGGCACAGCCTGGCTGCCAAATTGGAAACGTCCAGAGATTGCACCCACAGGAAAGCTGCCAGCACTGAAAGCTCTAGCTGGTTTTCACTGTCCCTTGGAACTGCATTCGCTGCCACACAGACATTCGCGCTCTGCTAAAGCATTGCTTCCTAATGGGGCAACACTCTGTCTCTCTCTCTGGCACAGCCCGGCTGCCAAATTGGAAACGTCCAGAGATTGCGCCCACAGGAAAGCTGCCAGCACTGAAAGCTCTAACTGGTTTTCACTGTCCCTTGGAACTGCATTCGCTGCCACACAGACATTCGCGCTCTGCTAAAGCATTGCTTCCTAATGGGGCAACACTCTGTATCTCTCTCTGGCAGAGCCCGGCTGCCAAATTGGAAACGTCCAGAGATTGCGCCCACAGGAAAGCTGCCAGCACTGAAAGCTCTAGCTGGTTTTCACTGTCCCTTGGAACTGCATTCGCTGCCACACAGACATTCGCGCTCTGCTAAAGCATTGCTTCCTAATGGGGCAACACTCTGTATCTCTCTCTGGCAGAGCCCGGCTGCCAAATTGGAAACGTCCAGAGATTGCGCCCACAGGAAAGCTGCCAGCACTGAAAGCTCTAGCTGGTTTTCACTGTCCCTTGGAACTGCATTCGCTGCCACACAGACATTCGCGCTCTGCTAAAGCATTGCTTCCTAATGGGGCAACACTCTGTCTCTCTCTCTGGCAGAGCCCGGCTGCCAAATTGGAAACGTCCAGACATTGCGCCCACAGGAAAGCTGCCAGCACTGAAAGCTCTAGCTGGTTTTCACTGTCCCTTGGAACTGCATTCGCTGCCACACAGACATTCGCGCTCTGCTAAAGCATTACTTCCTAATGGGGCAACACTCTGTATCTCTCTCTGGCAGAGCCCGGCTGCCAAATTGGAAACGTCCAGACATTGCGCCCACAGGAAAGCTGCCAGCACTGAAAGCTGTAGCTGGTTTTCACTGTCCCTTGGAACTGCATTCGCTGCCACACAGACATTCGCGCTCTGCTAAAGCATTGCTTCGTAATGGGGCAACACTCTGTATCTCTCTCTGGCAGAGCCCGGCTGCCAAATTGGAAACGTCCAGAGATTGCGCCCACAGGAAAGCTGCCAGCACTGAAAGCTCTAGCTGGTTTTCACTGTCCCTTGGAACTGCATTCGCTGCCACACAGACATTCGCGCTCTGCTAAAGCATTGCTTCGTAATGGGGCAACACTCTGTATCTCTCTGTGGCAGAGCCCGGCTGCCAAATTGGAACCGTCCAGAGATTGCGCCCACAGGAAAGCTGCCAGCACTGAAAGCTCTAGCTGGTTTTCACTGTCCCTTGGAACTGCATTCGCTGCCACACAGACATTCGCGCTCTGCTAAAGCATTGCTTCGTAATGGGGCAACACTCTGTATCTCTCTCTGGCAGAGCCCGGCTGCCAAATTGGAAACGTCCAGAGATTGCGCCCACAGGAAAGCTGCCAGCACTGAAAGCTCTAGCTGGTTTTCACTGTCCCTTGGAACTGCATTCGCTGCCACACAGACATTCGCGCTCTGCTAAAGCATTGCTTCGTAATGGGGCAACACTCTGTATCTCTCTCTGGCACAGCCCGGCTGCCAAATTGGAAACGTCCAGAGATTGCACCCACAGGAAAGCTGCCAGCACTGAAAGCTCTAACTGGTTTTCACTGTCCCTTGGAACTGCATTCGCTGCCACACAGACATTCGCGCTCTGCTAAAGCATTGCTTCCTAATGGGGCAACACTCTGTATCTCTCTCTGGCACAGCCCGGCTGCCAAATTGGAAACGTCCAGAGATTGCGCCCACAGGAAAGCTGCCAGCACTGAAAGCTCTAGCTGGTTTTCACTGTCCCTTGGAACTGCATTCGCTGCCACACAGACATTCGCGCTCTGCTAAAGCATTGCTTCCTAATGGGGCAACACTCTGTATCTCTCTCTGGCAGAGCCCGGCTGCCAAATTGGAAACGTCCAGAGATTGCGCCCACAGGAAAGCTGCCAGCACTGAAAGCTCTAGCTGGTTTTCACTGTCCCTTGGAACTGCATTCGCTGCCACACAGACATTCGCGCTCTGCTAAAGCATTGCTTCGTAATGGGGCAACACTCTGTATCTCTCTCTGGCAGAGCCCGGCTGCCAAATTGGAAACGTCCAGAGATTGTGCCCACAGGAAAGCTGCCAGCACTGAAAGCTCTAGCTGGTTTTCACTGTCCCTTGGAACTGCATTCGCTGCCACACAGACATTCGCGCTCTGCTAAAGCATTGCTTCGTAATGGGGCAACACTCTGTATCTCTCTCTGGCACAGCCCGGCTGCCAAATTGGAAACGTCCAGAGATTGCACCCACAGGAAAGCTGCCAGCACTGAAAGCTCTAGCTGGTTTTCACTGTCCCTTGGAACTGCATTCGCTGCCACACAGACATTCGCGCTCTGCTAAAGCATTGCTTCCTAATGGGGCAACACTCTGTCTCTCTCTCTGGCACAGCCCGGCTGCCAAATTGGAAACGTCCAGAGATTGCGCCCACAGGAAAGCTGCCAGCACTGAAAGCTCTAACTGGTTTTCACTGTCCCTTGGAACTGCATTCGCTGCCACACAGACATTCGCGCTCTGCTAAAGCATTGCTTCCTAATGGGGCAACACTCTGTATCTCTCTCTGGCAGAGCCCGGCTGCCAAATTGGAAACGTCCAGAGATTGCGCCCACAGGAAAGCTGCCAGCACTGAAAGCTCTAGCTGGTTTTCACTGTCCCTTGGAACTGCATTCGCTGCCACACAGACATTCGCGCTCTGCTAAAGCATTGCTTCCTAATGGGGCAACACTCTGTATCTCTCTCTGGCAGAGCCCGGCTGCCAAATTGGAAACGTCCAGACATTGCGCCCACAGGAAAGCTGCCAGCACTGAAAGCTCTAGCTGGTTTTCACTGTCCCTTGGAACTGCATTCGCTGCCACACAGACATTCGCGCTCTGCTAAAGCATTACTTCCTAATGGGGCAACACTCTGTATCTCTCTCTGGCAGAGCCCGGCTGCCAAATTGGAAACGTCCAGACATTGCGCCCACAGGAAAGCTGCCAGCACTGAAAGCTGTAGCTGGTTTTCACTGTCCCTTGGAACTGCATTCGCTGCCACACAGACATTCGCGCTCTGCTAAAGCATTGCTTCGTAATGGGGCAACACTCTGTATCTCTCTCTGGCAGAGCCCGGCTGCCAAATTGGAAACGTCCAGAGATTGCGCCCACAGGAAAGCGGCCAGCACTGAAAGCTCTAGCTGGTTTTCACTGTCCCTTGGAACTGCATTCGCTGCCACACAGACATTCGCGCTCTGCTAAAGCATTGCTTCGTAATGGGGCAACATTCTGTATCTCTCTCTGGCAGAGCCCAGCTGCCAAATTGGAAACGTCCAGAGATTGCGCCCACAGGAAAGCTGCCAGCACTGAAAGCTCTAGCTGGTTTTCACTGTCCCTTGGAGCTGCATTCGCTGCCACACAGACATTCGCGCTCTGCTAAAGCATTGCTTCGTAATGGGGCAACACTCTGTATCTCTCCCTGGCAGAGCCCGGCTGCCAAATTGGAAACGTCCAGACATTGCGCCCACAGGAAAGCTGCCAGCACTGAAAGCTCTAGCTGGTTTTCACTGTCCCTTGGAACTGCATTCGCTGCCACACAGACATTCGCGCTCTGCTAAAGCATTGCTTCGTAATGCGGCAACACTCTGTATCTCTCCCTGGCAGAGCCCGGCTGCCAAATTGGAAACGTCCAGACATTGCGCCCACAGGAAAGCTGCCAGCACTGAAAGCTCTAGCTGGTTTTCACTGTCCCTTGGAACTGCATTCGCTGCCACACAGACATTCGCGCTCTGCTAAAGCATTGCTTCCTAATGGGGCAACACTCTGTATCTCTCTCTGGCAGAGCCTGGCTGCCAAATTGGAAACGTCCAGAGATTGCACCCACAGGAAAGCTGCCAGCACTGAAAGCTCTAGCTGGTTTTCACTGTCCCTTGGAACTGCATTCGCTGCCACACAGACATTCGCGCTCTGCTAAAGCATTGCTTCCTAATGGGGCAACACTCTGTCTCTCTCTCTGGCACAGCCCGGCTGCCAAATTGGAAACGTCCAGAGATTGCGCCCACAGGAAAGCTGCCAGCACTGAAAGCTCTAACTGGTTTTCACTGTCCCTTGGAACTGCATTCGCTGCCACACAGACATTCGCGCTCTGCTAAAGCATTGCTTCCTAATGGGGCAACACTCTGTATCTCTCTCTGGCAGAGCCCGGCTGCCAAATTGGAAACGTCCAGAGATTGCGCCCACAGGAAAGCTGCCAGCACTGAAAGCTCTAGCTGGTTTTCACTGCCCCTTGGAACTGCATTCGCTGCCACACAGACATTCGCGCTCTGCTAAAGCATTGCTTCCTAATGGGGCAACACTCTGTATCTCTCTCTGGCAGAGCCCGGCTGCCAAATTGGAAACGTCCAGAGATTGCGCCCACAGGAAAGCTGCCAGCACTGAAAGCTCTAGCTGGTTTTCACTGTCCCTTGGAACTGCATTCGCTGCCACACAGACATTCGCGCTCTGCTAAAGCATTGCTTCCTAATGGGGCAACACTCTGTATCTCTCTCTGGCAGAGCCCGGCTGCCAAATTGGAAACGTCCAGACATTGCGCCCACAGGAAAGCTGCCAGCACTGAAAGCTCTAGCTGGTTTTCACTGTCCCTTGGAACTGCATTCGCTGCCACACAGACATTCGCGCTCTGCTAAAGCATTACTTCCTAATGGGGCAACACTCTGTATCTCTCTCTGGCAGAGCCCGGCTGCCAAATTGGAAACGTCCAGACATTGCGCCCACAGGAAAGCTGCCAGCACTGAAAGCTGTAGCTGGTTTTCACTGTCCCTTGGAACTGCATTCGCTGCCACACAGACATTCGCGCTCTGCTAAAGCATTGCTTCGTAATGGGGCAACACTCTGTATCTCTCTCTGGCAGAGCCCGGCTGCCAAATTGGAAACGTCCAGAGATTGCGCCCACAGGAAAGCTGCCAGCACTGAAAGCTCTAGCTGGTTTTCACTGTCCCTTGGAACTGCATTCGCTGCCACACAGACATTCGCGCTCTGCTAAAGCATTGCTTCGTAATGGGGCAACACTCTGTATCTCTCTGTGGCAGAGCCCGGCTGCCAAATTGGAAACGTCCAGAGATTGCGCCCACAGGAAAGCTGCCAGCACTGAAAGCTCTAGCTGGTTTTCACTGTCCCTTGGAACTGCATTCGCTGCCACACAGACATTCGCGCTCTGCTAAAGCATTGCTTCGTAATGGGGCAACACTCTGTATCTCTCTCTGGCAGAGCCCGGCTGCCAAATTGGAAACGTCCAGAGATTGCGCCCACAGGAAAGCTGCCAGCACTGAAAGCTCTAGCTGGTTTTCACTGTCCCTTGGAACTGCATTCGCTGCCACACAGACATTCGCGCTCTGCTAAAGCATTGCTTCGTAATGGGGCAACACTCTGTATCTCTCTCTGGCACAGCCCGGCTGCCAAATTGGAAACGTCCAGAGATTGCACCCACAGGAAAGCTGCCAGCACTGAAAGCTCTAGCTGGTTTTCACTGTCCCTTGGAACTGCATTCGCTGCCACACAGACATTCGCGCTCTGCTAAAGCATTGCTTCCTAATGGGGCAACACTCTGTCTCTCTCTCTGGCACAGCCCGGCTGCCAAATTGGAAACGTCCAGAGATTGCGCCCACAGGAAAGCTGCCAGCACTGAAAGCTCTAACTGGTTTTCACTGTCCCTTGGAACTGCATTCGCTGCCACACAGACATTCGCGCTCTGCTAAAGCATTGCTTCCTAATGGGGCAACACTCTGTATCTCTCTGTGGCAGAGCCCGGCTGCCAAATTGGAAACGTCCAGAGATTGCGCCCACAGGAAAGCTGCCAGCACTGAAAGCTCTAGCTGGTTTTCACTGTCCCTTGGAACTGCATTCGCTGCCACACAGACATTCGCGCTCTGCTAAAGCATTGCTTCCTAATGGGGCAACACTCTGTATCTCTCTCTGGCAGAGCCCGGCTGCCAAATTGGAAACGTCCAGAGATTGCGCCCACAGGAAAGCTGCCAGCACTGAAAGCTCTAGCTGGTTTTCACTGTCCCTTGGAACTGCATTCGCTGCCACACAGACATTCGCGCTCTGCTAAAGCATTGCTTCCTAATGGGGCAACACTCTGTATCTCTCTGTGGCAGAGCCCGGCTGCCAAATTGGAAACGTCCAGAGATTGCGCCCACAGGAAAGCTGCCAGCACTGAAAGCTCTAGCTGGTTTTCACTGTCCCTTGGAACTGCATTCGCTGCCACACAGACATTCGCGCTCTGCTAAAGCATTGCTTCGTAATGGGGCAACACTCTGTATCTCTCTCTGGCAGAGCCCGGCTGCCAAATTGGAAACGTCCAGAGATTGCGCCCACAGGAAAGCTGCCAGCACTGAAAGCTCTAGCTGGTTTTCACTGTCCCTTGGAACTGCATTCGCTGCCACACAGACATTCGCGCTCTGCTAAAGCATTGCTTCGTAATGGGGCAACACTCTGTATCTCTCTCTGGCACAGCCCGGCTGCCAAATTGGAAACGTCCAGAGATTGCACCCACAGGAAAGCTGCCAGCACTGAAAGCTCTAGCTGGTTTTCACTGTCCCTTGGAACTGCATTCGCTGCCACACAGACATTCGCGCTCTGCTAAAGCATTGCTTCCTAATGGGGCAACACTCTGTCTCTCTCTCTGGCACAGCCCGGCTGCCAAATTGGAAACGTCCAGAGATTGCGCCCACAGGAAAGCTGCCAGCACTGAAAGCTCTAACTGGTTTTCACTGTCCCTTGGAACTGCATTCGCTGCCACACAGACATTCGCGCTCTGCTAAAGCATTGCTTCCTAATGGGGCAACACTCTGTATCTCTCTCTGGCAGAGCCCGGCTGCCAAATTGGAAACGTCCAGAGATTGCGCCCACAGGAAAGCTGCCAGCACTGAAAGCTCTAGCTGGTTTTCACTGTCCCTTGGAACTGCATTCGCTGCCACACAGACATTCGCGCTCTGCTAAAGCATTGCTTCCTAATGGGGCAACACTCTGTATCTCTCTCTGGCAGAGCCCGGCTGCCAAATTGGAAACGTCCAGAGATTGCGCCCACAGGAAAGCTGCCAGCACTGAAAGCTCTAGCTGGTTTTCACTGTCCCTTGGAACTGCATTCGCTGCCACACAGACATTCGCGCTCTGCTAAAGCATTGCTTCCTAATGGGGCAACACTCTGTCTCTCTCTCTGGCAGAGCCCGGCTGCCAAATTGGAAACGTCCAGACATTGCGCCCACAGGAAAGCTGCCAGCACTGAAAGCTCTAGCTGGTTTTCACTGTCCCTTGGAACTGCATTCGCTGCCACACAGACATTCGCGCTCTGCTAAAGCATTACTTCCTAATGGGGCAACACTCTGTATCTCTCTCTGGCAGAGCCCGGCTGCCAAATTGGAAACGTCCAGAGATTGCGCCCACAGGAAAGCTGCCAGCACTGAAAGCTGTAGCTGGTTTTCACTGTCCCTTGGAACTGCATTCGCTGCCACACAGACATTCGCGCTCTGCTAAAGCATTGCTTCGTAATGGGGCAACACTCTGTCTCTCTCTCTGGCAGAGCCCGGCTGCCAAATTGGAAACGTCCAGAGATTGCGCCCACAGGAAAGCTGCCAGCACTGAAAGCTCTAGCTGGTTTTCACTGTCCCTTGGAACTGCATTCGCTGCCACACAGACATTCGCGCTCTGCTAAAGCATTGCTTCGTAATGGGGCAACATTCTGTATTTCTCTCTGGCACAGCCCGGCTGCCAAATTGGAAACGTCCAGAGATTGCGCCCACAGGAAAGCTGCCAGCACTGAAAGCTCTAGCTGGTTTTCACTGTCCCTTGGAGCTGCATTCGCTGCCACACAGACATTCGCGCTCTGCTAAAGCATTGCTTCGTAATGGGGCAACACTCTGTATCTCTCCCTGGCAGAGCCCGGCTGCCAAATTGGAAACGTCCAGACATTGCGCCCACAGGAAAGCTGCCAGCACTGAAAGCTCTAGCTGGTTTTCACTGTCCCTTGGAACTGCATTCGCTGCCACACAGACATTCGCGCTCTGCTAAAGCATTGCTTCGTAATGCGGCAACACTCTGTATCTCTCCCTGGCAGAGCCCGGCTGCCAAATTGGAAACGTCCAGACATTGCGCCCACAGGAAAGCTGCCAGCACTGAAAGCTCTAGCTGGTTTTCACTGTCCCTTGGAACTGCATTCGCTGCCACACAGACATTCGCGCTCTGCTAAAGCATTGCTTCCTAATGGGGCAACACTCTGTATCTCTCTCTGGCAGAGCCTGGCTGCCAAATTGGAAACGTCCAGAGATTGCACCCACAGGAAAGCTGCCAGCACTGAAAGCTCTAGCTGGTTTTCACTGTCCCTTGGAACTGCATTCGCTGCCACACAGACATTCGCGCTCTGCTAAAGCATTGCTTCCTAATGGGGCAACACTCTGTCTCTCTCTCTGGCACAGCCCGGCTGCCAAATTGGAAACGTCCAGAGATTGCGCCCACAGGAAAGCTGCCAGCACTGAAAGCTCTAACTGGTTTTCACTGTCCCTTGGAACTGCATTCGCTGCCACACAGACATTCGCGCTCTGCTAAAGCATTGCTTCCTAATGGGGCAACACTCTGTATCTCTCTCTGGCAGAGCCCGGCTGCCAAATTGGAAACGTCCAGACATTGCGCCCACAGGAAAGCTGCCAGCACTGAAAGCTCTAGCTGGTTTTCACTGTCCCTTGGAACTGCATTCGCTGCCACACAGACATTCGCGCTCTGCTAAAGCATTGCTTCCTAATGGGGCAACACTCTGTATCTCTCTCTGGCAGAGCCCGGCTGCCAAATTGGAAACGTCCAGAGATTGCGCCCACAGGAAAGCTGCCAGCACTGAAAGCTCTAGCTGGTTTTCACTGTCCCTTGGAACTGCATTCGCTGCCACACAGACATTCGCGCTCTGCTAAAGCATTACTTCCTAATGGGGCAACACTCTGTATCTCTCTCTGGCAGAGCCCGGCTGCCAAATTGGAAACGTCCAGACATTGCGCCCACAGGAAAGCTGCCAGCACTGAAAGCTGTAGCTGGTTTTCACTGTCCCTTGGAACTGCATTCGCTGCCACACAGACATTCGCGCTCTGCTAAAGCATTGCTTCGTAATGGGGCAACACTCTGTATCTCTCTCTGGCAGAGCCCGGCTGCCAAATTGGAAACGTCCAGAGATTGCGCCCACAGGAAAGCTGCCAGCACTGAAAGCTCTAGCTGGTTTTCACTGTCCCTTGGAACTGCATTCGCTGCCACACAGACATTCGCGCTCTGCTAAAGCATTGCTTCGTAATGGGGCAACACTCTGTATCTCTCTGTGGCAGAGCCCGGCTGCCAAATTGGAAACGTCCAGAGATTGCGCCCACAGGAAAGCTGCCAGCACTGAAAGCTCTAGCTGGTTTTCACTGTCCCTTGGAACTGCATTCGCTGCCACACAGACATTCGCGCTCTGCTAAAGCATTGCTTCGTAATGGGGCAACACTCTGTATCTCTCTCTGGCAGAGCCCGGCTGCCAAATTGGAAACGTCCAGAGATTGCGCCCACAGGAAAGCTGCCAGCACTGAAAGCTCTAGCTGGTTTTCACTGTCCCTTGGAACTGCATTCGCTGCCACACAGACATTCGCGCTCTGCTAAAGCATTGCTTCGTAATGGGGCAACACTCTGTATCTCTCTCTGGCACAGCCCGGCTGCCAAATTGGAAACGTCCAGAGATTGCACCCACAGGAAAGCTGCCAGCACTGAAAGCTCTAGCTGGTTTTCACTGTCCCTTGGAACTGCATTCGCTGCCACACAGACATTCGCGCTCTGCTAAAGCATTGCTTCCTAATGGGGCAACACTCTGTCTCTCTCTCTGGCACAGCCCGGCTGCCAAATTGGAAACGTCCAGAGATTGCGCCCACAGGAAAGCTGCCAGCACTGAAAGCTCTAACTGGTTTTCACTGTCCCTTGGAACTGCATTCGCTGCCACACAGACATTCGCGCTCTGCTAAAGCATTGCTTCCTAATGGGGCAACACTCTGTATCTCTCTCTGGCAGAGCCCGGCTGCCAAATTGGAAACGTCCAGAGATTGCGCCCACAGGAAAGCTGCCAGCACTGAAAGCTCTAGCTGGTTTTCACTGTCCCTTGGAACTGCATTCGCTGCCACACAGACATTCGCGCTCTGCTAAAGCATTGCTTCCTAATGGGGCAACACTCTGTATCTCTCTCTGGCAGAGCCCGGCTGCCAAATTGGAAACGTCCAGAGATTGCGCCCACAGGAAAGCTGCCAGCACTGAAAGCTCTAGCTGGTTTTCACTGTCCCTTGGAACTGCATTCGCTGCCACACAGACATTCGCGCTCTGCTAAAGCATTGCTTCCTAATGGGGCAACACTCTGTCTCTCTCTCTGGCAGAGCCCGGCTGCCAAATTGGAAACGTCCAGACATTGCGCCCACAGGAAAGCTGCCAGCACTGAAAGCTCTAGCTGGTTTTCACTGTCCCTTGGAACTGCATTCGCTGCCACACAGACATTCGCGCTCTGCTAAAGCATTACTTCCTAATGGGGCAACACTCTGTATCTCTCTCTGGCAGAGCCCGGCTGCCAAATTGGAAACGTCCAGACATTGCGCCCACAGGAAAGCTGCCAGCACTGAAAGCTGTAGCTGGTTTTCACTGTCCCTTGGAACTGCATTCGCTGCCACACAGACATTCGCGCTCTGCTAAAGCATTGCTTCGTAATGGGGCAACACTCTGTATCTCTCTCTGGCAGAGCCCGGCTGCCAAATTGGAAACGTCCAGAGATTGCGCCCACAGGAAAGCTGCCAGCACTGAAAGCTCTAGCTGGTTTTCACTGTCCCTTGGAACTGCATTCGCTGCCACACAGACATTCGCGCTCTGCTAAAGCATTGCTTCGTAATGGGGCAACATTCTGTATTTCTCTCTGGCACAGCCCGGCTGCCAAATTGGAAACGTCCAGAGATTGCGCCCACAGGAAAGCTGCCAGCACTGAAAGCTCTAGCTGGTTTTCACTGTCCCTTGGAGCTGCATTCGCTGCCACACAGACATTCGCGCTCTGCTAAAGCATTGCTTCGTAATGGGGCAACACTCTGTATCTCTCCCTGGCAGAGCCCGGCTGCCAAATTGGAAACGTCCAGACATTGCGCCCACAGGAAAGCTGCCAGCACTGAAAGCTCTAGCTGGTTTTCACTGTCCCTTGGAACTGCATTCGCTGCCACACAGACATTCGCGCTCTGCTAAAGCATTGCTTCGTAATGCGGCAACACTCTGTATCTCTCCCTGGCAGAGCCCGGCTGCCAAATTGGAAACGTCCAGACATTGCGCCCACAGGAAAGCTGCCAGCACTGAAAGCTCTAGCTGGTTTTCACTGTCCCTTGGAACTGCATTCGCTGCCACACAGACATTCGCGCTCTGCTAAAGCATTGCTTCCTAATGGGGCAACACTCTGTATCTCTCTCTGGCAGAGCCTGGCTGCCAAATTGGAAACGTCCAGAGATTGCGCCCACAGGAAAGCTGCCAGCACTGAAAGCTCTAGCTGGTTTTCACTGTCCCTTGGAACTGCATTCGCTGCCACACAGACATTCGCGCTCTGCTAAAGCATTGCTTCCTAATGGGGCAACACTCTGTATCTCTCTCTGGCAGAGCCTGGCTGCCAAATTGGAAACGTCCAGAGATTGCGCCCACAGGAAAGCTGCCAGCACTGAAAGCTCTAGCTGGTTTTCACTGTCCCTTGGAACTGCATTCGCTGCCACACAGACATTCGCGCTCTGCTAAAGCATTGCTTCGTAATGGGGCAACATTCTGTCTCTCTCTCTGGCACAGCCCGGCTGCCAAATTGGAAACGTCCAGAGATTGCACCCACAGGAAAGCTTCCAGCACTGAAAGCTCTAGCTGGTTTTCACTGCCCCTTGGAACTGCATTCGCTGCCACACAGACATTCGCGCTCTGCTAAAGCATTGCTTCCTAATGGGGCAACACTCTGTCTCTCTCTCTGGCAGAGCCCGGCTGCCAAATTGGAAATGTCCAGAGATTGCGCCCACAGGAAAGCTGCCAGCTCTGAAAGCTCTAGCTGGTTTTCACTGTCCCTTGGAACTGCATTCGCTGCCACACAGACATTCGCGCTCTGCTAAAGCATTGCTTCGTAATGGGGCAACACTCTGTCTCTCTCTCTGGCAGAGCCCGGCTGCCAAATTGGAAACGTCCAGAGATTGCGCCCACAGGAAAGCTGCCAGCACTGAAAGCTCTAGCTGGTTTTCACTGTCCCTTGGAACTGCATTCGCTGCCACACAGACATTCGCGCTCTGCTAAAGCATTGCTTCGTAATGGGGCAACATTCTGTATCTCTCTCTGGCAGAGCCCGGCTGCCAAATTGGAAACGTCCAGAGATTGCGCCCACAGGAAAGCTGCCAGCACTGAAAGCTCTAGCTGGTTTTCACTGTCCCTTGGAGCTGCATTCGCTGCCACACAGACATTCGCGCTCTGCTAAAGCATTGCTTCGTAATGGGGCAACACTCTGTCTCTCTCTCTGGCAGAGCCCGGCTGCCAAATTGGAAACGTCCAGAGATTGCGCCCACAGGAAAGCTGCCAGCACTGAAAGCTCTAGCTGGTTTTCACTGTCCCTTGGAACTGCATTCGCTGCCACACAGACATTCGCGCTCTGCTAAAGCATTGCTTCGTAATGGGGCAACACTCTGTATCTCTCTCTGGCAGAGCCCGGCTGCCAAATTGGAAACGTCCAGAGATTGCGCCCACAGGAAAGCTGCCAGCACTGAAAGCTCTAGCTGGTTTTCACTGTCCCTTGGAACTGCATTCGCTGCCACACAGACATTCGCGCTCTGCTAAAGCATTGCTTCGTAATGGGGCAACACTCTGTATCTCTCTCTGGCACAGCCCGGCTGCCAAATTGGAAACGTCCAGAGATTGCACCCACAGGAAAGCTGCCAGCACTGAAAGCTCTAGCTGGTTTTCACTGTCCCTTGGAACTGCATTCGCTGCCACACAGACATTCGCGCTCTGCTAAAGCATTGCTTCCTAATGGGGCAACACTCTGTCTCTCTCTCTGGCACAGCCCGGCTGCCAAATTGGAAACGTCCAGAGATTGCGCCCACAGGAAAGCTGCCAGCACTGAAAGCTCTAACTGGTTTTCACTGTCCCTTGGAACTGCATTCGCTGCCACACAGACATTCGCGCTCTGCTAAAGCATTGCTTCCTAATGGGGCAACACTCTGTATCTCTCTCTGGCAGAGCCCGGCTGCCAAATTGGAAACGTCCAGAGATTGCGCCCACAGGAAAGCTGCCAGCACTGAAAGCTCTAGCTGGTTTTCACTGTCCCTTGGAGCTGCATTCGCTGCCACACAGACATTCGCGCTCTGCTAAAGCATTGCTTCGTAATGGGGCAACACTCTGTATCTCTCCCTGGCAGAGCCCGGCTGCCAAATTGGAAACGTCCAGACATTGCGCCCACAGGAAAGCTGCCAGCACTGAAAGCTCTAGCTGGTTTTCACTGTCCCTTGGAACTGCATTCGCTGCCACACAGACATTCGCGCTCTGCTAAAGCATTGCTTCGTAATGCGGCAACACTCTGTATCTCTCCCTGGCAGAGCCCGGCTGCCAAATTGGAAACGTCCAGACATTGCGCCCACAGGAAAGCTGCCAGCACTGAAAGCTCTAGCTGGTTTTCACTGTCCCTTGGAACTGCATTCGCTGCCACACAGACATTCGCGCTCTGCTAAAGCATTGCTTCCTAATGGGGCAACACTCTGTATCTCTCTCTGGCAGAGCCTGGCTGCCAAATTGGAAACGTCCAGAGATTGCGCCCACAGGAAAGCTGCCAGCACTGAAAGCTCTAGCTGGTTTTCACTGTCCCTTGGAACTGCATTCGCTGCCACACAGACATTCGCGCTCTGCTAAAGCATTGCTTCCTAATGGGGCAACACTCTGTATCTCTCTCTGGCAGAGCCTGGCTGCCAAATTGGAAACGTCCAGAGATTGCGCCCACAGGAAAGCTGCCAGCACTGAAAGCTCTAGCTGGTTTTCACTGTCCCTTGGAACTGCATTCGCTGCCACACAGACATTCGCGCTCTGCTAAAGCATTGCTTCGTAATGGGGCAACATTCTGTCTCTCTCTCTGGCAGAGCCCGGCTGCCAAATTGGAAACGTCCAGAGATTGCACCCACAGGAAAGCTTCCAGCACTGAAAGCTCTAGCTGGTTTTCACTGTCCCTTGGAACTGCATTCGCTGCCACACAGACATTCGCGCTCTGCTAAAGCATTGCTTCCTAATGGGGCAACACTCTGTCTCTCTCTCTGGCAGAGCCCGGCTGCCAAATTGGAAATGTCCAGAGATTGCGCCCACAGGAAAGCTGCCAGCTCTGAAAGCTCTAGCTGGTTTTCACTGTCCCTTGGAACTGCATTCGCTGCCACACAGACATTCGCGCTCTGCTAAACCATTGCTTCGTAATGGGGCAACACTCTGTCTCTCTCTCTGGCAGAGCCCGGCTGCCAAATTGGAAACGTCCAGAGATTGCGCCCACAGGAAAGCTGCCAGCACTGAAAGCTCTAGCTGGTTTTCACTGTCCCTTGGAACTGCATTCGCTGCCACACAGACATTCGCGCTCTGCTAAAGCATTGCTTCGTAATGGGGCAACATTCTGTATCTCTCTCTGGCAGAGCCCGGCTGCCAAATTGGAAACGTCCAGAGATTGCGCCCACAGGAAAGCTGCCAGCACTGAAAGCTCTAGCTGGTTTTCACTGTCCCTTGGAGCTGCATTCGCTGCCACACAGACATTCGCGCTCTGCTAAAGCATTGCTTCGTAATGGGGCAACACTCTGTCTCTCTCTCTGGCAGAGCCCGGCTGCCAAATTGGAAACGTCCAGAGATTGCGCCCACAGGAAAGCTGCCAGCACTGAAAGCTCTAGCTGGTTTTCACTGTCCCTTGGAACTGCATTCGCTGCCACACAGACATTCGCGCTCTGCTAAAGCATTGCTTCGTAATGGGGCAACACTCTGTATCTCTCTCTGGCAGAGCCCGGCTGCCAAATTGGAAACGTCCAGAGATTGCGCCCACAGGAAAGCTGCCAGCACTGAAAGCTCTAGCTGGTTTTCACTGTCCCTTGGAACTGCATTCGCTGCCACACAGACATTCGCGCTCTGCTAAAGCATTGATTCGTAATGGGGCAACACTCTGTATCTCTCTCTGGCACAGCCCGGCTGCCAAATTGGAAACGTCCAGAGATTGCACCCACAGGAAAGCTGCCAGCACTGAAAGCTCTAGCTGGTTTTCACTGTCCCTTGGAACTGCATTCGCTGCCACACAGACATTCGCGCTCTGCTAAAGCATTGCTTCCTAATGGGGCAACACTCTGTCTCTCTCTCTGGCACAGCCCGGCTGCCAAATTGGAAACGTCCAGAGATTGCGCCCACAGGAAAGCTGCCAGCACTGAAAGCTCTAACTGGTTTTCACTGTCCCTTGGAACTGCATTCGCTGCCACACAGACATTCGCGCTCTGCTAAAGCATTGCTTCCTAATGGGGCAACACTCTGTATCTCTCTCTGGCAGAGCCCGGCTGCCAAATTGGAAACGTCCAGAGATTGCGCCCACAGGAAAGCTGCCAGCACTGAAAGCTGTAGCTGGTTTTCACTGTCCCTTGGAACTGCATTCGCTGCCACACAGACATTCGCGCTCTGCTAAAGCATTGCTTCGTAATGGGGCAACATTCTGTATCTCTCTCTGGCAGAGCCCGGCTGCCAAATTGGAAACGTCCAGAGATTGCGCCCACAGGAAAGCTGCCAGCACTGAAAGCTCTAGCTGGTTTTCACTGTCCCTTGGAGCTGCATTCGCTGCCACACAGACATTCGCGCTCTGCTAAAGCATTGCTTCGTAATGGGGCAACACTCTGTCTCTCTCTCTGGCAGAGCCCGGCTGCCAAATTGGAAACGTCCAGAGATTGCGCCCACAGGAAAGCTGCCAGCACTGAAAGCTCTAGCTGGTTTTCACTGTCCCTTGGAAATGCATTCGCTGCCACACAGACATTCGCGCTCTGCTAAAGCATTGCTTCGTAATGGGGCAACACTCTGTATCTCTCTCTGGCAGAGCCCGGCTGCCAAATTGGAAACGTCCAGAGATTGCGCCCACAGGAAAGCTGCCAGCACTGAAAGCTCTAGCTGGTTTTCACTGTCCCTTGGAACTGCATTCGCTGCCACACAGACATTCGCGCTCTGCTAAAGCATTGCTTCGTAATGGGGCAACACTCTGTATCTCTCTCTGGCACAGCCCGGCTGCCAAATTGGAAACGTCCAGAGATTGCGCCCACAGGAAAGCTGCCAGCACTGAAAGCTCTAGCTGGTTTTCACTGTCCCTTGGAACTGCATTCGCTGCCACACAGACATTCGCGCTCTGCTAAAGCATTGCTTCCTAATGGGGCAACACTCTGTCTCTCTCTCTGGCACAGCCCGGCTGCCAAATTGGAAACGTCCAGAGATTGCGCCCACAGGAAAGCTGCCAGCACTGAAAGCTCTAACTGGTTTTCACTGTCCCTTGGAACTGCATTCGCTGCCACACAGACATTCGCGCTCTGCTAAAGCATTGCTTCCTAATGGGGCAACACTCTGTATCTCTCTCTGGCAGAGCCCGGCTGCCAAATTGGAAACGTCCAGAGATTGCGCCCACAGGAAAGCTGCCAGCACTGAAAGCTCTAGCTGGTTTTCACTGTCCCTTGGAACTGCATTCGCTGCCACACAGACATTCGCGCTCTGCTAAAGCATTGCTTCCTAATGGGGCAACACTCTGTATCTCTCTCTGGCAGAGCCCGGCTGCCAAATTGGAAACGTCCAGAGATTGCGCCCACAGGAAAGCTGCCAGCACTGAAAGCTCTAGCTGGTTTTCACTGTCCCTTGGAACTGCATTCGCTGCCACACAGACATTCGCGCTCTGCTAAAGCATTGCTTCCTAATGGGGCAACACTCTGTCTCTCTCTCTGGCAGAGCCCGGCTGCCAAATTGGAAACGTCCAGACATTGCGCCCACAGGAAAGCTGCCAGCACTGAAAGCTCTAGCTGGTTTTCACTGTCCCTTGGAACTGCATTCGCTGCCACACAGACATTCGCGCTCTGCTAAAGCATTACTTCCTAATGGGGCAACACTCTGTATCTCTCTCTGGCAGAGCCCGGCTGCCAAATTGGAAACGTCCAGAGATTGCGCCCACAGGAAAGCTGCCAGCACTGAAAGCTCTAGCTGGTTTTCACTGTCCCTTGGAACTGCATTCGCTGCCACACAGACATTCGCGCTCTGCTAAAGCATTGCTTCGTAATGGGGCAACATTCTGTATTTCTCTCTGGCACAGCCCGGCTGCCAAATTGGAAACGTCCAGAGATTGCGCCCACAGGAAAGCTGCCAGCACTGAAAGCTCTAGCTGGTTTTCACTGTCCCTTGGAGCTGCATTCGCTGCCACACAGACATTCGCGCTCTGCTAAAGCATTGCTTCGTAATGGGGCAACACTCTGTATCTCTCCCTGGCAGATCCCGGCTGCCAAATTGGAAACGTCCAGACATTGCGCCCACAGGAAAGCTGCCAGCACTGAAAGCTGTAGCTGGTTTTCACTGTCCCTTGGAACTGCATTCGCTGCCACACAGACATTCGCGCTCTGCTAAAGCATTGCTTCGTAATGGGGCAACACTCTGTATCTCTCTCTGGCAGAGCCCGGCTGCCAAATTGGAAACGTCCAGAGATTGCGCCCACAGGAAAGCTGCCAGCACTGAAAGCTCTAGCTGGTTTTCACTGTCCCTTGGAACTGCATTCGCTGCCACACAGACATTCGCGCTCTGCTAAAGCATTGCTTCGTAATGGGGCAACATTCTGTATTTCTCTCTGGCACAGCCCGGCTGCCAAATTGGAAACGTCCAGAGATTGCGCCCACAGGAAAGCTGCCAGCACTGAAAGCTCTAGCTGGTTTTCACTGTCCCTTGGAGCTGCATTCGCTGCCACACAGACATTCGCGCTCTGCTAAAGCATTGCTTCGTAATGGGGCAACACTCTGTATCTCTCCCTGGCAGATCCCGGCTGCCAAATTGGAAACGTCCAGACATTGCGCCCACAGGAAAGCTGCCAGCACTGAAAGCTCTAGCTGGTTTTCACTGTCCCTTGGAACTGCATTCGCTGCCACACAGACATTCGCGCTCTGCTAAAGCATTGCTTCGTAATGCGGCAACACTCTGTATCTCTCCCTGGCAGAGCCCGGCTGCCAAATTGGAAACGTCCAGACATTGCGCCCACAGGAAAGCTGCCAGCACTGAAAGCTCTAGCTGGTTTTCACTGTCCCTTGGAACTGCATTCGCTGCCACACAGACATTCGCGCTCTGCTAAAGCATTGCTTCCTAATGGGGCAACACTCTGTATCTCTCTCTGGCAGAGCCTGGCTGCCAAATTGGAAACGTCCAGAGATTGCGCCCACAGGAAAGCTGCCAGCACTGAAAGCTCTAGCTGGTTTTCACTGTCCCTTGGAACTGCATTCGCTGCCACACAGACATTCGCGCTCTGCTAAAGCATTGCTTCGTAATGGGGCAACACTCTGTATCTCTCTCTGGCAGAGCCTGGCTGCCAAATTGGAAACGTCCAGAGATTGCGCCCACAGGAAAGCTGCCAGCACTGAAAGCTCTAGCTGGTTTTCACTGTCCCTTGGAGCTGCATTCGCTGCCACACAGACATTCGCGCTCTGCTAAAGCATTGCTTCGTAATGGGGCAACACTCTGTCTCTCTCTCTGGCAGAGCCCGGCTGCCAAATTGGAAACGTCCAGAGATTGCGCCCACAGGAAAGCTGCCAGCACTGAAAGCTCTAGCTGGTTTTCACTGTCCCTTGGAACTGCATTCGCTGCCACACAGACATTCGCGCTCTGCTAAAGCATTGCTTCGTAATGGGGCAACACTCTGTATCTCTCTCTGGCAGAGCCCGGCTGCCAAATTGGAAACGTCCAGAGATTGCGCCCACAGGAAAGCTGCCAGCACTGAAAGCTCTAGCTGGTTTTCACTGTCCCTTGGAACTGCATTCGCTGCCACACAGACATTCGCGCTCTGCTAAAGCATTGCTTCGTAATGGGGCAACACTCTGTATCTCTCTCTGGCACAGCCCGGCTGCCAAATTGGAAACGTCCAGAGATTGCACCCACAGGAAAGCTGCCAGCACTGAAAGCTCTAGCTGGTTTTCACTGTCCCTTGGAACTGCATTCGCTGCCACACAGACATTCGCGCTCTGCTAAAGCATTGCTTCCTAATGGGGCAACACTCTGTCTCTCTCTCTGGCACAGCCCGGCTGCCAAATTGGAAACGTCCAGAGATTGCGCCCACAGGAAAGCTGCCAGCACTGAAAGCTCTAACTGGTTTTCACTGTCCCTTGGAACTGCATTCGCTGCCACACAGACATTCGCGCTCTGCTAAAGCATTGCTTCCTAATGGGGCAACACTCTGTATCTCTCTCTGGCAGAGCCCGGCTGCCAAATTGGAAACGTCCAGAGATTGCGCCCACAGGAAAGCTGCCAGCACTGAAAGCTCTAGCTGGTTTTCACTGTCCCTTGGAACTGCATTCGCTGCCACACAGACATTCGCGCTCTGCTAAAGCATTGCTTCCTAATGGGGCAACACTCTGTATCTCTCTCTGGCAGAGCCCGGCTGCCAAATTGGAAACGTCCAGAGATTGCGCCCACAGGAAAGCTGCCAGCACTGAAAGCTCTAGCTGGTTTTCACTGTCCCTTGGAACTGCATTCGCTGCCACACAGACATTCGCGCTCTGCTAAAGCATTGCTTCCTAATGGGGCAACACTCTGTCTCTCTCTCTGGCACAGCCCGGCTGCCAAATTGGAAACGTCCAGACATTGCGCCCACAGGAAAGCTGCCAGCACTGAAAGCTCTAGCTGGTTTTCACTGTCCCTTGGAACTGCATTCGCTGCCACACAGACATTCGCGCTCTGCTAAAGCATTACTTCCTAATGGGGCAACACTCTGTATCTCTCTCTGGCAGAGCCCGGCTGCCAAATTGGAAACGTCCAGAGATTGCGCCCACAGGAAAGCTGCCAGCACTGAAAGCTGTAGCTGGTTTTCACTGTCCCTTGGAACTGCATTCGCTGCCACACAGACATTCGCGCTCTGCTAAAGCATTGCTTCGTAATGGGGCAACACTCTGTATCTCTCTCTGGCACAGCCCGGCTGCCAAATTGGAAACGTCCAGAGATTGCGCCCACAGGAAAGCTGCCAGCACTGAAAGCTCTAGCTGGTTTTCACTGTCCCTTGGAGCTGCATTCGCTGCCACACAGACATTCGCGCTCTGCTAAAGCATTGCTTCGTAATGGGGCAACACTCTGTCTCTCTCTCTGGCAGAGCCCGGCTGCCAAATTGGAAACGTCCAGAGATTGCGCCCACAGGAAAGCTGCCAGCACTGAAAGCTCTAGCTGGTTTTCACTGTCCCTTGGAACTGCATTCGCTGCCACACAGACATTCGCGCTCTGCTAAAGCATTGCTTCGTAATGGGGCAACACTCTGTATCTCTCTCTGGCACAGCCCGGCTGCCAAATTGGAAACGTCCAGAGATTGCACCCACAGGAAAGCTGCCAGCACTGAAAGCTCTAGCTGGTTTTCACTGTCCCTTGGAACTGCATTCGCTGCCACACAGACATTCGCGCTCTGCTAAAGCATTGCTTCCTAATGGGGCAACACTCTGTCTCTCTCTCTGGCACAGCCCGGCTGCCAAATTGGAAACGTCCAGAGATTGCGCCCACAGGAAAGCTGCCAGCACTGAAAGCTCTAACTGGTTTTCACTGTCCCTTGGAACTGCATTCGCTGCCACACAGACATTCGCGCTCTGCTAAAGCATTGCTTCCTAATGGGGCAACACTCTGTATCTCTCTCTGGCAGAGCCCGGCTGCCAAATTGGAAACGTCCAGAGATTGCGCCCACAGGAAAGCTGCCAGCACTGAAAGCTCTAGCTGGTTTTCACTGTCCCTTGGAGCTGCATTCGCTGCCACACAGACATTCGCGCTCTGCTAAAGCATTGCTTCGTAATGGGGCAACACTCTGTATCTCTCCCTGGCAGATCCCGGCTGCCAAATTGGAAACGTCCAGACATTGCGCCCACAGGAAAGCTGCCAGCACTGAAAGCTCTAGCTGGTTTTCACTGTCCCTTGGAACTGCATTCGCTGCCACACAGACATTCGCGCTCTGCTAAAGCATTGCTTCGTAATGCGGCAACACTCTGTATCTCTCCCTGGCAGAGCCCGGCTGCCAAATTGGAAACGTCCAGACATTGCGCCCACAGGAAAGCTGCCAGCACTGAAAGCTCTAGCTGGTTTTCACTGTCCCTTGGAACTGCATTCGCTGCCACACAGACATTCGCGCTCTGCTAAAGCATTGCTTCCTAATGGGGCAACACTCTGTATCTCTCTCTGGCAGAGCCTGGCTGCCAAATTGGAAACGTCCAGAGATTGCGCCCACAGGAAAGCTGCCAGCACTGAAAGCTCTAGCTGGTTTTCACTGTCCCTTGGAACTGCATTCGCTGCCACACAGACATTCGCGCTCTGCTAAAGCATTGCTTCGTAATGGGGCAACACTCTGTATCTCTCTCTGGCAGAGCCTGGCTGCCAAATTGGAAACGTCCAGAGATTGCGCCCACAGGAAAGCTGCCAGCACTGAAAGCTCTAGCTGGTTTTCACTGTCCCTTGGAACTGCATTCGCTGCCACACAGACATTCGCGCTCTGCTAAAGCATTGCTTCGTAATGGGGCAACACTCTGTCTCTCTCTCTGGCAGAGCCCGGCTGCCAAATTGGAAACGTCCAGAGATTGCGCCCACAGGAAAGCTGCCAGCACTGAAAGCTCTAGCTGGTTTTCACTGTCCCTTGGAACTGCATTCGCTGCCACACAGACATTCGCGCTCTGCTAAAGCATTGCTTCGTAATGGGGCAACATTCTGTATCTCTCTCTGGCAGAGCCCGGCTGCCAAATTGGAAACGTCCAGAGATTGCGCCCACAGGAAAGCTGCCAGCACTGAAAGCTCTAGCTGGTTTTCACTGTCCCTTGGAGCTGCATTCGCTGCCACACAGACATTCGCGCTCTGCTAAAGCATTGCTTCGTAATGGGGCAACACTCTGTCTCTCTCTCTGGCAGAGCCCGGCTGCCAAATTGGAAACGTCCAGAGATTGCGCCCACAGGAAAGCTGCCAGCACTGAAAGCTCTAGCTGGTTTTCACTGTCCCTTGGAACTGCATTCGCTGCCACACAGACATTCGCGCTCTGCTAAAGCATTGCTTCGTAATGGGGCAACACTCTGTATCTCTCTCTGGCAGAGCCCGGCTGCCAAATTGGAAACGTCCAGAGATTGCGCCCACAGGAAAGCTGCCAGCACTGAAAGCTCTAGCTGGTTTTCACTGTCCCTTGGAACTGCATTCGCTGCCACACAGACATTCGCGCTCTGCTAAAGCATTGCTTCGTAATGGGGCAACACTCTGTATCTCTCTCTGGCACAGCCCGGCTGCCAAATTGGAAACGTCCAGAGATTGCACCCACAGGAAAGCTGCCAGCACTGAAAGCTCTAGCTGGTTTTCACTGTCCCTTGGAACTGCATTCGCTGCCACACAGACATTCGCGCTCTGCTAAAGCATTGCTTCCTAATGGGGCAACACTCTGTCTCTCTCTCTGGCACAGCCCGGCTGCCAAATTGGAAACGTCCAGAGATTGCGCCCACAGGAAAGCTGCCAGCACTGAAAGCTCTAGCTGGTTTTCACTGTCCCTTGGAACTGCATTCGCTGCCACACAGACATTCGCGCTCTGCTAAAGCATTGCTTCCTAATGGGGCAACACTCTGTATCTCTCTCTGGCAGAGCCCGGCTGCCAAATTGGAAACGTCCAGAGATTGCGCCCACAGGAAAGCTGCCAGCACTGAAAGCTCTAGCTGGTTTTCACTGTCCCTTGGAACTGCATTCGCTGCCACACAGACATTCGCGCTCTGCTAAAGCATTGCTTCCTAATGGGGCAACACTCTGTATCTCTCTCTGGCAGAGCCCGGCTGCCAAATTGGAAACGTCCAGAGATTGCGCCCACAGGAAAGCTGCCAGCACTGAAAGCTCTAGCTGGTTTTCACTGTCCCTTGGAACTGCATTCGCTGCCACACAGACATTCGCGCTCTGCTAAAGCATTGCTTCCTAATGGGGCAACACTCTGTCTCTCTCTCTGGCAGAGCCCGGCTGCCAAATTGGAAACGTCCAGACATTGCGCCCACAGGAAAGCTGCCAGCACTGAAAGCTCTAGCTGGTTTTCACTGTCCCTTGGAACTGCATTCGCTGCCACACAGACATTCGCGCTCTGCTAAAGCATTACTTCCTAATGGGGCAACACTCTGTATCTCTCTCTGGCAGAGCCCGGCTGCCAAATTGGAAACGTCCAGAGATTGCGCCCACAGGAAAGCTGCCAGCACTGAAAGCTGTAGCTGGTTTTCACTGTCCCTTGGAACTGCATTCGCTGCCACACAGACATTCGCGCTCTGCTAAAGCATTGCTTCGTAATGGGGCAACACTCTGTATCTCTCTCTGGCACAGCCCGGCTGCCAAATTGGAAACGTCCAGAGATTGCGCCCACAGGAAAGCTGCCAGCACTGAAAGCTCTAGCTGGTTTTCACTGTCCCTTGGAACTGCATTCGCTGCCACACAGACATTCGCGCTCTGCTAAAGCATTGCTTCGTAATGGGGCAACATTCTGTATCTCTCTCTGGCAGAGCCCGGCTGCCAAATTGGAAACGTCCAGAGATTGCGCCCACAGGAAAGCTGCCAGCACTGAAAGCTCTAGCTGGTTTTCACTGTCCCTTGGAGCTGCATTCGCTGCCACACAGACATTCGCGCTCTGCTAAAGCATTGCTTCGTAATGGGGCAACACTCTGTCTCTCTCTCTGGCAGAGCCCGGCTGCCAAATTGGAAACGTCCAGAGATTGCGCCCACAGGAAAGCTGCCAGCACTGAAAGCTCTAGCTGGTTTTCACTGTCCCTTGGAACTGCATTCGCTGCCACACAGACATTCGCGCTCTGCTAAAGCATTGCTTCGTAATGGGGCAACACTCTGTATCTCTCTCTGGCACAGCCCGGCTGCCAAATTGGAAACGTCCAGAGATTGCACCCACAGGAAAGCTGCCAGCACTGAAAGCTCTAGCTGGTTTTCACTGTCCCTTGGAACTGCATTCGCTGCCACACAGACATTCGCGCTCTGCTAAAGCATTGCTTCCTAATGGGGCAACACTCTGTCTCTCTCTCTGGCACAGCCCGGCTGCCAAATTGGAAACGTCCAGAGATTGCGCCCACAGGAAAGCTGCCAGCACTGAAAGCTCTAACTGGTTTTCACTGTCCCTTGGAACTGCATTCGCTGCCACACAGACATTCGCGCTCTGCTAAAGCATTGCTTCCTAATGGGGCAACACTCTGTATCTCTCTCTGGCAGAGCCCGGCTGCCAAATTGGAAACGTCCAGAGATTGCGCCCACAGGAAAGCTGCCAGCACTGAAAGCTCTAGCTGGTTTTCACTGTCCCTTGGAACTGCATTCGCTGCCACACAGACATTCGCGCTCTGCTAAAGCATTGCTTCGTAATGGGGCAACACTCTGTATCTCTCTCTGGCAGAGCCCGGCTGCCAAATTGGAAACGTCCAGAGATTGCGCCCACAGGAAAGCTGCCAGCACTGAAAGCTCTAGCTGGTTTTCACTGTCCCTTGGAACTGCATTCGCTGCCACACAGACATTCGCGCTCTGCTAAAGCATTGCTTCCTAATGGGGCAACACTCTGTCTCTCTCTCTGGCAGAGCCCGGCTGCCAAATTGGAAACGTCCAGACATTGCGCCCACAGGAAAGCTGCCAGCACTGAAAGCTCTAGCTGGTTTTCACTGTCCCTTGGAACTGCATTCGCTGCCACACAGACATTCGCGCTCTGCTAAAGCATTACTTCCTAATGGGGCAACACTCTGTATCTCTCTCTGGCAGAGCCCGGCTGCCAAATTGGAAACGTCCAGAGATTGCGCCCACAGGAAAGCTGCCAGCACTGAAAGCTGTAGCTGGTTTTCACTGTCCCTTGGAACTGCATTCGCTGCCACACAGACATTCGCGCTCTGCTAAAGCATTGCTTCGTAATGGGGCAACACTCTGTATCTCTCTCTGGCAGAGCCCGGCTGCCAAATTGGAAACGTCCAGAGATTGCGCCCACAGGAAAGCTGCCAGCACTGAAAGCTCTAGCTGGTTTTCACTGTCCCTTGGAACTGCATTCGCTGCCACACAGACATTCGCGCTCTGCTAAAGCATTGCTTCGTAATGGGGCAACACTCTGTATCTCTCTCTAGCACAGCCCGGCTGCCAAATTGGAAACGTCCAGAGATTGCGCCCACAGGAAAGCTGCCAGCACTGAAAGCTCTAGCTGGTTTTCACTGTCCCTTGGAGCTGCATTCGCTGCCACACAGACATTCGCGCTCTGCTAAAGCATTGCTTCGTAATGGGGCAACACTCTGTATCTCTCCCTGGCAGAGCCCGGCTGCCAAATTGGAAACGTCCAGACATTGCGCCCACAGGAAAGCTGCCAGCACTGAAAGCTCTAGCTGGTTTTCACTGTCCCTTGGAACTGCATTCGCTGCCACACAGACATTCGCGCTCTGCTAAAGCATTGCTTCGTAATGCGGCAACACTCTGTATCTCTCCCTGGCAGAGCCCGGCTGCCAAATTGGAAACGTCCAGACATTGCGCCCACAGGAAAGCTGCCAGCACTGAAAGCTCTAGCTGGTTTTCACTGTCCCTTGGAACTGCATTCGCTGCCACACAGACATTCGCGCTCTGCTAAAGCATTGCTTCGTAATGCGGCAACACTCTGTATCTCTCCCTGGCAGAGCCCGGCTGCCAAATTGGAAACGTCCAGACATTGCGCCCACAGGAAAGCTGCCAGCACTGAAAGCTCTAGCTGGTTTTCACTGTCCCTTGGAACTGCATTCGCTGCCACACAGACATTCGCGCTCTGCTAAAGCATTGCTTCCTAATGGGGCAACACTCTGTATCTCTCTCTGGCAGAGCCTGGCTGCCAAATTGGAAACGTCCAGAGATTGCGCCCACAGGAAAGCTGCCAGCACTGAAAGCTCTAGCTGGTTTTCACTGTCCCTTGGAACTGCATTCGCTGCCACACAGACATTCGCGCTCTGCTAAAGCATTGCTTCCTAATGGGGCAACACTCTGTATCTCTCTCTGGCAGAGCCTGGCTGCCAAATTGGAAACGTCCAGAGATTGCGCCCACAGGAAAGCTGCCAGCACTGAAAGCTCTAGCTGGTTTTCACTGTCCCTTGGAACTGCATTCGCTGCCACACAGACATTCGCGCTCTGCTAAAGCATTGCTTCGTAATGGGGCAACATTCTGTCTCTCTCTCTGGCAGAGCCCGGCTGCCAAATTGGAAACGTCCAGAGATTGCACCCACAGGAAAGCTTCCAGCACTGAAAGCTCTAGCTGGTTTTCACTGTCCCTTGGAACTGCATTCGCTGCCACACAGACATTCGCGCTCTGCTAAAGCATTGCTTCCTAATGGGGCAACACTCTGTCTCTCTCTCTGGCAGAGCCCGGCTGCCAAATTGGAAATGTCCAGAGATTGCGCCCACAGGAAAGCTGCCAGCTCTGAAAGCTCTAGCTGGTTTTCACTGTCCCTTGGAACTGCATTCGCTGCCACACAGACATTCGCGCTCTGCTAAAGCATTGCTTCGTAATGGGGCAACACTCTGTCTCTCTCTCTGGCAGAGCCCGGCTGCCAAATTGGAAACGTCCAGAGATTGCGCCCACAGGAAAGCTGCCAGCACTGAAAGCTCTAGCTGGTTTTCACTGTCCCTTGGAACTGCATTCGCTGCCACACAGACATTCGCGCTCTGCTAAAGCATTGCTTCGTAATGGGGCAACACTCTGTATCTCTCTCTGGCAGAGCCCGGCTGCCAAATTGGAAACGTCCAGAGATTGCGCCCACAGGAAAGCTGCCAGCACTGAAAGCTCTAGCTGGTTTTCACTGTCCCTTGGAGCTGCATTCGCTGCCACACAGACATTCGCGCTCTGCTAAAGCATTGCTTCGTAATGGGGCAACACTCTGTCTCTCTCTCTGGCAGAGCCCGGCTGCCAAATTGGAAACGTCCAGAGATTGCGCCCACAGGAAAGCTGCCAGCACTGAAAGCTCTAGCTGGTTTTCACTGTCCCTTGGAACTGCATTCGCTGCCACACAGACATTCGCGCTCTGCTAAAGCATTGCTTCGTAATGGGGCAACACTCTGTATCTCTCTCTGGCAGAGCCTGGCTGCCAAATTGGAAACGTCCAGAGATTGCGCCCACAGGAAAGCTGCCAGCACTGAAAGCTCTAGCTGGTTTTCACTGTCCCTTGGAACTGCATTCGCTGCCACACAGACATTCGCGCTCTGCTAAAGCATTGCTTCCTAATGGGGCAACACTCTGTCTCTCTCTCTGGCACAGCCCGGCTGCCAAATTGGAAACGTCCAGAGATTGCACCCACAGGAAAGCTGCCAGCACTGAAAGCTCTAGCTGGTTTTCACTGTCCCTTGGAACTGCATTCGCTGCCACACAGACATTCGCGCTCTGCTAAAGCATTGCTTCCTAATGGGGCAACACTCTGTCTCTCTCTCTGGCACAGCCCGGCTGCCAAATTGGAAACGTCCAGAGATTGCGCCCACAGGAAAGCTGCCAGCACTGAAAGCTCTAACTGGTTTTCACTGTCCCTTGGAACTGCATTCGCTGCCACACAGACATTCGCGCTCTGCTAAAGCATTGCTTCCTAATGGGGCAACACTCTGTATCTCTCTCTGGCAGAGCCCGGCTGCCAAATTGGAAACGTCCAGAGATTGCGCCCACAGGAAAGCTGCCAGCACTGAAAGCTCTAGCTGGTTTTCACTGTCCCTTGGAACTGCATTCGCTGCCACACAGACATTCGCGCTCTGCTAAAGCATTGCTTCCTAATGGGGCAACACTCTGTCTCTCTCTCTGGCAGAGCCCGGCTGCCAAATTGGAAACGTCCAGAGATTGCGCCCACAGGAAAGCTGCCAGCACTGAAAGCTGTAGCTGGTTTTCACTGTCCCTTGGAACTGCATTCGCTGCCACACAGACATTCGCGCTCTGCTAAAGCATTACTTCCTAATGGGGCAACACTCTGTATCTCTCTCTGGCAGAGCCCGGCTGCCAAATTGGAAACGTCCAGACATTGCGCCCACAGGAAAGCTGCCAGCACTGAAAGCTGTAGCTGGTTTTCACTGTCCCTTGGAACTGCATTCGCTGCCACACAGACATTCGCGCTCTGCTAAAGCATTGCTTCGTAATGGGGCAACACTCTGTATCTCTCTCTGGCAGAGCCCGGCTGCCAAATTGGAAACGTCCAGAGATTGCGCCCACAGGAAAGCTGCCAGCACTGAAAGCTCTAGCTGGTTTTCACTGTCCCTTGGAACTGCATTCGCTGCCACACAGACATTCGCGCTCTGCTAAAGCATTGCTTCGTAATGGGGCAACATTCTGTATTTCTCTCTGGCACAGCCCGGCTGCCAAATTGGAAACGTCCAGAGATTGCGCCCACAGGAAAGCTGCCAGCACTGAAAGCTCTAGCTGGTTTTCACTGTCCCTTGGAGCTGCATTCGCTGCCACACAGACATTCGCGCTCTGCTAAAGCATTGCTTCGTAATGGGGCAACACTCTGTATCTCTCCCTGGCAGAGCCCGGCTGCCAAACTGGAAACGTCCAGACATTGCGCCCACAGGAAAGCTGCCAGCACTGAAAGCTCTAGCTGGTTTTCACTGTCCCTTGGAACTGCATTCGCTGCCACACAGACATTCGCGCTCTGCTAAAGCATTGCTTCCTAATGGGGCAACACTCTGTCTCTCTCTCTGGCACAGCCCGGCTGCCAAATTGGAAACGTCCAGAGATTGCGCCCACAGGAAAGCTGCCAGCACTGAAAGCTCTAACTGGTTTTCACTGTCCCTTGGAACTGCATTCGCTGCCACACAGACATTCGCGCTCTGCTAAAGCATTGCTTCCTAATGGGGCAACACTCTGTATCTCTCTCTGGCAGAGCCCGGCTGCCAAATTGGAAACGTCCAGAGATTGCGCCCACAGGAAAGCTGCCAGCACTGAAAGCTCTAGCTGGTTTTCACTGTCCCTTGGAACTGCATTCGCTGCCACACAGACATTCGCGCTCTGCTAAAGCATTGCTTCCTAATGGGGCAACACTCTGTATCTCTCTCTGGCAGAGCCCGGCTGCCAAATTGGAAACGTCCAGAGATTGCGCCCACAGGAAAGCTGCCAGCACTGAAAGCTCTAGCTGGTTTTCACTGTCCCTTGGAACTGCATTCGCTGCCACACAGACATTCGCGCTCTGCTAAAGCATTGCTTCCTAATGGGGCAACACTCTGTCTCTCTCTCTGGCAGAGCCCGGCTGCCAAATTGGAAACGTCCAGACATTGCGCCCACAGGAAAGCTGCCAGCACTGAAAGCTCTAGCTGGTTTTCACTGTCCCTTGGAACTGCATTCGCTGCCACACAGACATTCGCGCTCTGCTAAAGCATTACTTCCTAATGGGGCAACACTCTGTATCTCTCTCTGGCAGAGCCCGGCTGCCAAATTGGAAACGTCCAGACATTGCGCCCACAGGAAAGCTGCCAGCACTGAAAGCTGTAGCTGGTTTTCACTGTCCCTTGGAACTGCATTCGCTGCCACACAGACATTCGCGCTCTGCTAAAGCATTGCTTCGTAATGGGGCAACACTCTGTATCTCTCTCTGGCAGAGCCCGGCTGCCAAATTGGAAACGTCCAGAGATTGCGCCCACAGGAAAGCTGCCAGCACTGAAAGCTCTAGCTGGTTTTCACTGTCCCTTGGAACTGCATTCGCTGCCACACAGACATTCGCGCTCTGCTAAAGCATTGCTTCGTAATGGGGCAACATTCTGTATTTCTCTCTGGCACAGCCCGGCTGCCAAATTGGAAACGTCCAGAGATTGCGCCCACAGGAAAGCTGCCAGCACTGAAAGCTCTAGCTGGTTTTCACTGTCCCTTGGAGCTGCATTCGCTGCCACACAGACATTCGCGCTCTGCTAAAGCATTGCTTCGTAATGGGGCAACACTCTGTATCTCTCCCTGGCAGAGCCCGGCTGCCAAATTGGAAACGTCCAGAGATTGCGCCCACAGGAAAGCTGCCAGCACTGAAAGCTCTAGCTGGTTTTCACTGTCCCTTGGAACTGCATTCGCTGCCACACAGACATTCGCGCTCTGCTAAAGCATTGCTTCGTAATGCGGCAACACTCTGTATCTCTCCCTGGCAGAGCCCGGCTGCCAAATTGGAAACGTCCAGACATTGCGCCCACAGGAAAGCTGCCAGCACTGAAAGCTCTAGCTGGTTTTCACTGTCCCTTGGAACTGCATTCGCTGCCACACAGACATTCGCGCTCTGCTAAAGCATTGCTTCCTAATGGGGCAACACTCTGTATCTCTCTCTGGCAGAGCCTGGCTGCCAAATTGGAAACGTCCAGAGATTGCGCCCACAGGAAAGCTGCCAGCACTGAAAGCTCTAGCTGGTTTTCACTGTCCCTTGGAACTGCATTCGCTGCCACACAGACATTCGCGCTCTGCTAAAGCATTGCTTCCTAATGGGGCAACACTCTGTATCTCTCTCTGGCAGAGCCCGGCTGCCAAATTGGAAACGTCCAGACATTGCGCCCACAGGAAAGCTGCCAGCACTGAAAACTGTAGCTGGTTTTCACTGTCCCTTGGAACTGCATTCGCTGCCACACAGACATTCGCGCTCTGCTAAAGCATTGCTTCGTAATGGGGCAACAATCTGTATCTCTCTCTGGCAGAGCCCGGCTGCCAAATTGGAAACGTCCAGAGATTGCGCCCACAGGAAAGCTGCCAGCACTGAAAGCTCTAGCTGGTTTTCACTGTCCCTTGGAACTGCATTCGCTGCCACACAGACATTCGCGCTCTGCTAAAGCATTGCTTCGTAATGGGGCAACATTCTGTATCTCTCTCTGGCAGAGCCCGGCTGCCAAATTGGAAACGTCCAGAGATTGCACCCACAGGAAAGCTTCCAGCACTGAAAGCTCTAGCTGGTTTTCACTGTCCCTTGGAACTGCATTCGCTGCCACACAGACATTCGCGCTCTGCTAAAGCATTGCTTCGTAATGGGGCAACAATCTGTATCTCTCTCTGGCAGAGCCCGGCTGCCAAATTGGAAACGTCCAGAGATTGCGCCCACAGGAAAGCTGCCAGCACTGAAAGCTCTAGCTGGTTTTCACTGTCCCTTGGAACTGCATTCGCTGCCACACAGACATTCGCGCTCTGCTAAAGCATTGCTTCGTAATGGGGCAACAATCTGTATCTCTCTCTGGCAGAGCCCGGCTGCCAAATTGGAAACGTCCAGAGATTGCGCCCACAGGAAAGCTGCCAGCACTGAAAGCTCTAGCTGGTTTTCACTGTCCCTTGGAGCTGCATTCGCTGCCACACAGACATTCGCGCTCTGCTAAAGCATTGCTTCCTAATGGGGCAACACTCTGTATCTCTCCCTGGCAGAGCCCGGCTGCCAAATTGGAAACGTCCAGACATTGCGCCCACAGGAAAGCTGCCAGCACTGAAAGCTCTAGCTGGTTTTCACTGTCCCTTGGAACTGCATTCGCTGCCACACAGACATTCGCGCTCTGCTAAAGCATTGCTTCCTAATGGGGCAACAGTCTGTCTCTCTCTCTGGCAGAGCCCGGCTGCCAAATTGGAAACGTCCAGAGATTGCGCCCACAGGAAAGCTGCCAGCACTGAAAGCTCTAGCTGGTTTTCACTGTCCCTTGGAACTGCATTCGCTGCCACACAGACATTCGCGCTCTGCTAAAGCATTGCTTCCTAATGGGGCAACACTCTGTATCTCTCTCTGGCAGAGCCCGGCTGCCAAATTGGAAACGTCCAGAGATTGCGCCCATAGGAAAGCTGCCAGCACTGAAAGCTCTAGCTGGTTTTCACTGTCCCTTGGAACTGCATTCGCTGCCACACAGACATTCGCGCTCTGCTAAAGCATTGCTTCTTAATGGGGCAACACTCTGTACCTCTCTCTGGCAGAGCCCGGCTGCCAAATTGGAAACGTCCAGAGATTGCGCCCACAGGAAAGCTGCCAGCACTGAAAGCTCTAGCTGGTTTTCACTGTCCCTTGGAACTGCATTCGCTGCCACACAGACATTCGCGCTCTGCTAAAGCATTGCTTCGTAATGGGGCAACACTCTGTATCTCTCTGTGGCAGAGCCCGGCTGCCAAATTGGAAACGTCCAGAGATTGCGCCCACAGGAAAGCTGCCAGCACTGAAAGCTCTAGCTGGTTTTCACTGTCCCTTGGAACTGCATTCGCTGCCACACAGACATTCGCGCTCTGCTAAAGCATTGCTTCGTAATGGGGCAATACTCTGTATCTCTCTCTGGCAGAGCCCGGCTGCCAAATTGGAAACGTCCAGAGATTGCGCCCACAGGAAAGCTGCCAGCACTGAAAGCTCTAGCTGGTTTTCACTGTCCCTTGGAGCTGCATTCGCTGCCACACAGACATTCGCGCTCTGCTAAAGCATTGCTTCCTAATGGGGCAACACTCTGTATCTCTCCCTGGCAGAGCCCGGCTGCCAAATTGGAAACGTCCAGACATTGCGCCCACAGGAAAGCTGCCAGCACTGAAAGCTCTAGCTGGTTTTCACTGTCCCTTGGAACTGCATTCGCTGCCACACAGACATTCGCGCTCTGCTAAAGCATTGCTTCCTAATGGGGCAACACTCTGTATCTCTCTCTGGCAGAGCCCGGCTGCCAAATTGGAAACGTCCAGACATTGCGCCCACAGGAAAGCTGCCAGCACTGAAAACTGTAGCTGGTTTTCACTGTCCCTTGGAACTGCATTCGCTGCCACACAGACATTCGCGCTCTGCTAAAGCATTGCTTCGTAATGGGGCAACACTCTGTATCTCTCTCTGGCAGAGCCCGGCTGCCAAATTGGAAACGTCCAGACATTGCGCCCACAGGAAAGCTGCCAGCACTGAAAGCTCTAGCTGGTTTTCACTGTCCCTTGGAACTGCATTGGCTGCCACACAGACATTCGCGCTCAGCTAAAGCATTGCTTCGTAATGGGGCAACATTCTGTATCTCTCTCTGGCAGAGCCCGGCTGCCAAATTGGAAACGTACAGAGATTTCGCCCACAGGAAAGCTGCCAGCACTGAAAGCTCTAGCTGGTTTTCACTGTCCCTTGGAACTGCATTCGCTGCCACACAGACATTCGCGCTCTGCTAAAGCATTGCTTCGTAATGGGGCAACACTCTGTATCTCTCCCTGGCAGAGCCCGGCTGCCAAATTGGAAACGTCTAGAGATTGCGCCCACAGGAAAGCTGCCAGCACTGAAAGCTCTAGCTGGTTTTCACTGTCCCTTGGAACTGCATTCGCTGCCACACAGACATTCGCGCTCTGCTAAAGCATTGCTTCGTAATGGGGCAACACTCTGTATCTCTCCCTGGCAGAGCCCGGCTGCCAAATTGGAAACGTCCAGACATTGCGCCCACAGGAAAGCTGCCAGCACTGAAAGCTCTAGCTGGTTTTCACTGTCCCTTGGAACTGCATTCGCTGCCACACAGACATTCGCGCTCTGCTAAAGCATTGCTTCCTAATGGGGCAACACTCTGTATCTCTCTCTGGCAGAGCCCGGCTGCCAAATTGGAAACGTCCAGACATTGCGCCCACAGGAAAGCTGCCAGCACTGAAAACTGTAGCTGGTTTTCACTGTCCCTTGGAACTGCATTCGCTGCCACACAGACATTCGCGCTCTGCTAAAGCATTGCTTCGTAATGGGGCAACACTCTGTATCTCTCTCTGGCAGAGCCCGGCTGCCAAATTGGAAACGTCCAGAGATTGCGCCCACAGGAAAGCTGCCAGCACTGAAAGCTCTAGCTGGTTTTCACTGTCCCTTGGAACTGCATTCGCTGCCACACAGACATTCGCGCTCTGCTAAAGCATTGCTTCGTAATGGGGCAACATTCTGTCTCTCTCTCTGGCAGAGCCCGGCTGCCAAATTGGAAACGTCCAGAGATTGCGCCCACAGGAAAGCTGCCAGCACTGAAGGCTCTAGCTGGTTTTCACTGTCCCTTGGAACTGCATTCGCTGCCACACAGACATTCGCGCTCTGCTAAAGCATTGCTTCGTAATGGGGCAACATTCTGTATCTCTCTCTGGCACAGCCCGGCTGCCAAATTGGAAACGTCCAGAGATTGCGCCCACAGGAAAGCTGCCAGCACTGAAAGCTCTAGCTGGTTTTCACTGTCCCTTGGAACTGCATTCGCTGCCACACAGACATTCGCGCTCTGCTAAAGCATTGCTTCCTAATGGGGCAACACTCTGTATCTCTCTCTGGCAGAGCCCGGCTGCCAAATTGGAAACGTCCAGAGATTGCGCCCACAGGAAAGCTGCCAGCACTGAAAGCTCTAGCTGGTTTTCACTGTCCCTTGGAACTGCATTCGCTGCCACACAGACATTCGCGCTCTGCTAAAGCATTGCTTCCTAATGGGGCAACACTCTGTATCTCTCTCTGGCAGAGCCCGGCTGCCAAATTGGAAACGTCCAGAGATTGCGCCCACAGGAAAGCTGCCAGCACTGAAAGCTCTAGCTGGTTTTCACTGTCCCTTGGAACTGCATTCGCTGCCACACAGACATTCGCGCTCTGCTAAAGCATTGCTTCCTAATGGGGCAACACTCTGTATCTCTCTCTGGCAGAGCCCGGCTGCCAAATTGGAAACGTCCAGAGATTGCGCCCACAGGAAAGCTGCCAGCACTGAAAGCTCTAGCTGGTTTTCACTGTCCCTTGGAACTGCATTCGCTGCCACACAGACATTCGCGCTCTGCTAAAGATTAACTTGGTAATTGGGCAACATTCTGTATCTCTCTCTGGCAGAGCCCGGCTGCCAAATTGGAAACCTCCAGAGATTGCGCCCACAGGAAAGCTGCCAGCACTGAAAGCTCTAGCTGGTTTTCACTGTCCCTTGGAACTGCATTCGCTGCCACACAGACATTCGCGCTCTGCTAAAGCATTGCTTCCTAAAGGGGCAACACTCTGTATCTCTCTCTGGCAGAGCCCGGCTGCCAAATTGGAAACGTCCAGAGATTGCGCCCACAGGAAAGCTGCCAGCACTGAAAGCTCTAGCTGGTTTTCACTGTCCCTTGGAACTGCATTCGCTGCCACACAGACATTCGCGCTCTGCTAAAGCATTGCTTCGTAATGGGGCAACACTCTGTATCTCTCTCTGGCAGAGCCCGGCTGCCAAATTGGAAACGTCCAGACATTGCGCCCACAGGAAAGCTGCCAGCACTGAAAGCTCTAGCTGGTTTTCACTGTCCCTTGGAACTGCATTCGCTGCCACACAGACATTCGCGCTCTGCTAAAGCATTGCTTCGTAATGGGGCAACACTCTGTATCTCTCTCTGGCAGAGCCCGGCTGCCAAATTGGAAACGTCCAGAGATTGCGCCCACAGGAAAGCTGCCAGCACTGAAAGCTCTAGCTGGTTTTCACTGTCCCTTGGAACTGCATTCGCTGCCACACAGACATTCGCGCTCTGCTAAAGCATTGCTTCCTAATGGGGCAACACTCTGTATCTCTCTCTGGCAGAGCCTGGCTGCCAAATTGGAAACGTCCAGAGATTGCGCCCACAGGAAAGCTGCCAGCACTGAAAGCTCTAGCTGGTTTTCACTGTCCCTTGGAACTGCATTCGCTGCCACACAGACATTCGCGCTCTGCTAAAGCTTAACTTGGTAATTGGACAACACTCTGTCTCTCTTTCTGGCAGAGCCCGGCTGCCAAATTGGAAACGTCCAGAGATTGCGCCCACAGGAAAGCTGCCAGCACTGAAAGCTCTAGCTGGTTTTCACTGTCCCTTGGAACTGCATTCGCTGCCACACAGACATTCGCGCTCTGCTAAAGCATTGCTTCGTAATGGGGCAACACTCTGTATCTCTCTGTGGCAGAGCCCGGCTGCCAAATTGGAAACGT
The DNA here is from genome assembly GCF_035582795.1 of Mycteria americana. Classification (NCBI taxonomy): domain Eukaryota; kingdom Metazoa; phylum Chordata; class Aves; order Ciconiiformes; family Ciconiidae; genus Mycteria; species Mycteria americana. The sequence continues at coordinate 1,305,882 of NW_027445635.1, forward strand.
CCAGAGATTGCGCCCACAGGAAAGCTGCCAGCACTGAAAGCTCTAGCTGGTTTTCACTGTCCCTTGGAACTGCATTCGCTGCCACACAGACATTCGCGCTCTGCTAAAGCATTGCTTCCTAATGGGGCAACACTCTGTATCTCTCTCTGGCAGAGCCCGGCTGCCAAATTGGAAACGTCCAGACATTGCGCCCACAGGAAAGCTGCCAGCACTGAAAGCTCTAGCTGGTTTTCACTGTCCCTTGGAACTGCATTCGCTGCCACACAGACATTCGCGCTCTGCTAAAGCATTGCTTCGTAATGGGGCAACAATCTGTATCTCTCTCTGGCAGAGCCCGGCTGCCAAATTGGAAACGTCCAGAGATTGCGCCCACAGGAAAGCTGCCAGCACTGAAAGCTCTAGCTGGTTTTCACTGTCCCTTGGAACTGCATTCGCTGCCACACAGACATTCGCGCTCTGCTAAAGCATTGCTTCGTAATGGGGCAACATTCTGTATCTCTCTCTGGCAGAGCCCGGCTGCCAAATTGGAAACGTCCAGAGATTGCACCCACAGGAAAGCTTCCAGCACTGAAAGCTCTAGCTGGTTTTCACTGTCCCTTGGAACTGCATTCGCTGCCACACAGACATTCGCGCTCTGCTAAAGCATTGCTTCGTAATGGGGCAACAATCTGTATCTCTCTCTGGCAGAGCCCGGCTGCCAAATTGGAAACGTCCAGAGATTGCGCCCACAGGAAAGCTGCCAGCACTGAAAGCTCTAGCTGGTTTTCACTGTCCCTTGGAACTGCATTCGCTGCCACACAGACATTCGCGCTCTGCTAAAGCATTGCTTCGTAATGGGGCAACATTCTGTCTCTCTCTCTGGCAGAGCCCGGCTGCCAAATTGGAAACGTCCAGAGATTGCACCCACAGGAAAGCTTCCAGCACTGAAAGCTCTAGCTGGTTTTCACTGTCCCTTGGAACTGCATTCGCTGCCACACAGACATTCGCGCTCTGCTAAAGCATTGCTTCGTAATGGGGCAACAATCTGTATCTCTCTCTGGCAGAGCCCGGCTGCCAAATTGGAAACGTCCAGAGATTGCGCCCACAGGAAAGCTGCCAGCACTGAAAGCTCTAGCTGGTTTTCACTGTCCCTTGGAGCTGCATTCGCTGCCACACAGACATTCGCGCTCTGCTAAAGCATTGCTTCCTAATGGGGCAACACTCTGTATCTCTCCCTGGCAGAGCCCGGCTGCCAAATTGGAAACGTCCAGACATTGCGCCCACAGGAAAGCTGCCAGCACTGAAAGCTCTAGCTGGTTTTCACTGTCCCTTGGAACTGCATTCGCTGCCACACAGACATTCGCGCTCTGCTAAAGCATTGCTTCCTAATGGGGCAACACTCTGTCTCTCTCTCTGGCAGAGCCCGGCTGCCAAATTGGAAACGTCCAGAGATTGCGCCCACAGGAAAGCTGCCAGCACTGAAAGCTCTAGCTGGTTTTCACTGTCCCTTGGAACTGCATTCGCTGCCACACAGACATTCGCGCTCTGCTAAAGCATTGCTTCCTAATGGGGCAACACTCTGTATCTCTCTCTGGCAGAGCCCGGCTGCCAAATTGGAAACGTCCAGAGATTGCGCCCATAGGAAAGCTGCCAGCACTGAAAGCTCTAGCTGGTTTTCACTGTCCCTTGGAACTGCATTCGCTGCCACACAGACATTCGCGCTCTGCTAAAGCATTGCTTCTTAATGGGGCAACACTCTGTACCTCTCTCTGGCAGAGCCCGGCTGCCAAATTGGAAACGTCCAGAGATTGCGCCCACAGGAAAGCTGCCAGCACTGAAAGCTCTAGCTGGTTTTCACTGTCCCTTGGAACTGCATTCGCTGCCACACAGACATTCGCGCTCTGCTAAAGCATTGCTTCGTAATGGGGCAACACTCTGTATCTCTCTGTGGCAGAGCCCGGCTGCCAAATTGGAAACGTCCAGAGATTGCGCCCACAGGAAAGCTGCCAGCACTGAAAGCTCTAGCTGGTTTTCACTGTCCCTTGGAACTGCATTCGCTGCCACACAGACATTCGCGCTCTGCTAAAGCATTGCTTCGTAATGGGGCAACACTCTGTATCTCTCTCTGGCAGAGCCCGGCTGCCAAATTGGAAACGTCCAGAGATTGCGCCCACAGGAAAGCTGCCAGCACTGAAAGCTCTAGCTGGTTTTCACTGTCCCTTGGAGCTGCATTCGCTGCCACACAGACATTCGCGCTCTGCTAAAGCATTGCTTCCTAATGGGGCAACACTCTGTATCTCTCCCTGGCAGAGCCCGGCTGCCAAATTGGAAACGTCCAGACATTGCGCCCACAGGAAAGCTGCCAGCACTGAAAGCTCTAGCTGGTTTTCACTGTCCCTTGGAACTGCATTCGCTGCCACACAGACATTCACGCTCTGCTAAAGCATTGCTTCCTAATGGGGCAACACTCTGTATCTCTCTCTGGCAGAGCCCGGCTGCCAAATTGGAAACGTCCAGACATTGCGCCCACAGGAAAGCTGCCAGCACTGAAAACTGTAGCTGGTTTTCACTGTCCCTTGGAACTGCATTCGCTGCCACACAGACATTCGCGCTCTGCTAAAGCATTGCTTCGTAATGGGGCAACACTCTGTCTCTCTCTCTGGCAGAGCCCGGCTGCCAAATTGGAAACGTCCAGAGATTGCGCCCACAGGAAAGCTGCCAGCACTGAAAGCTCTAGCTGGTTTTCACTGTCCCTTGGAACTGCATTCGCTGCCACACAGACATTCGCGCTCTGCTAAAGCATCGCTTCCTAATGGGGCAACACTCTGTCTCTCTCTCTGGCAGAGCCCGGCTGCCAAATTGGAAACGTCCAGAGATTGCGCCCACAGGAAAGCTGCCAGCACTGAAAACTGTAGCTGGTTTTCACTGTCCCTTGGAACTGCATTCGCTGCCACACAGACATTCGCGCTCTTCTAAAGCATTGCTTCGTAATGGGGCAACATTCTGTATCTCTCTCTGGCAGAGCCCGGCTGCCAAATTGGAAACGTCCAGAGATTGCGCCCACAGGAAAGCTGCCAGCACTGAAAGCTCTAGCTGGTTTTCACTGTCCCTTGGAACTGCATTCGCTGCCACACAGACATTCGCGCTCTGCTAAAGCATTGCTTCGTAATGGGGCAACACTCTGTCTCTCTCTCTGGCAGAGCCCGGCTGCCAAATTGGAAACGTCCAGAGATTGCGCCCACAGGAAAGCTGCCAGCACTGAAAGCTCTAGCTGGTTTTCACTGTCCCTTGGAGCTGCATTCGCTGCCACACAGACATTCGCGCTCTGCTAAAGCATTGCTTCGTAATGGGGCAACATTCTGTATCTCTCTCTGGCAGAGCCCGGCTGCCAAATTGGAAACGTCCAGAGATTGCGCCCACAGGAAAGCTGCCAGCACAGAAAGCTCTAGCTGGTTTTCACTGTCCCTTGGAACTGCATTCGCTGCCACACAGACATTCGCGCTCTGCTAAAGCATTGCTTCCTAATGGGGCAACACTCTGTATCTCTCTCTGGCAGAGCCCGGCTGCCAAATTGGAAACGTCCAGAGATTGCGCCCACAGGAAAGCTGCCAGCACTGAAAGCTCTAGCTGGTTTTCACTGTCCCTTGGAACTGCATTCGCTGCCACACAGACATTCGCGCTCTGCTAAAGCATTGCTTCGTAATGGGGCAACACTCTGTATCTCTCTCTGGCAGAGCCCGGCTGCCAAATTGGAAACGTCCAGAGATTGCGCCCACAGGAAAGCTGTCAGCACTGAAAGCTCTAGCTGGTTTTCACTGTCCCTTGGAACTGCATTCGCTGCCACACAGACATTCGCGCTCTGCTAAAGCATTGCTTCCTAATGGGGCAACACTCTGTATCTCTCTCTGGCAGAGCCCGGCTGCCAAATTGGAAACGTCCAGAGATTGCGCCCACAGGAAAGCTGCCAGCACTGAAAGCTCTAGCTGGTTTTCACTGTCCCTTGGAACTGCATTCGCTGCCACACAGACATTCGCGCTTTGCTAAAGCATTGCTTCGTAATGGGGCAACACTCTGTCTCTCTCTCTGGCAGAGCCCGGCTGCCAAATTGGAAACGTCCAGACATTGCGCCCACAGGAAAGCTGCCAGCACTGAAAACTGTAGCTGGTTTTCACTGTCCCTTGGAACTGCATTCGCTGCCACACAGACATTCGCGCTCTTCTAAAGCATTGCTTCGTAATGGGGCAACATTCTGTATCTCTCTCTGGCAGAGCCCGGCTGCCAAATTGGAAACGTCCAGAGATTGCGCCCACAGGAAAGCTGCCAGCACTGAAAGCTCTAGCTGGTTTTCACTGTCCCTTGGAACTGCATTCGCTGCCACACAGACATTCGCGCTCTGCTAAAGCATTGCTTCCTAATGGGGCAACAGTCTGTCTCTCTCTCTGGCAGAGCCCGGCTGCCAAATTGGAAACGTCCAGAGATTGCGCCCACAGGAAAGCTGCCAGCACTGAAAGCTCTAGCTGGTTTTCACTGTCCCTTGGAACTGCATTCGCTGCCACACAGACATTCGCGCTCTGCTAAAGCATTGCTTCGTAATGGGGCAACACTCTGTCTCTCTCTCTGGCAGAGCCCGGCTGCCAAATTGGAAACGTCCAGAGATTGCGCCCACAGGAAAGCTGCCAGCACTGAAAGCTCTAGCTGGTTTTCACTGTCCCTTGGAACTGCATTCGCTGCCACACAGACATTCGCGCTCTGCTAAAGCATTGCTTCGTAATGGGGCAACATTCTGTATCTCTCTCTGGCAGAGCCCGGCTGCCAAATTGGAAACGTCCAGAGATTGCGCCCACAGGAAAGCTGCCAGCACTGAAAGCTCTAGCTGGTTTTCACTGTCCCTTGGAGCTGCATTCGCTGCCACACAGACATTCGCGCTCTGCTAAAGCATTGCTTCGTAATGGGGCAACATTCTGTATCTCTCTCTGGCAGAGCCCTGCTGCCAAATTGGAAACGTCCAGAGATTGCGCCCACAGGAAAGCTGCCAGCACAGAAAGCTCTAGCTGGTTTTCACTGTCCCTTGGAACTGCATTCGCTGCCACACAGACATTCGCGCTCTGCTAAAGCATTGCTTCCTAATGGGGCAACACTCTGTATCTCTCTCTGGCAGAGCCCGGCTGCCAAATTGGAAACGTCCAGAGATTGCGCCCACAGGAAAGCTGCCAGCACTGAAAGCTCTAGCTGGTTTTCACTGTCCCTTGGAACTGCATTCGCTGCCACACAGACATTCGCGCTCTGCTAAAGCATTGCTTCGTAATGGGGCAACACTCTGTATCTCTCTCTGGCAGAGCCCGGCTGCCAAATTGGAAACGTCCAGAGATTGCGCCCACAGGAAAGCTGTCAGCACTGAAAGCTCTAGCTGGTTTTCACTGTCCCTTGGAACTGCATTCGCTGCCACACAGACATTCGCGCTCTGCTAAAGCATTGCTTCCTAATGGGGCAACACTCTGTATCTCTCTCTGGCAGAGCCCGGCTGCCAAATTGGAAACGTCCAGAGATTGCGCCCACAGGAAAGCTGCCAGCACTGAAAGCTCTAGCTGGTTTTCACTGTCCCTTGGAACTGCATTCGCTGCCACACAGACATTCGCGCTCTGCTAAAGCTTGACTTGGTAATTGGGCAACACTCTGTCTCTCTCTCTGGCAGAGCCCGGCTGCCAAATTGGAAACGTCCAGACATTGCGCCCACAGGAAAGCTGCCAGCACTGAAAGCTCTAGCTGGTTTTCACTGTCCCTTGGAACTGCATTCGCTGCCACACAGACATTCGCGCTCTGCTAAAGCATTGCTTCCTAATGGGGCAACACTCTGTATCTCTCTCTGGCAGAGCCCGGCTGCCAAATTGGAAACGTCCAGACATTGCGCCCACAGGAAAGCTGCCAGCACTGAAAGCTCTAGCTGGTTTTCACTCTCCCTTGGAACTGCATTCGCTGCCACACAGACATTCGCGCTCTGCTAAAGCATTGCTTCCTAATGGGGCAACACTCTGTATCTCTCTCTGGCAGAGCCCGGCTGCCAAATTGGAAACGTCCAGAGATTGCGCCCACAGGAAAGCTGCCAGCACTGAAAGCTCTAGCTGGTTTTCACTGTCCCTTGGAGCTGCATTCGCTGCCACACAGACATTCGCGCTCTGCTAAAGCATTGCTTCGTAATGGGGCAACACTCTGTATCTCTCTCTGGCAGAGCGCGGCTGCCAAATTGGAAACGTCCAGAGATTGCGCCCACAGGAAAGCTGCCAGCACTGAAAGCTCTAGCTGGTTTTCACTGTCCCTTGGAACTGCATTCGCTGCCACACAGACATTCGCGCTCTGCTAAAGCATTGCTTCCTAATGGGGCAACACTCTGTATCTCTCTCTGGCAGAGCCCGGCTGCCAAATTGGAAACGTCCAGAGATTGCGCCCACAGGAAAGCTGCCAGCACTGAAAGCTCTAGCTGGTTTTCACTGTCCCTTGGAACTGCATTCGCTGCCACACAGACATTCGCGCTCTGCTAAAGCATTGCTTCGTAATGGGGCAACACTCTGTATCTCTCTCTGGCAGAGCCCGGCTGCCAAATTGGAAACGTCCAGAGATTGCGCCCACAGGAAAGCTGCCAGCACTGAAAGCTCTAGCTGGTTTTCACTGTCCCTTGGAACTGCATTCGCTGCCACACAGACATTCGCGCTCTGCTAAAGCATTGCTTCCTAATGGGGCAACACTCTGTCTCTCTCTCTGGCAGAGCCCGGCTGCCAAATTGGAAACGTCCAGACATTGCGCCCACAGGAAAGCTGCCAGCACTGAAAGCTCTAGCTGGTTTTCACTGTCCCTTGGAACTGCATTCGCTGCCACACAGACATTCGCGCTCTGCTAAAGCATTACTTCCTAATGGGGCAACACTCTGTCTCTCTCTCTGGCAGAGCCCGGCTGCCAAATTGGAAACGTCCAGAGATTGCGCCCACAGGAAAGCTGCCAGCACTGAAAGCTCTAGCTGGTTTTCACTGTCCCTTGGAACTGCATTCGCTGCCACACAGACATTCGCGCTCTGCTAAAGCATTGCTTCGTAATGGGGCAACACTCTGTCTCTCTCTCTGGCAGAGCCCGGCTGCCAAATTGGAAACGTCCAGAGATTGCGCCCACAGGAAAGCTGCCAGCACTGAAAGCTCTAGCTGGTTTTCACTGTCCCTTGGAACTGCATTCGCTGCCACACAGACATTCGCGCTCTGCTAAAGCATCGCTTCCTAATGGGGCAACACTCTGTCTCTCTCTCTGGCAGAGCCCGGCTGCCAAATTGGAAACGTCCAGAGATTGCGCCCACAGGAAAGCTGCCAGCACTGAAAACTGTAGCTGGTTTTCACTGTCCCTTGGAACTGCATTCGCTGCCACACAGACATTCGCGCTCTTCTAAAGCATTGCTTCGTAATGGGGCAACATTCTGTATCTCTCTCTGGCAGAGCCCGGCTGCCAAATTGGAAACGTCCAGAGATTGCGCCCACAGGAAAGCTGCCAGCACTGAAAGCTCTAGCTGGTTTTCACTGTCCCTTGGAACTGCATTCGCTGCCACACAGACATTCGCGCTCTGCTAAAGCATTGCTTCGTAATGGGGCAACACTCTGTCTCTCTCTCTGGCAGAGCCCGGCTGCCAAATTGGAAACGTCCAGAGATTGCGCCCACAGGAAAGCTGCCAGCACTGAAAGCTCTAGCTGGTTTTCACTGTCCCTTGGAGCTGCATTCGCTGCCACACAGACATTCGCGCTCTGCTAAAGCATTGCTTCGTAATGGGGCAACATTCTGTATCTCTCTCTGGCAGAGCCCGGCTGCCAAATTGGAAACGTCCAGAGATTGCGCCCACAGGAAAGCTGCCAGCACAGAAAGCTCTAGCTGGTTTTCACTGTCCCTTGGAACTGCATTCGCTGCCACACAGACATTCGCGCTCTGCTAAAGCATTGCTTCCTAATGGGGCAACACTCTGTATCTCTCTCTGGCAGAGCCCGGCTGCCAAATTGGAAACGTCCAGAGATTGCGCCCACAGGAAAGCTGCCAGCACTGAAAGCTCTAGCTGGTTTTCACTGTCCCTTGGAACTGCATTCGCTGCCACACAGACATTCGCGCTCTGCTAAAGCATTGCTTCGTAATGGGGCAACACTCTGTATCTCTCTCTGGCAGAGCCCGGCTGCCAAATTGGAAACGTCCAGAGATTGCGCCCACAGGAAAGCTGTCAGCACTGAAAGCTCTAGCTGGTTTTCACTGTCCCTTGGAACTGCATTCGCTGCCACACAGACATTCGCGCTCTGCTAAAGCATTGCTTCCTAATGGGGCAACACTCTGTATCTCTCTCTGGCAGAGCCCGGCTGCCAAATTGGAAACGTCCAGAGATTGCGCCCACAGGAAAGCTGCCAGCACTGAAAGCTCTAGCTGGTTTTCACTGTCCCTTGGAACTGCATTCGCTGCCACACAGACATTCGCGCTTTGCTAAAGCATTGCTTCGTAATGGGGCAACACTCTGTCTCTCTCTCTGGCAGAGCCCGGCTGCCAAATTGGAAACGTCCAGAGATTGCGCCCACAGGAAAGCTGCCAGCACTGAAAGCTCTAGCTGGTTTTCACTGTCCCTTGGAACTGCATTCGCTGCCACACAGACATTCGCGCTCTGCTAAAGCATTACTTCGTAATGGGGCAACATTCTGTATCTCTCTCTGGCAGAGCCCGGCTGCCAAATTGGAAACGTCCAGAGATTGCGCCCACAGGAAAGCTGCCAGCACTGAAAACTGTAGCTGGTTTTCACTGTCCCTTGGAACTGCATTCGCTGCCACACAGACATTCGCGCTCTTCTAAAGCATTGCTTCGTAATGGGGCAACATTCTGTATCTCTCTCTGGCAGAGCCCGGCTGCCAAATTGGAAACGTCCAGAGATTGCGCCCACAGGAAAGCTGCCAGCACTGAAAGCTCTAGCTGGTTTTCACTGTCCCTTGGAACTGCATTCGCTGCCACACAGACATTCGCGCTCTGCTAAAGCATTGCTTCCTAATGGGGCAACACTCTGTATCTCTCTCTGGCAGAGCCCGGCTGCCAAATTGGAAACGTCCAGAGATTGCGCCCACAGGAAAGCTGCCAGCACTGAAAGCTCTAGCTGGTTTTCACTGTCCCTTGGAACTGCATTCGCTGCCACACAGACATTCGCGCTCTGCTAAAGCATTGCTTCGTAATGGGGCAACACTCTGTATCTCTCTCTGGCAGAGCCCGGCTGCCAAATTGGAAACGTCCAGAGATTGCGCCCACAGGAAAGCTGCCAGCACTGAAAGCTCTAGCTGGTTTTCACTGTCCCTTGGAACTGCATTCGCTGCCACACAGACATTCGCGCTCTGCTAAAGCATTGCTTCGTAATGGGGCAACACTCTGTCTCTCTCTCTGGCAGAGCCCGGCTGCCAAATTGGAAACGTCCAGAGATTGCGCCCACAGGAAAGCTGCCAGCACTGAAAGCTCTAGCTGGTTTTCACTGTCCCTTGGAACTGCATTCGCTGCCACACAGACATTCGCGCTCTGCTAAAGCATTGCTTCGTAATGGGGCAACACTCTGTATCTCTCTCTGGCAGAGCCCGGCTGCCAAATTGGAAACATCCAGAGATTGCGCCCACAGGAAAGCTGCCAGCACTGAAAGCTCTAGCTGGTTTTCACTGTCCCTTGGAACTGCATTCGCTGCCACACAGACATTCGCGCTCTGCTAAAGCATTGCTTCGTAATGGGGCAACACTCTGTATCTCTCTCTGGCAGAGCCCGGCTGCCAAATTGGAAACGTCCAGAGATTGCGCCCACAGGAAAGCTGCCAGCACTGAAAGCTCTAGCTGGTTTTCACTGTCCCTTGGAACTGCATTCGCTGCCACACAGACATTCGCGCTCTGCTAAAGCATTGCTTCGTAATGGGGCAACACTCTGTATCTCTCTCTGGCAGAGCCCGGCTGCCAAATTGGAAACGTCCAGAGATTGCGCCCACAGGAAAGCTGCCAGCACTGAAAGCTCTAGCTGGTTTTCACTGTCCCTTGGAACTGCATTCGCTGCCACACAGACATTCGCGCTCTGCTAAAGCATTGCTTCGTAATGGGGCAACACTCTGTATCTCTCTCTGGCAGAGCCCGGCTGCCAAATTGGAAACGTCCAGAGATTGCGCCCACAGGAAAGCTGCCAGCACTGAAAGCTCTAGCTGGTTTTCACTGTCCCTTGGAACTGCATTCGCTGCCACACAGACATTCGCGCTCTGCTAAAGCATTGCTTCGTAATGGGGCAACACTCTGTATCTCTCTCTGGCAGAGCCCGGCTGCCAAATTGGAAACGTCCAGAGATTGCGCCCACAGGAAAGCTGCCAGCACTGAAAGCTCTAGCTGGTTTTCACTGTCCCTTGGAACTGCATTCGCTGCCACACAGACATTCGCGCTCTGCTAAAGCATTGCTTCGTAATGGGGCAACACTCTGTATCTCTCTCTGGCAGAGCCCGGCTGCCAAATTGGAAACGTCCAGAGATTGCGCCCACAGGAAAGCTGCCAGCACTGAAAGCTCTAGCTGGTTTTCACTGTCCCTTGGAACTGCATTCGCTGCCACACAGACATTCGCGCTCTGCTAAAGCATTGCTTCGTAATGGGGCAACACTCTGTATCTCTCTCTGGCAGAGCCCGGCTGCCAAATTGGAAACGTCCAGAGATTGCGCCCACAGGAAAGCTGCCAGCACTGAAAGCTCTAGCTGGTTTTCACTGTCCCTTGGAACTGCATTCGCTGCCACACAGACATTCGCGCTCTGCTAAAGCATTGCTTCCTAATGGGGCAACACTCTGTATCTCTCTCTGGCAGAGCCCGGCTGCCAAATTGGAAACGTCCAGAGATTGCGCCCACAGGAAAGCTGCCAGCACTGAAAGCTGTAGCTGGTTTTCACTGTCCCTTGGAACTGCATTCGCTGCCACACAGACATTCGCGCTCTGCTAAAGCATTGCTTCCTAATGGGGCAACACTCTGTATCTCTCTCTGGCAGAGCCCGGCTGCCAAATTGGAAACGTCCAGAGATTGCGCCCACAGGAAAGCTGCCAGCACTGAAAGCTCTAGCTGGTTTTCACTGTCCCTTGGAACTGCATTCGCTGCCACACAGACATTCGCGCTCTGCTAAAGCATTGCTTCGTAATGGGGCAACACTCTGTATCTCTCTCTGGCAGAGCCCGGCTGCCAAATTGGAAACGTCCAGAGATTGCGCCCACAGGAAAGCTGCCAGCACTGAAAGCTCTAGCTGGTTTTCACTGTCCCTTGGAACTGCATTCGCTGCCACACAGACATTCGCGCTCTGCTGAAGCTTAACTTGGTAATTGGGCAACACTCTGTCTCTCTCTCTGGCAGAGCCCGGCTGCCAAATTGGAAACGTCCAGAGATTGCGCCCACAGGAAAGCTGCCAGCACTGAAAGCTCTAGCTGGTTTTCACTGTCCCTTGGAGCTGCATTCGCTGCCACACAGACATTCGCGCTCTGCTAAAGCATTGCTTCGTAATGGGGCAACACTCTGTCTCTCTCTCTGGCAGAGCCCGGCTGCCAAATTGGAAACGTCCAGAGATTGCGCCCACAGGAAAGCTGCCAGCACTGAAAGCTCTAGCTGGTTTTCACTGTCCCTTGGAACTGCATTCGCTGCCACACAGACATTCGCGCTCTGCTAAAGCATTGCTTCCTAATGGGGCAACACTCTGTATCTCTCTCTGGCAGAGCCCGGCTGCCAAATTGGAAACGTCCAGAGATTGCGCCCACAGGAAAGCTGCCAGCACTGAAAGCTCTAGCTGGTTTTCACTGTCCCTTGGAACTGCATTCGCTGCCACACAGACATTCGCGCTCTGCTAAAGCATTGCTTCGTAATGGGGCAACACTCTGTATCTCTCTCTGGCAGAGCCCGGCTGCCAAATTGGAAACGTCCAGAGATTGCGCCCACAGGAAAGCTGCCAGCACTGAAAGCTCTAGCTGGTTTTCACTGTCCCTTGGAACTGCATTCGCTGCCACACAGACATTCGCGCTCTGCTAAAGCATTGCTTCGTAATGGGGCAACACTCTGTATCTCTCTCTGGCAGAGCCCGGCTGCCAAATTGGAAACGTCCAGAGATTGCGCCCACAGGAAAGCTGCCAGCACTGAAAGCTCTAGCTGGTTTTCACTGTCCCTTGGAACTGCATTCGCTGCCACACAGACATTCGCGCTCTGCTAAAGCATTGCTTCGTAATGGGGCAACACTCTGTATCTCTCTCTGGCAGAGCCCGGCTGCCAAATTGGAAACGTCCAGAGATTGCGCCCACAGGAAAGCTGCCAGCACTGAAAGCTCTAGCTGGTTTTCACTGTCCCTTGGAACTGCATTCGCTGCCACACAGACATTCGCGCTCTGCTAAAGCATTGCTTCGTAATGGGGCAACACTCTGTATCTCTCTCTGGCAGAGCCCGGCTGCCAAATTGGAAACGTCCAGAGATTGCGCCCACAGGAAAGCTGCCAGCACTGAAAGCTCTAGCTGGTTTTCACTGTCCCTTGGAACTGCATTCGCTGCCACACAGACATTCGCGCTCTGCTAAAGCATTGCTTCCTAATGGGGCAACACTCTGTATCTCTCTCTGGCAGAGCCCGGCTGCCAAATTGGAAACGTCCAGAGATTGCGCCCACAGGAAAGCTGCCAGCACTGAAAGCTCTAGCTGGTTTTCACTGTCCCTTGGAACTGCATTCGCTGCCACACAGACATTCGCGCTCTGCTAAAGCATTGCTTCGTAATGGGGCAACACTCTGTATCTCTCCCTGGCAGAGCCCGGCTGCCAAATTGGAAACGTCCAGAGATTGCGCCCACAGGAAAGCTGCCAGCACTGAAAGCTCTAGCTGGTTTTCACTGTCCCTTGGAACTGCATTCGCTGCCACACAGACATTCGCGCTCTGCTAAAGCATTGCTTCCTAATGGGGCAACACTCTGTATCTCTCTCTGGCAGAGCCCGGCTGCCAAATTGGAAACGTCCAGAGATTGCGCCCACAGGAAAGCTGCCAGCACTGAAAGCTCTAGCTGGTTTTCACTGTCCCTTGGAACTGCATTCGCTGCCACACAGACATTCGCGCTCTACTAAAGCATTGCTTCGTAATGGGGCAACACTCTGTATCTCTCTCTGGCAGAGCCCGGCTGCCAAATTGGAAACGTCCAGAGATTGCGCCCACAGGAAAGCTGCCAGCACTGAAAGCTCTAGCTGGTTTTCACTGTCCCTTGGAACTGCATTCGCTGCCACACAGACATTCGCGCTCTGCTAAAGCATTGCTTCGTAATGGGGCAACACTCTGTATCTCTCTCTGGCAGAGCCCGGCTGCCAAATTGGAAACGTCCAGAGATTGCGCCCACAGGAAAGCTGCCAGCACTGAAAGCTCTAGCTGGTTTTCACTGTCCCTTGGAACTGCATTCGCTGCCACACAGACATTCGCGCTCTGCTAAAGCATTGCTTCGTAATGGGGCAACACTCTGTCTCTCTCTCTGGCAGAGCCCGGCTGCCAAATTGGAAACGTCCAGAGATTGCGCCCACAGGAAAGCTGCCAGCACTGAAAGCTCTAGCTGGTTTTCACTGTCCCTTGGAACTGCATTCGCTGCCACACAGACATTCGCGCTCTGCTAAAGCATTGCTTCCTAATGGGGCAACACTCTGTATCTCTCTCTGGCAGAGCCCGGCTGCCAAATTGGAAACGTCCAGAGATTGCGCCCACAGGAAAGCTGCCAGCACTGAAAGCTCTAGCTGGTTTTCACTGTCCCTTGGAACTGCATTCGCTGCCACACAGACATTCGCGCTCTGCTAAAGCATTGCTTCCTAATGGGGCAACACTCTGTATCTCTCTCTGGCAGAGCCCGGCTGCCAAATTGGAAACGTCCAGAGATTGCGCCCACAGGAAAGCTGCCAGCACTGAAAGCTCTAGCTGGTTTTCACTGTCCCTTGGAACTGCATTCGCTGCCACACAGACATTCGCGCTCTGCTAAAGCATTGCTTCCTAATGGGGCAACACTCTGTATCTCTCTCTGGCAGAGCCCGGCTGCCAAATTGGAAACGTCCAGAGATTGCGCCCACAGGAAAGCTGCCAGCACTGAAAGCTCTAGCTGGTTTTCACTGTCCCTTGGAACTGCATTCGCTGCCACACAGACATTCGCGCTCTGCTAAAGCATTGCTTCCTAATGGGGCAACACTCTGTCTCTCTCTCTGGCAGAGCCCGGCTGCCAAATTGGAAACGTCCAGAGATTGCGCCCACAGGAAAGCTGCCAGCACTGAAAGCTCTAGCTGGTTTTCACTGTCCCTTGGAACTGCATTCGCTGCCACACAGACATTCGCGCTCTGCTAAAGCATTGCTTCCTAATGGGGCAACACTCTGTCTCTCTCTCTGGCAGAGCCCGGCTGCCAAATTGGAAACGTCCAGAGATTGCGCCCACAGGAAAGCTGCCAGCACTGAAAGCTCTAGCTGGTTTTCACTGTCCCTTGGAACTGCATTCGCTGCCACACAGACATTCGCGCTCTGCTAAAGCATTGCTTCCTAATGGGGCAACACTCTGTATCTCTCTCTGGCAGAGCCCGGCTGCCAAATTGGAAACGTCCAGAGATTGCGCCCACAGGAAAGCTGCCAGCACTGAAAGCTCTAGCTGGTTTTCACTGTCCCTTGGAACTGCATTCGCTGCCACACAGACATTCGCGCTCTGCTAAAGCATTGCTTCGTAATGGGGCAACACTCTGTATCTCTCTCTGGCAGAGCCCGGCTGCCAAATTGGAAACGTCCAGAGATTGCGCCCACAGGAAAGCTGCCAGCACTGAAAGCTCTAGCTGGTTTTCACTGTCCCTTGGAACTGCATTCGCTGCCACACAGACATTCGCGCTCTGCTAAAGCATTGCTTCGTAATGGGGCAACACTCTGTATCTCTCTCTGGCAGAGCCCGGCTGCCAAATTGGAAACGTCCAGAGATTGCGCCCACAGGAAAGCTGCCAGCACTGAAAGCTCTAGCTGGTTTTCACTGTCCCTTGGAACTGCATTCGCTGCCACACAGACATTCGCGCTCTGCTAAAGCATTGCTTCGTAATGGGGCAACACTCTGTCTCTCTCTCTGGCAGAGCCCGGCTGCCAAATTGGAAACGTCCAGAGATTGCGCCCACAGGAAAGCTGCCAGCACTGAAAGCTCTAGCTGGTTTTCACTGTCCCTTGGAACTGCATTCGCTGCCACACAGACATTCGCGCTCTGCTAAAGCATTGCTTCCTAATGGGGCAACACTCTGTATCTCTCTCTGGCAGAGCCCGGCTGCCAAATTGGAAACGTCCAGAGATTGCGCCCACAGGAAAGCTGCCAGCACTGAAAGCTCTAGCTGGTTTTCACTGTCCCTTGGAACTGCATTCGCTGCCACACAGACATTCGCGCTCTGCTAAAGCATTGCTTCGTAATGGGGCAACACTCTGTATCTCTCTCTGGCAGAGCCCGGCTGCCAAATTGGAAACGTCCAGAGATTGCGCCCACAGGAAAGCTGCCAGCACTGAAAGCTCTAGCTGGTTTTCACTGTCCCTTGGAACTGCATTCGCTGCCACACAGACATTCGCGCTCTGCTAAAGCATTGCTTCCTAATGGGGCAACACTCTGTATCTCTCTCTGGCAGAGCCCGGCTGCCAAATTGGAAACGTCCAGAGATTGCGCCCACAGGAAAGCTGCCAGCACTGAAAGCTCTAGCTGGTTTTCACTGTCCCTTGGAACTGCATTCGCTGCCACACAGACATTCGCGCTCTGCTAAAGCATTGCTTCGTAATGGGGCAACACTCTGTATCTCTCTCTGGCAGAGCCCGGCTGCCAAATTGGAAACGTCCAGAGATTGCGCCCACAGGAAAGCTGCCAGCACTGAAAGCTCTAGCTGGTTTCACTGTCCCTTGGAACTGCATTCGCTGCCACACAGACATTCGCGCTCTGCTAAAGCATTGCTTCCTAATGGGGCAACACTCTGTATCTCTCTCTGGCAGAGCCCGGCTGCCAAATTGGAAACGTCCAGAGATTGCGCCCACAGGAAAGCTGCCAGCACTGAAAGCTCTAGCTGGTTTTCACTGTCCCTTGGAACTGCATTCGCTGCCACACAGACATTCGCGCTCTGCTAAAGCATTGCTTCGTAATGGGGCAACACTCTGTATCTCTCTCTGGCAGAGCCCGGCTGCCAAATTGGAAACGTCCAGAGATTGCGCCCACAGGAAAGCTGCCAGCACTGAAAGCTCTAGCTGGTTTTCACTGTCCCTTGGAACTGCATTCGCTGCCACACAGACATTCGCGCTCTGCTAAAGCATTGCTTCGTAATGGGGCAACACTCTGTATCTCTCTCTGGCAGAGCCCGGCTGCCAAATTGGAAACGTCCAGAGATTGCGCCCACAGGAAAGCTGCCAGCACTGAAAGCTCTAGCTGGTTTTCACTGTCCCTTGGAACTGCATTCGCTGCCACACAGACATTCGCGCTCTGCTAAAGCTTAACTTGGTAATTGGGCAACACTCTGTCTCTCTCTCTGGCAGAGCCCGGCTGCCAAATTGGAAACGTCCAGAGATTGCGCCCACAGGAAAGCTGCCAGCACTGAAAGCTCTAGCTGGTTTTCACTGTCCCTTGGAGCTGCATTCGCTGCCACACAGACATTCGCGCTCTGCTAAAGCATTGCTTCCTAATGGGGCAACACTCTGTCTCTCTCTCTGGCAGAGCCCGGCTGCCAAATTGGAAACGTCCAGAGATTGCGCCCACAGGAAAGCTGCCAGCACTGAAAGCTCTAGCTGGTTTTCACTGTCCCTTGGAACTGCATTCGCTGCCACACAGACATTCGCGCTCTGCTAAAGCATTGCTTCCTAATGGGGCAACACTCTGTATCTCTCTCTGGCAGAGCCCGGCTGCCAAATTGGAAACGTCCAGAGATTGCGCCCACAGGAAAGCTGCCAGCACTGAAAGCTCTAGCTGGTTTTCACTGTCCCTTGGAACTGCATTCGCTGCCACACAGACATTCGCGCTCTGCTAAAGCATTGCTTCGTAATGGGGCAACACTCTGTATCTCTCTCTGGCAGAGCCCGGCTGCCAAATTGGAAACGTCCAGAGATTGCGCCCACAGGAAAGCTGCCAGCACTGAAAGCTCTAGCTGGTTTTCACTGTCCCTTGGAACTGCATTCGCTGCCACACAGACATTCGCGCTCTGCTAAAAGCATTGCTTCGTAATGGGGGCAACACTCTGTATCTCTCTCTGGCAGAGCCCGGCTGCCAAATTGGAAACGTCCAGAGATTGCGCCCACAGGAAAGCTGCCAGCACTGAAAGCTCTAGCTGGTTTTCACTGTCCCTTGGAACTGCATTCGCTGCCACACAGACATTCGCGCTCTGCTAAAGCATTGCTTCGTAATGGGGCAACACTCTGTATCTCTCTCTGGCAGAGCCCGGCTGCCAAATTGGAAACGTCCAGAGATTGCGCCCACAGGAAAGCTGCCAGCACTGAAAGCTCTAGCTGGTTTTCACTGTCCCTTGGAACTGCATTCGCTGCCACACAGACATTCGCGCTCTGCTAAAGCATTGCTTCCTAATGGGGCAACACTCTGTATCTCTCTCTGGCAGAGCCCGGCTGCCAAATTGGAAACGTCCAGAGATTGCGCCCACAGGAAAGCTGCCAGCACTGAAAGCTCTAGCTGGTTTTCACTGTCCCTTGGAACTGCATTCGCTGCCACACAGACATTCGCGCTCTGCTAAAGCATTGCTTCCTAATGGGGCAACACTCTGTATCTCTCTCTGGCAGAGCCCGGCTGCCAAATTGGAAACGTCCAGAGATTGCGCCCACAGGAAAGCTGCCAGCACTGAAAGCTCTAGCTGGTTTTCACTGTCCCTTGGAACTGCATTCGCTGCCACACAGACATTCGCGCTCTGCTAAAGCATTGCTTCGTAATGGGGCAACACTCTGTATCTCTCTCTGGCAGAGCCCGGCTGCCAAATTGGAAACGTCCAGAGATTGCGCCCACAGGAAAGCTGCCAGCACTGAAAGCTCTAGCTGGTTTTCACTGTCCCTTGGAACTGCATTCGCTGCCACACAGACATTCGCGCTCTGCTAAAGCATTGCTTCCTAATGGGGCAACACTCTGTATCTCTCTCTGGCAGAGCCCGGCTGCCAAATTGGAAACGTCCAGAGATTGCGCCCACAGGAAAGCTGCCAGCACTGAAAGCTCTAGCTGGTTTTCACTGTCCCTTGGAACTGCATTCGCTGCCACACAGACATTCGCGCTCTACTAAAGCATTGCTTCGTAATGGGGCAACACTCTGTATCTCTCTCTGGCAGAGCCCGGCTGCCAAATTGGAAACGTCCAGAGATTGCGCCCACAGGAAAGCTGCCAGCACTGAAAGCTCTAGCTGGTTTTCACTGTCCCTTGGAACTGCATTCGCTGCCACACAGACATTCGCGCTCTGCTAAAGCATTGCTTCGTAATGGGGCAACACTCTGTATCTCTCTCTGGCAGAGCCCGGCTGCCAAATTGGAAACGTCCAGAGATTGCGCCCACAGGAAAGCTGCCAGCACTGAAAGCTCTAGCTGGTTTTCACTGTCCCTTGGAACTGCATTCGCTGCCACACAGACATTCGCGCTCTGCTAAAGCATTGCTTCGTAATGGGGCAACACTCTGTCTCTCTCTGGCAGAGCCCGGCTGCCAAATTGGAAACGTCCAGAGATTGCGCCCACAGGAAAGCTGCCAGCACTGAAAGCTCTAGCTGGTTTTCACTGTCCCTTGGAACTGCATTCGCTGCCACACAGACATTCGCGCTCTGCTAAAGCATTGCTTCCTAATGGGGCAACACTCTGTATCTCTCTCTGGCAGAGCCCGGCTGCCAAATTGGAAACGTCCAGAGATTGCGCCCACAGGAAAGCTGCCAGCACTGAAAGCTCTAGCTGGTTTTCACTGTCCCTTGGAACTGCATTCGCTGCCACACAGACATTCGCGCTCTGCTAAAGCATTGCTTCCTAATGGGGCAACACTCTGTATCTCTCTCTGGCAGAGCCCGGCTGCCAAATTGGAAACGTCCAGAGATTGCGCCCACAGGAAAGCTGCCAGCACTGAAAGCTCTAGCTGGTTTTCACTGTCCCTTGGAACTGCATTCGCTGCCACACAGACATTCGCGCTCTGCTAAAGCATTGCTTCCTAATGGGGCAACACTCTGTATCTCTCTCTGGCAGAGCCCGGCTGCCAATTGGAAACGTCCAGAGATTGCGCCCACAGGAAAGCTGCCAGCACTGAAAGCTCTAGCTGGTTTTCACTGTCCCTTGGAACTGCATTCGCTGCCACACAGACATTCGCGCTCTGCTAAAGCATTGCTTCGTAATGGGGCAACACTCTGTATCTCTCTCTGGCAGAGCCCGGCTGCCAAATTGGAAACGTCCAGAGATTGCGCCCACAGGAAAGCTGCCAGCACTGAAAGCTCTAGCTGGTTTTCACTGTCCCTTGGAACTGCATTCGCTGCCACACAGACATTCGCGCTCTGCTAAAGCATTGCTTCGTAATGGGGCAACACTCTGTCTCTCTCTCTGGCAGAGCCCGGCTGCCAAATTGGAAACGTCCAGAGATTGCGCCCACAGGAAAGCTGCCAGCACTGAAAGCTCTAGCTGGTTTTCACTGTCCCTTGGAACTGCATTCGCTGCCACACAGACATTCGCGCTCTGCTAAAGCATTGCTTCCTAATGGGCAACACTCTGTATCTCTCTCTGGCAGAGCCCGGCTGCCAAATTGGAAACGTCCAGAGATTGCGCCCACAGGAAAGCTGCCAGCACTGAAAGCTCTAGCTGGTTTTCACTGTCCCTTGGAACTGCATTCGCTGCCACACAGACATTCGCGCTCTGCTAAAGCATTGCTTCCTAATGGGGCAACACTCTGTATCTCTCTCTGGCAGAGCCCGGCTGCCAAATTGGAAACGTCCAGAGATTGCGCCCACAGGAAAGCTGCCAGCACTGAAAGCTCTAGCTGGTTTTCACTGTCCCTTGGAACTGCATTCGCTGCCACACAGACATTCGCGCTCTGCTAAAGCATTGCTTCCTAATGGGGCAACACTCTGTATCTCTCTCTGGCAGAGCCGGCTGCCAAATTGGAAACGTCCAGAGATTGGCGCCCACAGGAAAGCTGCCAGCACTGAAAGCTCTAGCTGGTTTTCACTGTCCCTTGGAACTGCATTCGCTGCCACACAGACATTCGCGCTCTGCTAAAGCATTGCTTCCTAATGGGGCAACACTCTGTATCTCTCTCTGGCAGAGCCCGGCTGCCAAATTGGAAACGTCCAGAGATTGCGCCCACAGGAAAGCTGCCAGCACTGAAAGCTCTAGCTGGTTTTCACTGTCCTTGGAACTGCATTCGCTGCCACACAGACATTCGCGCTCTACTAAAGCATTGCTTCGTAATGGGGCAACACTCTGTATCTCTCTCTGCAGAGCCCGGCTGCCAAATTGGAAACGTCCAGAGATTGCGCCCACAGGAAAGCTGCCAGCACTGAAAGCTCTAGCTGGTTTTCACTGTCCCTTGGAACTGCATTCGCTGCCACACAGACATTCGCGCTCTGCTAAAGCATTGCTTCGTAATGGGGCAACACTCTGTATCTCTCTCTGGCAGAGCCCGGCTGCCAAATTGGAAACGTCCAGACATTGCGCCCACAGGAAAGCTGCCAGCACTGAAAACTGTAGCTGGTTTTCACTGTCCCTTGGAACTGCATTCGCTGCCACACAGACATTCGCGCTCTGCTAAAGCATTGCTTCCTAATGGGCAACACTCTGTCTCTCTCT